>NC_134358.1:202396591-203118403 GCF_048569485.1 Anomaloglossus baeobatrachus
TTGGTGACTTAACAGCCGTGTGCGGCAATGATGCAAACCTGGCTGCGGGCCATCATCAGGGCAATGTGACACACGTGCTTTGTATGGCTCACGTGTTGAACCTAATTCTCCAGCAATTTTTAAAACACCATCACGGCCTACATGGCCTTGTGCAGCGGGCACGCTCGCTATGTGCTCACTTCCATCGTGCGCACACAGCAGCTCAACAACTTTCGTCGCTACAGAAGTCTTTAGGTCTGGTGGTTAAACGCCTGAAATGCGATGTGCCCACACGCAGGAATTTGAATCTGCACATGTTGCAGCGTTTGTGGCAGCACCGCCGAACCCTGCTGCAATACGTTATGACATATAGCCTGGGATAACTTGATCCAGAGGTGGTGCAGATCACGCTGCTGGAGTGGTGTCAGATCAAGGACCTATGCACCCTGCTACACAGTTTACAAATGTCGACGAAGATGTTTAGCACTGGCAATGTCATTCTCAGCGTGACAATTCTGGTCATCTACATGATGGAGCACACTGTAATTATTATTCGGAGTCAGGTGTTGGGACAAGAGGAAGGGGAGGAAGTACAGGAGGAGTCATATGCGGAAGGGATAACAAGATCTACGAGGTCCAGATGGTCAGCGGCACCTATGCGGCAGTCATGGTGAGGGAGAGGGATTAACAAGGGCGCATAGTATCAGCAAAAAGTGTTGAGGAAGGTGCAGGAGCCCATGAAGAAATGGAGGACGAACTGGCGATGGGCATGGAAGACTCAGCAGATGAGTGAGAGCTTGCTCACATTTCGGTTGTGTGAGGTTGTGGGGAGAGGGCAGAGGAAGGAGGCACGATTCTCACCTCTCTGCCACCAACACACCAAGGACTTGGTCCTCCTGGATGCACAAGACACATGAGTGCCTTCTTGCTGCACTACCTACAACATGACCCTCGGATTGTACGAATTCAAAGTAATCCAGAATACTGGGTTGCCACACTGTTAGATCCCCGGTACAAGACAAAATTTGGCGAAATAATTCCTGCCATAGAAATGGACGCACGTATACAGGAGTATCTGCAGAATGTGGTACGCAATCTTAGATCTGCTTTTCCACTAAACACCAGTGCTGCACAGAGTGAATCTCAACGCTTTGTCATGGATAGGAGGAAATGGTCTTTTACTTGTCCACATCTGAGGGACCGAGGGCTGGCTGCTGTGCTGAGATGGCGTTGAGTACGGTGTCCCTGCAGAGTTGCACTTTTGGTCATATACCAAAATGAGTTGAAAAAGGACAGATGCTGGTGGAAAGGGGAACAGGTGTGTTGGAAAGGGGAAAAAAGTTTTGGTCCGTGGATTTGGTGGTTAAGCAACAGTAACATTTGCTGAAGAAACACCATCTGTTACAGTGGGACTGGCAGATTTGGATAAAGTGGTATATACTATGTTACCGCTATATAACGAAAATTAATAAGAAAAGAAAGAGAAAGGTATATATCCCCATCAGCAGTCAGTGTGCACCGTGCTCCCAGTTGGAAAAGGAGAGGTTGGCAACTGGAAGGTTTGGTGGGGGATACAGAGCTGTGTGGCTATGAAACTAATAGTAGCCTGAACCGAGTTAGACGCCATTCGGATCTGGAGACTGGGAGCCCTGTTAGCGTCACAGGGTCCACATGCCCACCCAGCCCAGGAACTCCCTGTTAACAACACAGGGGCCATTGAGTATGCTGACCGTGTGCGTAGGGGCACACCTGTGGACAGCAGGCGCATCAGCAGCAGCAGGCCTGTTAATGCCACTGGGCTGCACAAGCAGGACTGGTAGGACAGGAGCTGGTCTTAACCGTTCTGCGTTACCAACTGTGGTGGTGGCCTGCATCGACACCCTATCCCTGCCTACCTCTGGCCTAAAGCCGCAATGGGTTCAACACATGGAGGTGTGCTCTTTCGGAGCATAATAAAAGACTGCGCACCTCCTTGTTGGCTCCAGCCCCTTTTATAACCTGGGTCCGCCCCAAACCAGGGTGAACCACAATGCACCTCCTGGAGACAAAAGTAGAGTGACACGTCATGAGTGGCATAACTAGCGTCCTATTTGGAACCGCAACTTCAATGATGACCTCATGGCTGCCATGACCCAAACACCTCACCAGTCATCGTCTGACCATCAATAATGCGGTGACAAGTCATAGGGGTGGGCCTCTGCAAGCCATTTGGGAGGACACCTGATGCCCTGTGGTCTATATGGGACCCCCACATCAGGGGCAGGGCCAAAGAGTTCATTACCGAACCTAGTCTCTGATGCAGTAAGTGCCTGAGCATGCTCAGTAGCATGAAATACAGTCTCTGAAAAAAGACTATCAGCTTTAGCATGGTGTCTAGGCACAAAACAGGACTTAGACCCGGCACGGAATGCAAGCACCTGTGCAAAGAGGCTTTTCACACTTAGTGTGGGAGCATGCGCTGTATCCCGAAATGAAGACTTAGCGTCAGGAATGGCACAGTCAGGCTGAGCATACTACTGAATAGGATAACTGAAGTGAGCACTAATATATATATATGAGTGCAAGCCAAAAATACATACTATATATAAGAATAAGGCTGCACATCAAACTTAGATAATGGTATAATGCCTCAAGCATATGGAAAAATATTGGAATATACAATGAAAAATGCTACTTGCTAATTTGAACATGTGAATAATGAATTGCATACCTGCTATGAATATTAGGAAAAAGGAGATTTCTTCGGCGCTCTATTGGGAGACCCAGACGATTGGGTGTATAGCACTGCCTCCGGAGGCCACACAAAGCAATTACACTAAAAAGTGTAAGGCCCCTCCCCTTCTGGCTATACACCCCCAGTGGGATCACTGGCTCACCAGTTTTCTGCTTTGTGCGAAGGAGGTCAGACATCCACGCATAGCTCCACTGTTTGTAGTCAGCAGTAGCTGCTGGCTCTATCGGATTGAAGAAAAGAGGGCCCATATAGGGCCCCCAGCATGCTCCCTTCTCACCCGCGGTGGTGCTTGTAAGGTTGAGGTACCTATTGCTGGTACGGAGGCTGGAGCCCACATGCTGTTTTCCTTCCACATCCCCTGGAGGGCTCTGTGGAAGTGGGATCTTGCCGGCCCCCAAGCCCTGGGGCCGGGCTCCATCCACAGACCCATAGAACCTGCTGGATTGGGAGCGGGAGTGCCGTTCAGGGACAAGGCCCTGCAACTTTCAGGTACTCTGTGTCCCCGGCAGGCACGGACACTCTCAGGGCTTGCTAAGCGTTGTAGTGCGCCGGGGACAGTGGCGCTGTACGCGGGGGGTTAGGTCACTGCAGCTTTGCTGAGTGACGTTGTGTGTTGGGAACTACTGCGCCGACCGCTCCTGGAGGAGAGAGACGCTGCTCAATGGCAGCGCCGAGGGCTGGAGCTTTATTTACATGCTCCAGCCCTCTCACTAGGCACAAGGGGAAGCAGACTTCCCGCTCTTCGTCGGTGTACGCCCAGGGCCCGCCCCCCCTCTCCACAAGGACGCCGGCAGCCATTACACATGCGATCTGGCTGGGGAAAGGCAGCAGGCTCTGGGAGACCCAGACTAGAGGGATTTCTGGCGACCACACACCGCTCCTAAGCGGGCGGTAAGCTGCACAGTAGTGCTGGCCCCACTAGTGCCTCAGTGATATATTAGTGTACTTTTTTCTTGGTACCATATATATATATAGTTGCACTGTAAGGTCGCTTCTTGGCTGGACACCCTGTACTGCTCTGAGGAGGCAGCAACATGTCATCCGCAAAACGCAAGGCTACCAAGGCACGGGCTGTGTGCACTGTTTGTACTGCATGTGGGGCTGATCTACCGGCAGGCTCCAATGATTCACATTGTGTGCAATGTTCAGTCCCAGTGGCACTTCGTCAGCCAGAGCCTATTGTGGTGGTAGCCCAGGCAGAGACGCCTGTGAACCCTGCCCCGGTGACGGGGACAGACTTTGCAGTGTTTGCTGATAAAATGTCTGAGGCTATGACAAAAATCCTGGAGACCTTGCAGGCCAGGCCAGTTCCTCAGACCATGGACACTGCTGTGGCTATGCTCTCTAGTCCCCCTCAGTTGAAACTAATCCGTACTTCAAGGGGGTCTCAAGCATCACAAGCTGAAGTCTCTGACTCAGATGACAGTCCCAGGCAGCCTAAGCGAGCTCGCTGGGAAAGACCCTCGACGTCATCACACTGCTCAGGGTCTCAGCGAGAAGAGTCTCTCTGTGATGAGACTGAGGACGGTGATCAGGATTCTAATCCTGAGGCCCCTCTCAATCTGGATGCCCCTGATGGTGACGCCATGGTTAATGACCTTATATCGGCGATTAATAGACTGTTGGATATTTCTCCCCCAGCCCCTTCTGCAGAGGAGGCAGCTGCACAGCAGGAGAAGTTCCATTTCCTGTATCCCAAGCGTAAATTAAGTGCTTTTTTGGACCACTCTGACTTCAGAGAATCAATCCAGAAGCACGACGCTCATCCAGACAAGCGTTTCTCTAAACGTTCTAAGGATACCCGTTATCCTTTTCCCGCTGAAGTGGCCAAACGCTGGACCCAGTGCCCAAAGGTGGATCCCCCAATTTCCAAGCTTGCGGCTAGATCCATAGTCGCAGTAGAGGATGGCGCTTCACTTAAAGATGCCAACGACAGACAGATGGACCTTTGGTTGAAATCTGTCTATGAAGCTATCGGCGCGTCGTTTGCTCCAGCATTCGCGGCCGTGTGGGCACTACAAGCTATTTCAGCTGGTTTAGCACAGGTGGATGCTATCATGCATCCAGCAGTGCCACAGGTGGCGTCCCTAACTTCGCAAATGTCTGCGTTTGCGACCTATGCTATCAATGCTGTCCTAGAATCTACGAGCCGTACCTCTATGGCGGCCGCCAATTCTGTGGTTTTGCGCAGAGCCTTATGGTTAAAGGACTGGAAAGCAGATGCTGGTTCCAAAAAATGCTTAACCAGCTTGCCATTATCTAGAGACAGACTGTTTGGTGAGCCATTGGCTGAAATCATAAAACAGTCCAAGGGTAAGGACTCTTCCTTGCCACAGCCCAGAGCAAGTAAACCTCAACAGAAAAAGTGGCAGTCGAGGTTTCGGTCCTTTCGAGGCTCGGGCAAGCCCCAATTCTCCTCGTCCAAAGGGACTCAGAAAGGACAAGGGAGCTCAGATTCCTGGCGGGCTCACTCACGCCCCAGGAAAGCAAATGGAGGAACCGCTTCCAAGGCGGCTACCTCATGACTTTCGGCCTCCTCCCTCCGCATCCTCGGTCGGTGGCAGGCTCTCCCGCTTTTGCGACATTTGGCTGTCACAGGTCAAAGACCGGTGGGTAACAGACATTTTGTCTCGCGGGTACAGAATCGAGTTCAGTTCTCGGCCTCCACTTCGGTTCTTCAGAACCTCCCCACACCCCAACCGAGCAGATGCCCTGCTGCAGGCGGTGGACTCTCTAAGAGCAGAAGGAGTCGTGATCCCTGTCCCCCCTCTGGAACGGGGGCGAGGATTTTACTCCAATCTCTTTGTGGTTCCAAAAAAGGACGGCTCCTTCCGTCCTGTTCTGGACCTAAAACTGCTCAACAAGCATGTGAACGCCAGGCGGTTCCGGATGGAATCCCTCCGCTCAGTCATTGCCTCAATGTCCCAAGGAGATTTCCTAGCATCAATAGACATCAAAGATGCTTATCTCCACGTGCCGATTGCTACGGAGCACCAACGCTTTCTGCGCTTCGTGATAGGAGACGAACATCTTCAGTTCGTGGCTCTGCCATTTGGTCTGGCGACAGCCCCCCGGGTGTTCACCAAGATCATGGCAGCAGTGGTAGCAGTCTTGCACTCTCACGGACACTCTGTGATCCCTTACTTGGACGATCTACTGGTCAAGGCACCCTCTCAGGAGGCATGCCAGCTCAGCCTGAATTTTGCACTGGAGTCTCTCCAGGCGTTCGGATGGATCATCAACTTCCCAAAGTCAAATCTGTCACCGACCCAATCACTAACGTATCTTGGCATGGAGTTTCATACTCTCTCAGCGATAGTGAAGCTTCCGCTGAGCAAGCAGCGGTCACTACAGACAGGGGTGCAGGCTCTCCTTCAAGGTCAGTCGCACTCCTTAAAACGCCTCATGCACTTCCTCGGGAAGATGGTGGCGGCAATAGAGGTGGTTCCGTTTGCGCAGTTTCATCTGCGTCCACTTCAATGGGACATTCTCCGCCAATGGGACGGGAAGTCGACATCCCTGGACAGGAAAGTCTCCCTTTCCCAGACGGCCAAGGACTCTCTGCAGTGGTGGCTCCTTTCCACCTCATTATCACAGGGAAGATCCTTCCTACCACCGTCCTGGGCGGTGGTCACGACAGACGCGAGTCTGTCAGGGTGGGGAGCAGTGTTTCTCCACCACAGGGCTCAGGGTACGTGGACTCAGCAGGAGTCCAGCCTTCAGATCAATGTTCTGGAAATCAGAGCAGTGTTTCTTGCCCTACTAGCCTTCCAGCAGTGGCTGGAAGGGAAGCAGATCCGAATTCAATCGGACAACTCCACAACGGTGGCATACATCAATCACCAAGGAGGGACTCGCAGTCGGCAAGCCTTCCAGGAAGTCCGGCGCATTATGATGTGGGTGGAAGCCACGGCCTCCACCATATCCGCAGTTCACATCCCCGGCGTAGAAAACTGGGAAGCAGACTTCCTCAGTCGCCAGGGCATGGACGCAGGGGAATGGTCCCTTCACCCGGACGTGTTTCAGGAAATCTGTCGCCGTTGGGGAAGGCCGGACGTCGACCTAATGGCGTCCCGGCACAACAACAAGGTCCCAACATTCATGGCACGGTCTCGCGATCAAAGAGCTCTAGCAGCAGACGCCCTAGTGCAAGATTGGTCGCAGTTCCGGCTCCCTTATGTGTTTCCACCTCTGGCTCTCTTGCCCAGAGTGCTACGCAAGATCAGATCCGACTGCAGCCGCGTCATACTCGTCGCTCCAGACTGGCCGAGGAGGGCGTGGTATCCGGATCTGTGGCATCTCACGGTCGGCCAACCGTGGGCACTACCAGACCGACCAGACTTACTGTCCCAAGGGCCGTTTTTCCATCGGAATTCTGCGGCCCTCAACCTGACTGCGTGGCCATTGAGTCCTGGATCCTAGCGTCTTCAGGCTTATCCCAAGGGGTCGTTGCCACCATGAGACAGGCTAGGAAGCCCACGTCTGCTAAGATCTACCACAGAACGTGGAGGATATTCTTATCCTGGTGCTCTGCTCAGAGAGTGTCTCCCTGGCCATTTGCATTACCTACCCTTCTTTCTTTCCTCCAATCTGGGTTAGAAAAAGGTTTGTCGCTCGGCTCCCTTAAAGGGCAAGTCTCGGCGCTATCCGTCTTTTTTCAGAAGCGTCTAGCACGACTTTCTAAGGTGCGCACGTTCCTACAGGGGGTTTGCCATATAGTTCCCCCGTACAAGCGGCCGTTAGATCCATGGGATCTGAACAGGGTACTAGTTGCCCTCCAGAAGCCGCCCTTCGAGCCTCTGAAGGAGGTTTCACTTTCTAGACTATCACAGAAAGTGGCTTTTCTGGTAGCGATCACATCTCTTCGGAGAGTGTCTGAGCTAGCACCGTTGTCTTCCAAGGCTCCCTTCCTGGTCTTCCACCAGGACAAGGTAGTGCTGCGCCCCATTCAGGAGTTTCTCCCGAAGGTGGTATCCTCTTTTCATCTTAATCAGGATATCTTTTTGCCTTCGTTTTGTCCTCATGCAGTTCATCGGTATGAGAAGGATTTACATTTGTTAGATCTGGTGAGAGCACTCAGAATCTACATTTCCCGCACAGCGCCCCTGCGCCGTTCGGATGCACTCTTTGTCCTTGTCGCTGGTAAGCGCAAAGGGTCGCAGGCTTCTAAGGCCACCCTGGCTCGATGGATCAAAGAACCAATTCTTGAAGCCTACCGTTCTGCGGGGCTTCAGGTTCCATCAGGGCTGAAGGCCCATTCTACCAGAGCCGTGGGTGCGTCCTGGGCATTGCGACACCAGGCTACGGCTCAACAGGTGTGCCAGGCAGCTACCTGGTCGAGTCTGCACACTTTCACCAAACATTATCAGGTGCATACCTATGCTTCGGCGGACGCCAGCCTAGGTAGAAGAGTCCTGCAGGCGGCAGTTGCCTCCCCGTAGGGGAGGGCTGTCTTGCAGCTCTAACATGAGGTATTTCTTTACCCACCCAGGGACAGCTTTTGGACGTCCCAATCGTCTGGGTCTCCCAATAGAGCGCCGAAGAAGAAGGGAATTTTGTTACTTACCGTAAATTCCTTTTCTTCTAGCTCTTATTGGGAGACCCAGCACCCGCCCTGTTGTCCTTCGGGATTTTTGGTTTGTTTGCGGGTACACATGTTGTTCATGTTGAACGGTTTTCAGTTCTCCGATGTTACTCGGAGTGAATTTGTTTAAACCAGTTATTGGCTTTCCTCCTTCTTGCTTTTGCACTAAAACTGGTGAGCCAGTGATCCCACTGGGGGTGTATAGCCAGAAGGGGAGGGGCCTTACACTTTTTAGTGTAATTGCTTTGTGTGGCCTCCGGAGGCAGTGCTATACACCCAATCGTCTGGGTCTCCCAATAAGAGCTAGAAGAAAAGGAATTTACGGTAAGTAACAAAATTCCCTTCATTTAGCAATCGCATTGATCAATGTAACTGAGCCCCAAGGCCTCGTCAAGGCATATCTCTATATTGGGGTCCCTAGCTCTGTGACCCTAACTGTGTGTCATCTCATTGCAATTAAAAACTGCTATGGGTGGAGAGGGGTAACTAAGGACTTTCTTATATAGGAGATGGAAAAAACATGGCCGAAAGGGGCGGAGCTGTGTTCACATTCAGAAAAAAAAAAAAAAAAAACTACATATAACTGAATAGGATAACTGAAGTGAGCACTAATATATATATATGAGTGCAAGCCAAAAATACATACTATATATAAGAATAAGGCTGCACATCAAACTTAGATAATGGTATAATGCCTCAAGCATATGGAAAAATATTGGAATATACAATGAAAAATGCTACTTGCTAATTTGAACATGTGAATAATGAATTGCATACCTGCTATGAATATTAGGAAAAAGGAGATATTTAGCAATCGCATTGATCAATGTAACTGAGCCCCAAGGCCTCGTCAAGGCATATCTCTATATTGGGGTCCCTAGCTCTGTGACCCTAACTGTGTGTCATCTCATTGCAATTAAAAACTGCTATGGGTGGAGAGGGGTAACTAAGGACTTTCTTATATAGGAGATGGAAAAAACATGGCCGAAAGGGGCGGAGCTGTGTTCACATTCAGAAAAAAAACTACATATAACTGAATAGGATAACTGAAGTGAGCACTAATATATATATATGAGTGCAAGCCAAAAATACATACTATATATAAGAATAAGGCTGCACATCAAACTTAGATAATGGTATAATGCCTCAAGCATATGGAAAAATATTGGAATATACAATGAAAAATGCTACTTGCTAATTTGAACATGTGAATAATGAATTGCATACCTGCTATGAATATTAGGAAAAAGGAGATATTTAGCAATCGCATTGATCAATGTAACTGAGCCCCAAGGCCTCGTCAAGGCATATCTCTATATTGGGGTCCCTAGCTCTGTGACCCTAACTGTGTGTCATCTCATTGCAATTAAAAACTGCTATGGGTGGAGAGGGGTAACTAAGGACTTTCTTATATAGGAGATGGAAAAAACATGGCCGAAAGGGGCGGAGCTGTGTTCACATTCAGAAAAAAAACTACATATAACTGAATAGGATAACTGAAGTGAGCACTAATATATATATATGAGTGCAAGCCAAAAATACATACTATATATAAGAATAAGGCTGCACATCAAACTTAGATAATGGTATAATGCCTCAAGCATATGGAAAAATATTGGAATATACAATGAAAAATGCTACTTGCTAATTTGAACATGTGAATAATGAATTGCATACCTGCTATGAATATTAGGAAAAAGGAGATATTTAGCAATCGCATTGATCAATGTAACTGAGCCCCAAGGCCTCGTCAAGGCATATCTCTATATTGGGGTCCCTAGCTCTGTGACCCTAACTGTGTGTCATCTCATTGCAATTAAAAACTGCTATGGGTGGAGAGGGGTAACTAAGGACTTTCTTATATAGGAGATGGAAAAAACATGGCCGAAAGGGGCGGAGCTGTGTTCACATTCAGAAAAAAAACTACATATAACTGAATAGGATAACTGAAGTGAGCACTAATATATATATATGAGTGCAAGCCAAAAATACATACTATATATAATATATATGTAGTTTTTTTTCTGAATGTGAACACAGCTCCGCCCCTTTCGGCCATGTTTTTTCATCTCCTATATAAGAAAGTCCTTAGTTACCCCTCTCCACCCATAGCAGTTTTTAATTGCAATGAGATGACACACAGTTAGGGTCACAGAGCTAGGGACCCCAATATAGAGATATGCCTTGACGAGGCCTTGGGGCTCAGTTACATTGATCAATGCGATTGCTAAATATCTCCTTTTTCCTAATATTCATAGCAGGTATGCAATTCATTATTCACATGTTCAAATTAGCAAGTAGCATTTTTCATTGTATATTCCAATATTTTTCCATATGCTTGAGGCATTATACCATTATCTAAGTTTGATGTGCAGCCTTATTCTTATATATAGTATGTATTTTTGGCTTGCACTCATATATATATATTAGTGCTCACTTCAGTTATCTTATTCAGTTATATGTAGTTTTTTTTCTGAATGTGAACACAGCTCCGCCCCTTTCGGCCATGTTTTTTCCATCTCCTATATAAGAAAGTCCTTAGTTACCCCTCTCCACCCATAGCAGTTTTTAATTGCAATGAGATGACACACAGTTAGGGTCACAGAGCTAGGGACCCCAATATAGAGATATGCCTTGACGAGGCCTTGGGGCTCAGTTACATTGATCAATGCGATTGCTAAATATCTCCTTTTTCCTAATATTCATAGCAGGTATGCAATTCATTATTCACATGTTCAAATTAGCAAGTAGCATTTTTCATTGTATATTCCAATATTTTTCCATATGCTTGAGGCATTATACCATTATCTAAGTTTGATGTGCAGCCTTATTCTTATATATAGGCTGAGCATACTCACTAGGCGAAACACTGTAATTAGGCTGCAGCTGGGGTAAATCGGCACACGCATGCGCACTAGCTGCCTCTCCACACTTAGACGTGGAGGAGAAATTGCTCTTGGAGATGCTGTCTATGAACAGAAGGAAAAGCTAAAGGAAGCCTGACTTTCTATCCCTCCGAATTATCAAATGCAGCAATGAATTCCCTGAGTTTGCTATAACATTAGCGTAGCAAAATGTGCATGAGGGTGTCATGTAGAGGTGCTAGAAATAGCTTGGCACCAGTGGGGCACTAATGGAATACAACAGCCAGTTCTATGATGCCACTAAATGGCAGTATTTTTTGCTATCATTATAGCTTATTAAAAACAGAGCAGGAGGGTGTCATGCAGAGGTGCTGCACATAGATTTGCACCAGTGGGGCACTAATGGAGTACAACAGCCACTTCTTGTATGCCACTAGGTACACTGAGTGTTTGCTAGTATAATGGCTTAGTTAAAAAGAATTTGAGTGTGCAATGCAGGCAGAGGTGCTGCAAATATCTTTGCAATAGTGTGACTAGACAAAAGTACAATAGCCACATTTAGGATGCCACTAGGTACACTGACTGTTTGCTAGTATAATGGCTTAGTTAAAAAGAGTTTGAGTGTGCAATGCAGGCAGACGTGCTGCAAATATCTTTGCAATAGTGTGACTAGACAAAAGTACAATAGCCACGTTTAGGATGCCACTAGGTACAATGAGTGTTTGCTAGTATAATGGCTTAGTTAAAAAAAGTTTGAGTGTGCAATGCAGGCAGACGTGCTGCAAATATCTTTGCACTAGTTTGACTACACAAAAGTACAATAGCCACGTTTAGGATGCCACTAGGTACAATGAGTGTTTGCTAGTATAATGGCTTAGTTAAAAAAAGTTTGAGTGTGCAATGCAGGCAGACGTGCTGCAAATATCTTTGCAATAGTGTGACTAGACAAAAGTACAATAGCCATGTTGAGGATGCCACTAGGTACACTGAGTGTTTGCTAGTATAATGGCTTAGTTAAAAAGAATTTGAGTGTGCAATGCAGGCTGAGGTGCTGCAAATATCTTTGCAATAGTGTGACTAGACAAAAGTACAATAGCCACGTTTAGGATGCCACTAGGTACACTGACTGTTTGCTAGTATAATGGCTTAGTTAAAAAGAATTTGAGTGTGCAATGCAGGCAGAGGTGCTGCAAATATCTTTGCAATAGTGTGACTAGACATAAGTACAATAGCCACATTTAGGATGCCACTAGGTACACTGACTGTTTGCTAGCATAATGGCTTAGTTAAAAAGAGTATAAAAGAGTATAAAGAGAGGAGTGTGCAGAGGACAGGAGGGTACAGTGCCAGGATTGTGGGGCTCTGGGTAGAGGAATGGAAGCCTGCCTTTCTATTCCCTCCTAATGTTGAAATGCAGCGACGAAATCCCTGACCTTGGCTACACAGACGCTGTCGCTGTTTTCAGGACCTGTCACCTATGGCTCTGACCCTACCGGTTTGAGCCCTTAAAAGGACTGATAGAAAGTGCTCTCCCTAAGCTGTCCAGCACTGTGTATGGAGCGCATACAGCTGTATCAGCGATAGGACTCTGGATGGAGCTGCGACAGTGATGTCTGACACCAAAGACGCAGAAGAGATAATGGCGTCCTGGAGGAAAATGTCCGGTTTTATAATGCAGGGACATGTGACATGGACATCCTATCACACATGCCGTTGCTTCTCTGGCTAAAAGTCCACTTAGCTGTGTGTGTGTCTGGGATTGGCTGACATGCTGGCCCGCCCCACAAGACGCGTGCGCTTAGGGAAGGAAGACAAGGAAAAAAAATGGCGATCGCCATTATAGAAACAGCAGTGATCTGAAGGCGCTGTTCCCGCACACTATACACTGAAATGTCATAATAGTGTGAGTCACAGAGTGACTTACACTATTACAGCGGAAAGCCAGCTAGGAATTAGCTGTTTTTTTGCTGCTAGAACCGTTCTCGAACGTTTCTAGAACTATCGAGCTTTTGCAAAAAGCTCGAGTTCTAGTTCGATCTAGAACAGGCCCCAAAATCACTCGAGCCTAGAACTGGAGAACCTCGAACCGTGAACCGCGCTCAACTCTACTCTATACTGCAGTAGAGAATCTAGAAGCAGATTGTTCAGCTGCAAGGATGGATGGATGGATGGATGGGTGGGTGGATGGATGGGTGGATGGGTGGATGGGTGGATGGATGGGCGGGTGGGCGGATGGGCGGATGGGTGGATGGGCGGATGGGCAAACACCGGCAGTACCGCACTCATCACCGTACACAAGCAGGCACTACAACCCCATCATCACCGCACACGCAGGCACTACAACCCCCATCATCACTGCACACGCAGGCACTACAACCCCCATCATCACTGCACACGCAGGCACTACAACTCTCATCATCACTGCACACGCAGGCACTACAACCCCCATCATCACCGCACATACAGGCACTACAACCCCCATCATCACTGCACACACAGGCACTACAACCCCCATCATCACCGCACACGCAGGCACTACAACCCCCATCATCACCGCACACGCAGGCACTACAACCCCATCATCACCGCACACGCAGGCACTACAACCTCCATCATCACTGCACATGCAGGCACTAGCTCGGTGAAGTCTTTGCTGACAGCGCGGCTCACTTCATTGCTCCGTGGATATGACACAGAGCGCTCCTGTTCTACGGAACTCCCTGGTAGCTTCATGTAGCAGAGCTGGATGCATCGCGGGACCTTTGTGGATTACATCGGACCTGGAGGGGTATTTGGGGATTTTTATAAAATGGTGAAAGAGGTTTTTTTGTCTTTTATTACAAATAAAGGATTTTTCGTTGTGTGTGTTTATTTACTTTCACTTACAGGTTAATCATGGAAGGTGTCTCAGGGAGATGCCTGTCATGATTAACTCCGTTATTACCTCGAATGCCACCGCACCAGGGCAATTTGGGATGAGCTGGGTAGAGTCCCGGGACTGCCGCATCTAATGGATGCGGCAATTCCGGGCGGCTACTGGGTGATATTGTTAGGGTCGTGGACTCCCCATAATGTGGTGCTCCCCATCCTGACAATACCAGCCTCCAGCCGTGTGGCTTTATCCTGGCTGGTATCAAAATTGGGGGGAACCGCATTTTTTTTTTAATTATTTATTTATTTATTTATTTTACTGAACGATATAGACCCGCCCACTAGCGGCTGTGATTGGTTGCAGTGAGACAGCTGTCACTCATCGTGGGGGGTGTGTCTGACTGCAACCAATTATGGGCGCCAGTGGGCGGGGAAGGCACGGAATACCTGATTAAATAATGAAGCGGCAGCCATTTTCAAAAGAGGAAAAGCCGCCGGAGATTTGTGACAGCCGTGCATCGGGGCGCCTGTGATCGGTGAGTAGGAAAGAGAGAGGGATTGTGCTGGGGACGCAGGACATATGCAGATATGTAACGTGTGCACATACTTACTGTGAAAAGCCACGCTTTTAGTGATCGAACCGTTCTCGAACGTAACTCAAACTGCCGAACTTTTAGAAAATCGTTCAAGTTCGTCGAATGATTCGAACACCCCCCAAAATCCCTCGAACATGAAATTGGCGAACAGTTCGACTCGAACATCGCTCAACTCTACTCAGAAGAGAAAGAGTGCTTTTGGAGCACAAAATTAACTGGAATAAATAGCAGACGCCATGTCACATTTGCAGAGCCCTTAATGTGCTTAAACAGTAGAAATTCCCAAGAAGTCACCCCATTTTGGAAACTTCACCCTCAATGAATTTATTTATATCTGTGGTGAGCACCTTGAATCCACAGGTGCTTCACTGAATTTCATAATGTTGAGCGGTTGAAGAGAATAAAATGCATTTTTAATGACAAAAAGTTTGCTTTTACCCCCATTTTTTTCATTTTTACAAGGGTAAAAGTAGAAAATGAACCATACAATTTGTTGTGCAATTCCTACTGTGTACAGAAATACCCCATCTGTGGTGGAAAACAATTGTTTGGGCGCATGGCAGGGCTCAGAAGGCATGCAGCGCAATTTGAAATTTGGAGCACCATTTTGGCTGGAATAGATTGCGGATGATATGTCATATTTGACATATCAAAAAAGCAGACAAGCCCCACAAGTGAACCCATTCTGAAAACTACACCTCTCAAGGAATTAATCTAAGTGTGTAGTGAGCAATTTTAACCCTCAGGCAATTCTTGGAATTGTGTAACATTGCACTGTGAAAGCATAAAATGACAATTTTTTCCCCTAAAATGTTGCTTAAGAAGTTTAAATTTTTACAAAGGGTAATTGGAGAAAATGGACCATACAATTTGTTACACAATTTCTCTTAAGTTTTCCGATACCCCATATGTGGGCAAAAACTACTTTGAGGCAAAGTGCAAAATTCATAAGGGAAGGTGCGCCATCCCGCAGTTCAGATTTAGATGGAAGGGTTTGGTGGTGCCATGTCAGATTGGCAGAGCACCTGACATGCCATAAATGCAGAATTCTTATTTGACCCAATTTTACAAACTACACCCCTCACTGAATTCATCTAGGTATGCAGTGAACACATTGACACCACAGGTGTGTCACTGAAGTTTATACCATTAGGTGTTGAAGAAAGAATAATTACATTTTTTCCCCCAAAATGTTATTTTAGCCCCAAGTTTTTAATTTTTATAAGGTCTAATAAGAAAAAAAATGTGTAATTGTGTATTTTTTACTGAGTGCATCAGTACCCTACATGTGATCGAAAACTACTTTTGAGGTACAGTACAAAGCTAAGAAGGGCAGGAGCGCCATATTAGACTTTAGAATTTGCTGCAATGGTTTTCAGGTGCCATGTTACTTTGGTAAAGCCCTTATGGTGCCAGAACAGCAGGAATTCACCACAAATTAACCTATTTTACAAACTGCTCCCCTCAACAAATTAATCTAGGGGTTCAGTGAGCATATTGACACCACAGCTGTGTCACAAAGTTTTATAATATTGAGCGGTGAAGAAAAAATAATTACATTTTTACTATAGAAAGGTTAATTTAGCCCCAGATTTACAATTTCAAGCAAATTGATAAAACAGGGCCCATAATGTGTTACACAATTTCTACTGAACAGAGAAATACTTGATATGTACAGTACTGTTTGGCCACATGGCAGGGTTCAAGGGCCCCATTTGACTTTTGGAGCATAGAATTTCCTAGAATTATTTGTAGACTCCAGAAGTGCAAAAAAAGCATAAAGCCCCTGAAGTGACCACATTTTGGAAATTACACCCCTCTGGGAATTTATTTAAAGTTGTAGTGTCAATTTTGTCTCTTGAAGACACCCATGAGTCAAACGCAATGAATGCTGCAGAGCTGAATATTGCATTAAAGTCCTAGTAGTGCCTAGTACATTGTAGTGCCCATAAATTATGCCTAGAACATGCTTCTGGAAACACATATCCCATAAATTAAGTTGGCTTTCCTCTTTACAACAAAGCCAACAGGTGATTTAAAAAGCTATCAGACTAGCAGAGATTAACTCTTGCTTGCCTGCCTATGAAATATCACATAGCAGATCGATGCCCAACTCTGCCTGTTATAATCCCAGACATCAGAAAAACCATCACGAGGAGTGTCAAAATCTGCAATATGAACAGATTGCAATGCCACCATGATAGTCGGAGAAGTTTGTGCAAAACTCCGTGTGACAGTACCCCTTAAGGCCACGTCTCACTAAGCAACATTGCTAGCAACATCGCTGCTGAGGCACAACTTTTGTGACGCAACAGCGATGTTGCTAGCGATGTTGCTGTGTGTGACATCCAGCAACAACCTGGCCCCTGCTGTGAGGTCGCTGGTTGTTGCTGAATGTCCTGGACCATTTTTTAGTTGTTGCTCTCCTGCTGTGAAGCACAGATCGCTGTGTGTGACAGCGAGACAGCAACAACTAAATGTGCAGTGAGCCGGCTTCTGCGGACGCTGGTAACCAATGTAAATATCGGGTAACCAAGAAGCCCTTTCCTTGGTTACCCGATATTTACCTTTGTTACCAGCATCTGCCGCTCTCACACTGTCAGTGCCGGCTCCCTGCTCCCTGTACACATAGTCAGACTACACATCGGATAATTAACCCGATGTGTACTCTGGCTAGGAGTGCAGGGAGCCAGCGCTAAGCGGTGTGCACTGGTAACCAAGGTAAATATCGGGTTAATTACCCGATATTTACCTTAGTTACCAAGCGCAGCATCGCTTCCACGCGTCGCTGCTGGCTGGGGGCTGGTCACTGGTTGCTGGTGAGATCTGCCTGTTTGACAGCTCACCAGCAACCCGTGTAGCAACGCTCCAGTGATCCCTGCCAGGTCAGGTTGCTGGTGGGATCACTGGAGCGTCGCTTAGTGTGACGGTACCTTTACTCTACCAGGGGCCTCTGGAACCTAAGGACAATGGAATGTCATGATGACTTTGGGATAGCGTGGAATCGGGGCTCTTAAGCTGTCTCTCAAGCTTGGGGACCCTACACTATCACTAATCTCAGGGATACTCCTGATGGTGGAGGGGCCTGAATCTCCTTCTTGGCCTTGCTCCTGACCAGTCCTGATCTGACTCTCCCTTCCCCTGCCCCAGGGAGTGACAGGACAGGGGTGTGTTGAAATCACAGATAAAGACAGACAATGGAAAAGCCAAAACTATGTCACACAGCATACACACATAAAGTTTAAGACATTAAGAGACTCAGGAAGAAAAACAAGAGCAGGAAGGAAGTACAAAACAACAGAGGCAAACTCCAAGCAATAGCCACAAATAAAGCACAACTTTAGCCAAAGAGTCTGGAAGACCATACCTCCCCAACTAACATAGAATAAACTATAGCTGGCCTGGGTAGAAGGATTCTAGTAGCATAAAAAGGAGAGGAGCAGATGTGATGGGTTTCCCCACAACATGTAATTAAAGGTGCAAGGAGACTAACAGAGATACCTCTTGCTAGCCTGCCTATGAATCTGCATACAGTAGGTTGACACCCAAGTCTGCCTGGGTTGATCCCATATACCAGAGAAACCATCTGGCACAGTGTCATAATCTACAAGCTAAACAGATTCCAATGCCACCATGACAGTCAGGAAAGTTTGTGGAAAACAATATGTGACAGGTTCACACCCTTTATATTATATTCAATTTTTCTAGTGCTGTTCTGATTTTATTGCCCTTCTCCTCTCACCTACATCCTAATTCGAACCAAAGCCATCAGTTTTAATGTAGTATGCAAATTGGCTCTTCAGAGAGGAAGAGGACTTAAACTCTAGTGCCCCCTATTAGAAGCAGCAATATGAAAGTCAATATCTACCCTTCAATGAGCCTTGCCATATGACTCTGGATAAAAGCCAACTAGTATGTGAAGTTGCAGACACATATTGTTGCCCCTCATCAGTGTAAATATTGAGATCTGATATGGCTGTATGAGAGTGGTCAGAAGACAATTATAATTTCTCAGAGGATCATTGCATTACTTACAAGTCTCTTTACACTGGCATATCAGATATTTCACTCTCAATAAGGAGTGAATTTACCCCTTAAACCTCAGTTTTAATGTAATAAACTGTATCTGAAACCAAAAGTGAAACCAAGTGCACTCTGCTGATTGAACAGGAGAGCATTTTCTAAATCTGTATAACAGTATTTACAAAGCATTGTTGGCTATACAGTATAAGGCCTCATTCAGATATAAGTGCTTTTTCTCATATGTAAAAACAGTGTTATTTGCTCAATGTCTCACTTTTTACCATCAGTATTTCATTAGTAAAATAAAAAAATTCAAAACCTTCACCTCTTTCTTACACTGTCAATCATGGACATGACAGGAATCGCATGGCAACTGTGTGGTCTCCATCATTTCCATGAACTGATTGACAGGTGTGGGTCATTTTTGTCCATGATTTATATTAAAAATTAATATTTCACCATCATTTTTTATATGTGAACATTTCCAAAGACTATAATGGATATATGGGTATGTGTTTTATTTATGACAAACACAGCTAAAACACATACGTGACTCGTATATGTGAATAAGGTTTCATCATAATTTCAGAATTAGTGACATGCCTGCACAACAGTGCTTGATATTCATGAAATGAATGACCACATAGTGGTGCTAGGCAGCTACTTAGGCCTAAGACACACGGCATGAAAATTGGAGCGAGTGGAATGCGATAAAACATTGCATTCCACTCGCATCAATATTACCCTATGTCCCAGCACCCATGAGCGATTATTTTCTCAGCCCTAATCGGACCAAGAAAACAATTGCAGCATGCTGCGACTGTAATGTGATCCTTGTTTCTCTCGCACCCAGGGCCGGATTATAGGCGGGGCAGGCGGGGCTTCAGCCCCGGGGCTCCCACCAAAAGAGCTTCCAAGGGGGCCCTCACCACCAGGGCTATACTTGCCACCCGTCAGCAAATTTATTTTTTTTTCTTCACACCCTCGCCCCCTCCGTAAAGACAGTTTAAATCAGCTGTGTTTTCGGAGGGGGAGGGTGGGGCACCTACATTTATTTGTATCTGCATCTCTAAGACGCAAAAACAAACTGCGGGCGCAGGACGCTGATTGACCCCGGAAGTACCAGCGCCAGCGCCTGTACTTCCGGGGTCAGAGGTGTGCCTGCTCCCTGCTCTGCTGTGGCGTCCAATGCTGCAGACATCACAGCAGGACGCCGCGGACGTGGAGGAGACGACCCATGCCGCGGAGGAGACGACCCATGCCGCGGCCGAGGAGGAGAAGACCCACGCCGTGGACGCGGAGGAGAAGACCGACACCGTGGCCGTGGAGGAGAAGACCGACGCCACAGCCAGGAGAGGAGACTCACTGGAGCAGGAGGATGGCCGCGGCACCGGAACAGCAGCAGGAGGACGGCGGCCTATACTGGAGCAGCAGGAGGATGGCATCAGAGCAGGTAAGGGCAGAGCTGAAGAAAGATGTGTGGTGAGATGCAGAGCTGTGTGTGTGTCAGTGTGTGAGAAGCAGAGCTGTGTGTGTGTGTGAAGCAGAGCTGTGTGTGTGTGTGTGAAGCAGAGCTGAAGAAAGTTGTGTGGTGTGAAGCAGAGCTGTGTGTGTGTGTGTGTGTGTGTGTGTGAAGCAGAGCTGTGTGTGTGTGTGTGGAAAGCAGAGCTGTGTGTGTGAAGCAGAGCTGTGTGTGTGTGTGTGAAGCAGAGCTGAAGAAAGATGTGGGGTCTGAAGCAGAGCTGTGTGTGTGTGTGTGTGTGTGTGTGTGAAGCAGATCTGTGTGTGTGTGTGTGTGTGTGTGAAGCAGAGCTGTGTGTGTGTGAAGCAGAGCTGTGTGTGAAGCAGAACTGAAGAAAGATGTGTGGTGTGAAGCAGAGCTGTGTGTGTGTGGGTGTGTGTGAAGCAGAGCTGAAGAAAGATGTGTGGTGTGAAGCAGAGCTGTGTGTGTGTATATATGAATCAGAGCAGTCTGTGCGGCACCCCAGAACTATATGGGTCCCCCAGAGCACTAAGCCACCCATCCCAGTAATGTGTACGACACCAGAGCTGTTTGCCACTCCAGTAACGTCTATGCCCCCCCCAGTAATGTCTATGCCCCCTGCCCCTCCTGTAATGTATATATTGTAGGCCCCAACCCCTCCTGTGATGTATATACAGCAGTGCTGTGTCAGTGTGCATGGTATGCAGTCATGTCTGTTAGTGATGGCCATCATGCAACACAGCCACATGTCCTGGAGGAGCTGGAAACAAGCGGGGGAGGTGAGTGATGCTGCTTGTGACTTCTCCATATTAACACCTGTAATGCGTCTGTGTCTGCATGTATGTCAGTGTATATGACTGTGCATATATTTGTCTGTTTAAATGTATTTTTGTGAATTTGTTTTCAAATATGTATATATTGCGTGTCTGTGTGTGGATGGGGCCCACTGAGACTCAACCGGGGACCACAAAAACCTGGAGCCGACCCTAGCTGCCTTAACATTGGGATCAATTAAAAATGTGTGAGCAACTCTACTTTCTGTGTATAAGTAACGGCTGTGAGTGATCCTGGACTGTATCTGTATTGTACTGTGTGTATAAGTGACTGCTGTGAGTGATCCTGGACTGTATCTGTATTGTACTGTGTGTATAAGTGACGGCTGTAATTTATCCTGGACTGTGTCTGTATTGTACTGTGTGTATAAGTGACTGCTGTGAGTGATCCTGGACTGTATCTGTATTGTACTGTGTGTATAAGTGACTGCTGTGAGTGATCCTGGACTGTATCTGTATTGTAGTACTGTAAATCTGAAAGTGGCAGAACAGGGTAAGATAAATGTTCATTGGATTTATATCTAAATGCTACAGTTCGTGCTCTACTATTATGGCTAAAAATGTTAACGTTTATGGGGCCCCCACCAGATTTCCTGTCCAGGGCCCCCACCAACCTTAATCTGGCCCTGCTCGCACCCATTCAAGTCTATGGGGTGAGAGAAAAATCGCACTGCACTCACAGTACACCGGTGTAATGTGAGTGCAGAGCGAGAATGGCAATAGCCGGCTACAGAGGAGAGAGGGACATAAATCCCTCCCCTCCGCAGCGTCAGCCCGCCCCTCCTCAGCGCTGGCCCGCTCCTCCTCAGTGCCGGCCCGCCCCTCCTCAGTGCTAGCCCGCCCCTCCTCAGTGCTAGCCCACCCCTCCTCAGTGCCAGCCCGCCCCCCGCAGCTGAGGTCTGATCACATGATCAGACGCAGTGACACTCGCTTGATACTTGGCTTCCGCTGTGCTGCCAGTGTGAACCAAGTGTCATGCGAAGATCGCATTAGTCCCCCATGTGGCCCCGGCCCTAGAGTAAGTTTTCATTAACCCATCGGATTAATCAGTGTACTTCTATAATGGGTCTTTTAACAATTTTGCATATGTGATAACTGTAATAATAGGGGATATCTGGATAAGATCTGCCTCGCTCTACATATAGACAGTATACAATGTAACCTTTCTGTATACAGTGCTCAAGGTCTAGATACGTGTAGATTTTTTTTCTAGTTACATTCATACATTGCAACATACCGTATTTGTTTTAGGAAGTTATAATATCCCCCTGTGCCTTTTACAATGAAACTTTCTTTGTTATTTTTCTTACATGTATAG
Organism: Anomaloglossus baeobatrachus; assembly: GCF_048569485.1. Taxonomy (NCBI): domain Eukaryota; kingdom Metazoa; phylum Chordata; class Amphibia; order Anura; family Aromobatidae; genus Anomaloglossus; species Anomaloglossus baeobatrachus. The sequence goes on from NC_134358.1 coordinate 202,418,877, forward strand.
TTCTGTGCTTAGGGTGACTGATTGAATTTTACTTGAAATAAATTATATTTGCACATTCTAGTAATTGCATAGGGCCTGATGGAGAAACAAAGCACTGGGAGGAATAATGGGAGGATTTCCCAAAAGAATAATTTTAAACAGAAGAAAAACAATCCCACGTAATGTTAATAACAAAAATGACACATGTCAATTGATGTAGCAAGACATGACTACTCAGAAATCATTCTGGAGCGTCTTTGATAAATGTAACATTTCAATGCAAACAAAAAATACATTCCAAATCTGAATTGGATACTGACTATACGGTACGCAAATTCTTAGTTTGTACATAATTGAAAATTTGCTGCACAAATCATTTGATTTAAAAAGTGTAATTCATGTAAACAATTAGGTCTGAGCATTTGCAAAACAATTTTGGAATACTTGTTATATTGGGGACCAGAAGTGAGTGGGCGTCACCGCCCGGAGTTAGTGGGTGGGAGAGCAGTCAGGGGGCATTACCGCCTGGAGGTATTGGGCAGGAGAGCAGTCAGTGTGCATGACCGCTCAGAGTTAGTGGGCGGGAGAGCAGTCAGTGGGCATGACTGCCCAGAGTTAGTGGGCGGGAGCGCAGCCAGTGGGCATGACCACCCAGAGTTAATGGGCGGGAGAGCAGTTAGTAGGCATGACCTCCTGGAGTTAGTGGGCCAGAGAGCAGTCAGTGGGCATCTCTGCCTGGAGTTAGTGGGCGGGAGAGCAGTCAGTGGGCATCTCTGCCTGGAGTTAGTGGGCGGGAGAGCAGTCAGTGGACATTATAGCTTGTTATGGGTGACATAACAGGATATCATTTTGACACAACATTGTGTTGTCCATATACTGTAAAGAAAAAAAAACAGGCCACGACCACCAACTAAGCCACAAGTATGCTTTAATCATGCAAGGGGGGCTTTGCCCCCTCCACCATCCCCTCCTGGGGATCTTACCCCAGACCCCTGCCTCTAATACAACTCCAATAACAGCTCCACGGCCACATTGACTTAAACATATGTTTCTTCTATTGCTCTCACTATCTCCAGGCGCTCGATCATGCCCACTAGATGCACTCCCACCCATTAACTCTGGGCGGTCATGTCCCCTGGCTGTGCTCCTACCCACTAACTCCAGGCGGTGACGCCCACTCACTTTCGGTCGCTGGTAATACAATTATGCCACATTTTTACCTCCATTCTAAAAATGTCAGTGGTGGAACGGTTCATGGGTGGTTTTTACACGCATCTCGACTCCTATTGAAATTAATAGGAACTGAGCTGCAATACCCAAAATGGCCTCTATATAATGTTTTTATCTGGCTGCTGGTGCCTCTACAGACAGTTGTTCTGTGTGGGTGCTGGGCATTGAACACCCACTGATATAATATTGATAACCTATCCTAGGGATAAGTTATTAATATCAAAGCAATGGGCATCCCATTAATTTTAGATGTGAGCATGTGAATGATTAATATTTCTTTTTCATAATGAAGCTATTTATTTCTTTAATATGATCCTGGAGTTTGCCATATTGGAGACATACACTTTTATCCTCTATTTGTGTGTATGCAACTGTGTGGTATAAAGGGAACCTGACAGCTAATTGATACTGCAAAATGACGTGCAGCGTAGATCAGACACTAGCTGCATGATGTCAGCCATTTATGTTGACTCTAAAATGCCGTGGCATTTCATAGAAAAACATGACATATGACGTAAGTCATGTCCTTTCCTTTTATGTGGGCTCACACACTAAGCACACATAATTCCATGCACACAAAATTTAATCAGTCATCATGTGTTTCTAAAAGCTATGGTTGGAGTGGCATTAAATCCCGCTGTCAATCTCTGGATTTAACACCCACCAGCAAGGGGACGCGTGTTCCATGCTCCCATCTGAGTGCATGATGTGATAGCGGGGTGCCGATGAGTTTTCATGACAGCCATGTGTCAGCTGATGACCACAATGTCTATCATTACGATAATCCTGTGATCGCCGGCTCTGACCAAGTGTTCATAGGAGATTGTGATTTCTGCTATACATCCCTTTGTAAAGCACAAGGGATCAGATGATAGCAGCTTCAAGTTCCCTAAGGGAACTATTAAATCCAGCAAAAAGTGAAAAAAACCTTTTTCAAAATATGAACAAAAATAAAAAAACACAAAAGTTCAAATCACCCCCCTTTTGCCCCATTAAAAATAATACAATTAAAAAAAAAAGAAAAAATACGCATATTTGGTATAGTTCTAATCTGTTGAGCGCTGTCGTCTAATAAGAGCCAATATATCTCTGTTCTAACAGTGAATTTTCTCAACCCTTATGGAGCTATGGTGTTCCATTTCTGAGATATGACGTGGGCTTTGCCCTATTTTTGTATGCTAGCCAGGTATAGCAGGCAGGTATGGCTGCCCCCAACCCCCAGCTGCCTATTTGTACCCGTCTGGGAACAAAAAAAAATAGGGAAGCCTTTTTTTAATTATTTTATAAATTTCATGAAATAATTATAAAAAAAACGACATGAGCTTTGCCCCATTTTTGTGTCCAGCCAGGTACAACTAGGCAGCTGGGGATTGGAATCCACAGCACAGGTTGGCCTGAGCTTTTTGGGCCCCTCTGCTGCGAATTGCAGTTCGCAGCCACCCCAGAAAATGGCGCTTTCATAGAAGCGCCATCATCTGGCGCTGTATCCACCTCTTCCAGCTGCCCTGGTGATGGTGGCTTCTTGGGTAATAATGGGTTAATACTAGCTTTGTTTTACTAGCTAGTATTAAGTCAAAGATTCTTAATGTCAGGCAAGTTTGACCCAGCCATTAAGAATCTTCAATAAAGGGCTAAAAAAAAAAGACACCCCACATAGAAAAAATACTTTAATAGAAATAAATACACAGACACACTTAGAGACTCCATGTTTATTACTCCCTCTTATCCCTCCACGATCTATGGTCTTCTGTCTTCTTTTTCCTTCAACCCATGCAGCTCTGCTATATCAGCAGCGTTCCATGGGAGGAAGACGCTGCTGCTCCCCGTGCAGTCTTTTCACTCCATGAGTGAGTTGAGGTTGCTGGCTGTAAGCAGTGACATCACCGCTGACAGGCGTGTTGCTATAGCTACGGTGATCTCCGTTATTGACCGGCTGTGGCAGCCGGTGAATAACGGAACGGGGAAGCGGAACGGGGAAGCAGAACGGGGAAGCTGACCGTGTGCCAGAGCATCTTGTCGGTACACGGACATGCTGGAACGATCACCGCGTACCGGAGAGATGCACTTACAGGACCTAGCAATGACGTCTAGCCATGTGACCAGTCTGTAGCCAATGAGCTAATAGACACGTGACTGGTCACATGCTATTTTGACGTCAAGCTAGGTCCTATCATCAGTGCTGGTTACTGGGAGGATGCAGCGATTATTGGAAGGAAAAGCGGCGGGAGACAGAGTGCAGGACGCATTGCGGGGACCTGTAAGTGTTATGGCAATGTTTATTAACTGTATGTGTACATTTATCATGTGTTTTTATGTGTTTGTGATTACCTCCCATTGTTTTCAATGGGGTTCGAGAGGTTCGTCGAACGGCTCGCCTAACCGAACTCGAACGCGGCCTCCGTTCGATGAACCGAACCGAACTCGAGCCTCTAGAGGCTTGCTGATCTCTACTCTGTAGTCAGATTATTGTCATTTTCTTATTTGCACTCCTGTGCATTTTCTGTGTTTGATATGGCTTGCTTGATTTTGCATGATCTTGAATATTCCATTCAATGATCCTGACCTGACCATCTGACCTTGTTTTGACACTAAATTTGGATTACCTGCCCAACACCAATCCTTTTCAGCTCTTGGCTAGTGTTCCGTATTTTAGATGTGTCTTTCTGTTATATATGAACAATTAAAGTGGATAAATTTTTTTTTAACTCCATGCATGATTCGGCCAGTTACTTTATGATATCTCCGAGAGCCAGCAAACAGTATGGAGAACATGGAAGCGGTGAGCTGACTTTTCAAATTATTTCTTTTTTGTGTTAAAGGTGCCAATTGCATTTACAGGTGACTAAAACGTTTATGGACAAATGCTGTCATTGGACAAAGATAAAAATAATGGTTCTCACTTCTGTGACAAGAGGTAACGTTTTTTTTTATGAACTGTATATCACTAGAGATGAGTGAGTACCGTAATATTCATAATCGCTATACTCATAACAAGTACTTTGTAATACTTGTGTAGTTGTTCCAAATTTTGAGTACAATGCAAGTCAATGGGAAATGCGAGTAATTTTCTGCTGGACCCAACAAAGAGGTCTGGGAGCCTGAGGAAAAGGCTGAAATGGATGGGTAAGTGATTAAACTAAATGAGGAGAGTCTGGAGGATATGCCTGCATGTATTTCTGACTCACATATGGTTCCTGGGAATAAGGAGGTCACAGTATAATGTCACTTATTCTCTCTCTCTGTCTGTTTCTCTCTCTCTCTGTCTCCAAGCGCGTCATACTCACCGATCACCGGTGTGACGCAGCTGTCACACTGCTCCTGCAACATCTCATTCTTTTTCCCTACCCACTCATTAGGCTCATACATATTCACTGCACCTACTCATTAGTAGAGTTGAGCGCGGTTCGTGGTTCGTGGTTCTCCAGTTCTAGGCTCGAGTGATTTTGGGGCATGTTCTAGATCGAACTAGAACTCGAGCTTTTTTGCAAAAGCTCGATAGTTCTAGAAACGTTCGAGAACGGTTCTAGCAGCAAAAAACCAGCTGAATCCTAGCTTGGTTTCTGCTGTAATAGTGTAAGTCACTCTGGGAATCACACTATTATGACATTTCAGTGTATACTGTGCGGGAACAGCGCCTTCAGATCACTGCTGTTTGTATAATGGCGATCGCCATTTTTTTTTTTTTTTTCTTGTCTTCCTTCCCTAAGCGCGCGCGTCTTGTGGGGCGGGCCAGCATGTCAGCCAATCCCAGACACACACACAGCTAAGTGGACTTTTAGCCAGAGAAGCAACGGCATGTGTGATAGGATGTCCATGTCACATGTCCCTGCATTATAAAAACGGACATTTTCCTCCAGGACGCCATTATGTCTTCTGCGTCTTTGGTGTCAGACATCACTGTCGCAGCTCCGTCCTCCTGAGTCCTATCGCCGATACAGCTGTATGCGCTCCATACACAGCGTTAGACAGATTAGGGATAGCACTTTCTATCAGTCCTTTTAAGGGCTCAAACCGGCAGGGTCAGAGTTAAGGTGACAGGTCCTGAAAACAGCGCCAGCGTCTGTGTAGCCAAGGTCAGGGATTTCCTCCCTGCATTTCCCTATTAGGAGGGATAGAAAGGCAGGCTTCCATTCCTCTACCCAGAGCCCCAAAATCCTGGCACTGTACCCTCGTGTCCTCTGCATACTCCAACTCATTAAAACTAAGCCATTATACTAGCAAACACTCAGTGTACCTAGTGGCATCCTATCTGTGGCTATTGGACTTTGCTATAGTCCCACTAGTGCAAAGACATTTGCAGAGCGCGTCTGCCTGCATTGCACACTCCAACTCATTATAACTAAGCCATTATACTAGCAAACACTCAGTGTACCTAGTGGCATCCTATCTGTGGCTATTGGACTTTGCTATAGTCCCACTAGTGCAAAGACATTTGCAGAGCGCGTCTGCCTGCATTGCACACTCCAACTCATGATAACTAAGCCATTATACTAGCAAACACTCAGTGTACCTAGTGGCATCCTATACGTGGCTATTGGACTTTGCTATAGTCCCACTAGTGCAAAGACATTTGCAGAGCGCGTCTGCCTGCATTGCACACTCCAACTCATTATAACTAAGCCATTATACTAGCAAACACTCAGTGTACCTAGTGGCATCCTATCTGTGGCTATTGGACTTTGCTATAGTCCCACTAGTGCAAAGACATTTGCAGAGCACGTCTGCCTGCATTGCACACTCCAACTCATGATAACTAAGCCATTATACTAGCAAACACTCAGTGTACCTAGTGGCATCCTATCTGTGGCTATTGGACTTTGCTATAGTCCCACTAGTGCAAAGACATTTGCAGAGCGCGTCTGCCTGCATTGCACACTCCAACTCATGATAACTAAGCCATTATACTAGCAAACACTCAGTGTACCTAGTGGCATCCTATACGTGGCTATTGGACTTTGCTATAGTCCCACTAGTGCAAAGACATTTGCAGAGCGCGTCTGCCTGCATTGCACACTCCAACTCATTATAACTAAGCCATTATACTAGCAAACACTTAGTGTACCTAGTGGCATCCTATCTGTGGCTATTGGACTTTGCTATAGTCCCACTAGTGCAAAGACATTTGCAGAGCGCGTCTGCCTGCATTGCACACTCCAACTCATGATAACTAAGCCATTATACTAGCAAACACTCAGTGTACCTAGTGGCATCCTATACGTGGCTATTGGACTTTGCTATAGTCCCACTAGTGCAAAGACATTTGCAGAGCGCGTCTGCCTGCATTGCACACTCCAACTCATTATAACTAAGCCATTATACTAGCAAACACTCAGTGTACCTAGTGGCATCCTATACGTGGCTATTGGACTTTGCTATAGTCCCACTAGTGCAAAGACATTTGCAGAGCGCGTCTGCCTGCATTGCACACTCCAACTCATTATAACTAAGCCATTATACTAGCAAACACTCAGTGTACCTAGTGGCATCCTATCTGTGGCTATTGGACTTTGCTATAGTCCCACTAGTGCAAAGACATTTGCAGAGCGCGTCTGCCTGCATTGCACACTCCAACTCATGATAACTAAGCCATTATACTAGCAAACACTCAGTGTACCTAGTGGCATTCTATCTGTGGCTATTGGACTTTGCTATAGTCCCACTAGTGCAAAGACATTTGCGGAGCGCGTCTGCCTGCATTGCACACTCCAACTCATGATAACTAAGCCATTATACTAGCAAACACTCAGTGTACCTAGTGGCATCCTATACGTGGCTATTGGACTTTGCTATAGTCCCACTAGTGCAAAGACATTTGCAGAGCGCGTCTGCCTGCATTGCACATGACTCGCCCACCCCAGGGCTATAGGACACCCGGTGCCGGGCCGGACTAGTCCGGTGGTAGTCAGTGGTGGCTGGGCCCGGCTCCGTGGCCCTGGTGGGTGTCAGTAGAATCTGTGGCTGATGACTTTAAGTTTGTATTCGTGACGCCACCTGTGGTATGCGGCTATTAAGCCGCCGCTGCTGTGTGAGGTCTCCGGGATGGTGTTATGGCAGCAAGGGTGGTACTGCTCCCCACAGGTAGAGCAATGCCCGGGGCACAGTTGGTGCTTGTGAATGTCTATGCAGCTGAAATAACAGAGACCACTTCAAGGGTGCAGTTCAAGTTCTTTACTCACAGTTCTGCAGGGACCCTCGGGCTGCTGGGACCACTGTCAGGGACCTCCGCCGTTTCTGGGTGAATCCAAGAGTGAAAGCCGGTGTCCTTCTCTTAGTGTCTCTTTCTCTGCTGTCTTCACTAGCCTTGCCTTAGTTAAGATGACCCTGGCTTGGCCTCCACTGCAGCCTCCAGGCTGGGGGGTCACCTGTCGGCTGATTACCCCTTTTCTGAAGGTCTGTTATGGGTTCTGGCCCTGGGAGCTTGCAACGTCCCTGGGCCTCGGTTTTTACTGTTTGGAGATTGTCTTTGCACTCCTCCAGTCTCTAGGGACCGTCCCCTGTCGCAGCTAATCACTCCACCGATGTCACTGTGGACCAGGCCACCGCAGCCTGCAGCTACTCGTAGCGCCTCTGGGCCCTCGGCTTCGGTACCCAACAAGGACTGCTCGTGGTACCTACAGGACTACCCGCGGCCCTGCGACCCCTTCTGTCTCTGCGTGGTGTCACCTGGACCTCTGGGTCCCAGGTTCTTCACCAGGAAGCGTCTCCTTCAGTTCCTCTGCTCCTGACTGACTTGGAGCCTTTCTTTCCTTCTTTCTTTCTTTCTTTCTTTCTTTCTTTCTTTCTTTCTTTCTTTCTTTCTTTCTTTCTTTCCTCCTTGCCTGCCTCCAGCAGGCCTCCTCCTCCCTCCTTGCTTTCGTTCTTCTTCTCCAACTACATGCTGGCTCCTCACTCTTTCACTCCCTGAGGTAAACTGAAACTAACTTGACCTTCCTTTCTCTATCTGCTCTCTGGTGGCTCCTCCCACCTCCCCAGTTGCTAAGCTACCACCCTATGGGAGCAGGGATGGGTCTTACAGCCCCTCTCAGCATGCAGCATGGGAGGGTTGCCTGCCACTTTCCCTGGTCCTGTGTGTCCCTAGCAATGGGTGTAGTGTGAATTTACCAGGGGACCGGAGTTCACTCTCTTCCTCTCCCAGAATGGGGCATCACACCACTGATGGGGTGCAATGACCTGTGGCGACGGAAGCCTCAGGGGCGCCACACTCCCCCACAGCAAATCCCAGCACGTCCTCGGGCTGAAAAACAACAAAAACATATGGGGAACTGCAAAACATTTTTGGTATGCAATAACATAAACTGTAAAACATTTCTTCCCTTTATGGGAGGCACATATCATGAACGTTGCAAACTTCTTATAAAGAAACTATGTGTGCACTTCCAGTCCATTGCACGGTTCAGGCAAATCCCCCATAATTCTGGTAGGGGGCACAACGGGTGCAACTAATTACATCTTTGGCTACTACAAGTCCAGTAGCCCGGCAGTTCGTTTCTTTCAATCAAACAATAATGGGACAATCGACCAGCCATTAAGTCCAATGGCCTGGTTACATAAGACACATACACAACATACCAGCCACTAAGTCCAGAGGCCTGGTAGGACATAACACATACACTTCCACCGGGGCCCACATTCCAGTTCAGTGGCCCGGTAGCACATAACATGGGGCTGACGTCTTCAAAAAGCATCAGGGGAAGTACAGCAGGAAAGGGTGTCATCTTCGAAAAGAATAAGGGGCAGACAGGGGCTATATACAGTTCAGCAACTCCTTACTTCTTTACATGTAGGGATTCTTCTCCGGCTCCCCACCCGGCAGCAGGTAGACAGCGGTCAGCACAGTCTGCGTCTCCTGCGTGGCTGTAGCAGGCCTGCTGCAAGATGCTGCGGCCTGGGCCTGCTCTGAGGTAGTGCTGCTGGCTTGCATAGGGTTACTGGCTGGCGCGAGGCTGCTGGCTTGCAGGGGGTTACCAGCCATACGGCGCCACTCTGGCTCTTCCGGAGCTGCCTCCTTGTCTTGGCGGGCCGCGCCTGGCATGGCGGCGGCCTGGGTTGGAGTCGCTGCTGCGGTGTGGATGGATGTCGCTCCGGCGGTGAGATGTTGGCGGGCCGCACTTGGCGTAGCTGCGGCCCGGATCGGCGTCGCCGTGCCGGGCGTCCCTCCAGGGACCGCGGGCATGGCAGCGGGGGTTGGGGCTCTCGCGCTGGCAGGGGCATTAAATGACTCACCCCTCAGTAGCATCTCCGGTGTTCTGGTGGTCGCTGTCTTGCTGCAGGGTGCTGGTATCGGAGCTGCGGTCGTGGCACGCGCGCCTGCAGGAGGACCGGGCAGGAACCCCACCTGGCAATCCGGGTTCCGCCGGCTGGGGGTGTCACTCTCTTTACCCGGCTCTGCAGCGGCTGCTGGATCTTCTCCGCTCTCCAGGACGCAGGACACAACCCGGTTCTGAGGTGCGTGTCCCGGCTCGGCCACTCCTCCTCTGGCCGCTCGTTGCTCGGCGTCCATCCTTTTAGCTTCTTCACGCGCCATCTTTTCTTCCTCCGCCTTCTATGGCGGGCACCGCTTCGCGCGCTTTTCTTGGACAAGGGGGCGGGGCTTCTCTTCGCGCCCTTTCTTCTTGCACGCCCCCCTTCTTCCCGCTCTCAGCAGCGCTAATGGCGGCGGTTTCTCAGTAAAGTACACAGTCTGTCACACGGTTCTTCAGGCGCACAGTACCCGGTGTGACCGGGCACGAAATCCTGTTCGTGACGCCAAAAGTTGACTCGCCCACCCCAGGGCTATGGGACACCCGGTGCCGGGCCGGACTAGTCCGGTGGTAGTCAGTGGTGGCTGGGCCCGGCTCCGTGGCCCTGGTGGGTGTCAGTAGAATCTGTGGCTGATGACTTTAAGTTTGTATTCGTGACGCCACCTGTGGTATGCGGCTATTAAGCCGCCGCTGCTGTGTGAGGCCTCCGGGATGGTGTTATGGCAGCAAGGGTGGTACTGCTCCCCACATGTGGAGCAATGCCCGGGGCACAGTTGGTGCTTGTGAATGTCTATGCAGCTGAAATAACAGAGACCACTTCAAGGGTGCAGTTCACGTTTTTTACTCACAGTTCTGCAGGGACCCTCGGGCTGCTGGGACCGCTGTCAGGGACCTCCGCCGTTTCTGGGTGAATCCAAGAGTGAAAGCCGGTGTCCTTCTCTTAGTGTCTCTTTCTCTGCTGTCTTCACTAGCCTTGCCTTAGTTAAGATGACCCAGGCTTGGGCTCCACTGCAGCCTCCAGGCTGGGGGGTCACCTGTCGGCTGATTACCCCTTTTCTGAAGGTCTGTTATGGGTTCTGGCCCTGGGAGCTTGCAACGTCCCTGGGCCTCGGTTTTTACTGTTTGGAGATTGTCTTTGCACTCCTCCAGTCTCTAGGGACCGTCCCCTGTCGCAGCTAATCACTCCACCGATGTCACTGTGGACCAGGCCACCGCAGCCTGCAGCTACTCGTAGTGCCTCTGGGCCCTCGGCTTCGGTACCCAACAAGGACTGCTCGTGGTACCTACAGGACTACCCGCGGCCCTGCGACCCCTTCTGTCTCTGCGTGGTGTCACCTGGACCTCTGGGTCCCAGGTTCTTCACCAGGAAGCGTCTCCTTCAGTTCCTCTGCTCCTGACTGACTTGGAGCCTTTCTTTCCTTCTTTCTTTCTTTCTTTCTTTCTTTCCTCCTTGCCTGCCTCCAGCAGGCCTCCTCCTCCCTCCTTGCTCTCGTTCTTCTTCTCCAACTACATGCTGGCTCCTCACTCTTTCACTCCCTGAGGTAAACTGAAACTAACTTGACCTTCCTTTCTCTATCTGCTCTCTGGTGGCTCCTCCCACCTCCCCAGTTGCTAAGCTACCACCCTATGGGAGCAGGGATGGGTCTTACAGCCCCTCTCAGCATGCAGCATGGGAGGGTTGCCTGCCACTTTCCCTGGTCCTGTGTGTCCCTAGCAATGGGTATAGTGTGAATTTACCAGGGGACCGGAGTTCACTCTCTTCCTCTCCCAGAATGGGGCATCACACCGCTGATGGGGTGCAATGACCTGTGGCGACGGAAGCCTCAGGGGCGCCACACACACTCCAACTCATTATAACTAAGCCATTATACTAGCAAACACTCAGTGTACCTAGTGGCATCCTATCTGTGGCTATTGGACTTTGCTATAGTCCCACTAGTGCAAAGACATTTGCAGAGCGCGTCTGCCTGCATTGCACACTCCAACTCATTATAACTAAGCCATTATACTAGCAAACACTCAGTGTACCTAGTGGCATCCTATCTGTGGCTATTGGACTTTGCTATAGTCCCACTAGTGCAAAGACATTTGCAGAGCGCGTCTGCCTGCATTGCACACTCCAACTCATGATAACTAAGCCATTATACTAGCAAACACTCAGTGTACCTAGTGGCATCCTATCTGTGGCTATTGGACTTTGCTATAGTCCCACTAGTGCAAAGACATTTGCAGAGCGCGTCTGCCTGCGTTGCACACTCCAACTCATTATAACTAAGCCATTATACTAGCAAACACTCAGTGTACCTAGTGGCATCCTATCTGTGGCTATTGGACTTTGCTATAGTCACACTAGTGCAAAGACATTTGCAGAGCGCGTCTGCCTGCATTGCACACTCCAACTCATGATAACTAAGCCATTATACTAGCAAACACTCAGTGTACCTAGTGGCATCCTATACGTGGCTATTGGACTTTGCTATAGTCCCACTAGTGCAAAGACATTTGCAGAGCGCGTCTGCCTGCATTGCACACTCCAACTCATTATAACTAAGCCATTATACTAGCAAACACTCAGTGTACCTAGTGGCATCCTATCTGTGGCTATTGGACTTTGCTATAGTCCCACTAGTGCAAAGACATTTGCAGAGCGCGTCTGCCTGCATTGCACACTCCAACTCATGATAACTAAGCCATTATACTAGCAAACACTCAGTGTACCTAGTGGCATCCTATCTGTGGCTATTGGACTTTGCTATAGTCCCACTAGTGCAAAGACATTTGCAGAGCGCGTCTGCCTGCATTGCACACTCCAACTCATGATAACTAAGCCATTATACTAGCAAACACTCAGTGTACCTAGTGGCATCCTATACGTGGCTATTGGACTTTGCTATAGTCCCACTAGTGCAAAGACATTTGCAGAGCGCGTCTGCCTGCATTGCACACTCCAACTCATTATAACTAAGCCATTATACTAGCAAACACTCAGTGTATCTAGTGGCATCCTATCTGTGGCTATTGGACTTTGCTATAGTCCCACTAGTGCAAAGACATTTGCAGAGCGCGTCTGCCTGCATTGCACACTCCAACTCATGATAACTAAGCCATTATACTAGCAAACAGTCAGTGTACCTAGTGGCATCCTATCTGTGGCTATTGGACTTTGCTATAGTCCCACTAGTGCAAAGACATTTGCAGAACGCGTCTGCCTGCATTGCACACTCCAACTCATTATAACTAAGCCATTATACTAGCAAACACTCAGTGTACCTAGTGGAATCCTAAACGTGGCTATTGGACTTTGCTATAGTCCCACTAGTGCAAAGACATTTGCAGAGCGCGTCTGCCTGCATTGCACACTCCAACTCATGATAACTAAGCCATTATACTAGCAAACACTCAGTGTACCTAGTGGCATCCTATACGTGGCTATTGGACTTTGCTATAGTCCCACTAGTGCAAAGACATTTGCAGAGCGCGTCTGCCTGCATTGCACACTCCAACTCATTATAACTAAGCCATTATACTAGCAAACACTCAGTGTACCTAGTGGCATCCTATCTGTGGCTATTGGACTTTGCTATAATCCCACTAGTGCAAAGACATTTGCAGAGCGCGTCTGCCTGCATTGCACACTCCAACTCATGATAACTAAGCCATTATACTAGCAAACACTCAGTGTACCTAGTGGCATCCTATACGTGGCTATTGGACTTTGCTATAGTCCCACTAGTGCAAAGACATTTGCAGAGCGCGTCTGCCTGCATTGCACACTCCAACTCATGATAACTAAGCCATTATACTAGCAAACACTCAGTGTACCTAGTGGCATCCTATACGTGGCTATTGGACTTTGCTATAGTCCCACTAGTGCAAAGACATTTGCAGAGCGCGTCTGCCTGCATTGCACACTCCAACTCATGATAACTAAGCCATTATACTAGCAAACACTCAGTGTACCTAGTGGCATCCTATACGTGGCTATTGGACTTTGCTATAGTCCCACTAGTGCAAAGACATTTGCAGAGCGCGTCTGCCTGCATTGCACACTCCAACTCATGATAACTAAGCCATTATACTAGCAAACACTCAGTGTTTCTAGTGGCATCCTATCTGTGGCTATTGGACTTTGCTATAGTCCCACTAGTGCAAAGACATTTGCAGAGCGCGTCTGCCTGCATTGCACACTCCAACTCATGATAACTAAGCCATTATACTAGCAAACACTCAGTGTACCTAGTGGCATCCTATACGTGGCTATTGGACTTTGCTATAGTCCCACTAGTGCAAAGACATTTACAGAGCGCGTGTGCCTGCATTGCACACTCCAACTCCTGATAACTAATAAGCCATTATACTAGCAATTTTTGCTGCCAGTTTAAGGGCCGTAGTTGCATTGTCAGGGATATTTATTCTTTATTATTCTGCTGTTAATAAAGCTAGACCACCACTGCAATCTTCACCACCTCTCAATTTTTACTACCACATTTTCAGTCCACAATCTTGTCGCAATCAACATGAGTGGCAAAATGACAGATGCTGGTGGAAAGGGGAAGAGGCGTGGTGGAAAAGGCAAAAAAGGTTTTGTCTGTGGGGAAGGTGGCAAAGCTCCATTATCATCTGCTGAAGATAGACCATCTACCAGCAAAAGTAAGATGTCTACTACTTACCGTGGACAATCCGATGTGCTCCCTTTTTTACGGACACGAACAACAGGAAGAAAGGTAGATGATGGGCAAAAAAGGAAAATGCTTGAATGGATCTCAAGTGGTCCAACAAGTGCCCTCTCAGCCACTTCAAGTACCGCATCCAAAAAACACCAGTCCTCTGAGTTGTCATCCCAATCACACTTGATTTCTCCCAGCTCTGAAGTCTCCATCAGCCCTGCACAGTATGGTGGAACTGAGATGGCTGAGTCTGCAGAGCTGTTCAGTCACACTATAGCCTGGGAATCAGAGGTCTGCTCCCAAGCTACAGTGAGTACAGAACAGGAAATGGTCTGCAGTGATGCCCAGAACCTTTGTGAGTCTGATTCAGGCCGTGAGGACCAAGTTTCTGAGCATAATGTTGACCCTTTGTCACAAACTGTAACACCTGTGGTTATAGACAATGAGGAACATACTGATGAAGATGAGACGCAGATACCCGATTGGGATGACAACTTAAATATTCGGTCAGGGCAAGAAGAGGCTCGGTCTGAGGGGGAGGGGAGTGCAAACACAACAATTGATGATGAAGTTCTAGATCTCACCTACTGTCAACCCCCAGTCAGGCACTCGAGGAGGTCAACAGAGGCGGTGGAGGAGGATGCAACCAACGACGAAGTTACCTTGCGCCTTCCTGGACAGAGTCGGAGCACTGGTAGCACGTCTACAACTGCATCCTCAGCCACCACTCTGCCTATGAGCATTATTCGGGGTGGATCAACAGGTCGCATGGCCTCTAAGCCTTGCCTAGCCTGGTCCTTTTTTGACATAGAAAAAGATCGCCCAAATTATGTGATCTGTAAACTTTGTCATGATTCTCTTAGTAGAGGTCAAAACCTCAGCAGTTTGACAACTTCTTCCATGAATCGTCACATGAATAAATATCATAGGTCCCGGTGGGAAGCTCACCGTGCTGCAATGCGGCCTAGCGGAGCGAACCATCCACCGCCTGCCCCTTCCAGTGCATCCGCGCGCTCTTCATCTTCTAGGACTGTGGGGACAGCTGTCACACCTGTTTTTCCACGCACAACTTCCACCACTGTAACCGCAACAGGCAGTTTGCTTGGTAGGTCGTCAGTTGGTTTGGAAAAGGAAACAAGTGAGTGTGTACAGCTCTCTCAGACATCGATAGCACCAACGTTGGATGAAGGCAACATCATGTCTCCGCCTGCACTTTCCTCACAAACCTGCATTTTTCCAGGGACACCCTACTCAACACCGTCTACACACAGCAGCCAGATCTCTGTCCCTCAAATGTGGTCAAATAAAAGGCCACTTCCTGCGACCCATGACAAAGCTAAGAGGTTGACTCTATCCCTCTATAAGCTGTTGGCTACCGAAATGCTGCCTTTCCGCCTAGTGGACACACAGGATTTTAGAGACCTTATGTCTGTCGCGGTGCCCCAGTACCAGATGCCTAGTCGCCACTACTTCTCTAAGAAAGGTGTGCCCGCGCTACACCAGCATGTCGCACACAACATCACCGCTTCCTTGAGAAACTCTGTGTGTGAACGGGTGCATTTCACCACCGATACTTGGACCAGTAAGCATGGACAGGGACGTTACATGTCGCTGACTGGGCACTGGGTAACTATGGTGATAGATGGTGAAGGGTCTGCTGCACAAGTCTTGCCGTCCCCACGACTTGTGTGTCAATCCTCTGTCTGTCCAAGTTCCGCCACTGCTTCTGCATCCTCCACCTCATCTGGGTCCTCCACCTCCGCCCCAAGCCTGCCTGGTCAGGCCACCAGCGTTCTCACTGCGCAGAAGGAATCACGCACCCCTCATTACTATGCTGGCAGCAGAGCGCAACGGCATCAGGCGGTCTTTAGCTTGTCATGTCTTGGGAATAAGAGTCACACAGCTGAGGAGTTGTGGTCAGCTCTGCGGTCCGAGTTTAATAAATGGTTGTCTCCACTCAACCTGCAGCCTGGTAAGGCCGTGTGCGACAATGCTGCAAACCTGGGTGCGGCCCTTCGCCTGGGCAAGGTGACACACGTACCTTGTATGGCTCACGTGTTGAACCTTGTCGTGCAGCAATTTTTAACACACTATCCCGGCCTAGATGGCCTTCTGAACAGGGCACGAAAACTGTCTGCTCACTTCCGCCGTTCAAGCGCCGCAGCAGAGCGACTTGCATCGCTCCAGAAGTCTTTCGGCCTGCCGGTTCATCGCCTGAAATGCGATGTGGCGACACGCTGGAATTCAACTCTCCACATGTTACAGCAACTGTGGCAGCACCGCCGTGCCCTGGTGCAATACGTCATGACGTATAGCCTGGGCCAACGAGATGCAGAGGTGGGGCAGATCACCCTGATGGAGTGGTCTCAGATCAAGGACCTATGCACCCTTCTGCACAGTTTCGACATGGCGACGAATATGTTTAGCTCTGACAATGCCATTATCAGCATGACGATTCCAGTCATTTACATGCTGGAGCACACGCTAAACACTATTCGGAGTCAGGGGGTGGGACAACATGAAGGGGAGGAACTACAGGAGGATTCATATGCGCAAGGGACAACAACATCACCAAGGTCCAGACGTTCATCATCACCAACACAGCAGGCATGGGACCATGGGGGACAGGGATCGACAAGGGCGCATAGTAGCAGGCGAAATGTTGAGCAAGGTGCAGGAGAACATGAAGAAATGGAGGACGAACTGTCCATGGACATGGAAGACTCAGCGGATGAGGGAGACCTTGGTCAAATTTCAGTTGAAAGAGGTTAGGGGGAGATGTCAGAGGAAGAAAGAACGGGTAGCACCTCTATGCCACAAACACAGCGTGGACTTGGTCCGCATGGCTGCGCAAGACACATGAGTGCCTTTTTGTTGCACTACCTCCAACATGACAGTCGTATTGTCAAAATTAGAAGTGATGATGACTACTGGATTGCCACACTATTAGATCCCCGGTACAAGTCCAAATTTTGTGACATAATTCCAGCCATAGAAAGGGACGCACGTATGCAGGAGTATCAGCAGAAGCTGTTACTCGATCTTAGCTCGGCTTTTCCACCAAACAACCGTGCAGGTGCAGGGAGGGAATCTCCCAGTTGTAACTTGACAAACATGGGACGGTCTCGTCATCTTCAACAGTCTACCCGTACCAGTAGGACCGTATCTGGTGCTGGTAACAGCAATTTTATGGAATCTTTTCATAATTTTTTTAGACCCTCTTTTGCAAGGCCACCAGAGACAACAAGTCTGACACATAGTCAACGGCTGGAGAGGATGATACAGGAGTATCTCCAAATGAACATCGATGCCATGACTTTGCAAATGGAGCCTTGCTCCTTTTGGGCTTCAAATCTAGAAAAATGGCCAGAGCTCTCCAGTTACGCCTTGGAGATTTTGTCGTGTCCAGCTGCCAGTGTTGTCTCTGAACGTGTCTTCAGTGCTGCTGGGTGTGTGCTCACAGATAAGCGCACGCGTCTGTCCAGTGACAATGTGGACAGCCTGACGTTCATCAAAATGAACAAGTCATGGATCCACAAGGAATTTACTACCCCTGTGTCATCCTGGGGAGAGTAAATGCTTGTGGATTTGGAATGTGCTTGATGCAAATCAAAACATCCTGTTTGCAACTAGGGCACAAGTGCTGCCACTGATGGGGTGTCTGTGTGGCCCAATTTTTGGAAAAAAGGGAGACTCCGCTTGGAGTAACCCTTGCTTGCTGTGTTTTTAAAAGAAGCCAAGATGAACAGAGCTGGGATCAGGAAAGACTTTGCTACCTACCCCGGTGTCATCCTGGGGACGGATAAGAATGGCGTATTTTTGAATGTGCTTGATGCAAATGTAGCTGTGAAGTCTACAACTGGGGCACAACTGCTGCCACTGAAGGGGTGGGTGTCAGTGTGGCCCAATTTTTGGAAAAAAGAGAGACTCCGCTTGGAGTAACCCTTGCTTGCTGTGTTTTTAAAAGAAGCCAAGATGAACAGAGCTGGGATCAGGAAAGACTTTGCTACCTACCCCGGTGTCATCCTGGGGACGGATAAGAATGGCGTATTTTTGAATGTGCTTGATGCAAATCTAGCTGTGAAGTGTACAACTGGGGCACAACTGCTGCCACTGAAGGGGTGGGTGTGTGTGGGGCCCAATTTTTGGAAAAAAGGGAGACTCCGCTTGGAGTAACCCTTGCTTGCTGTGTTTTTAAAAGAAGCCAAGATGAACAGAGCTGGGATCAGGAAAGACTTTGCTACCTACCCCGGTGTCATCCTGGGGACGGATAAGAATGGCGTATTTTTGAATGTGCTTGATGCAAATCTAGCTGTGAAGTGTACAACTGGGGCACAACTGCTGCCACTGAAGGGGTGGGTGTGTGTGGGGCCCAATTTTTGGAAAAAAGGGAGACTCCGCTTGGAGTAACCCTTGCTTACATTGTTTTTAAAAGAAGCCAAGATGAACAAGTCATGGGTCAGCAAAGACTTTATCTACCTACCCCGGTGTCATGCTGGGGACGGTTAATTATGGCGTATTTTTGAATGTGCTTGATGCAAATCAAAACATCCTGTTTGCAACTAGGGCCCAAGTGCTGCCACTGATGGGGTGGGTGTCTGTTTGGCCCAATTTTTGGAAAAAAGGGAGACTCCGCTTGGAGTAACCCTTGCTTGCTGTGTTTTTAAAAGAAGCCAAGATGAACAGAGCTGGGATCAGGAAAGACTTTGCTACCTACCCCGGTGTCATCCTGGGGACGGATAAGAATGGCGTATTTTTGAATGTGCTTGATGCAAATGTAGCTGTGAAGTCTACAACTGGGGCACAACTGCTGCCACTGAAGGGGTGGGTGTCAGTGTGGCCCAATTTTTGGAAAAAAGGGAGACTCCGCTTGGAGTAACCCTTGCTTACATTGTTTTTAAAAGAAGCCAAGATGAACAGAGCTGGGATCAGGAAAGACTTTGCTACCTACCCCGGTGTCATCCTGGGGACGGATAAGAATGGCGTATTTTTGAATGTGCTTGATGCAAATCTAGCTGTGAAGTGTACAACTGGGGCACAACTGCTGCCACTGAAGGGGTGGGTGTGTGTGGGGCCCAATTTTTGGAAAAAAGGGAGACTCCGCTTGGAGTAACCCTTGCTTGCTGTGTTTTTAAAAGAAGCCAAGATGAACAGAGCTGGGATCAGGAAAGACTTTGCTACCTACCCCGGTGTCATCCTGGGGACGGATAAGAATGGCGTATTTTTGAATGTGCTTGATGCAAATCTAGCTGTGAAGTGTACAACTGGGGCACAACTGCTGCCACTGAAGGGGTGGGTGTCAGTGTGGCCCAATTTTTGGAAAAAAGGGAGACTCCGCTTGGAGTAACCCTTGCTTGCTGTGTTTTTAAAAGAAGCCAAGATGAACAGAGCTGGGATCAGGAAAGACTTTGCTACCTACCCCGGTGTCATCCTGGGGATGGATAAGAATGGCGTATTTTTGAATGTGCTTGATGCAAATCTAGCTGTGAAGTGTACAACTGGGGCACAACTGCTGCCACTGAAGGGGTGGGGGTGTGTGTGGGGCCCAATTTTTGGAAAAAAGGGAGACTCCGCTTGGAGTAACCCTTGCTTGCTGTGTTTTTAAAAGAAGCCAAGATGAACAGAGCTGGGATCAGGAAAGACTTTGCTACCTACCCCGGTGTCATCCTGGGGACGGATAAGAATGGCGTATTTTTGAATGTGCTTGATGCAAATCTAGCTGTGAAGTGTACAACTGGGGCACAACTGCTGCCACTGAAGGGGTGGGTGTGTGTGGGGCCCAATTTTTGGAAAAAAGGGAGACTCCGCTTGGAGTAACCCTTGCTTACATTGTTTTTAAAAGAAGCCAAGATGAACAGAGCTGGGATCAGGAAAGACTTTGCTACCTACCCCGGTGTCATCCTGGGGACGGATAAGAATGGCGTATTTTTGAATGTGCTTGATGCAAATCTAGCTGTGAAGTGTACAACTGGGGCACAACTGCTGCCACTGAAGGGGTGGGTGTGTGTGGGGCCCAATTTTTGGAAAAAAGGGAGACTCCGCTTGGAGTAACCCTTGCTTGCTGTGTTTTTAAAAGAAGCCAAGATGAACAGAGCTGGGATCAGGAAAGACTTTGCTACCTACCCCGGTGTCATCCTGGGGACGGATAAGAATGGCGTATTTTTGAATGTGCTTGATGCAAATGTAGCTGTGAAGTCTACAACTGGGGCACAACTGCTGCCACTGAAGGGGTGGGTGTCAGTGTGGCCCAATTTTTGGAAAAAAGGGAGACTCCGCTTGGAGTAACCCTTGCTTGCTGTGTTTTTAAAAGAAGCCAAGATGAACAGAGCTGGGATCAGGAAAGACTTTGATACCTACCCCGGTGTCATCCTGGGGACGGATAAGAATGGCGTATTTTTGAATGTGCTTGATGCAAATCTAGCTGTGAAGTGTACAACTGGGGCACAACTGCTGCCACTGAAGGGGTGGGTGTGTGTGGGGCCCAATTTTTGGAAAAAAGGGAGACTCCGCTTGGAGTAACCCTTGCTTGCTGTGTTTTTAAAAGAAGCCAAGATGAACAGAGCTGGGATCAGGAAAGACTTTGCTACCTACCCCGGTGTCATCCTGGGGACGGATAAGAATGGCGTATTTTTGAATGTGCTTGATGCAAATCTAGCTGTGAAGTGTACAACTGGGGCACAACTGCTGCCACTGAAGGGGTGGGTGTGTGTGGGGCCCAATTTTTGGAAAAAAGGGAGACTCCGCTTGGAGTAACCCTTGCTTACATTGTTTTTAAAAGAAGCCAAGATGAACAGAGCTGGGATCAGGAAAGACTTTGCTACCTACCCCGGTGTCATCCTGGGGACGGATAAGAATGGCGTATTTTTGAATGTGCTTGATGCAAATCTAGCTGTGAAGTGTACAACTGGGGCACAACTGCTGCCACTGAAGGGGTGGGTGTGTGTGGGGCCCAATTTTTGGAAAAAAGGGAGACTCCGCTTGGAGTAACCCTTGCTTACATTGTTTTTAAAAGAAGCCAAGATGAACAGAGCTGGGATCAGGAAAGACTTTGCTACCTACCCCGGTGTCATCCTGTGGACGGATAAGAATGGCGTATTTTTGAATGTGCTTGATGCAAATCTAGCTGGGAAGTGTACAACTGGGGCACAACTGCTGCCACTGAAGGGGTGGGTGTGTGTGGGGCCCAATTTTTGGAAAAAAGGGAGACTCCGCTTGGAGTAACCCTTGCTTGCTGTGTTTTTAAAAGAAGCCAAGATGAACAGAGCTGGGATCAGGAAAGACTTTGCTACCTACCCCGGTGTCATCCTGGGGACGGATAAGAATGGCGTATTTTTGAATGTGCTTGATGCAAATCTAGCTGTGAAGTGTACAACTGGGGCACAACTGCTGCCACTGAAGGGGTGGGTGTGTGTGGGGCCCAATTTTTGGAAAAAAGGGAGACTCCGCTTGGAGTAACCCTTGCTTACATTGTTTTTAAAAGAAGCCAAGATGAACAGAGCTGGGATCAGGAAAGACTTTGCTACCTACCCCGGTGTCATCCTGGGGACGGATAAGAATGGCGTATTTTTGAATGTGCTTGATGCAAATGTAGCTGTGAAGTCTACAACTGGGGCACAACTGCTGCCACTGAAGGGGTGGGTGTCAGTGTGGCCCAATTTTTGGAAAAAAGGGAGACTCCGCTTGGAGTAACCCTTGCTTGCTGTGTTTTTAAAAGAAGCCAAGATGAACAGAGCTGGGATCAGGAAAGACTTTGCTACCTACCCCGATGTCATCCTGGGGACGGATAAGAATGGCGTATTTTTGAATGTGCTTGATGCAAATCTAGCTGGGAAGTGTACAACTGGGGCACAACTGCTGCCACTGAAGGGGTGGGTGTGTGTGGGGCCCAATTTTTGGAAAAAAGGGAGACTCCGCTTGGAGTAACCCTTGCTTGCTGTGTTTTTAAAAGAAGCCAAGATGAACAGAGCTGGGATCAGGAAAGACTTTGCTACCTACCCCGGTGTCATCCTGGGGACGGATAAGAATGGCGTATTTTTGAATGTGCTTGATGCAAATCTAGCTGTGAAGTGTACAACTGGGGCACAACTGCTGCCACTGAAGGGGTGGGTGTGTGTGGGGCCCAATTTTTGGAAAAAAGGGAGACTCCGCTTGGAGTAACCCTTGCTTACATTGTTTTTAAAAGAAGCCAAGATGAACAGAGCTGGGATCAGGAAAGACTTTGCTACCTACCCCGGTGTCATCCTGGGGACGGATAAGAATGGCGTATTTTTGAATGTGCTTGATGCAAATCTAGCTGTGAAGTGTACAACTGGGGCACAACTGCTGCCACTGAAGGGGTGGGTGTCAGTGTGGCCCAATTTTTGGAAAAAAGGGAGACTCCGCTTGGAGTCACCTTGCGGTGTTTTACATGACTTTAGAAGGGCGTGCCATGCCTATATCTGTGTGTCCTCCTCTTTTTCCTTGTCCAGCTGTTTTGTTTTCGCATGAGTATATGTCCTTGTCACTTTCCCATGTGTTTGAGTTGTTTGTCACCTTTTGGACACCTTTGAGGGTGTTTTCTAGGTGTTTTTCTGTGTTTGTGATTGCCTGCCATTGTTTCCTATGCAGTTCGAGTTCGGTTCGTCGAACGTTCGACGAGCCGAACTCGAACGGGACCTCCGTTCGGTGAACCGGCCTCGAGCCGAACCGGGACCGGTTCGCTCATCTCTACTCATTAGGCTCATACATATTCACTGCTTCTCCTGACCACCAGCGTCTGTGATTGGTTGCAGTCAGACCCGCCCCCATGCTGAGTGACAGTTGTTTGACTACAACAAAATAATCCACACGAGGTCCCACAATGCTTCCTGCACTGCTACATCTGGCACTCACAGCAAGCACCATAGAACAAAACTGCTTGCTTTGAGCGCCACACAATAAGTGAAGTGAGCTGCGCGATAAGCAGTGATGTCACTCAGGTGATTTCCAATCACAGCTGGAGTCCTACATCTATGACCGCAAATCAGGCTGCCATGACTGAAGTGAGCCATGTGATCAGCAGTGATGTCACTCAGGTGAGTCCTCCATTTGCGGCTCACTTCAGTCACGGACTCCAGGACACATGGACTCCTGCTGGGACCGCAAATCACCTGAGTGATGTCACTGCTTATTGCATGGCTTACTTCACTTGCTGCATGGAGCTCACAGCAGTCTTGTTCTATGACCCTCGCTGTGACAGGACAGAGATGTAGCAGAGCTAAATCGCTGTGGGACCTCGTGTGGATTAAATCAGACCTGGAGGGGTGTTTGGGGGATAAAAAAGTGGTGAAAGAGGGTTGTTTTTTTCTCTTTTATTTCAAATAAAGGATTTTTTCAGTCTTATTTACTTTCACTTACAGATTAGTAATGGGGGGTGTTGCATAGATGCCTGCAATCACTAAGCTAGGGCTTAGTAGGAGCTCTGGGTTGTTATTAACTTCTTATTACTGGGACGCCCCAGGGCTGTGGGGTACTTGGTCCCGGGCGTGCGGTGCATAAGGGGGAACAGTCGTGGTCGCGGCCAATACCCGACTCCGTGACCCCGGGAGTCGGTTCGATTCAAAAAGGGGTGAAAAATAAAAAGGAAATAAAAATAAAGGAGTTCTCGACTACGCCACTTGCAGTGTGCGGCCAGGTTATTGAAGCCGCTGCTGCAGAGTCCTGCTGGGGCTGGTGGAGTAGTGTAGCTTAGATGTTTTGAGCCCTCTGCATGCAGGGCTAGGTGGCAGCAGTGGATGATGAGTGGGCAATGGTAGGGGACAATCAATGTTTGTGTGCAGAGGCGAGAAGGAAGCAGTCCACACCGGTATTGCAGTTTCAACTTGGCTTTTACTTGTGGCTGGTACTTTGGACCCGCTGGTGTTGGTTACAGGTGTTCCCACTCCTCTTGTTCTCCGTACCAGCTGGGACCTGGGTTAGCTGTCCTCCATGCACACTCATTAGTGATGGGCTGCCATTGCCTAAAGCTTCTGAGGAGCCCCTCCGTTTCAGTCTTATTGCTATTGCAGGCAGCCTGGACTATTTAAGGGGTGCAATCCCCAGTCCCCTCTCTGCTGCTCATGCTTCAGACTCTTTGGGTTGGTGAGGGATCCTGGAAATTCCCTCACCTGGCAGAATTAACAGTTGACCATAAAGTGTCCCCCTGTCCTAGGGTCTGGTCCCCGCCTTGTGCTGAGTCCTGTGAGCCTTGGTTCCAGACTTCCACAGGTGTCCTGTGGTTCCTGGAGTATTATAGTTCCACAGGTAACCCATGGTTCCTGGAGTCCTGGTTCCATATTCCACAGTCCCTCACTCCTGTTACAGCATTCCATTGTTACTCCAGGTCTTTTCCCTTCTTTCTGTACTTTGAATCTCGGCTCTCTACTTCCACCTCTCCTCTCCTTAACTTCTTACTCCACACTCCTTCCCGTCAACTTCCCAACTGACCATTCGCCCCTCCCCCTCGCTGGGTCTCTCCCTACGGATTGGGTGGCAACTATCCAATTAGTGCCCATCCCTTTTATCTGTTGCTAGGCAGTCTCCCAGTCTGGTGTTGGGGTTGTGTATGTGGCCTGAGGGTGCTGGTGTGTTGACTGGCACAGATATTCCGAGGTTTGGGTTTCCACAGGTTACATTTTGTGGCACTTGGTACCTCAGGGGTGCTACATTACCCTGATTGTCACTGCAACAGGGCAATGGGAAGAGCCGGGCCCAGTGCCAGAATTGACACATATTATAGATGCGTTACTTCTGGGGCAGCTGTGGGCTGCTATTGTTAGGCTGGAAATGGCCAAGTAATGATGTTTTTTTCCACCTTAATAATATCAGCCCCTAGTTGTTTGCTGTACCTTGGCTGGTTTTAGAAAAATAGGGGGGACCCCAAGTCATTTTTAAGAAAAAAAATAAATAATCAAATAATTTAAAAAAAAGCATGGGATCCCCTCTATTTTTCCTAACAAGCCAAGATACAGCAGACAGCTGAGGGTTGCAGTCTGCAGCTGTTATTCTTCCTGTGCTGGATTTAAAAAAATGGGGCAACCCCACATCATTTTTCTTACCCCAAAACATTAAAAAAAACAGCTGGTCAAGCTAACTATCCCTCTATGGAGCTATTCTGTTATTTCTTTCTATCTATTATATCTGTTTTTTCTATGCATTCTACAGTATGTTCTTTATACCTATTCTATATTTTCTATTTTTTTCTATCTATACATCTATTCTGGCTATCAATTATCCTATCCTATCATATTTTGTTTCTCCTTTAGCAAAACGTATTAACAAAAACGTGGCAAAATCAAGGCAAAAACGTGGCAAAAATGGACCATCATTCCAACCATTTTTTTTTTCTTAAGGCTCTCTGTGACACGGTGCAGTTTTGGTTGCAGTTTGGGTGCAGTTAAAACTGCTGCATGCACATATAGCCTTAAACTCTTCCCCTGCTCAAAAATCTCTCCCTCCCAACACTAATATGACCTAATCTACACTGAAGGTAGCCCTGAAAAGGGCTTTTGAGTTAGGGTAAATTCACACCATTTTTAAAAAACGGTCCTGTTTTTCCTCATATGCATCCAGTGACAACTGCATCTATTCTGTTCCATATTAGATCTGTTTTACATCCATGTGCCTTCCGTTTTTTTTGCGGACTGCAGAAAAAAAAATGGAAGTAGGGTTACATACAGTCAAAAGCTAGAAAGATAGACAGCTGGATAGATAGGTAGCTGGATAGATAGATAGACAGACAGACAGACAGACAGATAGATAGATAGATAGATAGATAGATAGATAGATAAATACTGATAGATAGGTAGCTGGATAGATAGATAGATAGATAGATAGACAGACAGACAGACAGATAGATAGATAGATAGATACTATAGATAGTGGGATAGATAGATAGAGAAATAGATAGAGAGAGTGATAGAAAGAGAACGGGATAGATAGAGAGAAGGATAGATGGATAGATAAAGAGATAAGTAGATAGAGGGATAGAGAGGTAGATAAATAGATAGAAAGATAGATAGATAAAGAAAGACATATATAATGTTCCACCCCCTGCATTGTGTAATCTTGCACCCTTTAGTGCCTTTCATGTGGCACTAAAGGGTGTTTAGCCTTGGGTTTAGCCAAAAATTCATTATTTTCCCCAAAAAACGACGTGGGATTCCCCCTATTTTTTGTAGCCAGCTAGGGTAAAGCAGACAGCTGAAGTCTGCAGGCCACGGATGGCAGCTCTACCTTGGCTGGTAATCTAAAACAGAGTGCACCCCATGCTGTTATTTTAATTTAAATTAAATAAATAATTTGAAACAAAAAACGTGGGGTCCCCCCAAATTGGATCACCAGCCAAGGTAAAGCGGATAGCTGTGGTCAGGTATTCTCAGACTAAGGAGGTCCACGGTTATTGGACCCTCCCCAGCCTAAAAATAGCAGGCCACAGCTGCCCCAGAAGTGGCACATCCATTAGATGTGCCAATCCTAGCACTTCTCCCCCAGCTCATCCCATTGCCCTGGTGCAGTGGCAAGCAGGGTATTATATGGGGTTGATACCAGCTGTGTAATGTCACCTGGCATCAAGCCCTGGCATTAGTGATGTCACAGCGTCTATCCAATACCCGAAATCACTAACCCAGTCAGTAATAAAAAAAATAGACGACAAAAAATTTTTTATTTGAAAAAAAACATCAAATTCCCTCTTTCATGAAATTATTGAAGAGAAAAAAATAAATCCGGCTCTGGCGTAATCCAATAAGGGGATCCCATGACAATCGATACTTAGTCAATTAAGAACAGAATGTTCCCCATTGGCTGGGAGTGCAATGCAGTGACCTGACCTAACATCATGTTAGGTCAGGCCAGGTCACAGCAGGGCAGGACGAGCACTGATGTCATGAGGTTAGTCAAGTTCCTTACCTGCGGTGATGAACTCCGCTGAACTCATGACGTCAGCGCTCATCACTAAGTTCCATGGTTCGCCGCCTTCTCACGTGAAGTGTATTTTTTATGATCTAAAGGAATGCATCATTATTTGTCTAATTTCAATGATAATACGATCAACTAATAAGTTATTTGTTGCTGTTGTGTCAGTTTATAGCCATGAAGACATCCTTCTAATTTCCATAAAATAAAAGCGGCAAAGTACAGCTACATTATTGCAATGGTAGTGACCAGCATCGTCATGTACTGAGAGGTTTGCCACTTATTAATAAGATATATCGACTGTGAGCCCTCGCGGGCAGGGTCCTCTCCACTCCTATACCAGTCTATTTTGTACTGTTAAAAAATTGTTGTACTTCTTTTTACGTATACACTTTTCGCTTGTAAAGTGCCATGGAATAATTGGCGCTATAATAATATTAATATTATTATTAATAATAATAATAATAAGATATGGTCATACCAGATTTTTGTTTGGAATTTCTAAAGCCAAACTACGTTCCAGCTAGTTTTTCAACACTCTTTTTATTCAGAGCAAAGTGTAGCTATATCCTATGCTTCCCCAGTTAACTTAAAGAGGTTGTCCCATGTTGGCTCACTGACTACTGTCAAGGATACCACCTTACATGGCTTGTGCTTCACGTTAACGGTAAAGCAGATATACTATTAAGTCCCCACTAAACGCAAAGCACCAACCCATGTAGATGTGTACACAAACCACAGGTTAAGGGGTTTGGAACTTGGCTTTTGTATTTAATATTGATAGGGTAACAATCTACCTAATGTATCTGTAGAGCATTTGTGTTCATCTTCTGTTTCCCACTGTTTCCCAATGGTATAGTTTATTTCCATTGTCCAAAATCACACAATTCTCTCCTCTAATTATTAAAAACTTTTGACCCCAATAAGAGTATTCATAACACTATAGTATAAGGAAGTTGCTTCTGTGTGTATCTGTTATCTATTACACATAATAAGAGCAGTGCAATTTTCTTTTTATGTGAGAGAAGTAAAAGTAATGTAAATATACTAGAATATGATGAGGCCACATACTGTTGTAATTGACAAGTCAATGATGGACAAGCTAAATGAAACAAGAAGATTGTATATTAAGTAATGGTAGATGCTTTCTATACAAATCTCCCCTTACACCACTGGGATTACCCTTGAGAACCATGATCAAGAATGATAACATATTCATGGAAACTACAATAAAATGTTTTTGGCAAACAAAAAAGTCATTAAATCTTCTCATGTGTGCTAATTGAAACACAGAATATAAATCTGATCATGTCAATAGAGAAGATGTATCAAGTCAAGTGTTAGGGAGTGGAATCAATATCCAAGTTAAGAGCAACAGTGTTATTATATTGATCAAAACCTAAAATCAATGTAAATGTTGCTTCTATGATACCATTTAATGACATTAAAATATAAAAAATGCCGGTAAAATCCGAGTAGGAGGCTGTCTAAAAATTATATTTCTTGAGTCTTCCCAACGGATTTGTTAAATTATTTTTTTTTATGCAGATAGACTACTTTCACCTCTTATTCTCATTTTCAGGTGAACTCATATAAATGCATTATAATATCAAGAAAGATTGAGTAAAATTAATTAAAACACGGAATGTACAAGTTTCACTTACTACAATTGAATCTCGTGTAAATATTTCTGCGTCCCTTAACAGACTCGTGAAAAGTAGGAGTTGTCATAAAAGCAGAAAGACTGAGTTATTTATCATCAATAGGTATTAGCATAAAAGGTGTGCACTACTTAGAAAATTAGCAGGACTGACACTAGTGCCTAAGGCATGTCAATGGACCCAATGGTGTATGAAAAATGACTATGTCACCAATTAGCATATTCTATTTGCTATCGGAGGGACACTGAGAAAAATGAACTAATGTGCAGCAAAAACTGCAAAGGTGCAAGTATTTATAGAATTGCCAGTGACATTCTAGCTACATTCTTTCAATATGAGTTGATGAAAAGACACAGGCTTTGTGTCCCCCTATATTGTCCCCAATAAAATATTCCCCCACACGTCTTAACATGCAGTTATTGCAGTATATCATAGTTTTTATGATATCCAGGAAATTTAAGTAGACTAAATCCATATCTGTTGTGTTACAAAGTTATGGTTGGAACATGCTATGAAGCTTGCTTTTTGTAAACATACACCAAACTGAGATTTATCCAGCAAATCTCCAGATCGTAAAATGTAACTTATCACTACAAAGAATAGCAAATTTTCTGCATTCTAGTTCAATAGTCAAGTAGAAATCCACTTGAGAACATATAGATTGAAGTGGTATGGGGTGGGGGGTGAGAGAGAGGGTGGGATTCAGTCATGGCCTAACTTAGCCATGTGCGATCTGTACAGGGCTCCAGCCACCAGACTCCAGTTAAATGAAGAAATAGAGCCGGGCATTCCTAAATGGATGCAAAAGGGGAATTTATTTGTGCAGCAAATTCAGTGAAAAAGTAAAAAGACGTTTCGGTCTAGTATCAGACCTTCATCAGTTTCACATGCTGCTTGGAAAAAACTGCCTGCATTATTGTTGTGGAGATGACAGCGGTGTCCGCCGCTGCTGTGGTGCCAGGAAAGTCTGGATTTGGACCCTATCGGTGCACCCCGACTCATACCAGGAGTGTCACAGTATTTCATATTGAGACTCCAGTTAGAGGCGCAATGCATTTTTTCCCCTAATTATCCACTCTTTCTGTTGGTCTTTCAATGAAAACCGGCATTTTTTTTCAGCGGGAGGGACAGCCTGAACAAACTAATGTCTGATAGGCTAAAGGAGAGGGAGAGAGACGGCGAGACAATGTGTGAGGACAGTGATGACTGGTTGAGCCAGTCACTTCTATCAGTTGGTCTACAAATCAGAAAGCAGAGTGCACACTGCATGCAATGAAGGCAGTGCTAAGGAAGGAAAAAGCTCCTCTGCCTACAGTCAGCCCTTGCTTGTTGTATATGGAGCTCAGGAGCTGCACTCACATTGTTTAATATTTCAATAGCATAAAAGGTCCGGCTTCCAAAGTCACAGGAGAGGGTAAGGGAAGAGGGGCCATATAACATACACAGACAGGCATTAAACAGTTTGTGTCAAGTAGAGTTGAGCGCGGTTCGTGGTTCGTGGTTCGTGGTTCTCCAGTTCGCGGTTCGAGTGATTTTGGGGGGGTTCTAGATAGAACTAGAACTCGAGCTTTTTTGCTAAAGCTCAATAGTTCTAGATACGTTCGAGAATGGTTCTAGCAGCAAAAAGCAGGGCTTTTTACAGCTACAGTGTGTAGGAGCCATCGCTGGCAGCCTGCCAGAAGCTGGTAACCAAGATAAACATCGGGTATCCAAGCAAAGCGCTTTGGTTAGTAACCCGATGTTTATCCTAGTTACGTGCAGGAAGCCCACACTTCCCCGCTCAGCTCGCTCCGCCCCCTCCTGCACGCGGCATGTACACACACACACACACACACACACGTCCGTCATCCTGGCACTCTGCACACATGGTCCCGCTTGGCTTACCTGCGGTGATGAAGTCCCGACCTCAGCGCTGTCACTGTCATCCATGGCCGCCGCTTGTCACATCACCTTCTCTCGCTTCCGACCCGAGACTGACTAGCGGTGACGTCACGGGACTCTCGCGATACTTGGCTGTGAAGGCAGCGGTCATTGAACTCAGTGACAGGGGCTGTCAGCAGTGCAGGAGATCAGCGCAGGTAATGTACCTCGCTGACAGCAGCACTTGTCATGCCCTGCAGTGACCTGGGCTGACACATTGATGTTAGCTCAGGTCACTGCACTGCTCTCCCAGCCAATGGGGAACATCCTGCTCTTCATTGACTGGGACAGTGTGGATCGTCATGGCAACCCCTTGGATTACACCAGACCTGGATTTGTTTTGCTTTCTAATAAATTGGTTAAAGAGGGAATGTATTGGGGAGTATTTTTTCAAATAAAAATGTGTTTGTCGTCTATTTTTTTTTATTACTGACTGGGTTGGTGATGTCGGGTATCTGATAGACGCCTGACCTCACCAACCCCAGGGCTTGATGCCAGGTGACATTACACATCTGGTATTAACCCCATATATTACCCCGTTTGCCACCGCATCAGGGCGCGGGATGAGCTGGGGCGAAGCACCAGGATTGGCACATCTAATGGATGCGCCACTTCTGGGGCGGCTGCGGCCTGCTATTTTTAGGCTGGGGAGAGTCCAATAACCATGGACCTCCCTAGTCTGAGAATATCAGACCCCAGCTGTCTGCTTTACCTTGGCTGGTGATCCAATTTTGGGGGGACCCCTACGTGGTTTTTTTTTAAATTATTTATTTAATTTAAAATAACAGCGTGGGGTGCCCTCAGTTTTGGATTACCAGCCAAGGTGAGGTTGCCAGCTGTGGTCTGCAGAAAATCACCAGAGCGCTCTACGCTGTGAAAACCAGTAGAAAATGGCACTGGAGGAAACATGTGACCGCCTCATGTAGGATGAAGCTATGGATCCTGGGTAAATTTATGCATTTACCCTCCTTCAGTTTTTTTGCAGTACACAAAAAAAACGGAAGGCACACGGATGACAAACAGATGACATACGGACCGTCTACGGAACGGAAACGGATGCCACACAGATGCACCCGTGAAAAAAAACGGACTGTTTTTTGCAGACCGCAAAAATGGATCGGTCGTGTTAATGTAGCCTTATTCTGATCTGCCGTTTATAAACAGCAGGCAGAAATAAGTGAATAACGCCCCCCAGCGTCAGAAAATCTCCGGGTTTCAGGGCTAGCTGAGACCCTGGAGATCATAATTCAGGACGGTTTTTCCGGTCCCCGCTCACGTGATCACAGGTATACACCGTACACCGATGATCACGTTACAGTAAATGACAGCGCCGGTAAAAAATTATTTATCTCCCATCTGGCATGAACAAACATGATAAATCTCCTCCCCGGTCCCCTCCGGTCCCCCGGTGTCGCCAAAGTGCCCCCCCGATGCTCTACCAGAAATCCAAGATGGCCGCGCGCACAGCAGCGCGCCGGCCGCATTCACCCTACTCCTCTGATTTCTGTTGCATGTGCCATGACACATGCGACAGAAAACTCCTCCCCAGGCCCTGCCAGGTCACCCCCTATAACCCCACCGGTGTTTCCCGGTGTCCCACGGTACCTGTGCAGCGTTGATCCCCCCACGGCCCTCTCCTTCACAATAGACGCTGCTGCATGCACAGAGCGGCTGCCAGCTCAGCTTCCTGTGTTCAGACACAGTGAGTGGTGGTTATGCATCTGTAAGCTAAATGGGCGGCACGGTGGCTCAGTGGTTAGCACTGCAGTCTTGCAGCGCTGAGGTCCTGTGTTCAATTCTTACTAAGGACACCATCTGCAAGGAGTTTGTATGTTCTCCCCGTGTTTGCGTGGGTTTCCTCCGGGTACTCCGGTTTCCTCCCACACTCCAAAGACATACAGAGCTATGGAATTAATAGCGCTATATAAATGAATAAATTATTATTATTACTGTATTGCCCTGCTCATGAGGTAAGGAACATAATTGATCAGGAGAGCTATATACTACATTTCCAAATGGAGGGATTTGCTTTTATAGTTTCCCTGCTGAACGACTACCAAACATGAGAGTCCGTTATATGCCACAAGAAAACACATCTAAATAGCGAGCTCTGTTGTTAAGTATTCATTCAGCTGGATAACTGGACTTAAAGGGGTATTCCATCTCCAAGATCCTATCCCCAATATATAGTAGGTGGAATAGCAATAATATCAGCAAATACCAATATTTGGAAATGTAGAATAGTTCTCCTGATTAGGCATGCCCTTACCTCATGAGCAGGGCATTGCAGCTTTGGTAGCAACCATTACGAGATGGACTCTGCTGCTGTGGACCCGGGGAGAGTGAGTGCAGATTCATTGCACCCACACTCCTCACATGAAGGGTCCGCACTCCTAGAAAATGGGGGATACGTTCCCTGGGTGTCTCCCCCCCCATATTCTAGACGGTCCACAGTCATCGTGGGACCCCTTTATTTTTTTTCTTACAATAAATTGGTGAAAGAGGAAATGTTTTGGGGACTGTTTTTTCAAATAAATTTCTTTTGTCGATTTTTTTTTTGTTAGTACTGACAGTTTATGATGTTGGGTATCTAATAAACGCAATGACATCACAAACTGCTGGGCTTGATCTCAGGTGACTTTACAGCTGGTATCAACCCGATTTATTACCCCGTTTGCCACTGCACCAGGGCACGGGATGAGCTGGGGTGAAGCGCCAGGATTGGCACATCTAGTGGATGCGCCACGTCTGGGGTGCCTGCGGCCTGCTATTTTTAGGCTGTGAAGGCCCAATAACTATGGACCTTCCCACCCTGAGAATACCAGACCACAGCTGTCCGCTTTACCTTGGCTGGTGATCCAATTTGGGGGGGACCCTACTTTTATTGTGTAATTATTAATATTTATAAAATAATTATAAAAAAAGAGCCTGGGGGACCTCCACATTGGATCCCCAACCACGGTAAAGCTGCCAGCTGTGGTTTTCAGGCTACAGCCGTCTGCTTTACCCTAGCTGGTTATCAAAAATGGGGGGACCCAACGTCATTTTTTTTTTAACTATTTTTTAAATAGAAAAAATTAATGGGCTTCCCTGTATTTTGATTGCCAACCAAGCTAACGGCAGGCAGATGGGGGTGGCAACCCATAGCTGTCTGCTTTATCTGCGCTGAGAATCAAAAATACCGCGAAGCGCTACGTCATTTTTTTTAAAGATTTATTTTTACAGCACTGTGATGTCCAGCAATCAAAATACAGGGAAGCCCATTTTGTTTTTAGTTATTTAAATAAATAATTAAAAAAAATATATATGGGCTCCCGCTGCATTTTTTGTATTGCTAGCTAAGGGTAATCCAAGCAGCTACTGGCTGCTAACCCCCACTGCTTGGTGTTACCTTCACTGGCAATGGAAAATCCAGGGAAGCATTTTTATTTTTTTTGCCAAAAAACTACAAAAAAAGGACGTGAGCTTCGCCATATTTTTGTATGCTAGCCAGGTATAGCAGGCAGGTGCTGGAAGAGTTGGATACAGCGCCAGAAGATGGCGCTTCTATGAAAGTGCCATTTTCTGAGGCAGCTGCAGACTGCAATTCGCAGCAGTGGGGCCCAGAAAGCTCAGGCCAACCTGTGCTGCGGATTCCAATCCCCAGCTGCCTAGTTGTACCTGGCTGGACACAAAAATGGGGCGAAGCCTACGTCATTTGTTTTCTAATTATTTCATGAAATTCATGAAATAATAAAAAAAGGGCTTCCCTTTATTTTTGGTTCCCAGCCGGGTACAAATAGGCAACTGGGGGTTGGGGGCAGCCGTAACTGCCTGCTGTACCTGGCTAGCATACAAAAATATGGCGAAGACCACATAATTTTTTCAGGGGGCAAAAAACTTCTGCATACAGTCCTGGATGGAGTATGCTGAGCCTTGTAGTTCTGCAGCTGCTGTCTGTCTGGAGAAGAGCAGACAGCAGCTGCAGAACTACAAGGCTCAGCATACTCCATCCAGGACTGTATGCAGAAGTTTTTTGCCCACCAAAAAAATGACGTGGGCTTCGCCATATTTTTGTATGCTAGCCAGGTACAGCAGGCAGCCACGGGCTGCCTCCAACCCCCAGTTGCCTATTTGTACCCGACTGGGAACCAAAAATATAGGGAAGCCTGTTTTTTTTAATTATTTCACTTATTTCATGAAATAATTAAAAAACAAATAACGTGGGCTTCGCCCCATTTTTGTGTCCAGCCGGGTACAACTAGGCCGCTGGGGATTGGAATCCGCAGCACAGATTAGAAGCGCCATCATCTGGCGCAGTATCCAACTCTTCCAACAGCCCTGAAGCCGGGTGGCTTGTTGGGTAATAATGAGTTAATACTAGCTTTGTTTTACTAGCTAGTATTAAGCCAGAGATTCTTAATGTCAGGCACGTTTGACCCGGCCATTAAGAATCTCCAATAAAGGGTTAAAAAAAAGACACCACACAGAGAAAAAATACTTTAATAGAAATAAATACACAGACACATTAGAGACTCCATCTTTATTACCCCCTGTCAGCCCTCCACGATCCATGGTCTTCTGTCTTTCTCGTTCAACAAATGCAGCTCTGCTCCATCACTGCTGCATGGGGGAAGACGTTGCTTCCCGTGCAGCAGCGTGCAGCCTTCACTCCGTGAGTGATCAGTGCTGCTGGCTGTCAGCGGTAACAGCGGTAACGCTGACAGACGCATTACCATAGCAACGGTGCTCCCGGAGCCGCGGTTAGTGGTGACGTCACCGCTAACTGCGTTGCTATGGCAACGGTGATCTCCGTTAATGACTGGCTGTGTCAGCCAGTCCCTAACGGAACGGGGAGTCGACCGTGTGCTAGAGCATGTCGCCGGTACACGGCGATACACAAATGTGCACTGTGTACCGGAGAGATGCACTCGCAGGTCCTACATGACGCGTCATAGTCATGTGACCAGTCTGTAGCCAATGAGATAATAGCCACGTGACTGGTCACATGGCTATTTTGACGTCATGATAGGTCCTGCATCTCTGCTGGCAGTGCCGGTCACTGGGAGGATTCAGCGATCATCGGATGGAATAGCGGCAGGAGACAGAGTGCAGGAGGGATCGCGGGGATCGGTAAGTGTTATGGCAATGTTTATTAACTGTTTGTGTACATTTATCATGCATTTTTATGTGTTTGTGATTGCCTCCCAATATATCCTATAGGTTCGAGTTTGGTTCGTCGAACGTTCGACGAACCGAACTCGAACGAGACCTCCGTTCGGCGAACCGAACTCGAGCCGAACCACGGCCAGTTCGCTTATCTCTAGTGTCAAGACAAACCTTGCTGGTAATCAGTGCTTTTTTTGTAAAAAAATATTTGCCGGTACGCATCTCTGAGGCGAGGAGCAAGGGGGGTGCTGTCAGGTGCCGGCGGACGAGATTGAGGAGCGGGGAGGGGGTGATGTCGTGCTGTCGGATGGCCGGGAGATCCTGTGCATGGTTCACCTGTTGAGGCACTGGGCGGCGGAAAACGGCAGTCACCATACAGCTCCGCCCCTGACCGTATTGCCGCCCCCCTGAATATAGTGCCGCCTGAGCAAACTGCTCAACTTGTCCAATGGACGGTGCGGCCCTCTTTTTCATTATTCAGTTTTGTAGTCTGTACGCTAATTTCAATCAAAAACTATGTAATTCAGATTTCAAAAGAAAAAAAAAATGACTAATACTGTATAATCGGGTTTTTTCACTTGCAAAATATGGTTTTCGACTTACCTAGGCTGTATTCTATAAGAAACGCCAAATTTCAACCAAATTCATCAGGATCATTAGCACTAGCTGATGCAGGTTAGATAGTTGAAGAACCGGTGGCCACGTTCTGCTCTATCATCTGATTTGTTTCTGTCTCCATGTCTGTTCGGGGTCTTTTGCGTGCCGGAGCCGCACGGACCGAGAAATAGTGCGTTATTTTATCCATCTAAGACAAGTTTGGCGAAACAAAACTCAATGAGTCCTGCTCCCTCCATTCTCCATCCCCTGTTCCCTCCATCCTCAATCCCCCTGTTCCCTCTATCCTCCATCCCTCTGCTCCCTCCATTCTCCATCCCTCTGATCTCTCCACCCCACATCCCCCTGCTCCTTCCATCCTCCATCCCCCTGGTCTCTCCATCTTCCATCCCCCTGCTCCTTCCATCCTCCATCCCCCTGATCTCTCCATTCCCCATCCCCCTCGTCTCTCAATTCTCCATACCCCTGATCTCACTCTATCCCCCCTGCATCCTTCTTCCCCCTGCACAGCCTGCCGCCCTCTGCACCCCTCTCTCACATACTCTGCACTCCTCCATATCTTCTCCAGCTTCTTTCCCGCTGGGCAAACCTCCATGGCTCCGCCCACCCGAGTCACATGTACGTGACATCATCGCAGGTCCTGCAGCTCCAGTAGCTGCTCTGCTTGTGCCTCTGCTCCACACATGGCTAATTTGTATAGTTTACAAATTAGCCATGTAGACAGAGCCAGGAGTGCTGGCCCTCAGCGCTCTTCAAATTTTCCGGTACGCTGTACCGGCACGTACCACCTCAAAAAAACCACTGCTGGTAATAGCTGTTAAACAAGTATAAATGTTCACAGAAAATGTTTAAAGTGGATAACTTGAATAAATAACATCTTTTTCTGTGTTCTCTGATTTACTTGTACCCCCTTCATGTCATATTGAATTATACTGAACAGAGGAGATTGTGGCCCATGAAGAAGGGCCATGTGAGAGCAGCTGCTTCTCCATCATTGGCTCAGGCTCCACATCCCTGCCTTTAGTCTCTTTCCTCACTGCTGTTTTAAATAGTCCCTTTCTAGATTTCAGCCTGACAGAAATCTTTTTTATTTTCCATTATTATTTCTCCTCCCAAAACACTGCCATCTATCTCAGTAAAAAGGTTGACAGAACTCTGATCTAATGGACACGTTCGTAGCTCATAAGTAATATAAACACCATGCAGTGTGTTTTTGTGACAGATTGATAATAAAGTGGTGACATGAGATGAGCAGCATGCAATATGAGTAAATAGGAGTAAAAGCCATATGTGAGTGTGTGTGTGTGTGTGTGTGTGTGTGTGTGTATGTGTGTGTTTTGGGAGTCCCCTCCTGTTGTCTCTGTCCTGGCCTGTATGGCAGGCAGCTTGAACCTCTCTTGGGTTGGACCTCTGTCCCCGTTCCCGGGTTACCTCTTTGCTGCTGTGTCCCCGACACTAACATTAGTGAGGAACTGTGATGATTCCCTCACTGGACAGATTCATCAGGTGAGCTTGAAGCGTCTTCCTGAACTAAGGCTCTGCACCCTGCCGGTGCTCAGTCCAGTGAGTACTCACACCGTACTCTCCCTGGCCACCGTACTCCTTTAGCCCAGTAAGTCACTTTACACTTTGTCAGCATGTCAACTTCTGACTGACTGACTTTTTACTATCTGATAAGATGTCCGTCTTCTGTTGACTCCACTTACTAGCCCCTCCTCCTCCCAGGGTTCTGACTAGTGGATTGGATGAGTCCCGACAAATAGGTTGTCATCTATTAGTTCCGTCACTAGCCTTTTACCCAGTCTGTGGAAAAGGGCGTGGATGTGTGTGTTTGAATGTTATTTACCGGCACTAGTCTTCCAGGAATCCGGGGTTAGATGCAATACCCTGTGGCACCTGACACTCAGGGGTGCCACATGTCTGCCTCTGTGTGTCTCTATCTCTATGTTTGTCTTTGTGTGTCCTTGTGTGTCTCTGTGTCTGTCTCTGTATGTCTCTGTCTCTGTGTCAGTCTCTGTGTCTACATGTGTGTCTCAGTCTCTTTGTCTGTCTCTGTATGTTTCTGTATCTTTGTCTGTATCTGTGTGTCTCTATCTCTGTGTGTCACTGTTTCTGTCTCTGTGTGTCTCTGTCTGTCTGTCTGCCTCTCTGTGTCTCTGTGGGTCTCAGTGTCTGTCTCTTTGTGTCTCTGTCTATGTGTGTCTCTGTTTCGGTGTGTCTTTGTATCTGTATTAGTCTCTGTAGCTCTGCGTGTGTCTTTGTGTGTGTCTCTGTGTGTGTCTTTGTGTCTCTGTATCAGTCTCTGTGTGTGTCTTTGTGTGTCTCTGTCTCTGTATCAGTCTGCGTGTTTCTGTCTCTTTGTAGCTCTGTTTGTCTGTCTCTGTGTGTGTGTCTTTTAGTATTTAAAAAAATATATATTATTTTATTGAAAACTGGGATATTGATCCCCATTACCCCATTACTTAATTACCATTGGAGACAGACAGTGATATTACCGATCTATTTTCTTGGTGCTTTACATGTGATGCCCAAAAGCCTTAACATATCATCAGCCACTCATTTTTGCATAGACATCAATGTTTTTTCTTTTAAGCATTTTGTTAGTGCTTTTGTAGGAGGGTTCGGAGAGGAACTGCTCTAACCTGCTTAAAAAATATGCCGTGTGAACATACCATTGCTGTGGAATTACCTATGCAACTTTCAGTGCAGTTTTTAGTGCAGATTTTGACTATTTTTTTTCGAAACAAATGCTACAAGAGGATTCAAAAGGAAAGAAAAATCTTTGTAGCTAATCCTATATTTGGCTCAAACTGGATTAAAACTTGAATGGGTGATTCTAGTCATATGGGGCAGAACTTCATCTACAATTTTACAGAGCTCAAAGCTTAACGTGTTTATTTCTGTGGACTCGGTGAATGACATCATGTATTAAATATCATATCACATAGAAAAGGAGGTAATATGGCAGTAAATGGAGGAGAGTTAATACGCTTATTTAACAAGTACATTACCTTTGCATTAGATAATGACAGGTTGGCACCTTTTTAACATGAAGACATGAGTATGCCAATGGTGTTTGCCAACATACTGGATGTGAACATGTATACAAGTTTTAGCTGAAAAATAAGTGTACAGTATGTACAACAGCCTGGATCTGTCATAGTGACTTTCAATACAGATCGTAAAAATGTATGAACAGAAAATAGTTTCATGATTACTAGAGACTTACATTTGCTAATTTTGCCATAAATACCTTTTCAAGAGTTACCAAGACAAGTATTTTACACCAGCACCACACACACACACACACACACACAGACGTACACACACACACAGAAAAAGGTTAAGATTAAGAACATTAAATGATTAGTTTCTCTTACTTCACAAGAGGGTGCTCTAGTGCATGAGTAAAATCTATAAAAAAAAACCTCATTATAGATTTCCATTAGACAATATTCATGCTAAGATAGTAAGAAAAATTCTAAATTCTTTACAAAAACTACATATTAAACCTATATTAGTGACATTCATGTCACATATTTCCTAACCATGTGTGCAGTTCTACTTTTCCAAAGAACAGGTACAGTATAAAGTGTATGAGGAGAATACAAAATGCAACCAAAAATCTGTGTTATTTTTCTGAATAGCAAAAAATGTGTTCAGAAAATAATATGGGCCACTTAATATGGTGGTTATGGTGGTCTCCTAAAAAGAGCCACCCCTTGGCTGGGTCCTTCCTGGAGGGATATCTGGCTGGTTTCTGTGTTGAGACTCCTAACAGAGGCTCCACGGACTTTTTTGATTTGCATATTTCCCAGGGGGCAATGTACCTAGGATTTCACTGTCTTGAGCGCCCTCGCTGGCTGCCAGCAGTGTTTTCTCTGGCTGGTCTCCCTGAGATCAGTGATTGTTTTGTCTTGTTGGTCTATTGGTCTATTAGGCATTGCTTCCACCTGGCCAGAATCCTACTCCACACTGATGAGGGGCAATACTCTGAAACAGCTGTCTGTGGATGGATACCTGGCCTTGGTATTTCCCTTGTCATATTTTTAAACTTGTCAAAAAGTTGGATATTGACTAAAATGCCTACTTAATATGGTGGTTATGGTGGTCTCCTAAAAAGAGCCACCCCTTGGCTGGGCCCTTCCCGGACGGATATCTGGCTGGTTTCTCTGTTGAGACTCCTAACAGAGGCTCCACGGACTTTTTTGATTTGCATATTTCCCAGGGGGCAATGTACCTAGGATTTCACTGTCTTGAGCGCCCTCGCTGGCTGCTGGCAGTGTTTTCTCTGGCTGGTCTCCCCAAGATCAGTGATTATGTCCCTGAGTATGGCACACCTTGTGCTTTTTGATACGCCAGTAACCTTGCAGCTCTGAATATGGCCAAACTGGTGACAAATGGCATCTTGGTAGCTTCACGCTGGATTTTCCTCAATTCATGGGCAGTTGTTTTGCGCCTTTTTGCCCAACACGCTTCTTGCGACCCTGTTGGCTATTTGCCATGAAATTGTTTGGGGATCATGCTTCAAAGGTTTGGCAATTTCAGGACTGCTGCATCCCTCTGCAAGACATCTTACAATTTTGGACTTTTCAGAGCCAGTCAAATCTCTCTTCTGACCCATTTTGCCAAAGGAAAGGAAGTTGCCTAATAATTATGCACACCTTATATAGGGTGTTGATGTCATTACACCACAACCCTCTTCATTACAGAGATGCACATCACCTGATTTACTTAATTGGTAGTTGGCTCTCAAGCCTATACAGCTTGGAGTAGGACAACATGTATAAAAAGTATCATGTGATCAAAATACTCATTTGCCTAATAATTCTGCACACAGTGTAGATGTGCGTGGCCTCACTCAATGCAAGTGTATATCGCATACTTCAGAAAATCCTAGTAGTGCTCAGTACGTGCAATGTGTGAATTCACAAGTCTGCACTCACGTAGAGGAACTGTAGACTTGTCATTTTAGACTGGACAACCCCTTTAAATTACAGTAGTCAGCCATTTACACAGGTCTAGGAGGCAAAAATAATTGGCGTTTTTTCTTTAACCCCTTCCTGCTATAGCAATTTTCCATAATGTTGTTAGAGCTTATTTTTGAGGGACAAGCTGTACTTTAGAATGACACCATTCTTTTCATGTTTCATGTTACATACTAGTAATCAGTGAAAAAAATTCCAAGTGCAGCATCATAGCAAAAAAAGTGCAATCCCTCAATTGTCTATTTATTTACCACATTTACTATATCGTAAAAATGACCTGGAAATGTAATTCTCCAGGTCACTACAATTTGAGCGATTAAAAACATGGAGAGTTTTTTTAATTAAAATGGTGTTAAAATAATGGAAATTTGTGTCACTTAGTTTACTGGATGCAGCAGTTCTGACACAATCAGAGTTTTTAGCATGTAGCAGAGCTCAACCAGCTTCTCCCAGCCACACCAGGCTCTGTACGTCCATTTATATAGACAGTGAGCTGCTAATCACAGCAGGTGGGCATGCCAGACTAGCTGAACTCTAGCTGACCTCATTCTGCACTGTTAATCTTCTGTAGCTAAAACAAACATTGAAGGTAAACAACTATACACAATGTGATGAGACACATCTCTGAGGTGCCGCTCACATCAGCAGTATTTTGCTGCAGGGCGGATCCGGTACAAATTGTGTTTCAGCTCAATTCACCTCCAATGGAGTCGTGGGGGGATGCGGTCACATGTGGCCGCGTATGCTGCATGCAACCGCATGGGACCGCATCCCGCCGCAACTCCATTGTAAATGAAGCTGAAATGCATTTGTACCGGATCCGACCCTGTGGCGAAATACTGCTGATGTGAGCGGCGCCTCAGAGATGTGTCGCATTACATTGTGTATAGTTGAAAAATGTTATTCAGACAAAATTCCCCCAAACAAATTCACTGCAATGAGGTAGAGGGAGTCACATTGACTTGCCATCTGGCCTGTGATCCAACGGTGTCCATCTTTTAATGCGTCTTTTTAGGTGTGCACAAATGTGCAGTCATCAATAGTTTTGTGCACCTTTGAAAAGATAGACACCGCTGAACAGAGGCCGAATGAAATCTGGATTAACCCTACTGCCTCACTATGGTAAACAAAGGGAAGCCAGCATGATCTGAGAGTGGCATGCATCATATAAAAAGTGCAGATTCATCAATTTATTCTAACTGTACTATAATACAAAATGAGATTTTTAGCAAATAATTGATCAATTCTTTGAGCCACCCCTGCCACTTCACGGCAAATCTCAATCTGGGGTCCTACTCTATATTATGTATTTCATGTGCTATGTGGCCTCCTAGATAAATAATTAAATAGCAGAACCATATTGAAGCACACATATCTGTAAACTATATATAACCACTTCCATCTCGCAAAAAGAGGCAACTGTGGATCAAGGGCAGCCCAGGTCCCAGCATGTGCAGCAGATGCCACACACGCCAGGATAATATCAGAACTGACCTTCACAGTGCCAGACCAGCAACCATAAATCAAGGTGGACCAGACCCAAGTATGGTGCTTAATCAGCATTGCCTGTGGAAAATGGTACCAAACAGAACTCCAAATTATTCGACAAAAAACAAACACTCACATGGCTGTGTCGGCAAAAAAAATAAAAAAAACTATAGCCTTCAAAATATTGTGATGCAAAAAAACTTCATTTTGCAAAAAAGCATTTTTTAGTGTGATAGTAGCCAAACCTAAAAAACAATATAAATCTGGTATTGCTGTAATCACACTGACTAGAGGAAAAGGCACTTAATCATTTATAATACACAATTAATAAAGTAAAAAATAAATAAAGCCAATTCTTTAACTGTTGTTGATTTATTATGCCCAAAAATTGCCCAATATTATGCCCAAACCCAAAGATTGCATTACGGTGTCGCTCCTATTCATCTTGCAGTCTACACAGAGTGCTTATAGAGAGAAGGTATGCACACCAGTGACTATGTAAGGGGAATATATGAAAAGCAGAAACTGCTGTGTGAATACTGACATGAAAAATCCAATAGCTATATGTAAGAATGAAAATATGAAAAATGGAATCTGCATTACTGCCATGAACATATAAATAAAGAGAAATGTAGCTATTGAATTGATCAATGCAACAGAGCCCCAACACTACGCCAAAGTATTTCTCTACGTTGGGGTCCCTAGCTAGTATGTGTCCTCTTATGCAGTTAAAAAAAAAAACTTACCGTGCATGGGAAGCTGAGACCCAGGCTATATATGCGTATAATGTGGACTAGCAATAGGTGTGGGTGGGGCCGGATTCACAAATGAAAGACTACAAATCAAGCAAGAAATAACTTCTGGAACACCATTCTAAGTCTGAACTGGGTGCAAAAACCTAAAAAATCTACACTATATGGAGAGAAGGTATGCACACCAGTGACTATGTAAGGGGAATATATGAAAAGCAGAAACTGCTGTGTGAATACTGACATGAAAAATCCAATAGCTATATGTAAAAATGAAAATATGAAAAATGGAATCTGCATTACTGACATAAACATATGAATAAAGAGAAATTTAGCTATTTAATTGATCAATGCCACAGAGCCCCAACACTTTGCCAAAGTATTTCTCTACATTGGGGTCCCTAGCTAGTGTGTGTCCTCTGTGTGACTCTTATTTCCAAGACATTTCAAGGTAAAGACTGCCTGATGCCATTGAGCTCTGCTGCCAGCATAGTAAGGAGGTGTGCGGGATTCCTTGTGCACAGTTACAATGCGGGTGGCCTGACCAGGCAGGCTTGGGGCAGAGGGGCAGGACCCAGACGAGGTTGAGGAGGCAGTAGCAGGGGAGAAACTTTGACATACAGAGGATTGACGCACAAGTCTTGGGGATGGCAAGACTTGTTCAGCATACCCTTCTCCATCTATCACCATAATTACCCAGTGCCCAGTCAGTGACATGTAACACCCCTGTCCATGCTTACTGGTCCAAGTATCGGTGGTGAAATGCACCCTGTCACACACAGAGTTTCTCAAGGAAGTGGTGATGTTGTGTGCGACTTGCTGGTGTAGCGCAGGCACACCTTTCTTGGAGAAGTAGTGGCGACTGGGCATTTGGTACTGGGGCACTGCAACGCGGACATAAGGTCTCTAAAATCCTGTGTGTCCACCAGGCAGAAAGGCAGCATTTCGGTAGCCAACAGCTTACTGAGGGATAAAGTCAACCTCTTAGCTTTGTCATGGGTCACAGTAAATGGCCTTTTATATGTCCACATCTGAGGGACCGAGATCTGGCTGCTGTGTGGAGACGGTGGTGAGTAGGGTGTCCCTGGAACACTGCAGGTCTGTGA
The DNA here is from genome assembly GCF_048569485.1 of Anomaloglossus baeobatrachus. Lineage (NCBI taxonomy): Eukaryota > Metazoa > Chordata > Amphibia > Anura > Aromobatidae > Anomaloglossus > Anomaloglossus baeobatrachus. The sequence continues at coordinate 202,463,580 of NC_134358.1, forward strand.
GGAAAGTGCAGGCGGAGACATGATGTTGCCTTCATCCAAAGTTGGTGCTCTCGATGTCTGAGAGCGCTCTACACCAGCACTGGTTTTCCCTTCCAAACCAACTGACGACCTGCCAAGCAAACTGTCTGTTGCGGTTACAGTGGTGGAAGGTCTTCATGGAAAAACAGGTGTGACAGCTGTCCCCACAGTCATAGAAGATGAAGAGCACGCGGAGGAACTTCAAGGGGCAGACGGTGTTTGGCCTGCTCCGCTAGGCCACATTGCAGCATGGTGAGCTTCCCACTGGGACTTATGCTTGTTATTCATGTGATGATTCATGGAAGAAGTTGTCAAACTAGCGAGGTTTTGGCCTCTACTTATAGATTGCTGACAAATTTTACAGATCACATGATTTGGGAGATCCTTTGCAAAGTCAAAAAAGGACCAGGTTAGGCAAGGCTTTGAGGCCATGCGACCTGCAGAGCCACACCTACTTGTGTTCAGAGGCAGAGTGGTGGCTGAGGATGCAGTTATAGAAGTGCTACCAGTACTCCGACTCTGTCCAGGAAGGCGCAAGGTAACTTCGTCGTCAGTTGCATCCTCCTCCACCGCCTCTGGTGACCTCCTCGAGTGCCTGACTGTGGGTTGACAGTAAGTGGGATCTAGAACTTCATCATCAAGCGTTGTGTTTGCACTCCCCTCACCCTCAGACTTAACCTCTTTCTGCCCTGACTGAATAGTTAAGTTGTCATCCCAATCTGGTATCTGCGTCTCATCGTCATTAGTATGTTCCCCATTGTCTCCACCAACAGGTGTTACAGTTTGGGAATGAGGGTCTACATTATGCTCAGAAACTTGGTCATCCGGGCCGGAATCTTACTCACAAAGCTTCTAAGCATCACTGCAGACCATTTCCTGGTCTGTACTTACTGTAGCTTGGGGGAGCAGACCTCTGATTCCCAGGCTATAGTGTGACTGAATAGCTCTGCAGACTCAGCCATCTCTGTTACACCATACTCTGCAGGGCGGGTGGAGACTTGAGAGCTGGGAGAAAGCAAGTGCGATTGGGATGACAACTTGGAGGACTGTTGTTTTTTGGATTTTGAAGTTGAGGTGGAGGAGAGGCCACTTGTTGGATCACTTGAGATCTATTCAAGCATGTTCTTTTTTTGTGCATCATCTACCTTTGTTACAGTTGTTCGGTTCCGTAAAAAAGGGAGCATATCGGATTGTCCACGGAAAGTAGTAGACATCTTACTTTTGCTGGAAGATGGCCTATCTTCAGCAGATGTTAATGTAGCTTTCCCACCTTCCCCATGGACACAAACTTTTTTTCCTTTTCGGACACGCCTGTTCCCCCTTTCACCATCATTTGTCCTTTTGCCACTCATTTTGTTAGCGACAAGATTGGACACTTAAAATGTGGTAGGAAAAATGGAGAGGTGGTGTAGATTGCAGAGGTGGTCTAGCTTTATTGACAGCTGAAGAAACAACACTGACTATCCCAGATAATTTTAGTATGGCCCTAACAGTGGAAGCACAGTTTGCAATTAAAATTGCGTAGCAAAAATGGACACCTGTGTACAATGCAGAGGTGGTCTAGCTTTATTGACAGCTGAAGAACCAACACTGAGTATCCCGATCAATTTTAGTATGCCCCTAACAGTGGCAGCACAGTTTGCAATTAGAATTGCGTAGCAAAAATGGATACCTGTGTACAATGCAGAGGTGGTCTAGCTTTGACAGCTGAAGAACCAACACTGACTATCACAGACAATTTTAGTATGCCCCTAAGGGCGGCTTTGCACGTTGCAACATCGCACGTGCGATGTCGGTGAGGTCAAATCGAAAGTGCCGCACATCCGGCGTCACTTTCGACATCGTAGTGTGTAAATCCTAGATGATACGATTAACGAGCGCAAAAGCGTCGTTATCGTATCATCGGTGTAGGCTCCGATTTTTTCAAAATTACGCTGCCGCGACAGGTCCGATGTTGTTCCTCATTCCTGCGGCAGCACACATCGCTGTGTATGAAGCCGCAGGAGCGAGGAACATCACTTTACCTGCCGCCGGCGGCTATACGGAAGGAAGAAGGCGGGCGGGAAGTTTACATCCTGCTCATCTCCGCCCTTCCGCTTTGATTGGCCGCCTGCCGTGTGACGTCGCTCTGACGTTGTACGACCCACCCCCTTAGGAAGGAGGCGGGACGCCGGCCAGAGTGACGTGGCAGGACAGGTGAGTGCATGTGAAGCTGGCATTGCGATAATGTTCGCAACGCCAGGAATCACAAGATATCGCTGCTGCGACGGGGGAGGGGACTATCGCGTGCGACATCGCAGCATCGGCTTGCGATGTCGTAACGTGCAAAACCCGCCTAACAGTGGCAGCACAATTTGCAATTAGAATTGCGTAGCAAAAATGGGCAGGTGGGTAGAATGCCCGGGTTCTGTGGGTACCAGGACAGGAAAGGAACACTAACTTAGTATTCCAGACACTTTTAGGATGGCACAAAAAGTGTCAGCTCTCTGGGCAAATAAAATAGTGTGGCAAAACTGGGCAGGTTGGTAGAGTGCCCGGGTTCCGTGGGTACCAGAACAGGAAAGGAACACTAACTTAGTATTCCAGACACTTTTAGGATGGCATAAAAAGTGTCAGCTCTTTGGGCAAATAAAATAGCGTGGCAAAACTGGGCAGGTGGGTAGAGTGCCTGGGTTCTGTGGATACCAGGACAGGAAAGGAACACTAACTTAGTATTCCAGACACTTTTAGGATGGCATAAAAAGTGTCAGCTCTTTGGGCAAATAAAATAGCGTGGCAAAACTGGGCAGGTGGGTAGAGTGCCTGGATTCTGTGGATACCAGGACAGGAAAGGAAGCCTCACTTTCTATCCCTGCTAATGAAAAAATGCAGCAAGGAATTTCCTGAGCTGAGGTAGGCAGATGCTGTTATCTAAAGCTGTACACAGCGTTTGCACGGACCTGCCTATGAACGCCTGGAAATCAGCCCTGAAAAGGGCTGAAATAACCAGCAGTCCCTAATCCCTACAACACGGTGTAGATTGCACTATGTCTATAGCGCACACAGCAGGAGCGGTAGCAGCAGCTTGAGCGGTGACTGTCACCCACACACAGAAGGCAGATAATGGCGGCGATGGGGAAAATGGCCGTATCTTATAAGGCAAGGACATGTGACATGCACAGCCTATGACACATGCCCTTGCTTGTCTGGCAAAAATCCACTTAGGTGTATGTGTCTGTGATTGGCTGACCTCCTGGCCCGCCCCACTGCACACGCGGTTAGGAAAAAAAAATGGCGATCGGCATTTTATAGGCACTCAGCAGCAGCACAAATCTAAACCGCGTCCCCCCGCACACTATACGCTGAAATTTTATAATAGCGTGAATCACAGTGACTCACACTATTACAGTGAAAAGCCAGCTAGTAACTAGCTAGGCTTTTTGGTGATTGAACCGTTCTCGAACGTAACTCAAACTGTCGAACTTTCAGCAAAAAGCTTGAGTTCGATTTCGATCTCGAGCACCCCCCAAAATCACTCGAACATGAAATTGGCGAACCTCGAACATCGCTCAACTCTACTCACTTAGTGGGATAGTCTTTGTCAAGCAGCACCAAATGGTTGCACCATTGGTTAATAAAACCACGGCACGGTTTACTCTCCCCAGAGAACTTATGGGGAAGAGCTAAACTTAGATACATCTCAGACGCAATGATTTTAATATTTTGTATTTTTATACACCAATAAAATTAAAAATCATTTTATCAAGTCCTTGAATATCCTGGAATTGGAATGATTCATCTTCAGGTGCTGGATGCAAATCTTTTTCTGCGTTGAAATGCTCAGATAGTGTCAAAAGACCCATAGGAGTCCCGCACATGCTCAGTAGGCTCTTTTTGACACTTAGGGGTACTTTGCACGTTATGACATCGCTACTGCAATATCGTCGGGGTCAAATCGAAAGTGACGCACATCCGGCGCCGGTAACGACGTCGCAACGTGTAAAGCCTAGATGCGCCGATTAACGATCACAAAAACATCGTAAATTAGTGATCTGTGTAGTGTCGGACATTTTCATAATGTCGCACCAATAGGAGATACGATGTTGTTTGTCGTTCCTGCGGCAGCACACATTGCTGTGTGTGAAGCCGCAGGAGCGAGCAACATCTCCTTACTTGCCTCCACTGGCAATGCGGAAAGAAAGAGGTGGGCGGGATGTTTACGTCCCGCTCATCTCTGCCCCTCCGCTTCTATTGAACGGCTGCTGTGTGACGTCGCTGTGACACCGCACGACACACCCCCTTAGGAAGGAGGCGGGTCGCCGGCCAGAGAGACGTCGCAGGGCAGGTAAGTGCGTGTGAAGCTGCCGTAGCGATAATGTATTAGTAGGTTGATTCCTAAGCCATGGGTTACTGGTTTGAATAAAGGAGCAGCAATGAAGAAGATTTCCCAAGAAAAGAGAAACTACATCATCCAGCTCATTGATAGCAGTCTCTCTGCCCAAAAAAATTCTAGACTGCATCATAGGAGTGCTATGGCACTTGGAAAAGTACAAAATTAAGTATATCTAACCATTCGAAAGCCAAAAGGTTGATGTTCAGAAAAATTATCAGAGTCAACAAGTCGGCTGATCACAAGGTCTATCAATTTTGGTGTGACAAATACAGCAGTGAAGGTGGTTCATATGCTTCGTAATAGTGAGATCTCAGATATCAATGCAAGTAACGTGCAATGCACATTTTTCAAGTCTTGAATGGTTGCCTGACAAAAGGTGAAGTGTTGACTTCAACATCATCATAACAAGTGTCACCTTGAGTTTCTAAAACAAAGTGTGAAAAGTTGACAGTAGAAAATTGGAAACGTGATTTAGAGAGAGGAGACAAAAGTCAATAGACTAGGTTCTGATGGCTGCAAATGAGTATGGAAATAACCAATGGAATAAGAGGTTAACAGACTTAGAAATTGAAAAAACTGTCATGTTCAGTGGAGGAAGCCTGATGATATGGGTTTTCTTTCACAGCCAAAGGTATTGGATACTTGACCAGGATCAAAGGTGGTCTCAATGCTGAGCTATATGAGAGTATCCTACAAGACAAGTTACATCATACACTCGAGTATTGTGGGTATGAAAAGAACGACATAGTGTTCTAGCAGGACTACAGCACAAAGCATAAATCGAGATTGGTAAAGAAATGGTTCAATGTCAGTGAAGTAGAGGTGTTGGATTGGCCCCACCAGTCCTCAGACCTCAACCCAATCTAGCACTTGTTGGTAGGGTTGAAGAAAAAGCTGCATGCATACCCAAGTGAGTTGACCAGTATGCACCAACATTGGGAATGTGTAGCAGAAACCTGGGATCAGATTTCAGTCAAGACATGCTTGAATCTCATCAAAAGCATACCAGAAAAGGATTCAGACAGTGTTGAAAGCCTAAGGTGGATTTCCAAAATACTAATATTTAAAAAAAAAAAAATACATTTTGATTTTTAGGTGCAAAACAATAACAGTTCAGTGACATGACAACCATCTGCATACTAATCATATGCTAAATTGTTGAAAGTCAAATTTATGTATGAGATAGCCAAGATGGTTATCTACAGTTAGGTCCAGAAATATTTGGACAGTGACACAATTTTTGCGAGTTGGGCTCTGCATGCCACCACATTGGATTTGAAATGAAACCTCTACAACAGAATTCAAGTGCAGATTGTAACGTTTAATTTGAAGGTTTGAACAAAAATATCTGATAGAAATTGTAGGAATTGTACACATTTCTTTACAAACACTCCACATTTTAGGAGGTCAAAAGTAATTGGACAAATAAACCAAACCCAAACAAAATATTTTTATTTTCAATATTTTGTTGTGAATCCTTTGGAGGCAATCACTGCCTTAAGTCTGGAACCCATGGACATCACCAAACGCTGGGTTTCCTCCTTCTTAATGCTTTGCCAGGCCTTTACAGCCGCAGCCTTCAGGTCTTGCTTGTTTGTGGGTCTTTCCGTCTTAAGTCTGGATTTGAGCAAGTGAAATGCATGCTCAATTGGGTTAAGATCTGGTGATTAACTTGGCCATTGCAGAATGTTCCACTTTTTTGCACTCATGAACTCCTGGGTAGCTTTGGCTGTATGCTTGGGGTCATTGTCCATCTGTACTATGAAGCGCCGTCCGATCAACTTTGCGGCATTTGGCTGAATCTGGGCTGAAAGTATATCCCGGTACACTTCAGAATTCATCCGGCTACTCTTGTCTGCTGTTATGTCATCAATAAACACAAGTGACCCAGTGCCATTGAAAGCCATGCATGCCAATGCCATCACGTTGCCTCCACCATGTTTTACAGAGGATGTGGTGTGCCTTGGATCATGTGCCGTTCCCTTTCTTCTCCAAACTTTTTTCTTCCCATCATTCTGGTACAGGTTGATCTTTGTCTCATCTGTCCATAGAATACTTTTCCAGAACTGAGCTGGCTTCATGAGGTGTTTTTCAGCAAATTTAACTCTGGCCTGTCTATTTTTGGAATTGATGAATGGTTTGCATCTAGATGTGAACCCTTTGTATTTACTTTCATGGAGTCTTCTCTTTACTGTTGACTTAGAGACAGATACACCTACTTCACTGAGAGTGTTCTGGACTTCAGTTGATGTTGTGAACGGGTTCTTCTTCACCAAAGAAAGTATGCGGGGATCATCCACCACTGTTGTCATCCGTGGACGCCCAGGCCTTTTTGAGTTCCCAAGCTCACCATTCAATTCCTTTTTTCTCAGAATGTACCCGACTGTTGATTTTGCTACTCCAAGCATGTCTGCTATCTCTCTGATGGATTTTTTCTTTTTTTTCAGCCTGAGGATGTTCTGCTTCACCTCAATTGAGAGTTCCTTAGACCGCATGTTGTCTGGTCACAGCAACAGCTTCCAAATGCAAAACCACACACCTGTAATCAACCCCAGACCTTTTAACTACTTCATTGATTACAGGTTAACGAGGGAGACGCCTTCAGAGTTAATTGCAGCCCTTAGAGTCCCTTGTCCAATTACTTTTGGTCCCTTGAAAAAGAGGAGGCTATGCATTACAGAGCTATGATTCCTAAACCCTTTCTCCGATTTGGATGTGAAAACTCTCATATTGCAGCTGGGAGTGTGCACTTTCAGCCCATATTATATATATAATTGTATTTCTGAACATGTTTTTGTAAACAGCTAAAATAACAAAACTTGTGTCACTGTCCAAATATTTCTGGCCCTAACTGTATAACATGAAGGTAGCCTTAGGGGTACTTTGCACACTACGACATCGCAAGCCAATGCTTATGATTCCGAGCGCGATAGTCCCCGCACTGTCGCAGCAGCGATATCTTGTGATTGCTGCCGTAGCGAACATTATCGCTACGGCAGCTTCACATGCACTCACCTGCCCTGCGACGTCACGCTGGCCGGCGAACCGCCTCCTTCCTAAGGGGGTGGGTTGTGCGGCGTCACAGCAACGTCACACGGCAGGCGGCCAATAGAAGCGGAGGGGCGGAGATGAGCGGGACGAAAACATCCCGCCCACCTCCGTCCTTCCGCATAGCCGGCGTGAGCCGCGGTGACGCAGGTAGGAGATGTTCCTTGCTCCTGCGGTTTCTCACACAGCGATGTGTGCTGCCGCAGGGGAGCGAGGAACAACATCGTACCGTCACTGCAGCTACATTATAGAAATGTCGGACACTACACCGATGATACGATTACGACGCTTTTGCGCTCATTAATCGTATCATAAAGGATTTACACACTACGATATCGACAGCGACGCCGGATGTGCGTCACTTTCGATTTGACCCCACCGACATCGCACCTGTGATATCGTAGTGTGCAAAGTACCCCTTACTCTCAAAGCTGGATTGAATAATGAGATATGGAGCCTGAAAACCAAACGTTTAAAACATTGTTACCCTTTTGCTTGTTAGTGTAGCTGGAACATAAACAAGATGGGGGACTACTGGTGAATGAATCATAATGAAGATCTGAAGGCCTTCTAGAAAAGAAAATAACATCAAGAGAAGCTTTGAAGAGAAAAGGAAAAGGCTCAAGAATTAATTTCAAATAAAATAGCAGAATTAATGTTCAGTTGTAATAATAATAATAATTATTATTATTATTATTTATATAGCGCCAACATGTTCAGCAGCACTTCACAATTCAAAGGGAACACGTACAGAAAATACATTTTTATATATATAATATTGTGTACATTTTTGTCTGCAACATTTTTCTTCATTTCTCTTGTACGGAATTTCTCTCATGTTTTGTGCAAAATCTATACATCATAGTGAAAACTAGAAGCTTTTTTTAAATGAAGGCATACGGAAACATAAGCATCAGTCATTGGATTTCAAACAATTTTTATAAACCCAAATTTTGCATACCTGTGTTATCAGAGTTACAAGACTCTTTCTTCCAATTCTGATGGAATCTAATATTACAGCCAATCAAATGATACTGATTGGCTGCATGGTCATCTGGCATCCCCTAGTTGGAAGTGGAAGCAAGGAGACCATTATGGGATACCAACAGCTATACAGATGGGTATTGGTTTGTGTTTGTGTGTATATTTCTTTAACAGGGCCATGTGCCTATTTTTAAAGAAAAAAAAATAAAACAACTTAATAATCACTTTAAAATCTGCAGTTTAAGAAAAAGACATGGATATTGATTTAGCTGTATCTTTTATTCACTTTGCATATTATTAATTGATAAAAATAACTTACTAATATTTCGATTTGTTCGACTCCTGCCTTAAAGTTTTTTACAGTACTGTTCATTCAGTCGAAAATGATTTTATATATATATATATATATATTTATATATATACACACAGCGCCTTGCGAAAGAATTTGGCCCCCTTGAATTTGTCAACCTTAACCCACATTTCAGGCTTCAAATATAAAGATAAAAAATGTTAAATTAATGGTGAAGAATCAACAACAAGTGGGACACAATTGTGAAGTTGAATGAAATTTTTTGCTTGTTTTAAACCTTTTTTAAAAATAAAAAACCTGAAAATTAATGCGTGCAATATTATTCATCCCCTTTACTTTCAGTGCAGCAAACTTACTCCAGAAGTTCATTGAGGATCTCTGAATGATCCAATGTTGTCCTAAATGACTGATGATGATAAATATAATCCACCTGTGTGTAATCAAGTCCCGTATAAATTCACCTGCTCTGTGATAGTCTCAGTGTTCTGTTTAAAAAGCAGATAGCATCATGAAGACCAAGGAACACAACAGCCAGGTCCGTGATGCTGTTGTGGAGGTGGAGAAGTTTAAAGCCAGATGTGGTTTCAAAAATATTTCCAACACTTTAAACATCACAAGGAGCACTGTGCAAGCGATCATATTGAAATGGAAGGAGTATCATACCACTGCAAATCTACCAAGAACCGGCCGTCTATCCAAACTTTCATCTCAAACAAGGGAAAGACTGATCAGAGATGCAGCCAAGAGGCCCATGATCACTCTGGATGAACTGCAGAGATCTACAGCTGAGGTGGGAGAGTCTGTCCATAGGACAACAATCAGTCACACTGTACAAATCTGGCCTTTATGGAAGAGTGGCAAGAAGAAAGTTATTTCTCAAAGATATCCATAAAAAGTGTTGTTTACAGTTTGTCACAAGCCACCTGGGAGACACACCAAACATGTGGAAGAAGCTACTCTGGTCAGATGAAATCAAAATCAAACTTTTTGGGAACAATGCCAAATGATATGTTTGGTGTAAAAGCAATACAGCTCATCACCCTTAACACACCATCCCCACTGTCAAACATGGTGGTGGCAGCATCATGGTTTGGGCTTTCTTTTGTTCAGCAGGGACAGGGAAGATGGTTAAAACTGATGGGAAGATGAATGGAGCGAAATACAGGACCATTCTTGAAAAAAACCTGTTGGAGTCTGCAAAAGACCTGAGACCAGGACGGAGATTTGTCTTCCAACAAGACAGTGATCCCAAACATAAAGCAAAATCTACAATAGCATGCTACACAAATAAATGTTTCCAGGTGTTAGAATGGCCAAGTCAAAGTCTAGACCTGAATCCAATCGAGAATCTGTGGAAAGAGCTGAAAACTGCTGTTCACAAACGCTCTCCATCCAAGCTCACTCAGCTCAAACTGTTTTCAAAGGAAAAATGGGGAAGAATTTCAGTCACTCGATGTGCAAAACTGATAGAGACATACCCCAAGCGACTTGCAGCTGTAATCACAGCAAAAGGAGGCGCTACAAATTATTAACTTAAAGGGGATGAATAATATTGCATGCCCCAATTTTCAGTTTTTTATTTTTTAAAAAAGTTTAAAATAAACAGTAAATTTCGTTCAACTTCACAATTGTGTCCCACTTGTTCATTCTTCACAATTAATTTAATTTTTTTTTATCTTTATGTTTGAAGCATGAAATGTGGGAAAAGGTTGACAAATTCAAGTGGGCCAAATACTTTCACAAGGCACTGTATATATGCTGTATATACACTACAGTTCAAAAGTTTGGGGTCACCCAGACAATTTTGTCTTTTCCATGAAAAATCATACTTTTATTTATCAAATGAGTTGCATAATGAATAGAAAATATAGTCCAGACATTGACTAGGTTAGAAATAATGATTTTTACTTGAAATAATAATTTTCTCCTTCAAACTTTGTTTTGTCAAAGAATGCTCCCCTTGCAGCAATTACGGCTTTGCAGACCTTTGGCATTCTAGCTATTAAATTGATGCGGTAATCTGGAGATATTTCACCCCATGATTCCAGAACCTCTCCCACAAGTTGGGTTGGCCTGATGGGCACTTTCTGTGTACCATACGGTCAAGCTGCTCCCACAACAGCTCAATAGGGTTGAGATCTGGTGACAGGGCTGGCCACTCCATTACAGATAGAATACCAGCTGCCTGCTTCTTCCCTAAATCATTTATTCATAATTTGGAGGTGTGCTTTGGGTCATTGTCCTGTTGTAGGATGAAATTGGCTCCAATCAAGTGCTGTCTACAGGGTATGGCATGGCGTTGAAAAATGGTGTGATAGCCTTCCTTATTCAAAATCCCTTTTACCTTGTACAACTCTCCCACTTTACCAGCACCAAAGCAACCCTAGACCATCACATTACCTCCACTATACTTGACAGATGGCATCAGGCACTCTTACAGCATTTTTTCAGTTGTTCTGCATCTCACAAATGTTCCTCTGTGTGATCCAAACACCTCAAACTTTGATTCGTCTGTCCATAACACTTTTTTTCCAATCTTCCTCTGTCCAATGTCTGTGTTCTTTTGCCCATATTAATCTTTTCCTTTTATTAGCCAGTCTCAGATATGGCTTTTTCTTTGCCTTTCTGCCCTGAAGGCCAGCATCCCGGAGTCGCCTCTTCACTGTAGACATTGACACTGGTGTTTTGCAGGTACTATTTAATGAAGCTGCCAGTTGAGGACCTGTGAGGTGTCGATTTCTCAAACTAGAGACTCTAATGTACTTGTCTTGTTGCTCAGTTGTGCAGCGGGGCCTCCCACTTCTCTTTCTACTCTGGTTAGAGCCTGTTTGTGCTCTCCTCTGAAGGGAGTACTACACACCGTTGTAGGAAATCTTCAGTTTCTTGGCAATTTCTCACATGGAATATCCTTCATTTCTAAGAACAAGAATAGACTCACGTTTCACATGAAAGTTCTCTTTTTCTGGCCATTTTGAGAGTTTAATGGAACCAACAAATGTAATGCTCCAGATTCTCAACTAACTCAAAGGAAGGTCAGTTTTATAGCTTCTCTAATCAGCAAAACTGTTTTCAGCTGTGCTAAGATACTTGCACAAGGGTTTTCAAGGGATTTCTAAACATCCATTACCCTTCTAATACAGTTAGCAAACACAGTGTACCATTTAAACACTGGAGTGGTGGTTGTTTGAAATGGGTCTCTATACACCTATGTAGATATTGCATTCAAAACCAGACATTTGCAGCTGGAATAGTCATTTAGCACATTAACAATGTATAGAGTATATTTCTGTTTAATTGAATGTCAGCTTCATTGAAAAAAAAATGCTTTTCTTTCAAAAATAAGAAAATATGTAAGTGAACCTAAACTTTTCTTTATATATATATATATATATATATATATATATACATATATATATATATATATTTATATTTATATATATTTTGCAATGAGCTTTTGAACGGCACGTCACAGATATAAGAGCTTGCTCACAATGGTCATCTTTATAGTGGATTTAATGCCTTGAGTGTCCGCATGGATAATCCTTATCCTTTACAGTACCAGAGCAGTAGATGAGATTTTAATCTCAGTTTATGCTGGGGATACAAACCTCAGATTTCACACTTTACAATAAGTGAAGTCAGCAATATTAAATTATATTCAATCAATTTAGTGTCGATAATGGCACTGCACATTTGCTGCAGAAATTCCACAAGAAATAGGTGATATGTGAACATTATCCAATAAATAGAAGAAATTCTGCATATCTCAGTTCAGCCACAAAGATTAGCCAAAGCAAACTTCAAATTACAAATGGTACATTGGAAACATTTTCATGTGAAGAGCATAAAGGACCTCCAAAAATTCTTTTTACTGTCTAGCAACACATTCACAAAAACATAAACTCAAGAAAATATTTAAATATTTAAGTTACGCAAGACTAATCTCTAACTTCTTATAAACCCCCCCCCAAAACTACAAATAATATATATGTAACATTAGCATAACTATCAGTGAGAAAAAATGTGTTTGCATAATTGATGCATTTTATGAAAAATAAGCATGATACATACGATTATGCTACTACACATACATAGTACAGTGCTTAGCATAAATGAGTACACCACAGCAGACTTGTCATAAAATCTTTAGCTTCTTTTCAGAATTTAGATTTTCTATGGGATGCCATACTACCAAATACTCCCACAAATGTGGGCCATTGTTTGCAAACAAGATTTGTTTTTGTTTTTTTTTCACCTAAAAATGTAATTTTCCTTACAAAACCAATCAAGACAATGTTACAATAACTAGTACCCCCCCATGAATGTTTTAGGAGCAAAGCTAAAGTTTAGACTACAACATTGTAACTAACAAGAATTCAACCACAGATAAGTCTAATTATTCTTTAAATAGGCATCCAGCAGATAGTTGACTAGAAAAGGGCATTGCATAATTAACACTAGAAGTCCCAGAAATTTTGAGCTCCCCCCTGAAGTCCCGAAAGAGGGTCAAATGACCAAATACAATAAACTGAATAGAACTAACTAGAAACTAAATGGCTAAACTCAATGGAAAAAACACCCTCCTGTGGTGCGACAGTAATGGCCTTAATTACAAAACAAAAGACGGTGATTATAAGATGTTAGCTAAAATCCTTCACGTCATTCGACCCGTCTCTGGGTTCCAAAGATAGAAATGTTAAATGACCCCTCTCTGGGACTTCTAGTGTTAATAAAACTTCTTCCCATTTCATGCTGTCAGCAATGGCACCACATGGAAGAGAAATGTCACAAAACCTGAGAGAAACATTTTTACACAAGAAAGGTGAAGACTAGAAGAAATTTAGAAAAGCTTTACTTAGCAGTTAGAATAATGTAGCAAAAGTGAAGCAAACATTTAACAAAGATGGAATTGGAACTATCTCACAAAGACGTCTAGGCTAACGATGGAAGTTAACATTCAAAAAAGGAATATCGTCTGATGAGAAAGGTAGAAGGAAATTGGCATGCAAGTCTATTCTGGTTAGCTAAAGAAGTAGAAAGCCAAACCAGGTTGAGTGTTTTCTCTGACACAATACCGCATACAGTACACTGCATAAAATTGGCATGCAGTGTTTGTCGGCCACAAAGAAAATCTCTTCTAAAACCCATACATCAAAAATTCCACCTACAACATGCCCCTATGTTGAAAAATATAAAGACTACTCTATACTCTGGAGTGATGAGACCTAGGTAAATGTTTCTTGAACTGATGGCTTAAAAATTGTATGGCATTGCAAAGGTGAGGATTATAAAGAAAACTGCATAGTACCTTTAGTGAAGCATGGTGGTAGCCATGTTCTTATGTGGGGCTGCATGAGTGCTGCTGGTGTCGAGGAACTGCTTTTAATTTCTGGTAAATTAGATCACAGATGTGCCGCTCAATATTCAAAAGTAAGAGCAATAATAATAGAGATAAAAATGTGACATGGCTCAAAATAGATAATGCTGAATAAAACTTACTTTTATTAGTCCATTAAAAATACAGGAGATGCTACCGTCATGCCATGCCCTTTTTAACATGCATGTTTCAAACAAGACAATGAAAAAAAAAATTATTTAGGGCCATTGTTGCATTTTGGAAGAAGAGCAGGATGAAAGTTATTCAGTGGACAAATGTCTGCTATTCTAAACCCAACTGAACACCTATGGGGAACTCTGAAGAAACAAGTTGAGATTAACTCTTCATCCGTGATCCAGCCCTAAAAGTGGTCCTTCTTGAAGACTGGAAAAGATAGATGTTGCAGTATGTTGCCAACTAATTCATTTCATGCCTGGAAGACTTGGTGCTGTTCTTAAAAATCATGGAGGTCATACAAAATACTACATATAGTTTTTTTCATATTGAGTGTATTCATTTTTACATCAAATAATTTGCGTAAACCCAAAGATGTTTTAATTAAAGTTATATTACTATCCCTACTTTTATGTCTTGAGTTAAAAATAATGGTCTTTATAACTCAGCCTCGACAAAATTTGGATTTTTTTTTTGTATTCAGTGAGGTATTGTTTAAAATCTTACTTTTCAAAGGGAGTGTACTCATTTATGCTGAGCACTGTATCTGTGTTATTGTTCCTGCCAACAGGTGACCTGGTATCTAAGTATCTGAAGGCCCCGTCACACTAAGCAACATCGCTAGCAACATCGCTGGTAACGAACAACTTTTGTGACGTTGCTAGCGATGTTGCTGTGTGTGACATCCAGCAACAACCTGGCCCCTGCTGTGAGGTCGTTGGTTGTTGCTGAATGTCCTGGGCCATTTTTTAGTTGTTGCTGTCCTGCTGTGAAGCACAGATCGCTGTGTGTGACAGCGATACAGCAACAACTAATGTGCAGTGAGCAGGGAGCCAGCTTCTGCTGAGGCTGGTAACTAATGTAAACATCGGGTAACCAAGAAGCCCTGTCCTTGGTTACCCGATATTTACCTTTGATACCAGCCTCCGCCGCTCTCACTGTCAGTGCCGGCTCCTGCTCTGTGCACATGTAGCTGCAGCACACATCAGGTAATTATCCCGATGTGTGCTGTAGCTAGGAGAGCAAGGAGCCAGCACTAAGCAGTGTGCGCTGCTCCCTGCTCTGTGCACATGTAGCTGCAGCACACATCAGGTAATTAACCCGATGTGTGCTGTAACTAGGAGAGCAAGGAGCCAGCGCTCAGTGTGCGCTGCTCCCTGCTCTGTGCACATTTAGCTGCAGCACACATCGGGTTAATTAACCTGATGTGTGCTGTAACTAGGAGACTGGGGGCTGGTCACTGGTTGCTGGTGAGCTCACCAGCAACTCGTGTAGCCACGCTCCAGCGATCCCTGCCAGGTCAGGTTGCTGGTGGGATCGCTGGAGCGTCGCAGTGTGACAGCTCACCAGCAACCTCCTAGCAACTTACCAGCGATCCCTATCGTTGTTGGGATCGCTGGTAAGTTGCTTAGTGTGACTGGACCTTAAGGATCCAAAAAAACAAAAAGTAAATTCAACAAATGATGTAGTTCCCCACAACACTTGTGTCTGAGTACTTTATAACAGTTACTTTTATTCCGCTAACCTTACTGCCATGTTCAATAACGCAATGCTGGAAAGCGACTGATAAATTACATGTACTGGGATTTAAAATAATCAAATATATGTTCCCCAACATGTCATTGGATAATCAAAAAGTATAACTCACATATTAAAATTTTGCAAATCTGACAAGTAAAAACATGTATTACAAATGAGCTGCTACAATAATGAATAGTTGACATTGTGGTCCTGATTAGAGATGAGCGAACCTGAGGTTCAATGGTCAGTGTTCGTACCAATCACAGACTTCACAAAAAAAGTCTTTGGAATTCGGGTTCTTTATGTATGAACACCACTCGAGTGAGCATCGCTGTGCTAGGGTACGCTCAGTGCTCAGCTCAGTGAGAGCCGCTTGCAGTGTTGAACGGCTCTCATGGGGGGTAACAACAGTATGACCAGATGTAGTGTGCGCCAAACAAAAAAATGTAAACACCCTGCCCACATTCCCCTGTAAGTGATCTGTTTATGGCTGGCTGCATGTGGGCAGAAACTCAGCTTCCCAATTAGTGACTTCCATTGGGGTTCAGGTCAAGTCTGCGTCCCAAGCCAATCTTGGTCTAAAAACTAGCTGAAGCCACCAAACCGAAATTCCATGGGTCTGCTCATCTCTAGTCCTGATTAATAGAAAATCAATTACATTTCTTGTTTAATTAATTTAATGTGTCTTTGCCACCATTTATAAGAATCTCTAATAGTCAAACCATGTTAATCCTTTGCCTTCAATATTGACAGAAAGGTCACTAGGAGAAATAATATTCCCAATCATATAAGCTCTCTGTTTGGAACAAAATTATAATTTTTAGGTAATAGGTATTAAAGGGAACCTATCAGATCTAATATGCACCCAGAACTTCTGCAATTCTGGGTGCATATTGCTAATCCCTGCCTAACTGTCTCTGTATACACTAACATAGATAAAGAGAGCTCTAGAAAAAGTATTTCTAAAGATGTTTTATTATATGCTAATAAGCTCAGGGACTAGTCCCCTGGGCATTGCTTCCCTTGTTAGTCAGCCCCATTAGCATGTTAGCACACACCTGTGGGCATGCTAACATGCGAATGAATGCGCAGCATCAGAGGATGATCTCACTCACCTCTCCACTGCCATCGCAGACCCATGCTGAATTTCGGCTTAGTGCGCATGACCCTGTAGTTTGGGTCATGCGCACTATGAAGCTGAGTGTACGCGTCCAGGCTTCAAACTGAAGTAGTGTGCATGACTGAAAGTTTGGGATCATGCGCACTGAGCCGAAATCCAGCGTCGGGTGGTGATGGCATCAGAGAGGCGAGTGACATCATCCTCTGATGCTGCACATTCATTAGCATGTTAGCACGTCCACAGGGGCATGCTAACATGCTAATGGGGCTCACTAACAAGGGAAGGAACGCCCTTGGAACTAGTTGCCAAGCTCATTAGCATATGATAAAAGATCTTTAGAAATACTTTGTCTAAAGATCTCTTTATCTATGCTAGTGTATACAGGGACAGTTAGGCAGGGATTAGCAATATGCATCCAGAACTGTTCGTGGTTCTGGGTGCATATTGGATCTGACAGGTTCCCTTTAATGCTGTGTTTTTGAATCAGCATTATATTTATCATGGTTTGCCATAGATGTAGCTCAATGTTAACACATTTTTTCTCATAGTTATTTACAGTGGGGCAACACTGCAGTGTTCTCTCCAATTGGCAAATTATGCATGATTTGATTAGGATGGCAACTAATTGGAGTTACTAGTGTCATGATCCAGGCTGGCTTTTCCCTGCTGTGGTTACACCCAGTTCTAGCCTGAGCAATGACTTGACTTTTTTGGCTAGACCGTGACTGTTTGACTACTCTATTGCCCCCTGGTGGTTCACCTGTTAACTGCCTGCTGAAGTTTCTCTGCTGTACTTCTGGTGCCTTTCTGTTACAGTGTGGCTTAGTCTCTCCTTCACTTCTCTGCTGCCACCTAGTGGGGAATATGCTGTACTACATCTTACTAGCCCTTTGTACAATGTGACAGCTAGCCATTGATTTCTAATCAAATTGGAATACAATCTTATGATTATGCCAATCACCTTTCAGAAAAATATCTAAAAATATAAATTGGACATAAATCTAAGTTAGGATAGCAAGATAGTAAGGACACTATATGACCACACCAAATAATGAGTATGTCATCAATGTAGCTCCCATACCAGAATAGCTAATATACAAGATGATGTATGAACAGACCCTGTGCTGTGGTTGCTACAGTTTGATGTATAAGAAATGAAAGTATACAGTACATTGAAACTCTAATTAGAAAATTTACACATATAACAAAAAACTGTTGCAAATTTAGAAAAAAAACTATATGGAAAAAAAATAATAAACCTGCTTGATAAATGCTTGCCCCAATGCAGCTAATATTTTTTTCTTATTAGAGACACAGTGAGACTGCTGATTATTGGTTGAATTATCTGTCACTCTATGGCCTCCTTTCCACAGTGATTTTAAAGCTCATAAAATCATACAAGAAATGGTTTGATGCATTGAGTGAATGAATGAATGAAAATTACAGAGCTGAATTTCACTTTTGAAGTTGGAAGTGAAAAGCTGCATCCTAATGATAAAGTATAATTATGCAAGAATGCTCCATCCTCTGCTCTCATTTACTGTTATACATAAAAAATCTTCTTTCCCAATGCAACCATGTTTAAATTTGAATTTGGAAATATGTAGCCCAATGCCAAAGCATTAGTTTTTATTTGTCATCAGAGCTGCTTTAATTGCAGTCAGTTGGTAAAACCCTAAATAAGGGTATAGAAATAGGCAGGCTTTGATGTAAGGAAATCATGCAATGGGGTAAATATTAAGGCTAATTGGTCTGTGAGCAATCTCTGTATCTTCCTGTATGTGTATGTTTTTTTCTGCAGGCTCTAAAATATTGTTCTCATTAATTTATTTACCACATTTTTTATGCTTTTGCAGGGAAATATGAGGTTACATCTAACATTAAAATTACAAATTGGCGGATTTTGTCTACTGTTTTATTATAAATATGGAGCACTGTTTGCTTGTCAACCAGCTTCATAATTAGCAGTGGTCTATGAGGTATCAAGGCAAGAGATCATCACATCACGCTTCAAGTTTATTCCACAGCTTTCTGCTAATGAAAAAGTCTCTGAGGAATTGGCATATCTAAGGTTGGCAGCTATGCAGCATTACACTTTGAACTTAAATTTTCTCCAAACCTACATTAGAGTTTTGTTTTTTGATCAGGCATCATATTTATAAAAATATCCAATTATTTTATGTTTTCCAGATGCTTTTTTTTCGCCATGAAGCTAAGCATAACTACTCTAGCTAGAAATTACACTGTATTTTAAGCCTTTGCTGCAGGAGTAGGAATGCACCATGGTAGCTTATATATAATGATGGAAGTATACTCATACTGTACATGTATGTATATATATATATATATATATATATATGCATGTACTGTATATATACAGTGTGTCCACCCATATCCTGTCCACCGCCATTAACTTGAGAACGGTGGGAGCTATAGGCATAGCAGTGGTGTCTATGTATAGTAAAGTATCCATGCACTACGCAATGAAACCACTTATAGCACCACCTGGTGGAAAACAACGGAGTTAGCATTTTTTTCTCGAAACCGGAACAAGATAGAGAAAAAAAGTGAATTACAAAGTTGTAGGGCATCATCAATTCAATACGAATCGACACCTTGCATACACAAATGCTATGATTAGAATGTGTAAAACTCACAAGGCTGCGGACGTGAAGCGATACCTTATGGAGACCTTCCTACAAGTCATTGGGTATGGTGGCTGCGTGGAGTGGCCTCCACGCTCACCTGACCTGACCTCATTGGACTTCTTTCTGTGAGGTCACATCAAACAGCAGGTGTATGCAACGCCTCCACCAACATTGCAGAACCTACGACAACGTATTACAGATGCTTGTGCAAATTTGTCACCTACCATATTGCACAGCGTGCAGCAATATACAGTATGCTGTCTAGAGTCCAGATGTGCATTGCAGCTGACGGTGGCCACTTTGAGCGCCATATGCGTGACCAGCATTCAAAGTTTTGGGAGGGTCATGGGTTTCATATCATAGCATTTCTGTATGCAAGGTGTCGATTCGTATTGAATTGATGATGCCCTACAATTTTTTAATTCACTTTTTTTGTCTATATCATTCCATTTTCAAGATAAAAATGCTAACTCCGTTGTTTTCCACCAGGTGGTTCTATTGGTGGTTTCATTGCGTAGCACATGGCTACTTTACAATACCTAGACACCACTTCTATACCTATAGCTGCTGCCGTTCTCAAGTTAATGGCAGTGGACAGGATATGGGTGGACGCACTGTATATTATATATGTATGTATACTTACACTGGACAAAAATATTAATGCAACATTTTTGGTTTTACTCTCATTTTTCAT
Source organism: Anomaloglossus baeobatrachus (assembly GCF_048569485.1). NCBI lineage: Eukaryota > Metazoa > Chordata > Amphibia > Anura > Aromobatidae > Anomaloglossus > Anomaloglossus baeobatrachus. The sequence continues at coordinate 202,483,846 of NC_134358.1, forward strand.
GAGCTGAACTGTATGATCTAAGACATTTTCTACTTGCACAAAAACCCCTTTTCTCTCAAATTTTGTTCACAAATTTATCTAAATCTGTGTTAGTGAGCACTTCTCCTTTGCTGAAATCATCCATCCACATCATAGGTGGGGCATATCAAGATGCTGATTAGACAGCATGATTATTGTACAGGTGTGCCTCAGGCTGACCATAATAAAAGGCTCGTTTAAAATGTGCAGTTTTACAGTATTGGGGATGTCCAGGGGGAAGGGTCAGAAAACCAGTCAGCATCTGATGTGAACATAAATTGCCTCACGCAGTGCAAAACATCTCCTTTTCAAAGATTTGATTAGATTGTTGATTATGGCCAGAGAAATGTCGGTCCACTCCTATTTAATGATTCTGTATAGTTGCTGGATATTGGCAAGAACTTGATATGCTGTTGTATACGCCAACCCAGAGCATTCCAAACATGCTCAATGGGTGAAATATCCAGTTTGTATGCTGGGTATGCAAGAACTGGGATGTTTTCAGCTTCCAAGAATTGTGTACAGATCCTTGCAACATGGCGCCGTGCATTACCATGCTGCAACATGAGGTGATGGTGGGGAATAAATTGCACAACAGTGGGCCTCAGGATTTCTTCAAGGAATTTCTGTGCATTAAAAATTGCATAAATAAAATGCACCTGTGTTCATTGTCTATAACTTACGCTTGCCTATACCATAACCCCAATTTTACCATAGGCCACTCAATTCACAACGTTGATTTCAGCAAATTGCTCATTCATACAATGCCATACACATAGTCTGCCATCTGCCTTGTACAGTGAAAACTGGGAATCATCCATGAAGAGAACACCTCTCCAATGTGCCAGACTCCATTCAATGTGAACATTTGTCCACTCAAGTAATTTATGATGACAAACTGCAGACATGTGAAGATCCCGATTAGGACAACGAGGATGCAGATGAGCTTCTTTGAGATGGTTTATGACAGTTTTTGCAGAAATCCTTTGGTTATGCAATCCAATTGCATCAGCTATCTGGGTGGCTGGTCTCAGATGATCTTGTAGGTGGGGCTGCTGGATGTTGAGGTTATGGGCTTTCGTGGTTACGGTTTGTTGTTACGGTGGGGCTGCCTCATAGGATAATAGATGTAAATAAACTATCAGCAGTCAGGGGCCACCGTGCAGTGGTATAAAACTGCTACTGGAGGCACAAAGCCAGAATAAAAGTCAGCAGAACACCTAACTAAGGTGTACAGCTACCGTGTTAACTGTCACGCTGTTACGGTTGCTGCGAGCACTGGAGACTATGTCCAGATTTCTTGCTACTGCACATGTGCGAGCGCTGGAGACTAAGTCCAGATTTCTTGCTACTGCACATGTGCGAGCGCTGGAGACTAAGTCCAGATTTCTTGCTACTGCACATGTGCGAGCGCTGGAGACTAAGTCCTATCTTGGAGCCATTGCACATGTGCGGGTGACATCATCGCTGACACGAGGTCACATGTCTCTGACACCTTCTATGCCGATTGGTCGCTGGTCATGTGTTTGTGACGCCTTGCTCGGTGATAGGCCAGCATGACGTCACTCTTGTCGTTCTGGCAGCCGATTGGCTCTGGTGTCCTCCATCTTGGATGAGGCACAGAGTCTATATAAGACCCTGACACACGCCGCATGGCGCTCAGTCCTCTTGGTTCATGCATGAGGGTAGACGCCCTGTGCACGTTCCTCTAGGCATTCCTCTGTCTATGCAAGGTGAGCGCTACCGGCAGGGTAGCGTTCTTATACCTTACAGTTTCGGCTGCTGTCCGTATCCTTACCTCTTAGGGGAGCGGACATAGGCAGGTGCCTGAGGCACATGGTCTGGCTGGGCCTTGTGATTCGACTCGTAGGTGGACGTTGCCGCTAGGGTAACGTTCCTTATACTGCGTCTGGCAGTTGTTCGTATCCTCGCACACTAGGGGAGCGAACAGAGGTAGGAGCTTTGTGCGGCTTACGCTGCTGTTCGTCTCTTTTGCACCACTAGAAGAGCGGACCTAGGCAGGTGCCATATCTAGTGGTTCGTGTCCTCGCACACTAGTGGAGCGAACGCAGGTAGGAGCTTTGTGCGGCTTACGCTGCTGTTCGTCTCTTTTGCACCACTAGAAGAGCGGACCTAGGTAGGTGCCATTTCGCACACATTGCCTTTGTCTCTGTGATTATTAACAGAGATCATTCCACACACCCTCCAAGTAAGGGAGGAATTGCTTTACTTACTTATTATATCCTTCTGTGAGTTAACAGAGGTATTGCACTCTGCCATAGTCTGCAGCAGAGTCTTTGCATGGTGGACCCTGACTGTCTGATACTCCTTTAAGTTATTATCAGACAGCCCCCCGTAACATTAGGACTGAGCCAAGGGTCTGGCAGTTATGGCAGAATATCAGCAGTTACACCGTTACATACAAGTACTTGAGTCACGGCTCAAGAGTATAGCGGATAAACCTCAGACCATGGTGACATCTGCACATGATCCTCGACTTGCTCTGCCAAACAGATATTCTGGCGATGCCAGATCATGTCGTGGTTTCATTAGTCAGTGTCAGATACACCTAGAGGTCAACTCTTCTTGCTTCTCTACGGAGAGGTCCAGAGTAGGCTTTATCATCTCCTTACTTCAGGACAAAGCCTTAGAATGGGCGACTCCCCTATGGGAGCGCTCTGATGTGGTTACTCTGAGACATCAAGACTTTCTTGATGCTCTTAAGGCGGTATTCATGGGTCCGCAGGTTACCCATGATGCGGCCCTGAGACTGTTAGATCTATCTCAGGGTTCGTTATCCACTAGTTCTTATGCCATTGCTTTTAGAACTCTGGTGGCAGAACTAGATTGGCCAGAGAAGGTGTTGATTCCTATCTTCTGGAGAGGGTTGGCAGGCTATGTCAAGGATGCTCTTGCTACTCGTGAGGTCCCTGCTTCTCTGGAGGACTTGATCACAGTAGCAACGAGGATCGACGTACGCCATAAGGAACGTAGACTCGAGGTCTCTTCCTCACGCCCTAAGCATCGGGCTATTCCAGTTGTTGAGGGTCCACTACCATCTTCCTCAGCATCTGAAACATCTCCCACTCCTATGGAGTTAGGTCATACGTCTTCCAGACTACGCAAGTCTGGTCCTCCTATATGTTACGTATGTCGTCAGGCTGGGCACTATGCCAACAAGTGTCCTAGTCGTCAGGGAAACTCCCTGGTCTAGTAACCATTAGAGGGGGGTTACTAGAGACGTCTTCTGCACCCTCTAAGTGTTGTATCCCAGGTCAGCTCTCGTTATCTGAGAATACATGGCCTATTATGGCTTTTGTGGATTCCGGAGCTGACGGGACTTTTGTGTCTTCAGGATTTGTAAAGGGACACAATATTCCCTCTATCATGTTAGAGGCGCCTATTCCTGTCCGTGTTGTTAATGGAACTATGTTGTCTGACTCCATTACATTGAGGACAGTTCCCTTGCGCCTTTCCCTGTCTCAGGGTCACATAGAGGAGATTTCTTTTCTTGTTTTGCCTGAGGGTATAGACGACATCCTTCTGGGTCTCCCATGGCTTCGGACTCATGCTCCTCACATTGACTGGGAGTCTGACTGCATTATTAGTTGGGGTTCGAAATGTCAGTCCCGATGTCTTCCCTTACCACCTAAGGTCATTGCGGTTGCATCTACTGATCTCTCTCCCATACCTACACCCTATCTGGATTTCGCTGACGTGTTCTCCAAACAGGGTGCTGAGGTTCTTCCACCCCATAGGCCGTATGACTGTGCCATAGACCTTATCCCAGGTTCGGTTCCACCTAAAGGCAGGGTTTACCCCCTGTCGATACCTGAGTCGGAGGCCATGTCGACCTATATAAGAGAGAGTTTAGAGAAGGGGTTCATTCGTAAGTCTGTCTCTCCCGCGGGAGCTGGGTTTTTCTTTGTTCGGAAGAAAGAGGGTGATTTGCGTCCCTGCATAGATTACAGGGGTCTCAACGCAATCACAATAAAGAACAAATACCCATTACCTTTAATTTCGGAGCTCTTTGACAGACTGAGAGGAGCTCAAGTTTTTACGAAGTTGGATCTGCGGGGTGCGTATAACTTGGTACGAATTCGAAAGGGTGACGAGTGGAAGACCGCTTTTAACACCCGAGACGGTCACTATGAATACCTCGTCATGCCTTTTGGGTTATGTAATGCACCCGCAGTATTTCAGGACTTCGTAAACGATGTGTTCAGGGATTTACTGTTATCCTCAGTAGTGGTGTATCTGGACGACATCCTGATTTTTTCTCCTGATCTGGAGACTCATCGTCAGGATGTCGTTCGTGTCCTTTCCCGTTTAAGGGAGCACTAATTGTTTGCTAAACTCGAGAAATGTGTATTCGAGCAGTCCTCATTGCCGTTTTTGGGTTACATTATCTCACAAGAGGGCCTGGCTAGGGATCCTGCGAAGCTCTCTGCTGTCCTGCAATGGTCCGAACCTCATTCCTTGAAGGCGGTGCAACGCTTCTTAGGATTCATAAATTATTACAGGCAGTTCATACCCCATTTTTCTACTTTGGTGGCCCCTTTGGTGACCTTGACTAAGAAAGGTGCTAATCCCAAAGCCTGGTCTACTGAGACATCTCAGGCTTTTGAGGCAGTAAAAAGACACTTTTCAACTGCTCCCGTTCTTCAAAGACCCGATGAGAGTAAGCCCTTCCTCTTAGAGGTTGATGCCTCTTCAGTGGGTGCTGGTGCGGTCTTGTATCAAAAGAACGGTGCAGGTAGAAAAAGGCCGTGTTTCTTCTTTGCTAAAACCTTTTCACCGGCAGAGAGAAACTATACCATTGGGGATAGGGAACTGCTCGCCTTGAGATTAGCCTTGGAGGAGTGGCGTCACTTGCTGGAAGGAGCGAAACATCCTTTCCAGGTCTATACAGACCATAAGAATCTGACGTACTTACAAACCGCTCAGCGTCTGAATCCTCGGCAAGCCCGTTGGTCCTTGTTTTTCTCCCGCTTTCACTTCTCCATCAACTATCTGTCTGGGAGTAAGAATAACAAGGCAGACGCCCTGTCTCGCTCTATGCTTTCTACCCAGGAAGAGATTGACGAACCTCGTCTTATCCTTCCCTCCAGGGTTTTTCATACGCTCTCGCCTGTGACGTTAGACCAAATCCCACCGGGCAAGACCTTTGTTCCGCCTGATCGACAGAATGATATACTGTCATGGGCCCACACCTCAAAGGTGGGTGGGCATTTTGGTATTAGACGGACACGAGAGTTACTGGAGAGGTGGTATTGGTGGCCACACTTAGCCAGCCACGTCAAGAGATATGTCGGTTCCTGCTACTCGTGTGCTCGCAACCGTCCATTATGGCAGAGACCGGCTGGGCTCTTGCATCCTTTACCAGTGCCAGATAGACCATGGGAGGTGGTAGGCATGGACTTTGTGGGTGATCTTCCATGTTCACAGGGACATAGATTTGTGTGGGTCATTACGGACCATTTCTCCCGGATGGTTCATCTCGTACCGTTATCGAGAATCCCATCTTCCAGGGTACTAGCCAAACTATTCCTCAAGCATGTCTTTAGGCTTCACGGGATGCCAGATTGTATCATTTGTGATAAAGGCCCGCAATTTGCTTCCCGTTTCTGGCGAGATCTTTGTAGCCTTCTGCAAATTGAGTTGAATCTATCTTCGGCATACCATCCGGAGACCAATGGTTTGGTTGAGCGTACCAATCAATCCATGATTATATACCTTCGACACTTTGTTGCTGAGAACTACGATAACTGGTCCTCCCTCCTACCCTGGGCAGAATTTGCCCTTAACAATTCGCTGGCTGAGGCCACTGGGCAGACACCGTTCGTACTCAATAATGGGCAACACCCTAGGGTACCGGTACCGTTTCCCGCTGCTGCACCTCCTCCTCTTGTGGCCGACTGGGCAACTAATGCCAGAGAGGTTTGGGATCGGACTCAAGAGTCAATCCAAGCAGCTAAGGACCGTATGAAGACGGTGTCCGATCGGTTTCGTCGCCCGGCTCCTGTCTTTTCTCCAGGGGACTTTGTGTGGCTCTCTGCAAACAACGTGAAACTTAGAGTGAGCTCTGTCAAATTTGCTCCTCACTTCCTGGGTCCTTATGAGGTTCTTCGACAGGTAAATCCTGTAGTCTACCAATTGAAGTTACCCGTCCATCTTAGGATCCATGACAAATTCCATGTTTCACTGCTAAAGCCGGCAATTTTACCTCACGCTCGTGAAGTGCACTCTCCTGCTTCTGATTCCTCTCGCTCTAGCTATGAGGTACGAGCCATAGTTGGTTCTAAGATGGTTAGAGGGCGCAGGTTCTTCTTGATAGATTGGGAGGGCTACGGCCCGGAACATCGCTCTTGGGAGCCTGAGGAGGCTGTCCATGCTCCCGACTTAGTTGCTGATTACCTGCGTCGCCGGGAGGGGGGCCCTTGAGGGGGAGGTACTGTTACGGTTGCTGCGAGCACTGGAGACTATGTCCAGATTTCTTGCTACTGCACATGTGCGAGCGCTGGAGACTAAGTCCAGATTTCTTGCTACTGCACATGTGCGAGCGCTGGAGACTAAGTCCAGATTTCTTGCTACTGCACATGTGCGAGCGCTGGAGACTAAGTCCTATCTTGGAGCCATTGCACATGTGCGGGTGACATCATCGCTGACACGAGGTCACATGTCTCTGACACCTTCTATGCCGATTGGTCGCTGGTCATGTGCTTGTGACGCCTTGCTCGGTGATAGGCCAGCATGACGTCACTCTTGTCGTTCTGGCAGCCGATTGGCTCTGGTGTCCTCCATCTTGGATGAGGCACAGAGTCTATATAAGACCCTGACACACGCCGCATGGCGCTCAGTCCTCTTGGTTCATGCATGAGGGTAGACGCCCTGTGCACGTTCCTCTAGGCATTCCTCTGTCTATGCAAGGTGAGCGCTACCGGCAGGGTAGCGTTCTTATACCTTACAGCTTCGGCTGCTGTCCGTATCCTTACCTCTTAGGGGAGCGGACATAGGCAGGTGCCTGAGGCACATGGTCTGGCTGGGCCTTGTGATTCAACTCGTAGGTGGATGTTGCCGCTAGGGTAACGTTCCTTATACTGCGTCTGGCAGTTGTTCGTATCCTCGCACACTAGGGGAGCGAACAGAGGTAGGAGCTTTGTGCGGCTTACGCTGCTGTTCGTCTCTTTTGCACCACTAGAACAGCGGACCTAGGCAGGTGCCATATCTAGTGGTTCGTGTCCTCGCACACTAGTGGAGCGAACGCAGGTAGGAGCTTTGTGCGGCTTACGCTGCTGTTCGTCTCTTTTGCACCACTAGAAGAGCGGACCTAGGTAGGTGCCATTTCGCACACATTGCCTTTGTCTCTGTGATTATTAACAGAGATCATTCCACACACCCTCCAAGTAAGGGAGGAATTCCTTTACTTACTTATTATATCCTTCTGTGAGTTAACAGAGGTATTGCACTCTGCCATAGTCTGCAGCAGAGTCTTTGCACGGTGGACCCTGACTGTCTGATACTCCTTTAAGTTATTATCAGACAGCCCCCCGTAACACACGCGATGGCTGCCTAGCAATAGCACCTGAAGTTCTTTTAACTCACAGAGTCAGATAACGAAAGACAACTAAACCTCTGTTACCTCACAAAGGGTGGTATATAACATACACAGTATGTGGAACACTATATTAGTGGAGTAACCATACTCCACTAGGCGGGGAGGTCTGTGTAAGCTCAGGAGAAGCTCAGAGAGTGAGCACAAGAAAGGTCACTAACTACCTGGCCAACTAGCCTCTAGGTACTATCAGCTAACTGCTGGTACTTCCACGGCATGTTTAATCAGACCTCGGCGCCTAACCCTCGCCCAGAGGACAGACTCTGTATCGGTCCGGTTGGACCTTGACGCCTGACCCTGAGCACTGACCCTGTATTGGTACAGTTGGACCTCAGCGCTTAACCCTGAGTCTAAAAGATAATGGGAGTGTGTGCTGTGAGGAGTGTATAGTTCCACGCACAATGACGACTGCATGCACACATGTGGTCTCCAGGGATTCTTAAAACCTATGCTCCACCCCAAACAAGGAGGAGCCGTATCCCAGCCAGGACTTTGGCCAATGAGCAGCAGCCACGTGGCAGTGACATCAGCGGTGACGTCTGTGGCAACCAATGACATGGCAGCGCGTCAGCGGTGATGTCACCCACGACCAATCACATGGCAGCGCATCAGCAGTGATGTCTCCCGCTACCAATCAGATCCTGCCACATGGTATACATGTGCAGATAGATGTAAACATAGTGCTAGACTCCCGCACATGTGCAGTAGTGTTTTTTCCATACTTAGGCTCAGAACGCCAAAATGTCCTACCCACACTATGGGCAGCGGACAGCCACGTAGAACACCTTAGGGCAGGAGTTGGGTGCTGAGGCGTCAGCCTTGGAGTGGCAGGGGTCCCATCAGGAGACGACCGAGGCTCTACTGCACCTCGGTGTGTAACACACGTGATCTGCGACTGTGAGGTTAGTTGGATGTACTGCCAAATTTTCTGAAACACTTTTGGAGATGGCTTATGGTAGAGAAATGAAAATTCAATTTATAGGTAGAGATGAGCAAACCTTTCAAAGTTTGGTTCACCCATTTTTACCGAGCCTCCCGATATTTGCCAAAAAGATCGGCAAAGAGACCGGCAAACATACTCAGCCTATTGAATTCAATGGGAGGCTAAACTTATGTGTTGTAAAATGGTGCAGGAGGGCTGTAAAAGATAGAAAATAAAGCAGGACAAACTTACCGAGTCGCTGACATGGCTGTAACTGTTCCCGTAACTGTACTTCCCAGGTTGCTGATTATTCCTCATCCATATTCACTGCTTTCCCTACTTACTGGCATGTCTGGCTGCAGTCAGACGGAGCCCACAGACAGTGTCTGTGATTGGTTGGAATCACAGACCCTGTCTGGGGGTCTTTTGTCATATAAAATAAATAAATAAAATGGCGTAGGGTCCCATTATCTATTGATACCAGCACAGATAAAGCCCACGGCTACAGGCTGCAACCCCCAGCTGTATGCTTATCTTGGCTCTGTATCAAAATAAGAGGAACCGCATGCAGCTTTTCTTTTTAAATTATTTAACTAAATAATTAAAAAAAAAAACGACATGCGATCCCCCTCCAAATTTGATATCCAACCAAAATAAAGCCCAACAGCTGGGGGCTGGTATTCTCAGGCTGGGGAGACCCACGGTTATTGGAACCCCAGCCTAAAAATAGCAGCCTGCAGTTGCCCAGGATTGGATTGTAGCATCCATTAGATTTGACAGTCCTGGCGCTTTGCCAAGCTCTTCCTGATTGACCTGGTGTGGTGGCATTTGGGATAATAAGGCGTTAATGTTAGTTTATAGCTGCCACTAAGCCTTAGATTAGTAATGGGAGCCATCCATGAGACCCTCCATTACTCATTTGTAAGTGAAAGTAAATCAGCTCAAATCTTGAAAAAATCTTTTATCTATCTATATATATAATTGCCTTATTCTGTCTGTCTGTCTGTCTGTCTGTCTATCTGTCTAACTGTCTATCTGTCTATCTGTCTGTCTGTCTGTCTGTCTGTCTTGCTCCAAAATTGTGTCCTTACGGTGACACAAAGCTGATTGGCCGCCGGGCTCGCCATGGCCCCGCCCCCCCCACGGATTGGCCGCTCGCCCAGGCTGCGCCCCCACACGGATTGGACGGCCGCTCGCCCAGGCTCCGCCCCCCAACAGATTGGCCTCTCGCCCCGCCACCCTGCAGGCATTGGCAACTCGGCCACGCCCCGCCCCCCTCACGCAATGCACGCTAGCTCTGGCCCCGCCCCCCACGCATTCCCCAAACCAACACGGTCACGGAGCCACGACTCCCAGGTGAGTACTGTACCCCCGGTAGCCCACATCAGCGTACGCCGCCAACCCGGCCGACACATACCCTCGCATTGCTGGGGCTGGCCGGCGTATGCTGGTGTGGGCTCCCATGCGAGCGGGGGACGAGATACGCTGGTAACCATGGTAGCATAGTTACTAGCGCATCAAGGTCCTGCAGCGGCGGAACATACACACACGTACACACATAACAGCACACACACACACATACACACACACACACATCAGATCACACTCACTCTCACACACACCTCACACACACATCACATCGCATCCACACACTCACAACATCCTGGGATATCGCTTGCTTCTCGGCGGCGATACTGTGCAGTGAGATTCCAGGACCTGCCGGAGAATCACATGGCCAGAAGCATGTGGTATCTCCGGATGTTGTGAGTGTGAGCGCGTATGTGTAATATCGTCAATGTGTGTGTGCGTGAGTGTATGCGATCGGGTGTGTGTGAGTGTATGCCATCGGGTGTGTGTGTGTGTGTGTGTGTGTGAGTGTATGCAATCGGGTGTGTGTGTGTGTGTGAGTGTATGTGATCGGGTCTGTGAGTGTCGGCAGAGGAGCACGGCGTGCTGGAGGAGGCTGGGAGGAGAGAGGCTGATCCTGGGGAAGGCTGGGATAGGGAAGCTGGGAGGGGGGAGGCTGAGAGAAGAGAGGCTGATGCTGGGGGAGACTGAGGCTGGGGTAGGCTGGGAGGAGAGAGGCTGATGCTGGGGACCGAAAAGGCTGATGCTGGGAGGAGAGAGGCTGATGCTGGGAGGAGAGAGGCTGATGCTGGGGGAGGCTGAGGCTGGGGTAGGCTGGGAGGAGAGAGGCTGATGCTGGGAGGAGAGAGGCTGATGCTGGGAGGAGAGAGGCTGATGCTGGGGGAGGCTGAGGCTGGGGTAGGCTGGAAGGAGAGAGGCTGATGCTGGGAAGAGAGAGGCTGATGCTGGGAGGAGAGAGGCTGATGCTGGGGGAGGCTGAGGCTGGGGTAGGCTGGGAGGAGAGAGGCTGATGCTGGGAAGAGAGAGGCTGATGCTGGGAGGAGAGAGGCTGATGCTGGGGGAGGCTGATGCTGGGGGAGGCTGAGGCTGGGGTAGGCTGGGAGGAGAGAGGCTGATGCTGGAGACAGAAAAGGCTGATGCTGGGAGGAGAGAGGCTGATGCTGGGAGGAGAGAGGCTGATGCTGGGAGGAGAGAGGCTGATGCTGGGGGAGGCTGAGGCTGGGGTAGGCTGGGAGGAGAGAGGCTGATGCTGGGAGGAGAGAGGCTGATGCTGGGAGGAGAGAGGCTGATGCTGGGGATGGCTGAGGCTGGGGTAGGCTGGGAGGAGAGAGGCTGATGCTAAGGACAGAAAAGGCTGATGCTGGGAGGAGAGAGGCAGATGCTGGGGACAGAAAAGGCTGATGCTGGGAGGAGAGAGGCTGATGCTGGGATGAGAGAGGCTGATGCTGGGGACAGAGCGGCTGATGCTGGGAGGAGAGAGGCTGATGCTGTGGGTAGAGAGGCTGATGCTGGGAGGAGACAGGCTGATACTGCGGGCAGAAAGGCTGATGCTGCGGATAGAGAGGTTGATGCTGGTGCAGCATGGGGGATGGAGCACGATGGGGGGTGCGCAGCATGGGGGATGAAGCACCTTTGGGAGTGCGCAGCATGGCGGATGGAGCACGTTTGGGAGTGCGCAGCATGGCGGATGGAGCACGTTTGGGAGTGCGCAGCATGGCGGATGGAGCACGTTTGGGAGTGCGCAGCATGGCGGATGGACCACGTTTGGGAGTGCGCAGCATGGGGGATGGAGCACGTTTGGGAGTGCGCAGCATGGCGGATGGAGCACGTTTGGGAGTGCGCAGCATGGCGGATGGAGCACGTTTGGGAGTACGCAGCATGGCGGATGGAGCACGTTTGGGAGTGCGCAGCATGGCAGATGGAGCACGTTTGGGAGTGCGCAGCATGGCGGATGGAGCACGTTTGGGAGTGCGCAGCATGGCGGATGGACCACGTTTGGGAGTGCGCAGCATGGGGGATGGAGCACGTTTGGGAGTGCGCAGCATGGCGGATGGAGCACGTTTGGAAGTGCGCAGCATGGCGGATGGAGCACGTTTGGGAGTGCGCAGCATGGCGGATGGAGCACGTTTGGGAGTGCGCAGCATGGCGGATGGAGCACGTTTGGGAGTGCGCAGCATGGCGGATGGAGCATGTTTGGGAGTGCGCAGCATGGCGGATGGAGCATGTTTGGGAGTGCACAGCATGGCGGATGGAGCACGTTTGGGAGTGCGCAGCATGGGGGATGCAGCACGATGGGGAGTGCGGAGTATGGCGGATGGACCCCGTTTGGGAGTGCGCAGCATGGTGGATGGAGCACGTTTGGGAGTGCGCAGCATGGCGGATGGAGCACGTTTGGGAGTGCGCAGCATGGGAGATGGAGCACGATGGGGGGTGCGCTGCATGGGGGATGGAGCACGATGGGGAGTGCACACCTCCCCCCAACACACACACACGTGCGCGCACTGCACATCACACCACACACACACACTGGGAACCACAAACAACTGCCCTACTGTTAGGGCCAGGTGGACGGGCGGACCCAGGAGGTGGATCCACTGGGCCGAACACCTTACTGAAGGCAAGGGGTCCGGTAGCCGGAGCACTACGGGTAGCAGGACAGTCCGTGCAAAAGAGTGGAATGGAGAAGTCCCTGGGACCACGGAGTCACTTATGGTAGTCCGGGTGACGGAGCTCAGGTTCGGAGGCCGAGATGTTGTCAGGCAGAGTCCGGAACCGATGGAGCGAGAGGACGGGTCACCACAGGGATCAGAGATGGTACGGACTGACGGGATGGCAGATAGTCAGCGTTCGGGGTTCGGGAATCGGCAGGACCGGATGGCGAGGCAGGAGCGGCTCTAGGAGAGAGAGAGGTAAGTATATCACAGAGACACAAGGAGACCTGACTCCTAGCTTAGGAAACATGAAGAACAGGCCCCGCCCACTTGGACATTAAACCCCTTTATACCCTGTACCTGTGTGTTCAATATCCTATCTGTGGACGCTGGTCCTTTAAGAAAGGGTCAATGACCGCGCGCGCCCTAATGCGCATGCGCGAGGCCCGGGTGCCAGAAGCCAGGGCAGGAAGCGGCGAACAGGAGGCAGGGGAGCCGGGCTGGAGCGAAGCTGCCGGCGGACGCTGGGAGCGGGGACCGGGACGTCTGGGGATCATAGGTGAGGAGGCCTGGAGGCTGTGGAGCGGGGGACGCCGGACAGAGGAGCCGGGGAGCGAGCCAGGGAAGCCGGGGAGCGTGGCAGGGGAGCCGGGGAGCTGGACAGGGGACCCGGGGAGCGTGACAGTACCCCCTCCCCCACGCCCCCCTCCCCGCAACCGGGACAGGAAGGCACGAATCAGAGGAGTACCCACATTCTCCCGGGGTTCCCAGGACCTATCCTCAGGACCATACCCCGCCCAGTCCACCAGGAAGAACTGTCGGCCCCGCACGGTCTTCATGGTGTCACGCTCCCCGGGTCCCCTGCGCTGCCCCCCGGCTCACCTGTCACGCTCCCCGGCTCCCCTGCCTCGCTTCCCGGTTCCTTGGTCCGGTCACCACCGCTCCCCGCTCTCCAGCATCCATTGCCGGCGCGTCCCCGGCGTCCTGGTCCCCGCTCCCGGCGCCCGTCGGCTTCTCAGCCCCAGCCCGGCCCTGCTGCTTCCTCCTCGCAGCTTTCTGCTCTGGCTTCTGGCACTCGGGCCGCGCGCATGCGCATTAGGGCGCGCGCATGCGCATTAGGGCGCGCGCGCGGTCATTGACCCTTTCTTAAAGGGCCAGCGTCCATTAACAGGAAATGATGCAAACAGGTACAGGGTATAAAGGGGTTTGATGTCCAAGGGGGCGGGGCCTGATCTTCGTGTTTCTTAAGCTAGGAGTCAGGTCTCCTGGTGTCTCTATGATATACTCACCTATCTCTCTTGTAGAGCCGTGCCTGCCTCGCCATCCGGTCCTGCCGAATTCCGAAACCCCCGAACGCTGTCCATCTGCCATCCTGACAGTCCGTACCATCTCGGATCCCTGCGGTGACCCGTCATCTCGCTCCATAGGTTCCGGACCCCGCCTGACATCTTCTCGGCGTCCGAACCTGAGCTGCGTCACCCGGACTACCATCAGTGACTCCGTGGTCCCAGGGACTTCTCCGTTATACTCGTATGCACGGACTGTTCTGCTGCCTATAGTGCTCCAGCTACCGGACCCCTTACCACCATCTAGGAGTTCGGCCCAGTGGATCCACCTCCTGGGTCTACCCGTCCACCTGGCCCTGACACATGGCCACGATATCCCTTACCGCATAGATGTCATCATCAGCAATAGGAGGAGGAGCAAAACTGGCAGCAGCGGAGAAGGGACCAAGGACAACCGGCTTGAGCAGGGAGACGTGGAAGGAGTTGGGTATCCTCATCGTGGCCGGGAGCTGGAGCATGTAGGAGACCTCATTTATTCTGCAGAGGACTTTAAACGGCCCGATGTAGCGAGGACCCAGCTTGTATGATGGTAGCTTCAATCGGACGTACTTGGAAGCAAGCCAGACGAGATCTCCTGGAGAGAAACACGGAGGATCCAAACGCCTCTTGTCTGCGTGTCTCTTCATCCGCAGGGAAGCACGTCCAAGGGACGCCTTGACAGAGTCCCAAATTGTTGCAAAGTCACGGGCTACAGCATCAGCAGCAGGGACATCCGAGGAAGAGGATACAGGCAATGGGACGGAAGGCTGAAGTCCGTAAACGATATGGAAGGGAGAGCTGGAGGAGGACTCACTGACGTGGTGGTTATGGGAGAATTCAGCCCAAGGAAGAAGCGTGGACCAGTCGTCATGATGGGCGTTGACGTAGTGACGTAAGAAGGTGGTCAAGATCTGATTGATTCGTTCCACTTGGCCATTCGACTGAGGATGGTAGGCTGAAGAAAAGTCCAGAGTCACTCCCAGATGTTTGCAGAGGGCCCTCCAGAAGCGGGAGGTAAACTGAGTTCCTCTGTCGGACACAATGTGTGATGGAAAGCCATGCAACCGGAAGATGTGCTGTATGTAGGCGTCAGCGAGTCCCTGGGCAGAGGGCAGTTCAGCCATAGGGACTAGTGATGAGCGAGTACTAAAAAGCTCGGGTGCTCGAAGCTCGGGCCGAGCCTCCCAAGATACTCGTGTACTCGGCCCGAGCAACAAGCCCAATGTTATCCTATGGGAGACCCGAGTATTTTTGTGAAATGACCCCCCGGCAGCATGGAGAAACCCTAAAAATGTCACAAAAGTCTCAGAAGAGTGCTCAAATGACATGGCAACAGCATGGGGAAGACCCCTTGAAGCATTTATCACTGAAAAGTCACAGCTGTGAACAATTTTGTCCGCGTTTTATGCCATTTTTACGGACTCACCAGAAAACCTTCCAAAATGACCCCAAAATGATTTTTCATGGCGGAAATGTTAAGGGCACATACCCAATAGTGAGATAGAGCTGGTGTATGTTACTTTTTGAGATTAATACATGAAAGATTTTACGTGAAAACATTGTGTGGCACTCCGATGTCCCTGAGAAGAGACGTACATGAAGGCCTCTTGAGTCTAATGTGCCCATTTTGAGGAAGTGAGTCTTTGTAGTATTTTCCTTTGCCAGGGCAGTCCAAAATTGTGAGGTTCACCAATGCCCCTGCATACAGACGTGCATGAGGGCCTGTAAACCTGAAGTGCCCATTGTAAGGAAGTGGGTCTATTGTAGTATAGCCCTTAGGCAGGGCAGCCAAAAATTGGGAGGCTCCACATTGTCCCTGGATAGAGACGTGCATGAGGGCCTGTAAACCTGAAGTGTCCATTGTAAGGAAGTGGGTCTATTGTAGTAAAGCCCTTAGGCAGGGCAGCCAAAAATTGGGAGGCTCCACATTGTCCCTGGATAGAGACGTGCATGATGGCCTGTAAACCTGAAGTGCCCATTGTAAGGAAGTGGGTCTATTTTAGTATAGCCCTTTGCCAGGGCAGCCAAAAATTGGGAGGCTCCACGTTGTCCCTGGATAGAGACATGCATGAGGGCCTCAAAACATTAAGTGTCCATTGTCAGGAAGTGGGTGTATTATAGTATAGCCCTTAGGCAGGGCAGCCAAAAATTGGGAGGCTCCACGTTGTCCCTGGGTAGAGACGTGCATGAGGGCCTCAAAACATTAAGTGTCCATTGTAAGGAAGTGGGTGTATTATAGTATAGCCCTTAGGCAGGGCAGCCAAAAATTGGGAGGCTCCACGTTGTCCCTGGATAGAGATGTGCATGATGGCCTGTAAACCTGAAGTGCCCATTGTAAGGAAGTGGGTCTATTTTAGTATAGCCCTTTGCCAGGGCAGCCAAAAATTGGGAGGCTCCACGTTGTCCCTGGATAGAGACGTGCATGAGGGCCTCAAAACATTAAGTGTCCATTGTCAGGAAGTGGGTGTATTATAGTATAGCCCTTAGGCAGGGCAGCCAAAAATTGGGAGGCTCCACGTTGTCCCTGGATAGAGACGTGCATGAGGGCCTGTAAACCTGAAGTGCCCATTGGAAGGAAGTGGGTCTATTGTAGTATAGCCCTTAGGCAGGGCAGCCAAAAATTGGGAGGCTCCACATTGTCCCTGGATAGAGACGTGCATGAGGGCCTGTAAACCTGAAGTGTCCATTGTAAGGAAGTGGGTCTATTGTAGTAAAGCCCTTAGGCAGGGCAGCCAAAAATTGTGAGGCTCCACATTGTCCCTGGATAGAGACGTGCATGATGGCCTGTAAACCTGAAGTGCCCATTGTAAGGAAGTGGGTCTATTTTAGTATAGCCCTTTGCCAGGGCAGCCAAAAATTGGGAGGCTCCACGTTGTCCCTGGATAGAGACGTGCATGAGGGCCTCAAAACATTAAGTGTCCATTGTCAGGAAGTGGGTGTATTATAGTATAGCCCTTAGGCAGGGCAGCCAAAAATTGGGAGGCTCCACGTTGTCCCTGGGTAGAGACGTGCATGAGGGCCTCAAAACATTAAGTGTCCATTGTAAGGAAGTGGGTGTATTATAGTATAGCCCTTAGGCAGGGCAGCCAAAAATTGGGAGGCTCCACGTTGTCCCTGGATAGAGACGTGCATGATGGCCTGTAAACCTGAAGTGCCCATTGTAAGGAAGTGGGTCTATTTTAGTATAGCCCTTTGCCAGGGCAGCCAAAAATTGGGAGGCTCCACGTTGTCCCTGGATAGAGACGTGCATGAGGGCCTCAAAACATTAAGTGTCCATTGTCAGGAAGTGGGTGTATTATAGTATAGCCCTTAGGCAGGGCAGCCAAAAATTGGGAGGCTCCACGTTGTCCCTGGGTAGAGACGTGCATGAGGGCCTCAAAACATTAAGTGTCCATTGTAAGGAAGTGGGTGTATTATAGTATAGCCCTTAGGCAGGGCAGCCAAAAATTGGGAGGCTCCACGTTGTCCCTGGATAGAGACGTGCATGAGGGCCTGTAAACCTGAAGTGCCCATTGGAAGGAAGTGGGTCTATTGTAGTATAGCCCTTAGGCAGGGCAGCCAAAAATTGGGAGGCTCCACGTTGTCCCTGGGTAGAGACGTGCATGAGGGCCTCAAAACATTAAGTGTCCATTGTCAGGAAGTGGGTGTATTATAGTATAGCCCTTAGGCAGGGCAGCCAAAAATTGGGAGGCTCCACGTTGTCCCTGGGTAGAGATGTGCATGAGGGCCTCAAAACATTAAGTGTCCATTGTAAGGAAGTGGGTGTATTATAGTATAGCCCTTAGGCAGGGCAGCCAAAAATTGGGAGGCTCCACGTTGTCCCTGGGTAGAGACGTGCATGAGGGCCTCAAAACATTAAGTGTCCATTGTAAGGAAGTGGGTGTATTATAGTATAGCCCTTAGGCAGGGCAGCCAAAAATTGGGAGGCTCCACGTTGTCCCTGGGTAGAGACGTGCATGAGGGCCTCAAAACATTAAGTGTCCATTGTAAGGAAGTGGGTGTATTATAGTATAGCCCTTAGGCAGGGCAGCCAAAAATTGGGAGGCTCCACGTTGTCCCTGGGTAGAGACGTGCATGAGGGCCTCAAAACATTGTTCCCATTGCAAAGGAGCGGGTCTCCTGTCGTTGTAATGTCCATTCTGCAAAGAATGGGCGAAAAAATTTACCACTGGGGGTATACCTGAAACAAAGGCCTAAGTATTGCAATTTGTAACGGTCATCATCATGGTGGCGCATGAGGAGAAGGAGGAGCAGTCCAGCGATTATCCAAAGTCCAGAAGTGTGTACCCATGGGTGAGTGGAGGTACATGGCAAACTTTAAATTCCGCTCTCATTTGCTGGTGGTGTGGTGAAGTCTGGCCCAATCCAACCCTTGTTCATCTTGATCAGAGTCAGCCTGTCAGCATTTTCAGTTGACATGCGGGTACGTTTATCTGTAATGATTTCACCTGCGGCACTAAAAACACGCTCTGACAAAACGCTAGCAGCAGGGCAGGCCAGGACTTCCAAGGCGTAGAGAGCCAATTCATGCCACGTGTCCCAATAATTGTAAGGCACAGAGGAATGTCGGAGTACAGTTGTTCGATCTGCAAGGTACTCCTTCAGCATCTGGGCAAACTTAGGATTTCTTGTGGCACTACCCCGCACCTCAGGGGCTGTGGTACGTGAGGGGCTGAGAAAACTGTCCCACATCTTAAAGACTGTTCCCCTACCTCTGGCGGATTGGACTTGTGCCTCTCTCGGCTGTACGCCTCGGTTGTCCACTGATTCATGACCTATGCCGCTAGCGTTTTGTGAGGGGAATGCTTTGCCTACTTCCGTGACTATGGCCTTCCGGAACTGCTGCATTTTGGTTGACCTCTCCTCCACGGGAATAAGAGACAAAAAGTTCTCCTTGTAGCGTGGGTCTAACAGTGTTACCAACCAGTAATGATTGTCGGCCAAGATGTTCTTAACGCGAGGGTCACGAGACAGGCAGCTTACCATAAAGTCAGCCATGTGCGCCAGACTCTTATCAGCCAGGACTTCAGTAGCCTGACCAACAAGATGACTGAACATGCTGTCCTCCTCCTCCTCCTCCTCCTCCTCCTCATCTACCCTGTCCTCTGGCCAGCCACGCTGAACCGAGGATATGACTGGTGTGCATGTCATATCCTCAATTTGGCCGGAGAGTTGCTCCATGTCTTCATCCTCCTCCTCGTCATAGTCCTCCACTGCACGTTGTGATGAGACGAGGCTGGGCTGTGTGTTATCATCACCCACACCCACTACTGTTTCTTGCTGCAACTCATCGCGCTCCGCCTGCAATGCATCATGTTTGTTTTTCAGCAGAGACCTTTTTAGAAGGCAGAGTAGCGGTATGGTGACGCTAATAATGGCGTCATCACCACTCACCATCTTGGTGGAGTCCTCAAAGTTTTGGAGGATGGTACATAGGTCTGACATCCATCTCCACTCCTCAGGTGTTATGTGTGGAGTTTGACCCATTTCCCGACGGCTTAGGTGATGCAGGTACTCAACAACTGCCCTCTTCTGCTCACATATCCTGACCAACATGTGCAGAGTTGAATTCCAACGCGTTGGGACATCACACACCAGTCTGTGAGCCGGAAGATGCAAACTGCGCTGAAAGCCGGCAAGGCCGGCTGAAGCAGTAGGTGACTTTCGAAAATGTGCAGACAGGCGGCGAACTTTTACCAGCAGATCAGACAGCTCTGGGTATGACTTTAGAAACCGCTGAACCACGAGGTTGAGCACATGGGCCACGCATGGAACATGTGTCAGCTGGCCTCGCCTCAAAGCCGCCACCAGGTTCCGGCCATTGTCACACACGACCTTTCCTGGCTTTAGGTTCAGAGGTGTGAGCCAGTGATCTGCCTGCTGTTTCAGAGCTGTCCACAGCTCTTCTGCATTGTGGGGTTTGTCACCTATGCAGATTAGCTTCAGCACAGCCTGTTGCCGCTTCGCCGAGGCAGTGCTGCAGTGCTTCCAGCTTGTGACTGGTGTGGAGGGTACAGTGGATGAGGATGCGCAGGAGGAGGAGGAGGCTGAAGAGCATGACATTCCGGAGCTGTAGAGTGTGGGTGAAACACTGACTGAGGTAGGGCCTGCAAACCTTGGTGTGGGAAGGACGTGTTCCGTCCCTCGCTCAGACTGGGTCCCAGCTTCCACAATATTAACCCAGTGTGCCGTCAACGAGATGTAGCGGCCTTGCCCACAAGCACTTGTCCACGTGTCTGTGGTTAGGTGGACCTTGGGTGAAACAGCGTTGTTCAGGGCACGTGTGATGTTTTGTGACACGTGGTTATGCAACGCGGGGACGGCACACCGGGAGAAATAGTGGCGGCTGGGGACCGAGTAACGTGGGACAGCTGCCGCCATCAGGTCACGGAATGCTTCTGTCTCCACCAGCCTAAAAGGCAACATTTCCAGCGCAAGCAGTCGCGAAATGTTAGCATTTAGAACTGTGGCATGTGGGGTGTTGGCAGTGTATTTGCGCCTGCGTTCAAAGGTTTGCTGAATGGATAACTGAACGCTGCGCTGGGACAAGGACGTGCTTGATGATGGTGTTCTTTCTGCGTAGGCAACTGCAGGTGCAGGAGTGGAGGAGGCTTGTTCGCAGGCAGCATGGACAGGGGATTGGCTCGCATGCACAACCAGCGAAGACGTAGCAGTGACATCAGCAAGCACTGCTCCTCGACTCTGTTGTACTTCCCACAAAGTCGGGTGCTTGGCTGACATGTGCCTGATCATGCTGGTGGTGGTCAGGCTGCTAGTTTTGGTACCCCTGCTGATGCTGGCACGGCAGGTGTTGCAAATGGCCTTTTTTGAATCATCTGGATCCAACTTAAAAAACTGCCAGACTCGGGAAGACCTAACATTTGTACAGGCACCTTGTGTCGTCGTGTTGTTCCGGGGAACGGTTGCCTGACTTCTGCCTGGGGCCACCACCCTGCTTCTTACTGCCTGTTGTGATGCTATGCCTCCCTCCCCCTGTGCACTGCTGTCCTCGCTCTGCATATCCTCCTGCCAGGTTGGGTCAGTTACTGGATCATCCACCACGTCGTCTTCCTCTTCCGCACCCTGCTCCTCCTCCTGACTTCCTGACAATTGTGTCTCATCATCGTCCACCACTTGTTGAGACACGTTGCCAACTTCGTGAGAACGTGGCTGCTCAAATATTTGGCCATCTGTACAGACGATCTCCTCATGACCCACTTCAATATGAGCTGGCGAGAGGCCAGAATGTGTGAATGGAAACGTGAACAGCTCTTCCGAGTGTCCAAGTGTGGGATCATTAATGTCCGAGGAGGACGTGTACTCAGCCTGGTGGTAGGAAGGAGGATCAGGTTCAGAAATGTGCGGTGCAGTATCACGGCTACTGACACTTGACCGTGTGGAAGACAGAGTGTTTGTGGTGGTGCCAATCTGACTGGAAGCATTATCTGCTATCCAACTAACAACCTGTTGACACTGGTCTTGGTTCAAGAGCGGTGTACTGCTGCGGTCCCCAAGAATTTGGGACAGGACGTGCGAGCGACTAGATGTGGCCCTTTGTTGTGGCGAAATTAGAGCTTGCCCACGACCTCGGCCTCTGCCTGCACCACCATCACGTCCACTTCCTTGTTCCTTGCCAATGCCCTTGCGCATTTTGCAATGCTGTGCACTGCTGACGTGTATATTCACTACTTGTGCGTTATATCAAAGTTTGTGGAAATTGCACACAAGTGCACCTGTACGCTGCCACCAACAGGCACACACGTGCGGTTTTAAAAACCAAGCACGGACGCAATAAGAACCTAACAGGTTTTTTTGGGGAGCGACAATTACAGACAAGTCAGACACTATCTGGACTGTTTTACACTGTGTACACCAGCCCCAGATATGATGAAGGCTGGTATACGGTCACCACTACCCTGCCTGCCTGCCTGCCTGTATACTGGTACAATAGTCCTGACAAGGACTCTTCTGGTCACTAGCCTGTATTCAGACCTGGCTATACCCTGCCTGTATATAGCAACAATAGTCCTGAGAAGGACTCTGCTACTGTACTCCGACCTGGCTATACCCTGCCTGCCTGTATACAACTAGAATAGTCCTGAGAAGGACTTTTGGTCACACTGTTTGCAGCCCTGCAACTGAAAAAGCTATAAAGGGCCGCAAAGCTTTCCCTGAATCAGCGACACTCTCCCTGCACTCACTGTCTGGATAGCTGTGAACAGAGCACAGCGCGCCGGCCGGTATAAAGGCTCGGTCACGCTGTGCAGGCCGGCCAATCACTGCAATTCCACAACTAACAGGGCTGTGGCATTGCAGTGGTCTGCCAGCCAATCCCTGCATGAGGGCTGGCTCTCAAAAGAGCGCCAACATGCAGAAATGAAGACCACGAGTACAGCACGAGTATCGCGAGATTACTCGGTCCCCGCCGAGTAGACCGAGTACAGTGATACTCGTGCGAGTACCGAGTAGTAACAAGCATGCTCGCTCATCACTAATAGGGACGAAATGAGCCATTTTGGAGAACCGATCCACCACGACCCATATGACTGTGTGTCCGGAGGACAGGGGCAAGTCCGTAATGAAGTCCATTGCAATGTGTTGCCACGGAACTGAGGGTATAGGCAGAGGCAGAAGACGGCCATATGGCAGGTGTTTGGGCGTCTTGTTCCTGGCACAAGAGGAGCAGGCTGAGACAAAGGACGCGACGTCCGTGCGAAGGGATGGCCACCAGTAATGACGTACAATCGTACTCCATGTTCTTTTCTGACCAGCATGGCCGGCTGTTTTCGAGGCATGGCCCCAGTGCAACACTTTTTGCCTGTCAGTCTCAGAGACGTAGGTCTTCCCGGGCGGTATCTGGGCCAGGGTGACAGGGGCCACCGGAATGATTTTACTAGGGCAGATGATGGTCTGGGATGTCTCCTCCTCCTGCTCCATGGGCATGAATGACCTCGACAAGGCATCTGCGCGTACATTCTTGTCCGCAGGTCGGAAATGGAGCTGGAAATCGAACCTGGCAAAGAACAAGGACCACCTGGCTTGCCGTGGGTTCAGTCGCTGAGCGGACCGCAGGTATTCCAGGTTCTTGTGGTCCGTGTAAATGATCACGAGGTACACTGCTCCCTCCAGAAGGTAGCGCCATTCCTCCAGAGCCAGTTTGACTGCCAATAGCTCTCGGTCACCGATGGTGTAGTTGCGTTCAGGCGCTGAGAAGCTCTTGGAGAAGAAACCGCAAGTCACCATCTTCCCGGAGGAGGACTTCTGCATGAGCACTGCTCCGGCGTCCGAGGAGGAGGCATCCACCTCCAAGGTGAACTGTCGGTTTAACTCCAGACGGTGGAGCACAGGGGAGGAAGCAAATGCCTGTTTCAGGGAGCCAAACGCGGCGTCGGCTGCAGGTGACCAGTCCTTTGGATTAGCCCCCTTCTTGGTCAAGGCGGAGAGAGGTGCAGTCAGAGCCGAGAAGTGAGGGATGAACTGACGATAATAGTTTGCGAATCCCAGAAAGCGTTGGATTGCCTTCAGTCCAGAAGGAGGGGGCCAGTTGAGAATGGAAGAGACCTTCTCCGGATCCATCTGCAGTCCGGTATCGGAGATTACGTAACCCAGGAAGGGAAGAGAAGACTGCTCGAAGACACACTTCTCGTACTTGGCGTACAGACGATTTTCCCTCAGTCTTTGTAGTACCAGCTGCACGTTCTCTCTGTGGGTCTGGAGGTCCGGAGAAAAGACCAGGATGTCATCAAGATACACTACCACACAGATGTAGAGAAGGTCCCGGAACACATCGTTCACCAATTCCTGAAAGACTGCTGGTGCGTTACACAGGCCGAAGGGCATCACACAGTATTCATAGTGCCCATCGCGAGTATTGAACGCGGTCTTCCATTCGTCCCCAGAGCGGATGCGGACCAGGTTGTAGGCACCCCGAAGATCCAACTTGGTAAACACACGAGCTCCTCTAAGCCGATCAAACAATTCGGGGATGAGCGGCAGGGGGTATTTATTTTTTACGGTGATTTGGTTCAATCCCCGGTAGTCAATGCATGGGCGTAGGTCGCCCTCTTTCTTCTTAACGAAGAAGAAGCCTGCTCCAGCAGGAGAGGAGGATCTCCGAATGAATCCCCTTGCCAGGTTCTCTGTGATGTAGGTAGACATGGCCCTTGTTTCGGCAGGAGACAGCGGATATATCCGTCCTCGAGGTGGTGTAGTTCCCGGGAGCAGGTCGATGGCACAATCGTAAGGACGATGTGGCGGCAGTACCTCTGACTCCTTTTTATCAAAGACGTCCGCGAAGGACCAATAGGCCGAGGGCAGTCCCGGTAGGGACTCTGGAACCGGAGGTCATCGGATGGGTTGAATAGTCTTCAGACAGTTCTCGTGGCAAGAGGAGCCCCATCGGGTGATTTCACCAGTACCCCAGCTGACTGAGGGTTCGTGTGTCCGTAACCAGGGGAGTCCCAGCAGGATTTGATGGGACATGTGTGGGAGGACATAGAGAGCGATGTTCTCGGTGTGCAGGGCACCGATACGCAGTTCCACCGGCTTGGTGATCCACGAGATGGTGTCAGAGAGGGGTCTCCCATCCACAGAGGCAATCACTAGGGGTTTGTCGAGTGGAGTAACAGGCACCTGGTACTTGTCCACCGTGGCCTGCTGGATGAAATTGCCTGCTGCCCCGGAATCGAGGTACGCCTCGGCCGTGAACCGCGTCTCTCCCGTTGTTACTTGAACAGTCCACGTAACCGGGTCTGAGAGAGTCCCAGCACCTAGGGTGGCCTCTCCTACCAACCCTAGGCTTTGGAGTTTCCCGGCCTCTCTGGACAGGAGCGTAGAAGATGTGTGCCCTCTCCGCAGTAGAAGCAGAGACCCTTGGCGAGCCATTCTGCTCGGCGTTGTTCAGACTGCCGCAAACGGTCGATCTGCATGGGCTCGTGGACGGAGACACCAGATGACGTTGACTGAAGTACGGCGGGCTTCTGCGGAGGAGAGGAATGCCGTATCGGACGTCTCTCACGGGACACCTCTTTGGATCGTTCCTGAAAACGAAGATCCACTCGAGTCGCTAGGGCAATCAGGGCATCCAGGGTGGACGGCACGTCACGACCAGCCAGCTCATCTTTGATACGACCCGAGAGGCCTTCCCAGAAGGCAGCGGTTAGAGCCTCATTGTTCCACCCGAGTTCCAAAGCCAAGGTACGAAAACGGATGGCATATTGACCCACCGTCAGAGTCCCCTGACGTAGCCGGAGGAGAGATGAGGCAGACGCGGAGGCGCGTCCGGGCTCGTCAAAGGTGCCACGAAATGCCTGCAGGAACTCCTGGATGTTGGTGGTCACCGGATCCTCCTTCTCCCACAAGGGGTTCATCCAGGCCAGTGCCTCACCCTCTAGATGGGACATCATGAACGCGACCTTGGCTTGATCAGAGGCAAAAAGGTGCGGCAGCAGCTTGAAATGGAGGGAGCATTGATTTATGAATCCCCTGCAGGTCTTGGGATCTCTGGCGTACCGGGGTGGTGAGGCCAAACGAAGTCTGGAAGCATCCGAGGAGGCTGCCACAGGAGCTGTGGCCGTGGATGGTACAGTGGAAGCTCGAGATGCCGAAGATGTGACCGACGCTTGTAGCGTGTTCAGGCGGGCGTCCACAGAAGACATGAAGTTCAGCATGTGGGTCTGGGTCTCACGCTGGCGTGTGAGTTCCTCCTGCAAGGCTGCTAGTGCTTCGGCGGGATCCATGGCCTGTTCTTACTGTTAGGGCCAGGTGGACGGGCGGACCCAGGAGGTGGATCCACTGGGCCGAACACCTTACTGAAGGCAAGGGGTCCGGTAGCCGGAGCACTACGGGTAGCAGGACAGTCCGTGCAAAAGAGTGGAATGGAGAAGTCCCTGGGACCACGGAGTCACTGATGGTAGTCCGGGTGACGGAGCTCAGGTTCGGAGGCCGAGATGTTGTCAGGCAGAGTCCGGAACCGATGGAGCGAGAGGACGGGTCACCACAGGGATCAGAGATGGTACGGACTGACGGGATGGCAGATAGTCAGCGTTCGGGGTTCGGGAATCGGCAGGACCGGATGGCGAGGCAGGAGCGGCTCTAGGAGAGAGAGAGGTAAGTATATCACAGAGACACAAGGAGACCTGACTCCTACCTTAGGAAACACGAAGAACAGGCCCCGCCCACTTGGACATTAAACCCCTTTATACCCTGTACCTGTGTGTTCAATATCCTGTCTGTGGATGCTGGCCCTTTAAGAAAGGGTCAATGACCGCGCGCGCGCCCTAATGCGCATGCGCGAGGCCCGGGTGCCAGAAGCCAGGGCAGGAAGCGGCGAACAGGAGGCAGGGGAGCCGGGCTGGAGCGAAGCTGCCGGCGGACGCTGGGAGCGGGGACCGGGACGCCTGGGGATCATAGGTGAGGAGGCCTGGAGGCTGTGGAGCGGGGGACGCCGGACAGAGGAGCCGGGGAGCGAGCCTTGGAAGCCGGGGAGCGTGGCAGGGGAGCCGGGGAGCTGGACAGGGGACCCGGGGAGCGTGACACCTACACAGACACCCACACACACAGACAACGCTGCACACACACAACACCCAACACACAAACACCGCGGCACACACAAATATACGCACATACCGCACAACACACACATTGCACAAAACATACCTCCCCCCAAAACACACCACACACACACAAACCGCGCAACACACACACACACAACGCTACAGACACACAGCGCTCCACAAACAACGCAACACACGCAACACACATACAACACCGCTCTCACCCCCCGTCACACCCAGACAACACCCAGAACATGTACAGCCCCTACACAAACACTTGGTAACTACAGACAACAACATCTATATATATATATATAACAAAAATCATACATGAACTACACAATACGTAAATTCTAGAATACCCAATGCGTAGAATCGGGCCACCTTCTAGTATATATATATATATATATATATAACAAAAATCATACATTAACTACACAATACGTAAATTCTAGAATACCCGATGCGTAGAATCGGGCCACCTTCTAGTCTAATATATAAAGCTGAGTGTATGTGTATGTGTATGTATGTATGTCCGCTAAAGGAATCCGCACCACCGCATTTACAATCACGAAATTTTGCATAGACACTCCATGTGACTCAGGGAATGTCATAGACTATGTTTTGATGGGAAAATGTTAGCCCGCGCTTTACAGTTACTCTCCAAAAAACCTGCCTCCATTAAAGTCAAAGGAGCTGCGAGCTATAGCTTATTAATAGCAGCTGTGAGTGGTTGCTATAGGAACAAAATAAATTGATAGTATAAGAAGCTTATGTGTGAGGTAATAAGATGTTGGTGGAAGAGGCAGACAGGGAAAGAGACAAAGAGACAGAGACAGACAGAAACAGACAGGGAAAGAGACAGACAGTCAAAGAGACAGACAGTCAAAGAGAAAGACAGATACAGACAGACACACAGACAAAGAGACAGAGAGATACAGACACTCAAAAAAGACAGAGGCAGACAGAGACAAAGAGACAGCGAAAGAGAGACAGACAGTCAAAGAGACAGAGGCAGACAGACACAGACAGACACAGACAGGGAAAGAGACAGGAAAAGAGACAGAGACAGGCAAAGAGACAGATGAGGAACGAGACAGACCTAGAACGAGATAGACTTGGAATGAGACAGACGGGGAAAGAGACAGACGGGGAAAGAGACAGACGGGGAATGAGACAGACGGGGAAAGAGACAGACGGTGAAGGAGATAGACCTGGAACGAGACAGGCAGGGAAAGAGATTGAGAGACAGACACATACAGACATAGAAAGACACAGAGATAGAGAGTGACAGATAGAGAGACAGACAGAGAGACTGATACAGAGTCAGACAACAGACAGAGAGATAGACACAGACAGACATGGATAGAGATAGAGACACACATGGATAGAGACAGACACACAGGCAGAGAAAGTAACAGACACGGAAAGAGACAGAGAGACAGACACATTGACAGACAAGTAATGCGACAGAAAGAAAGGCACACAGAGACAGAGACAGATAGAGACAGACAGAAAGAGACAAACACACAGAGACAGACACACAGAGACAGATACACAGAGACAGACACAGAGACAGACAGAAAGAGACTGGGAGAGAGACAAAGAGACAATTATTATCCCGGGCAATGCCTGTGTACTTCAGCTAGTTTGAAATAAAATACAACTTCCCTTCATCGCTTTATTAACCCCCATAAAACCCTGGTCTGATGTATTCTATATGAGATCCCACGATGTTTCCAAATATTCTACAGCTGAACTAAAAGTGTGAGGCCATAGAACCTGACCGCATGCTCTTACTTCAGGCAGTGACTGAGCTGCAGCGATCAGCAGTGATGTCACTCAGGTTAGTTGCAGCAACAACCTGAGGTTCCCACGGCCCTCCACCTGTGACTACAGGTAACCTGACCTCAGGGGATGTCAATGAACTCTCACTGAGTTCACAGACCTGCAGCTCCTGGCAGAAAACTGCAGGTTTTTTGCCATAATATACAGATTTGGTGCTGAAATAACTACATCATACTCCTGCATGCAATCTACACCTCCTAGCAAAAAAAAAAAAAATTAATCACTACCGCATGCGGTATGATGCGCTAGTAATGCATTTTTTTTTGCCAAGAGGTGTAAGTTGGCTGCAGGAATATGGTGTAAAAATTTCAGCATCCTGATCTCTTGGCAAAAAAATGCACACAAATGGTTTTGATTCCATTTTGGTGCAGTTTTCCTTCAGGACATACAAATTTGGTGATGAAATCTGGTGCAGACATTTCAGCACCAAATTTTCACTTCCTGGGAGAAGACTGCACCGAAACGGCGTCAAGACCGTTTTTATGCATTTTTTTTTGCCAAGAAATGCAGATTTGGTGCTGAAAGTTTTGCACCATATTCCTGCACTCAATCTACACGTCCTAGGAAAAAAAATCACATCACTACAGCATCATACCGCATGCGGTAGTGATTAATTTTTTTGCCAGGAAGTGTAGATTGGGTGCAGGCATATGGTGTAAAAATGTTAGCATTAAATGTGCATCTTTTGGCAAAAAAACACAGTTTATTGAGGTCACTTGAGGTCAGGTTGCATGCAGTAAAAGGTGGAGGGCCATGGGAACCTCCAGCTGTGACCGCAAATAACCAAAGTAATGTCACCACTCATCATGTGGCTTAAGGGCACTTTACACGCTGCAATATCGCTATTGATATCGCTAGCGAGCGTACCCGCCCCCATCGGTTGTGCGTCACGGGCAAATCTCTGCCCGTGGTGCACAACATTGCTTACACCCATCACACGGACTTACCTTCCCTGTGATGTCACTGTGGCCGGCAAACTGCCTCCTTTCTAAGGGGGCGGTTCATGCGGCATCACAGCAACGTCACACGGCAGCCGTCCAATGGAAGAGGAGGGGCAGGGATGAGCGGGCGGAATATCCTGCCCAACTCCTTCCTTCCTTATTGCCGGTGGACGCAGGTAAGGAGATGTTCGTCGTTCCTGCAGTGTCACACATAGCGATGTGTGATGCCGCAGGAACAACGAACAACCAGCGGCATGCACCACCAACGATATTATGAAAAGGAGCGACGTGTCAACGATCAACAATTTTTGAAGTTTTTGCGATCGTTGATCGTTGCTCCTAGCTGTCACACGCTGTGATGTCGCTAACGACGCCGGATATGCGTCACAAACACCGTGACCCGACGATATATTGTTAGCGATGTCGCAGCGTGTAAAGCACCCTTTAGTCTTTGCCTGTTAAGTTACATCGTGCAGTCATGTTCTATGACTGCACGCTATCAGTTCAGATGTAGCAGAGCTGGAATCATTGTGGGACCTTGTGGGGATTACATTGGACCTGGATGTTTTTGGTGTTAATAAAATGGTGAAAGAGGGTGTTTTTTTTCTATTTTAATGTTTGTGTTCATTTACTTTTACTTACAGAATAATAATAGGGGTGACTTATAGATGCCTCCCATTACTAATCTAGGGCTTAGTGGCAGCTGTGTGCTGTTATTAACCCCTATTTACCCTGATTGCCACCGCACCAGGTTAATCGGGAAGAGCTGGATAAAGTTTTGAGGTTCTCACATGTAATGGATGCAGAAATCCTTGGGTCTCCCCAGCCTGAGAATACCAACCCCCAGCTGTGGGGCTTAGTCTTTGCTGGGTATCAAAATAGGGGACTACAGGCTGTTTTTTTGTTTTTTTTTAAATGATTAATTTAAATAATTTTAAAAAAGTCACATGCAGTCCCCCTATTTTGATACACAGCCAAGATAGCGCATGGCTGGGGGCTGCAGCCTGTAGCTGTCGGCTTTATCTGTGCTTGTATCAATAGATTGGGGGACCCTACACCATTTTATTTATTTATTTATTTTATACCACAGTAGACCCGCAGACAGGGCCTGTTATTCCAACCAATCACAGACAGTGTCTGCGGGTCTGACTGCAGCCAATCAGAGACGCTGGTGAGTGGGGAAAGCGCTGAAGGGTAATCAGCAGTCCAAGAAGTACAGCCACAGAAACAGTTACAGCCATGGGGAGACTCAGTAAGTATGTCATGCTTTAGCCCTTTTGACAGCCACGAGGAGACTTGGTAAGTATGTTGTGCTTTAACCCTTTTTCTTCCTTTTTTTTTTTTACAGTGATTTCCCTGGCCAATCACAGCCATGCCAATACTTTACATGGCTGTGATGGGGCCGGGAGTGGTTTTTCTGCAAACAAACACTTACTGAACATTGCTGATTTTTGAGAAAAGTGTTTGGTAAGCCTAGCCCGAACAAACCGCCCAAGGCCAGTCTGAAATTGGCGAACACAAACCAAACAGATTTGCTCATCTCTATTCATGAGCAACAGCACTGGTGGAAATTATTGCAGTCAGCATGCCAACTGCGAGCTCCCTCAAAATTTGCAATAACTGTGGTATTGTGCAGTGTGATAAAACTGCACATTTTATAGTGAACATTTATTGTGGCCAGCCTAAGGTATATCTGTGCAATAATCATGCGGTCTAATCAGCATCTTGATATGCCACATTTGTGAGGTGGATGGATTATTTCGGCAAAGGAGAAGTGCTCATTAATAAAGATTTAGAAAACGTTATGAACAATATATGAGAGAAAAAGAACTTTTGCGTACATAGAATAAAGAGGGCTTTATACATGAAAGCACCCGCCCCCATCGTTTGTGTGGCACGGGCAAATCGCTGCCCATGGCACACAATATCGCTAGTACCCGTCACACGGACTTACCTTTCTAGGGACGTCGCTGTGGCCGGCGAACAGCCTCTTTTCTAAGGGGGCAGTTCGTGCGGCATCATAGCAATGTCACACGGCAGGCATCCAATAGAAGCGGAGGGGCGGAGAGCAGCCGCATGAAAGACACGCAAACCTCGTTCCTGGAGGACGCAGGTACGGTCTTGTTCGTCGTTCCTGGGGTGTCACACGTAGCGATGTGTGCTGCCTCAGGAACGATGAACAACCTGCATCCAAAAGCAGCAACGATATTTGGAAAATGAACGACGTGTCAACAATCAACGATTTGGTGAGTATTTTAAATTGTTAGAATTCGCTCATACGTGTTACACGCAACGACGTTGCTAACGAGGCCGGATGTGCTTCACGAATTCTGTGACTCCAACGGCATCTCGTTAGCGATGTTGTTGCGTGTAAAGCCCCCTTAAGTCTAGATCTTATATTTCAGCTCATGACAAATGGGAGCAAGAACAAAAGTGTTGCATTTATATTTTTGTTCAGTGTATATATAGGGCTACTTCTGATAGACATCTCACCTCAAGTTGTGGCCTGAGATGTCTCCAAGGTGGCAGGGAGGAGGGAGCATTTTTGACCACTTGAAAATGACATTCATCCCGATCTCCTAACCAGTTATTATACTTATGGCTTGGAAACCACATAGAAAACCAATTCCCTGCTGACTGAATGCAATTGTAACTGCAAATTATAGATGAGCTTCTGCACTGGAAGGGCACTGGAGATATTTGGTGACATGTTGAAATCATATCATCATGCTGCACAAGTCACTGCTGCACCAAAAAGCAAGCAAACATGGTGAGAAGGTAGGTGCTCCCAGGAGCCAAAGACATGGCAATATTATTGTAGATGATGGACGAGAGTTAAGGTGAGGGCTGGTATGCAGAGTGGACAAGAATAAGAGGGGGCACAGTATGAAGAAAATGCACCATTGGGGTAACAGTATGTGGACACTATGGAGAATGGGAGGTGTGTGAGGCAGAGTGGAAATTGGGAGAGCAAAAGGAAGGTCAATGTGAAGAGAGGACACAGGAAGAGCATGGCACAGTATAAAAATGAGGTAAAGTGTGGGGAAATAGTGTGGAGAGTTGGTAGTATGGAGAAGTGTCAGCAATGTAAAAAAGAGGACATGTTGGGGAAATGAGTGGAGATGGGAACAGTGTGTAGTTGGGAGGGACAGAGTGATATGGGAATGATGTGGAGGCCATTGTTCATAAGAGTCCAAGGTGTGGTGATTATAATTGATAAGGGGGGAAAGTGTGGCATTTATAGTTCATAAGGGGAGATGGTGTGACAGTTGTAGTTTATAGGGGAGAACTGTGTAGTGGCTATCTAATATATAAAGCTGAATGTGTGTGTGTGTATGTATGTATGTATGTCCGGGATTGGCATCTGCACCGTCGCAGCTACAGCCACAAAATTTTGCACACTCACACGTCTGGACCCCGAGAGCGTCATAGGGTATGTTGTGAGGTGAAATTTTAACCCCGCGTGTTCCAATTTATGAATCAATTTTGATCCTATCTACATAATGGGGAAAAAGTAAAACGAAAAGTGTATCCGCACCGTCGCATTTACAATCACGAAATTTTGCACAGACACCTCATGTGATCCAGGAAGCGTCGTAGACTATGTTTTGACAGGAAAATTTAACCCTGCACTTTACAGTTACACTCCCAAAAACATGCCTCCATTAAAGTAAATGGAGCCTGGAACTACAGGTTATTAGTAGGAGTTGTGATTGGTTGCTGTAGGAACAAAAGACATTCATAGTATAAGAAGCTTATATGTGAAGTAATAAGATGTCGGTGGGGAGATGGATAGAGAGAGACAGACAGAGACAGACAGAGAGACACACAGAGAGAGACAGAGAGACACACAGGGAAAGAGACAGACAGAGACAAACAGTGAAAGAGACAGACGGTGAAAGAGACAGACAGAGACAGATGGTGAAAGAGACAGACAGAGGCAGACAGAGAAAGAAACAGACAGAGATGGACCTGGAAAGAGACAAATGGGGAAAGAGACATACCTGGAAAGAGAAAGACCTAGAAAGAGACAGACCTGAAAAGAGACAGATGGGGAATGAGACAGACAGACATGCAGACAGGGACAGAGACAGGCAGACAGGGAAGGAGGAGACAGCCAGAGAGACAGACAAAGATAGATGGGGAAAGACACAGACCTTGATAGAGACAGACGGGGAAAGAGACAGAGAAATAGAGACAGACAAGGACAGAGACAGGCAGACAGGGAAAGAGACAGACAGGAAAAGACACAGACAAAGAGACGGGGAGACTTACGGGGAAAGGGACAGACCTGGGAAAGAGACAGACCTAGAAAGAGACAGATGGGGAAAGAAACAGAGAGATAGAGACAGACAAAAAAAGAGATAGAAAGAGACAGGCAGATGGGGAAAGAGACAGACGGGGAAAGAGACAGGCAGATGGGGAAAGAGACAGACGGGGAAAGAGACAGACGGGGAAAGAGACAGATGGGGAAAGAGACAGACGTGGAAAGAGATAGACCTGGAAAGAGACAGACCTGGAAAGAGACAGACGGAGCACATTACTTGGCCAATTTAGTTAAATCTGTGTGGAATATCTGTGGTGTTGAAATATATGTTGTGAAAGGCAAAAACTATTAGCTTAGTTTTTGCCTTTTGCTAATTACATTTCTATATATTTGTTTTCTGTTTTTTGTGGGCAGAATACATTTTCGTTAATACATTCTATTTTGTTAACAACAGTTATTAACCCGGGCGAAGCCGGCTGGTACAGCTAGTAATTCATAAAAGTGGATATTGTGTCAGTATTAGTTCAAAATGGGGCAACAATGTGGTGATTTTAGTTCTTAAAGGTGAAAAGGGTAGATGCAACATTTCATGGGAAAGGATAATGTGGGGGCATATCTTGTGCAGGGATCAGTTATTTATTCAGGGGCACAGAAAGTCTGTAGTGACAGAGATTTCAGAGCAACAAGTCTACTCCTCTCACTCATTCACCTCTTTATTTGAAAGCTGGAAATGCTGGGCCAGACCCTATTTCATGTCTGGCCCATGCTTGACTACAGAACTAAGACACTGTATTGCTGTCTGCCTCTAATTTATGGAAATGTGGACACTACAAGATGCGCCTCCAAGTTGTAACTTGATTGTACCGGCAGGGTTCTCAGAGCAACAGGCCTACTCCTGTCACTCATCCACCCACCCACCTATTTATTTGAAAGCTACAAAAACTTGAAAAGACCCTGTGTCGTGTATGGCCCATACCTCACTACAGCACTAAGACACTGTGGGTTCTGTAGGGGAATTGATGCCACTGCCCTGTCGTCTGCCTCCAAATTTTGGAAATGTGAAGTCTGCAAAATTGGTCTCCAATTTGTATCTTCTCTGTAGCTACAGGGTTCACAGAGCAACAGGCCTAAACCTGTCACTTATCCATCCACCCACCCTTCTCTTGATTTGAAAGCTGTAAATGCTAGGCCAGATCCTGTGTTGTGTATCGCTAATGCTTGACTGTAGTGCTAAGACACTATTGGTACTGTGGGCCAATTGATGCCACTGTCCTGCTGTCTGCCTCTAATTCTTGGAAATGTGGAGACTCCAAGATAGGTCATCAAGTTGTATATTGTCTGTAGTGGCAGGATTCTCAGAGTAACAGATCTACTCTTGTTACTCATAACTTCTTGATTTCAAAGCTGTAAATTCTGGGTCAGACTCTGTGTCAAGTATCACCCATGCTTGACTGTAGTGCAAAGATGGGTACGCTATGGGTACTGTAGGCCAATTGACTCCACTATCCTTCTGTCTGCCTCTAGTTCTGTCAAATGTGGAGACTCAAAAATGGGTCTCCAAGTTGTATCTCATTTGCAGTGGCTGGGTTCCCAGAGCAACAGTCATACACCTGTCATTCTTCTATCCACCTACCTCTAAAAAAGCTGTATTTGCTGACCCAGACCCTGTGCCGTGTATGGTGCATGCTTGACTGCAACGCTAAGACACTATGGGTACTGTGGACCAATTGATGCCACTGTCCTGCTGTTTGCCTGTAATTTTTTCAAATGTTGAGACTCCAAGATGGGTCTTCAAGTTGAATTTTGTGTGTAGTGCCAGGGCTCTCAG
Source organism: Anomaloglossus baeobatrachus (assembly GCF_048569485.1). Taxonomy (NCBI): domain Eukaryota; kingdom Metazoa; phylum Chordata; class Amphibia; order Anura; family Aromobatidae; genus Anomaloglossus; species Anomaloglossus baeobatrachus. The sequence continues at coordinate 202,519,183 of NC_134358.1, forward strand.
AGCAATAGGCCTACTCCTGTCACGTATCCATCCACCCATCTCTTGATTTGAATTTGAAAGCTGTAAATCCTGGGCCAGACCCTCTGTCATGTATGGCCAATGCTTGACTAGAATGCTAAGACACTATGGGTACTGTGGGACAATTGATGCCACTCTCCTGCTGTCTGCCTCTAATTTTTGGAAATATGGTTACTCTAAGATGGGTATTTAGGTTTTATCTTGTTAATATTGGCAGGGTTCTCAGAACAACAGGCCTACTCCTGTCACTCATTTACTTCTTGATTTTAAAGCTGTAAATGCTGGGCCAGACCCTGTGCCGCATATGGCGCATGCTTGACTGCAGTGCTAAGACACTATGGGTACTGTGGGACAACTGATGCCACTATCCTTATGTCTACCTCTAATTTTTGGAAATATGGAAACTCCAAAATGGGTCTCTAAGTTGTATCTTGTCTATAGCGGCAAGGTTTTCAGACCAACAGGCCTACTCCTGTCACTCAAAACCACTTGATTTGAGCGCTATAAGTGCTAGGCCACACCCTGTGTCATGTATGTCCAATGCTTGTCTGCAGAGCTAAGACACTATGGGTACTTTGGAACTATTAATGCCACTCTCCTGCTGCCTGCCTCTAATTTTTTCTATGTGGAGACTCCAAGATGGGTCGCCAAGTTGTATCTTGTCTGTAGTTGTAATGTTCTCAAAGTAATTGGCCTACTCCTGTCACGCCTTCAATATTGCTTATGTTAATAGTCTAGGATGTTAATGGACCAGAACTTTGTGGCTCCACTATAAACCGGTTTGAGCTGTTTTTGCAGCTTTTGAGCCCCCATAAAGGCGTTGTGTATGCCTTTGTTTTTTTCCACCCATTGAATTTAATGGGTGCAGATATGTTCATCGAACAGTTTGTCAAACTGTTCGGCAAACATGTGAAATTGCAAACACAAATTGAATCAAACCATGGGAGGGTCATTCACCTCTACAAATGACTTTCCCAATCCTGGCTGAGTATGATGATGGCATCTAAGTAGCTGCACACTATTGATGAGGGGATAGGACTTGATCCTTGGCTTCTGTAAAAGTGGCCGTTGCCATTTGCAACCGAAATGGCATCCTGATGTGTTAAAAACATCTATCCGGTGTTGAAAAAGCCTTCTTTTTCTTGGCCTCATTGGACAGCGGGATCTTCCAGTAAGCCCTTGTGACATCAAGCATGCTGATATATGGAACTCACTCTAACATTTTGATAAAGTCATCTACCCAAGGCATCGATCGTGTGGGCATCAAATTCAGAAACTTTATTGATATTCTTGTAGTCATTAAAGAACTGCCAGTCCCCTTCTGTCTTTGATATCAACACTATGTGACTGGACCAGCCACTCTTAGATTTTTCAATGACTCCTAGGTTTAGCATCCATTTCATCTCTTTCAAGACCATCTCTCGGAAAACTTCTGGAATCATATAGGCCTTTAAGTGGAACATGAGGATCCATGATAACTTTTTTGGTGCCACCACTCCTGGCACTGCTGCTTTTGGGAGCGTGACAAGTTTCTACCTCCTTCACATGTTGCACATGTTGGCTTCAGACTTGGTTATCAACAAGGTTCTTTGAGTGGTTCCCTATACTGTCAAGATTTTATTAAGTTGACATGATAAATCTAGTAGGGCTTCCTTTTCCCTGGTTCATGAACTTTATAGTTGACCTTTTCCACCACTTGAAAGGGTCCTGGCCATTTGGTCAAGAAGACGCTCTCCACCGTCAGCACAGGCAGAAGTTCTGGATCCCCAGGGTTGAACTGTCTCACTCTAGCTGGTCTACACACCCTGTAGTGTGATTTGTGGAGGTGCACTTTTAAAGCGATGAACTGAGAGCCCTCTGCTCTGCAGAGCAAGTCATGGGATCAGATGGATTAAGGGTATGTTTACACAGGGTTTTTTTGGTAAGTTTTTGCTGCATTTTTTTTAGCTACAGATTTGCTTTGGTTTTATGCTAGGCCATGCTAATAAAAATCTGCTTTTTACATTAGCAGCAAAGTCTATGATATTTCTGAAATCTCATGCACACACACAAACACCTGCAGATTTTTTCCTGACTGTTGTGTCAAATACCTGAGTTTTTGCTGCAGATTTCAAAGAATGAGCATGTCAATTCTTTGCAGCATTTTTGCAACACTTTTTCATTAATACAACACATTTTGTAGAAAAAAAAACGCCACTAAAAATGCAGATGATTCAAATGAAATTTTGTGACACAAGTTCAGATTTTGGTCAGGAAAAAAACTTACCAAAAAAGCCCTGTGTGAACATAGCCTAATGGGTAAACTAGGGAGAATGTTTATTTACAAGGAATGACAAATGGAAGCAGTGGGAGGTGGGTATAAGAGTAAATGCGGGAAAAACAAGAAACAACACAACAGTATCCTATTTAGCTGAAGCGAACAGCCCGGTGACCACAACTAATACAACATACAATACAGTTTTAACAGCAGTACAGCAATATGCATGTACTCAGCAATAAACAATCCTGGTGTCCTCTATCCTAACTGGTTTCCTCTAAAGGAACCGTTCGGGAAGCGCACTCTATCTTCGGAGGCCCACTATAGATCCCTAACCACTGCAACGGGCATACACTCACGACTCCATCCGCATGACTGGTCCGCTCAGCAGCATGACGATATGGTGGTGCGCACTTCACTCCGGGAGGGCAATGCAGGACTTCTCCTTTCATGATTCGTTGAACAGTTGGGCCTATCAGGCGAGGTACTCTAGCAGGCTGGATCCAGACTCTCCTATGTTCATACTTCCACACGTCCTGGAACTGACTGGCTCGCCAGCTCTCTTCCTGCTTCTCTCTGAGCTTTTCTCAGGGCAGATCAAACAGACACACAGCAGCAAGTCTTTTAAAGCCATAGTACAGCAAAGTCTTGAAGTCACAGTAAAACAACATCCTTAGTAGGGGCTGCAATCTGCATGATGCCCTTTACTAGGTAGTCCAAGATCAGATGGTACCAACATGACTGAGGGAGACCAACAATAAAATTTGTTACTAAACTGTTCTTTGGTATAAACTATGTACATCAGATAATAGGTACGATGGTTCACGTGTGTTCCTCTTGCATTATTCAGGCATAGTCACTTCTTGTTTCCATGTAATGACATGTAATGACATTTCATTTTCCTTGCAATTCATACTCTTGCACATCACGACAATCTAGACAAAAAATATGTCTTCTTCTGTGAGGGTTGCACGGGTTTAGGTATAACAATATGACCACTCACAGGTTCTCTCTGTTCCCAACTGACTCATCAAGACCCCACTGTTTGGGATACATTGATACAACTCCTCACTAAAACCTAGAAAATCTACTTCTCTCCACAGGAAAATGTATGTTCCAATATAGCATCCATAGCATTCTTTCAATATGAACAGTTGAATTTCCTTTCACAGTGGGCAACTGTTACTAGTGTCCTAATTATACCATTACTTCAATTAGTTAAATCCCATTTACAATGGCCTTCTTCTTCCCCTGAGTTTAGTTCTGTGCTGTCTAATCAGCCTTCTTGAACTGGATTCAAATCTATCAAATGTCCTGATTTATTGAATGTCTTCTTCGTTGCCTTGGTCCTTACAATGTGACATCTTCCCTCTTGATACACAACATCCAATTATAATATTTTGAACTTTTGATTTTTAGGCTCCAAATCTCACCATCCACTACAGCTTCGAATGTGAGACTATGCTCATTTTATAGACAATCACCTTGGCTATCTCATACATAAGTTTGAATTGCAACTATTTAGCATATGATTAGTTACGCAGATTATTATCATGTCACTGCATTATTACTGTTTTGCTCTTAAAAATCTAAATTTTTAATTTTATTTTTTTTAGTGTTTTGTTAATGCACCTTTGGCTTTTAACGGTGACTTAATCCTACTGGGTATGCTTTTGATCAGATTCAAACATGTCTCGACTGAAATATGATCCCAGGTCTCTTCTAATGTTGGTGATTACTGGTTGACTCACTTAGGTATGTATACAGCTTTTCTCAACTCTACCCACAAGTGTTCGATTGGGTTGAGGTCTGGGGACTGTGGGGGGCAATCTAAAACCTCTATTCATTGTCATTGAACCATTTCTTTGTCAATCTTGGTATATACAGTTAGGTCCAGAAATATTTGGACAGTGACACAATTTTCGCGAGTTGGGCTCTGCAGGCCACCACATTGGATTTGAAATGAAACCTCTACAACAGAATTCAAGTGCAGATTGTAAACGTTTAATTTGAAGGTTTCAACAAAAATATCTGATAGAAATTGTAGGAATTGTACACATTTCTTTACTAACACTCCACATTTTAGGAGGTCAAAAGTAATTGGACAAATAAACCAAACAAAATATTTTTAATTTCAATATTTTGTTGCGAATCCTTTGGCGGCAATCACTGCCTTAAGTCTGGAACCCATGGACATCACCAAACGCTGGGTTTCCTCCTTCTTAATGCTTTGCCAGGCCTTTACAGCCGCAGCCTTCAGGTCTTGCTTGTTTGTGGGTCTTTCCGTCTTAAGTCTGGATTTGAGCAAGTGAAATGCATGCTCAATTGGGTTAAGATCTGGTGATTGACTTGGCCATTGCAGAATGTTCCACTTTTTTGCACTCATGAACTCCTGGGTAGCTTTGGCTGTATGCTTGGGGTCATTGTCCATCTGTACTATGAAGCGCCGTCCGATCAACTTTGCGGCATTTGGCTGAATCTGGGCTGAAAGTATATCCCGATACACTTCAGAATTCATCCGGCTACTCTTGTCTGCTGTTATGTCATCAATAAGCACAAGTGACCCAGTGCCATTGAAAGCCATGCATGCCCATGCCATCACGTTGCCTCCACCATGTTTTACAGAGGATGTGGTGTGCCTTGGATCATGTGCCGTTCCCTTTCTTCTCCAAACTTTTTTCTTCCCATCATTCTGGTACAGGTTGATCTTTGTCTCATCTGTCCATAGAATACTTTTCCAGAACTGAGCTGGCTTCATGAGGTGTTTTTCAGCAAATTTAACTTAGGCCTGTCTATTTTTGGAATTGATGAATGGTTTGCATCTAGATGTGAACCCTTTGTATTTACTTTCATGGAGTCTTCTCTTTACTGTTGACTTAGAGACAGATACACCTACTTCACTGAGAGTGTTCTGGACTTCAGTTGATGTTGTGAACGGGTTCTTCTTCACCAAAGAAAGTATGCGGCGATCATCCACCACTGTTGTCATCCGTGGACGCCCAGGCCTTTTTGAGTTCCCAAGCTCACCAGTCAATTCCTTTTTTCTCAGAATGTACCCGACTGTTGATTTTGCTACTCCAAGCATGTCTGCTATCTCTCTGATGGATTTTTTCTTTTTTTTTCAGCCTCAGGATGTTCTGCTTCACCTCAATTGAGAGTTCCTTAGACCGCATGTTGTCTGGTCACAGCAACAGCTTCCAAATGCAAAACCACACACCTGTAATCAACCCCAGACCTTTTAAGTACTTCATTGATTACAGGTTAACGAGGGAGACGCCTTCAGAGTTAATTGCAGCCCTTAGAGTCCCTTGTCCAATTACTTTTGGTCCCTTGAAAAAGAGGAGGTTATGCATTACAGAGCTATGATTCCTAAACCCTTTCTCCGATTTGGATGTGAAAACTCTCATATTGCAGCTGGGAGTGTGCACTTTCAGCCCATATTATATATATAGTTGTATTTCTGAACATGTTTTTGTAAACAGCTAAAATAACAAAACTTGTGTCACTGTCCAAATATTTCTGGACCTAACTGTAGTTTGGGTCATTGTCCTGCTGGAACACTAAGTTGTCATTTTCATTTCCATAGTTCTCAAGTGTACGAAGTTTCTCATCTTGTAGGACACTCACATATAGCTCAGCATTTAGACCATCATCAATCCTGGTCACGTATCCAATGTCCTTTGGCTGTGAAACAATCCCAGGCTTCCTCCACTGAACTTTCCAATTTCTTCAATTTCTTGATCTGTTAGCCACTTTTTTACCTCGTTTCTTCCAGACACATTTGCACCCATCAGAGTTTAGTCTATTGATACTGGTCTCATCGCTCCAACTTACCCGTTTCCACTCTTCTATTCTCCACTTATCTTACTTTTTTGAAGCTCAAGCCAATACTTCTTATGACGATATTGAAGTTAAGGCTTTTTCGTCTTTTTTCCATACTCCTGTAACTTGCATTACACGATGCTTGCATGCATGTTTGTGTTCTCACATTACTAAGCATATCAGTCACCTCCTCTGCCGTGTTTGTCATGCCAGAACCTTGTGATGAGCCAACTTATTGACTCCAACATTTTGCCTGGATGTCCACCTCTTGGTTTTTGAAAGGAGAATACAAAATAAAGTTCATCCATCCAAACTGTCATGTCACTCACGCGATGCAGTTTGGCAATTTTCTAGGCCAAGAGACAGCTATCGTTGAGCTGAATGGTGCTGTTTCACTTTTCTTTGGAAATCTTCTTCATGGCTGCTCCTTGATTCGAAACAGCAATCTTTTACCTGGGAATCAACCTAATAACACTCTGAGCTGTTAGGGAATGTGAGAATAGGTTGTAATTAGTGATAAGCAAGTGTAATTGTTACTATTCGCTACTAGCAGGGATAGTACGGTGTTCGTATTACTCGTTATAGTGCGAGTTTTTGTGTACTCTCCTCACTATATTCATATGTCCCGCCAAGCAGGTTTGGCATCAATTTGTAGCCACTAAACATGCTGGGCTTCTTAACCAATCACAGTAATGCCACAGCCATCTTGGCATTAGGGTACCAAATTTGTGTCTGCGGGTCAAACCACTGCCATGTCGCCTGTGCTAAATCCTTCACAATCTGCTGTCCAAAAAACAGGCGCTCATACATCCTGCCCACAAGCTGCGACTACACAGACATAGCAAACATCAACCACATCCACTTCCTTGTCCCAGCGTAGCATCCAGTTGTCTGTGCCTGGGAGCTTGGAAAGGAAGCGTAACTACCCATCTACGCACCCACAGGCACAAAACCTAAACTCGCACTTTACCAAATTGCTAGCCGTGGAGATATTGCCATTTAGGCTTGTGGGAACACACTGTTTCCATGATCTCTTGGCTGTGGCTGCCCCACGATACAGTGTTCCCAGCCGTCACTATTTTGCCTGGTGTGCCGTCCCCACGTTACACAAGCACGTATTAAACAATCTCAACAGTGCTCTGACCAATGCCACAATCGGGAAGGTCCACCTAACAACAGACATGTGGACAAGTTGTTGTGGACAGGAATGATACATATCTGTCATGGCACTCTGGGTGAACCAGGTGGAGACTGGGACAAAGTCGCACACTGGAACTTCACACATTCTACCCACACCAAGAATAGCGGGCCCAACTGCTATCATGGTTTCCACCTCATCATATGCCACATCCTGTCTGCCCTCCTCCTTCTGCTCCTCATCCTCTGCTGAATTGCCCTCTCATCACTGCCAAGCTGGGAGATGTGCATCATCAAAACGGCAACATGCTCAGCTGAAGCTGATCTGTTTAGGTCAGAAACAACACACTGCAGCTGAGCTGTGGCAAGGTATAAAAGAACGGACGATCAGTGGCTCTCCCTGCTGCACCTCCAACCTTGTCTGATCATCTGCAATAATGGGTGTAACCTGGCGGCAGCTTTAAAGGTCGGCAAGCTGGTACAGAGGCCATGCATGGCTCACGTGCTGAACCTAGTTGTTCATACCTTTCCAAAACATACCCTGACTTGCCGCACCTACTTGAGAAGGTGCACCGTATTAGCGCCCATTTCTGCCATTCCGCTACTGCTTTTGCTGGTCTTACCGCATAGCAAAAGTGCTTAAATTTTCCAAGTCACCGACTCATGTGCGACCTACCCATGCGGTGGAACTCTAAATATCATATGTTGGCGAGGATTAGTGAGCAGCAGATGGCAGTAGCTGAATACCAGCTTTAACATGCCTGTCCGACTAAAAGTCAGACACCACACATAACAACTGTCAAGTAGGTGTGGATCTCTGACATTTGTGAGGTTCTTGAGAACTTTAAGTACTGCACCAAGCTCGTGAGCAGTAATCGAGTTCTTATCAGCTTAACCATCCCGCTGCTGTGTCTACTGAAATAATCACTGCATCATCTCAAAAAGGAAGCTTTGAGTGCCCAGCATGTGGCTATGGTGATACTACCCAGCCCAGCCAATATTCTGAGGCAACATTGGGTGATGATGATGATGATGAGGGTGAGGACTTGTTTTTCTGTGCTACCGACGGGACTCCCAATGCTACACAGGAGACTCTCAACCCCAGCTTCATGTCTATCCAGCATGGATGTTAAGGAATAACGTTTGGAACTCCATTCTATGTCTGAACTGGGTGCAAAAAACCTAAAAAACATCACTATGGGGAGATAAGGTATGCACACCAGTGACTATGGAAGGGGAATACATGGAATAGCAGAAACTGCTGTGTGAATACTGACATGAAAAATTCAATAGCTATTTGTAAGAATGAAATGTGAAAAATGGAACCTGCATTACTGCCATGAATATATGAATAAAGAGAAATTTAGCTACTGAATTGATCAATGCAGAAGAGCCCCAACACTACGCCAAAGTATTTCTCTACGTTGGGGTCCCTAGCTTGTGTGTGTCCTCTCATGCAGTTAAAAAACTTACCGTGTATGGGACGCTGAGACCCAGGCTATATATACGATGTGGATTGGCAATAGGTGTGTATGGGGAGGGTTCACAAACGAAAAACTACTAACATTAAGGAATAACGTTTGGAACTCCATTCTATGTCTGAACTGGGTGCAAAAAAACCTAAAAAACATCACTATGGGGAGATAAGGTATGCACACCAGTGACTATGGAAGGGGAATACATGGAATAGCAGAAACTGCTGTGTGAATACTGACATGAAAAATTCAATAGCTATTTGTAAGAATGAAATGTGAAAAATGGAACCTGCATTACTGCCATGAATATATGAATAAAGAGAAATTTAGCTACTGAATTGATCAATGCAGAAGAGCCCCAACACTACGCCAAAGTATTTCTCTACGTTGGGGTCCCTAGCTTGTGTGTGTCCTCTCATGCAGTTAAAAAACTTACCGTGTATGGGACGCTGAGACCCAGGCTATATATACGATGTGGATTGGCAATAGGTGTGTATGGGGAGGGTTCACAAACGAAAAACTACTAACATTAAGGAATAACGTTTGGAACTCCATTCTATGTCTGAACTGGGTGGAAAAAACCTAAAAAACATCACTATGGGGAGATAAGGTATGCACACCAGTGACTATGGAAGGGGAATACATGGAATAGCAGAAACTGCTGTGTGAATACTGACATGAAAAATTCAATAGCTATTTGTAAGAATGAAATGTGAAAAATGGAACCTGCATTACTGCCATGAATATATGAATAAAGAGAAATTTAGCTACTGAATTGATCAATGCAGAAGAGCCCCAACACTACGCCAAAGTATTTCTCTACGTTGGGGTCCCTAGCTTGTGTGTGTCCTCTCATGCAGTTAAAAAACTTACCGTGTATGGGACGCTGAGACCCAGGCTATATATACGATGTGGATTGGCAATAGGTGTGTATGGGGAGGGTTCACAAACGAAAAACTACTAACATTAAGGAATAACGTTTGGAACTCCATTCTATGTCTGAACTGGGTGCAAAAAACCTAAAAAACATCACTATGGGGAGATAAGGTATGCACACCAGTGACTATGGAAGGGGAATACATGGAATAGCAGAAACTGCTGTGTGAATACTGACATGAAAAATTCAATAGCTATTTGTAAGAATGAAATGTGAAAAATGGAACCTGCATTACTGCCATGAATATATGAATAAAGAGAAATTTAGCTACTGAATTGATCAATGCAGAAGAGCCCCAACACTACGCCAAAGTATTTCTCTACGTTGGGGTCCCTAGCTTGTGTGTGTCCTCTCATGCAGTTAAAAAACTTACCGTGTATGGGACGCTGAGACCCAGGCTATATATACGATGTGGATTGGCAATAGGTGTGTATGGGGAGGGTTCACAAACGAAAAACTACTAACATTAAGGAATAACGTTTGGAACTCCATTCTATGTCTGAACTGGGTGCAAAAAACCTAAAAAACATCACTATGGGGAGATAAGGTATGCACACCAGTGACTATGGAAGGGGAATACATGGAATAGCAGAAACTGCTGTGTGAATACTGACATGAAAAATTCAATAGCTATTTGTAAGAATGAAATGTGAAAAATGGAACCTGCATTACTGCCATGAATATATGAATAAAGAGAAATTTAGCTACTGAATTGATCAATGCAGAAGAGCCCCAACACTACGCCAAAGTATTTCTCTACGTTGGGGTCCCTAGCTTGTGTGTGTCCTCTCATGCAGTTAAAAAACTTACCGTGTATGGGACGCTGAGACCCAGGCTATATATACGATGTGGATTGGCAATAGGTGTGTATGGGGAGGGTTCACAAACGAAAAACTACTAACATTAAGGAATAACGTTTGGAACTCCATTCTATGTCTGAACTGGGTGCAAAAAACCTAAAAAACATCACTATGGGGAGATAAGGTATGCACACCAGTGACTATGGAAGGGGAATACATGGAATAGCAGAAACTGCTGTGTGAATACTGACATGAAAAATTCAATAGCTATTTGTAAGAATGAAATGTGAAAAATGGAACCTGCATTACTGCCATGAATATATGAATAAAGAGAAATTTAGCTACTGAATTGATCAATGCAGAAGAGCCCCAACACTACGCCAAAGTATTTCTCTACGTTGGGGTAGTAGAGAAATACTTTGGCGTAGTGTTGGGGCTCTTCTGCATTGATCAATTCAGTAGCTAAATTTCTCTTTATTCATATATTCATGGCAGTAATGCAGGTTCCATTTTTCACATTTCATTCTTACAAATAGCTATTGAATTTTTCATGTCAGTATTCACACAGCAGTTTCTGCTATTCCATGTATTCCCCTTCCATAGTCACTGGTGTGCATACCTTATCTCCCCATAGTGATGTTTTTTAGGTTTTTTGCACCCAGTTCAGACATAGAATGGAGTTCCAAATGTTATTCCTTAATGTTAGTAGTTTTTCGTTTGTGAACCCTCCCCATACACACCTATTGCCAATCCACATCGTATATATAGCCTGGGTCTCAGCGTCCCATACACGGTAAGTTTTTTAACTGCATGAGAGGACACACACAAGCTAGGGACCCCAACGTAGAGAAATACTTTGGCGTAGTGTTGGGGCTCTTCTGCATTGATCAATTCAGTAGCTAAATTTCTCTTTATTCATATATTCATGGCAGTAATGCAGGTTCCATTTTTCACATTTCATTCTTACAAATAGCTATTGAATTTTTCATGTCAGTATTCACACAGCAGTTTCTGCTATTCCATGTATTCCCCTTCCATAGTCACTGGTGTGCATACCTTATCTCCCCATAATGATGTTTTTTAGGTTTTTTGCACCCAGTTCAGACATAGAATGGAGTTCCAAACGTTATTCCTTAATGTTAGTAGTTTTTCGTTTGTGAACCCTCCCCATACACACCTATTGCCAATCCACATCGTATATATAGCCTGGGTCTCAGCGTCCCATACACGGTAAGTTTTTTAACTGCATGAGAGGACACACACAAGCTAGGGACCCCAACGTAGAGAAATACTTTGGCGTAGTGTTGGGGCTCTTCTGCATTGATCAATTCAGTAGCTAAATTTCTCTTTATTCATATATTCATGGCAGTAAAGCAGGTTCCATTTTTCACATTTCATTCTTACAAATAGCTATTGAATTTTTCATGTCAGTATTCACACAGCAGTTTCTGCTATTCCATGTATTCCCCTTCCATAGTCACTGGTGTGCATACCTTATCTCCCCATAGTGATGTTTTTTAGGTTTTTTGCACCCAGTTCAGACATAGAATGGAGTTCCAAACGTTATTCCTTAATGTTAGTAGTTTTTCGTTTGTGAACCCTCCCCATACACACCTATTGCCAATCCACATCGTATATATAGCCTGGGTCTCAGCGTCCCATACACGGTAAGTTTTTTAACTGCATGAGAGGACACACACAAGCTAGGGACCCCAACGTAGAGAAATACTTTGGCGTAGTGTTGGGGCTCTTCTGCATTGATCAATTCAGTAGCTAAATTTCTCTTTATTCATATATTCATGGCAGTAATGCAGGTTCCATTTTTCACATTTCATTCTTACAAATAGCTATTGAATTTTTCATGTCAGTATTCACACAGCAGTTTCTGCTATTCCATGTATTCCCCTTCCATAGTCACTGGTGTGCATACCTTATCTCCCCATAGTGATGTTTTTTAGGTTTTTTGCACCCAGTTCAGACATAGAATGGAGTTCCAAACGTTATTCCTTAATGTTAGTAGTTTTTCGTTTGTGAACCCTCCCCATACACACCTATTGCCAATCCACATCGTATATATAGCCTGGGTCTCAGCGTCCCATACACGGTAAATTTTTAACTGCATGAGAGGACACACACAAGCTAGGGACTAGAGTTGAGCGCGGTTCGTGGTTCGTGGTTCTCCAGTTCGCGGCTCGAGTGATTTTGGGGCATGTTCTAGATCGAACTAGAACTCGAGCTTTTTGCAAAAGCTCGATAGTTCTAGAAACGTTCGAGAACGGTTCTAGCAGCCAAAAAACAGCTAAATCCTAGCTTGGTTTCTGCTGTAATAGTGTAAGTCACTCTGTGAATCAAACTATTATCACATTTCAGTGTATAGTGTGCGTGAACAGCGCCTTCAGATCACTGCTGTTTCTATAATGTCGATCGCCATTTTTTTTTTTTTTTTCTTGTCTTCCTTACCTAAGCGCGCGCGTCTTGTGGGGCGGGCCAGCATGTCAGCCAATCACAGACACACACACACCTAAGTGGACTTTGAGCCAGAGAAGCAACGGCATGTGTGATAGGATCTGCATGTCACATGTCCCTGCATTATAAAACCGGACATTTTCTTCACGAACGCCATTATCTGCCTTCTGCGTCTTTGGTGTCAGACATCAGTGTCGCAGCTCCGTCCTCCTGAGTCCTATAGCCGATACAGCTGTATGCGCTCCATACACAGCATTAGACAGCTTAGGGAGAGCACATTCTAGCAGTCCTTTTAAGGGCTCAAAGCGGCAGGGTCAGAGAGCCATAAGTGACAGGTCCTGCAAACAGCAACAGCGTCTGTGTAGCCCAGGTCAGGGATTTCCTCCCTGCATTTCACCATTAGGAGGGAATAGAAAGGCAGGCTTCCATTCCTCTACCCAGAGCACCACAATCCTGCCACTGTACCCTCTTGTCCTCTGCACACTCCAACTCATTCTAAGTAAGCCATTATACTAGCAAACACTCAGTGTACCTAGTGGCATCCTAAACGTGGCTATTGGACTTTGCTATAGTCCCACTAGTGCAAAGACATTTGCAGAGCACGTCTGCCTGCATTGCACACTCCAAGTTTTTTAAACTAATCAATTTTACTAGCAAACACTCAGTGTACCTAGTGGCATCCTAAACGTGGCTATTGGACTTTGCTATAGTCCCACTAGTGCAAAGACATTAGCAGAGCACATCTGCCTGCATTGCACACTCCAAGTTTTTTAAACTAAGCAATTTTAGTAGCAAACACTCAGTGTACCTAGTGGCATCCTATACGTGGCTATTGGACTTTGCTATAGTCCCACTAGTGCAAAGACATTTGCAGAGCACGTCTGCCTGCATTGCACACTACAACTTTTTTAAACTAAGCAATTTTACTAGCAAACACTCAGTGTACCTAGTGGCATCCTATACGTGGCTATTGGACTTTGCTATAGTCCCACTAGTGCAAAGACATTTGCAGAGCACGTCTGCCTGCATTGCACACTACAACTTTTTTAAACTAAGCAATTTTACTAGCAAACACTCAGTGTACCTAGTGGCATCCTATACGTGGCTATTGGACTTTGCTATAGTCCCACTAGTGCCAAGACATTTGTAGAGCGCATCTGCCTGCGTTGCACACTCCAACTAATTATAACGAAGCCATTATACTAGCAAACACTCAGTGTACCTAGTGGCATCCTATACGTGGCTATTGGACTTTGCTATAGTCCCACTAGTGCAAAGACATTAGCAGAGCACATCTGCCTGCATTGCACACTCCAAGTTTTTTAAACTAAGCAATTTTACTAGCAAACACTCAGTGTACCTAGTGGCATCCTATACGTGGCTATTGGACTTTGCTATAGTCCCACTAGTGCAAAGACATTTGCAGAGCACGTCTGCCTGCATTGCACACTACAACTTTTTTAAACTAAGCAATTTTACTAGCAAACACTCAGTGTACCTAGTGGCATCCTATACGTGGCTATTGGACTTTGCTATAGTCCCACTAGTGCAAAGACATTTGCAGAGCACGTCTGCCTGCATTGCACACTACAACTTTTTTAAACTAATCAATTTTACTAGCAAACACTCAGTGTACCTAGTGGCATCCTAAACGTGGCTATTGGACTTTGCTATAGTCCCACTAGTGCAAAGACATTAGCAGAGCACATCTGCCTGCATTGCACACTCCAAGTTTTGTAAACTAAGCAATTTTACTAGCAAACACTCAGTGTACGTAGTGGCATCCTATACGTGGCTATTGGACTTTGCTATAGTCCCACTAGTGCAAAGACATTTGCAGAGCACGTCTGCCTGCATTGCACACTACAACTTTTTTAAACTAAGCAATTTTACTAGCAAACACTCAGTGTACCTAGTGGCATCCTATACGTGGCTATTGGACTTTGCTATAGTCCCACTAGTGCAAAGACATTTGCAGAGCACGTCTGCCTGCATTGCACACTACAACTTTTTTAAACTAATCAATTTTACTAGCAAACACTCAGTGTACCTAGTGGCATCCTAAACGTGGCTATTGGACTTTGCTATAGTCCCACTAGTGCAAAGACATTAGCAGAGCACATCTGCCTGCATTGCACACTCTAAGTTTTTTAAACTAAGCAATTTTACTAGCAAACACTCAGTGTACCTAGTGGCATCCTATACGTGGCTATTGGACTTTGCTATAGTCCCACTAGTGCCAAGACATTTGCAGAGCGCATCTGCCTGCGTTGCACACTCCAACTAATTATAACGAAGCCATTATACTAGCAAACACTCAGTGTACCTAGTGGCATCCTATACGTGGCTATTGGACTTTTGTCAATTCACAGTATTGGAACGTTATTTGCATGACATCTGCCTGCATTGCACACTCTAACTTTTTTAAACTCAGCCATTATACTAGCAAACACTCACTGTACCTAGTTGTATCCTAAACGTGGCTATTGTACTTTTGTCAATTCACAGTATTGGAACGTTATTTGCAGGACATCTGCCTGCATTGCACACTCAAACTTTTTTAAACTCAGCCATTATACTAGCAAACACTCACTGTACCTAGTTGTATCCTAAACGTGGCTATTGTACTTTTGTCAATTCACAGTATTGGAACGTTATTTGCAGGACGTCTGCCTGCATTGCACACTCAAACTTTTTTAAACTCAGCCATTATACTAGCAAACACTCACTGTACCTAGTTGTATCCTAAACGTGGCTATTGTACTTTTGTCAATTCACAGTATTGGAACGTTATTTGCAGGACGTCTGCCTGCATTGCACACTCAAACTTTTTTAAACTCAGCCATTATACTAGCAAACACTCACTGTACCTAGTTGTATCCTAAACGTGGCTATTGTACTTTTGTCAATTCACAGTATTGGAACGTTATTAGCAGCACGTCTGCCTGCATTGCACACTCAAACTTTTTTAAACTCAGCCATTATACTAGCAAACACTCACTGTACCTAGTTGTATCCTAAACGTGGCTATTGTACTTTTGTCAATTCACAGTATTGGAACGTTATTTGCAGGACATCTGCCTGCCTTGCACACTCAAACTTTTTTAAACTCAGCCATTATACTAGCAAACACTCACTGTACCTAGTTGTATCCTAAACGTGGCTATTGTACTTTTGTCAATTCACAGTATTGGAACGTTATTTGCAGGACATCTGCCTGCATTGCACACTCAAACTTTTTTAAACTCAGCCATTATACTAGCAAACACTCACTGTACCTAGTTGTATCCTAAACGTGGCTATTGTACTTTTGTCAATTCACAGTATTGGAACGTTATTTGCAGGACGTCTGCCTGCATTGCACACTCAAACTTTTTTAAACTCAGCCATTATACTAGCAAACACTCACTGTACCTAGTTGTATCCTAAACGTGGCTATTGTACTTTTGTCAATTCACAGTATTGGAACATTATTTGCAGGACATCTGCCTGCCTTGCACACTCAAACTTTTTTAAACTCAGCCATTATACTAGCAAACACTCACTGTACCTAGTTGTATCCTAAACGTGGCTATTGTACTTTTGTCAATTCACAGTATTGGAACGTTATTTGCAGGACATCTGCCTGCATTGCACACTCAAACTTTTTTAAACTCAGCCATTATACTAGCAAACACTCACTGTACCTAGTTGTATCCTAAACGTGGCTATTGTACTTTTGTCTATTCACACTACTGCAAATCTATGTGCAGCACCTCTGCATGACAACCTCGTGCTCTGTTTTTAATAAGCTATAATGATAGCACAAAATACTGCCATTTTGTGGCATCATAGAACTGGCTGTTGTATTCCATTAGTGCACCACTGGTGACAAGCTATTTCTAGCACCTCTACATCACACCCTCATGCACATTTTGCTACGCTAATGTTATAGCAAACTCATGGAATTCATTGCTGCATTTCATAATTCGGAGGGATAGAAAGTCAGGCTTCCTTTAGCTTTTCCTTCTGTTCATAGACAGCATCTCCAAGACAAATTTCCCCTCCACGTCTAAGTGTGGAGAGGCAGCTAGTGCGCATGCGTGTGCCGATGTACCCCAGCTGCAGCATAATTACAGTGTTTCGCCTAGAGAGTATGCTCAGCCTGACTGTGCCATTCATGACGCTAAGTTTTCATTTCGGGATACAGCGCATGCTCCCACACTAAGTGTGAAAAGCCTCTTTGCACAGGTGCTTGCATTCCGTGCCGGGTATAAGTCCTGTTTTGGGCATAGACACCATGCTAAAGCTGATAGTCTTTTTTCAGAGACTGTATTTCATGCTACTGAGCATGCTCAGGCACTTCCTGCATCAGAGACTAGGTCCGGTAATGAACTCTTTGGCCCTGGCCCTGATGTGGGGGTCCCATATAGACCACAGGGCATCAGGTGTCCTCCCAAATGGCTTGCAGAGGCCCACACCTATGACTTGTCACCGCATTATTGATGCTCAGACGATGACTGGTGAGGTGTTTGGGTCATGGCAGCCATGAGGTCATCATTGAAGTTGCGTTTCCAAATAGGACGCTAGTTATGCCACTCATGACGTGTCACTCTACTTTTGTCTCCAGGAGGTGCATTGTGGTTCACCCTGGTTTGGGGCGGACCCAGGTTATAAAAGGGGCTGGAGCCAACAAGGAGGTGCGCAGTCTTCTATTATGCTCCGAAAGAGCACACCTCCATGTGTTGAACCCATTGCGGCTTTAGGCCAGAGGTAGGCAGGGATCGGGTGGTGGATGCAGGCCACCACCACAGTTGGTAACGCAGAACGGTTAAGACCAGCTCCTGTCCTAACAGTCCTGCTTGTGCAGCCCAGTGGCATTAACAGGCCTGCTGCTGCTGATGCGCCTGCTGTCCACAGGTGTGGCCCCTACGCACACGGTCAGCGTACTCAATGGCCCCTGTGTTGTTAACAGGGAGTTCCTGGGCTGGGTGGGCATGTGGACCCTGTGACGCTAACAGGGCTCACAGTCTCCAGATCCGAATGGCGTCTAACTCGGTTCAGGCTACTATTAGTTTCATAGCCACACAGCTCTGTATCCTCCACCAAACCTTCAAGTTGCCAACCTCTCCTTTTCCAACTGGGAGCACGGTGGACACTGACTGCTGATGGGGATATATACCTTTCTCTTTCTTTTCTTATTAATTTTCGTTATATAGCGGTCACAGATTATATACCACTTTATCCAAATCTGCCAGTCCCACTGTAACAGATGTTGTTTCTTCAGCAAATGTTACAGTTGCTTAACCACCAAATCCACGGACCAAAACTTTTTTCCCCTTTCCAACACACCTGTTCCCCTTTCCAACAGCATCTGTCCTTTTTCAACTCATTTTGGGATATGACCAAAAGTGCAACTGTGCAGGGACACCATACTCAACGCCATCTCAGCACAGCAGCCATCCCTCGGTCCCTCCGATGTGGACAAGTAAAAGACCATTTCCTCCTATCCATGACAAAGCGTTGAGATTCACTCTGTGCAGCACTGGTGTTTAGTGGACAAGTAGATCTAAGATTGCGTACCACATTCTGCAGATACTCCTGTATACGTGCGTCTATTTCTATGGCAGGAATTAGTTCGCCAAATTTTGTCTTGTACCGGGGATCTAACAGTGTGGCAACCCAGTATTCAGGATTAGTTCAAATTCATACAATCCGAGGGTCATGTAGGTAGTGCAGCAAGAAGGCGCTCATGTGTCTTGTGCATCCAGGAGGACCAAGTCCTTGGTGTGTTGGTGGCAGAGAGGTGAGAATCGTGCATCCTTCCTCTGCCCTCTACCCACAACCTCGCACAACCGAAATGTGAGCAAGCTCTCACTCATCTGCTGAGTCTTCCATGCCCATCGCCAGTTCGTCCTCCATTTCTTCATGGGCTCCTGCACTTTCATCAACACTTTTTGCTGATACTATGCGCCCTTGTTAATCCCTCTCCCTCACCATGAATGCCGCATAGGCTATATGTCTTACCGTATTTCAGCAGGGCTCTGCGGTGCTGCCACACACGCTGCAACATGTGCAGATTCCAATTCCTGCGTGTCGAAACATCGCATTTACGGCGTTTAACTGCCAGACCCTAAGACTTCCGGAGTGATGAAAGTTGTTGAGCTGCTGTGTGCGCACGATGGAAGTGAGCACATAGCGAGCGTGCCCACTGCACAAGGCCATGTAGGCCGTGATGGTGTTTTAAAAATTGCTGGCAAATTCGGTTCAACACGTGAGCCCTAAAAGGCACGTGTGTCACATTGCCCTGAGGATGGCCCGCAGCCAGGTTTGCATCATTGCCGCACACGGCTGTTAAGTCACCAACGGAGTCCGCTCCGTCAATTTGTACTCCGGTCGCCAGGTGACAACGTGTTCCTTTCATGAATAGTGCTGATGATGGGAGAGTAGTCGATGCCAGCGGCGCAGGTGGACGCAGGTTATGCTCACCCACTGGGCTGCATTACCTTGACAGATGCAGAATCTCTGGCTGAATGTAGCTGGTGGGTATCTCACAGATGAAATACCATCATTCAGCTACAACCAATGGGAAGACACCACACCCTTTTTTATGCCCATCCTGTCTGCAGACCACTGCCAGACATAGCTATGAACCTCTGGTTAATTTTACCCCCAGTTCAGTTTTATGATTTTGTGTGCTTGTTACCTGACTACTTTTCCTGCTTGCTGTTTATGTACCTTGTTGGCCGATACGCATTTCACCTCTGCTTGTTTTCTGATTCTTTCCTGGCCGTCCCATTCTGTTCCTGTTCCTCAATTAATGTTTTGACCCTGCCTGACTACTATTCTCTGTAATAGCGGTGTGACTCACATTTCCCATACATTTCAAAGTAAAACTTTGACCGCCTGATGGCATTGAGCTCTGCTGCCAGCATAGTAAGGAGGTGTGTGGTAGTCCTTGTGCGCAGTTGCAAGGAAGGGTGGCCTGACCACACAGGGTTTGCGCCAAGGTAGAGGACCCACACGAGGTTGAAGAGGCAGAAGCAGTGTATTAACTTCTACATACAGAACAAGGATTGAAACAACTCGTGGGGACGGCAAGACTTGTACAGCAGACCCTTCTCCATCTCTCACCATAGTTTGCCAGTGCCCAGTCAGTGACATGTAATGACCCTGTCTATGCTTACTGGTCCAAGTATCTGTGTTGAAATGCACCCTGTCGCACACAGATTTTCTCAAGGAAGTGGTGATGTTGTGTGCGACATGCTGGTGTAGCGCGGGCATGCTTTTCTTGGAGAAGCAGTGGTGATTGGGCATCTGGTACTGGGGCACAGCGACAGACATAAGGTCTGTAAAATCCTGTGTGTCCACTACGCGTAAAGGCAGCATTTCGGTAGCCAACAGCTTACAGAGGGATAGAGTCAACCACTTAGCTTTGTCATGGGTCGCAGTAAGTGGCCTTTTATTTGACCACATCTGAGGGACAGAGATCTGGCTGCTGTCTGTAGACGGTGTTGAGTAGGGTGTCCCTGGAAAAATGCAGGTTTGTGAGAAAAGTGCAGGCGGAGACATGATGTTGCCTTCATCTTGCCTTCAGATCTGTTCATCTTGTATCATTTTTAAAAAACACAGCAAGCAAGGGTTACTCCAAGCGGAGTCTACCTTTTTTCCCCAAATTGGGCACACAGACACCCCATCAGTGGCAGGACTTGTGCCCTAGTTGCAAACAGGATGTTTTGATTTGCATCAAGCACATTCCAAATCCACAAGCATTTACTCTCCCCAGGATGACACAGGGGTAGTAAATTCCTTCTGGATCCATGACTTGTTCATTTTGATGAACGTCAGTCTGTCCACATTGTCACTGGACAGACGCGTGCGCTTATCTGTCAGCACACACCCAGCAGCACTGAAGACACGTTCAGAGACAACGCTGGCAGCTGGACACGACAAAATCTTCAAGGCGTAACTGGAGAGCTCTTGACATTTTTCTAGATTTGAAGCACAAAAGGAGCAAGGCTCCATTTGCAAAGTCATTGCATCGATGTTCATTTGGAGATACTCCTGTATCATCCTCTCCATCCGTTGACTATGTGACACACTTGATGTCTCTGGTGGCCTTGCAAAGGAGGGTCTAAAAAAATTATGAAAAGATTCCATAAAATTGCTGTTACCAGCACCAGATACGGTCCTACTGGTACGGGTAGACTGTTGAAGATGACGAGGCCGTCCCATGTTTGTCAAGTTACAACTGGGAGAATCACTCCCTTCACCTGCACGGTTGTTTGGTGGAAAAGCCGAGCTAAGATCGAGTAACAGCTTCTGCTGATACTCCTGCATACGTGCGTCCCTTTCTATGGGTGGAATTATGTCACAAAATTTGGACTTGTCCCGGGGATCTAATAGTGTGGCAAGCCAGTAGTCATCATCACTTCTAATTTTGACAATACGAGGGTCATGTTGGAGGTAGTGCAACAAGAAGGCACTCATGTGTCTTGCGCAGCCATGCGGACCAAGTCCACGCTGTGTTTGTGGCATAGAGGTGCTAACCGTTCTTTCTTCCTCTGTCATCTCCCCCCAACCTCTTTCAACTTAAATTTGACCAAGGTCCCCCTCATCAGCTGAGTCTTCCATGTCCATGGACAGTTCGTCCTCCATATCTTCATGTCCTCCTGCACCTTCCTCAACATCTCGCCTGCTACCATGCGCCCTTGTTGATCCCTGTCCCCCATGGTCCCATGCCTGCCGCGTTGGTGATGATGAACGTCTGGACCTTGGTGATGTTGTTGTGTCTTGCGCATATGAATCCTCCTTTAGTTCCTCCCCTTCCTGTTGTCCCACCCCCTGACTCCGAATAGTGTTTAGCGTGTGCTCCAGCATGTAAATGACTGTAATCGTCATGCTGATAATGGCATTGTCAGCGCTAAACATATTCGTCGCCATGTCGAAACTGTGCAGAAGGGTGCATAGGTCCGTGATCTGAGATCACTCCATCAGGGTGATCTGCCCCACCTCTGCATCTCGTTGGCCCAGGCTATACGTCATGACGTATTGCACCAGGGCTCTGCGGTGCTGCCACAGTCGCTGTAACATGTGGAGAGTTGAATTCCAGCGTGTCGCCACATCGCATTTCAGGCGATGAACCGGCAGGCCGAAAGACTTCTGGAGCGATGCAAGTCGCTCAGCTGCGGCGCTTGAACGGCGGAAGTGAGCACTGCAGACAGTTTCCGTGCCCTGGTCAGAAGGCCATCTAGGCCGGGATAGTGTGTTAAAAATTGCTGGACAACAAGGTTCAACACGTGAGCCATACAAGGCACGTGTGTCACCTTGCCCAGGCGAAGGGCCGCACCCAGGTTTGCAGCATTGTCGCACATGGCCTTACCAGGCTGCAGGTTGAGTGGAGACAACCATTTATTAAACTCGGACCGCAGAGCTGACCACAACTCCTCAGCTGTGTGACTCTTATTCCCAAGACATGTCAAGCTAAAGACCGCCTGATGCCGTTGCGCTCTGCTGCCAGCATAGTAATGAGGGGTGCGTGATTCCTTCTGCGCAGTGAGAACGCTGGTGGCCTGACCAGGCAGGCTTGGGGCGGAGGTGGAGGACCCAGATGAGGTGGAGGATGCAGAAGCAGTGGCGGAACTTGGACAGACAGAGGATTGACACACAAGTCGTGGGGACGGCAAGACTTGTGCAGCAGACCCTTCACCATCTATCACCATAGTTACCCAGTGCCCAGTCAGCGACATGTAACGTCCCTGTCCATGCTTACTGGTCCAAGTATCGGTGCTGAAATTCACCCGTTCACACACAGAGTTTCTCAAGGAAGCGGTGATATTGTGTGCGACATGCTGGTGTAGCGCGGGCACACCTTTCTTAGAGAAGTAGTGGCGACTAGGCATCTGGTACTGGGGCACAGCGACAGATATAAGGTCTCTAAAATCCTGTGTGTCCACTAGGCGGAAAGGCAGCATTTCTGTAGCCCACAGCTTACAGAGGGATAGAGTCAACCTCTTCGCTTTGTCATGGGTCGAAGGAAGTGGCCTTTTATTTGACCACATCTGAGGGACAGAGATCTGGCTGCTGTGTGTAGACGGTGTTGAGTAGGGTGTCCCTGGAAAAATGCAGCTTTGGGAGGAAAGTGCAGGCGGAGACATGATGTTGCCTTCATCCAAAGTTGGTGCTATCGATGTCTGAGAGAGCTGTACACACTCACTTGTTTCCCCTTCCAAACCAACTGACGACCTACCAAGCAAACTGCCTGTTGCGGTTACAGTGGTGGAAGTTGTGGGTGGAAAAACAGGTGTGACAGCTGTCCCCACAGTCCTAGAAGATGACGAGCGCGCGGATGCCCTGGAAGGGGCAGGCGGTGGATGGTTGGCTCCACTAGGCCGCATTGCAGCACGGTGAGCTTCCCACCAGGCCATATGATATTTATTCATGTGACGATTCATGGAAGAAGTTGTCAAACTGCTGAGGTTTTGACCTCTACTAAGATAACCATGGCAAATGTTACAGATCACATAATTTGGCCGATCTTTTTTTATGTCAAAAAAGGACCAGGCTAGGCAAGGCTTAGAGGCCATGCGACCTGTTGATCCACCCCGAATAATGCTCAGAGGCAGAGTGGTGGCTGAGGATGCAGTTGTAGACGTGCTACCAGTGCTCCGACTGTGTCCAGGAAGGCGCCAGGTTACTTCGACGTCGGTTGCATCCTCCTCCACCGCCTCTATTGACCTCCTCGAGTGTCTGACTGTGGGTTGACAGTAGGTGGGATCTAGAACTTCATCATCAATTGTTGTGTTTTCACTCCCCTCCCCCTCAGACCGAGTTTCTTCTTGCCCTGACCGAATATTTAAGTTGTCATCCCAATCGGGTATCTGCGTCTCATCTTCATCAGTATGTTCCTCATTGCCTATAACCACAGTTGTTGGAAAGGCAGCATTTTGGTAGCCAACAGTTTGCATTTTATGAAAGTCAACCTCCAAGCCATGTCATGCCCTTCTAAAAGCATGTATATCACAGCGAGGGGACTCCAACCACAGTCTCCCTCGTTGCCACTCACTGGGCCACACACACCCCACTTGACTGGCATTGGTTGAGCCCCCTTTTGAAAAAAAAAAAGATGCTTTGCATGAAGCACTCTCAAAAATACGCGTGCCTTTCCCGTCCCCTGGCTGACCCCGGGGAAGAAAAGTCCTCTGAGAGCCATGACTTGTTCATCTTGGTTCTTTTAGAAACACAGCGAGGGGACTCCAACCACAGTCTCCCTCGTTGCCACTCACTGGGCCACACACACCCCACTTGACTGGCATCGGTTGAGCCCCCTTTTGAAAAAGAAAAAGATGCTTTGCATGAAGCACTCTCAAAAATACGCGTGCCTTTCCCGTCCCCTGGCTGACCCCGGGGAAGAAAAGTCCTCTGAGAGCCATGACTTGTTCATCTTGGTTCTTTTAGAAACACAGCGAGGGGACTCCAACCACAGTCTCCCTCGTTGCCACTCACTGGGCCACACACACCCCACTTGACTGGCATCGGTTGAGCCCCCTTTTGAAAAAGAAAAAGATGCTTTGCATGAAGCACTCTCAAAAATACGCGTGCCTTTCCCGTCCCCTGGCTGACCCCGGGGAAGAAAAGTCCTCTGAGAGCCATGACTTGTTCATCTTGGTTCTTTTAGAAACACAGCGAGGGGACTCCAACCACAGTCTCCCTCGTTGCCACTCACTGGGCCACACACACCCCACTTGACTGGCATCGGTTGAGCCCCCTTTTGAAAAAGAAAAAGATGCTTTGCATGAAGCACTCTCAAAAATACGCGTGCCTTTCCCGTCCCCTGGCTGACCCCGGGGAAGAAAAGTCCTCTGAGAGCCATGACTTGTTCATCTTGGTTCTTTTAGAAACACAGCGAGGGGACTCCAACCACAGTCTCCCTCGTTGCCACTCACTGGGCCACACACACCCCACTTGACTGGCATCGGTTGAGCCCCCTTTTGAAAAAGAAAAAGATGCTTTGCATGAAGCACTCTCAAAAATACGCGTGCCTTTCCCGTCCCCTGGCTGACCCCGGGGAAGAAAAGTCCTCTGAGAGCCATGACTTGTTCATCTTGGTTCTTTTAGAAACACAGCGAGGGGACTCCAACCACAGTCTCCCTCGTTGCCACTCACTGGGCCACACACACCCCACTTGACTGGCATCGGTTGAGCCCCCTTTTGAAAAAGAAAAAGATGCTTTGCATGAAGCACTCTCAAAAATACGCGTGCCTTTCCCGTCCCCTGGCTGACCCCGGGGAAGAAAAGTCCTCTGAGAGCCATGACTTGTTCATCTTGGTTCTTTTAGAAACACAGCGAGGGGACTCCAACCACAGTCTCCCTCGTTGCCACTCACTGGGCCACACACACCCCACTTGACTGGCATCGGTTGAGCCCCCTTTTGAAAAAGAAAAAGATGCTTTGCATGAAGCACTCTCAAAAATACGCGTGCCTTTCCCGTCCCCTGGCTGACCCCGGGGAAGAAAAGTCCTCTGAGAGCCATGACTTGTTCATCTTGGTTCTTTTAGAAACACAGCGAGGGGACTCCAACCACAGTCTCCCTCGTTGCCACTCACTGGGCCACACACACCCCACTTGACTGGCATCGGTTGAGCCCCCTTTTGAAAAAGAAAAAGATGCTTTGCATGAAGCACTCTCAAAAATACGCGTGCCTTTCCCGTCCCCTGGCTGACCCCGGGGAAGAAAAGTCCTCTGAGAGCCAAGACTTGTTCATCTTGGTTCTTTTAGAAACACAGCAAGGGGACTCCAACCACAGTCTCCCTCGTTGCCACTCACTGGGCCACACACACCCCACTTGACTGGCATCGGTTGAGCCCCCTTTTGAAAAAGAAAAAGATGCTTTGCATGAAGCACTCTCAAAAATACGCGTGCCTTTCCCGTCCCCTGGCTGACCCCGGGGAAGAAAAGTCCTCTGAGAGCCATGACTTGTTCATCTTGGTTCTTTTAGAAACACAGCGAGGGGACTCCAACCACAGTCTCCCTCGTTGCCACTCACTGGGCCACACACACCCCACTTGACTGGCATCGGTTGAGCCCCCTTTTGAAAAAGAAAAAGATGCTTTGCATGAAGCACTCTCAAAAATACGCGTGCCTTTCCCGTCCCCTGGCTGACCCCGGGGAAGAAAAGTCCTCTGAGAGCCATGACTTGTTCATCTTGGTTCTTTTAGAAACACAGCGAGGGGACTCCAACCACAGTCTCCCTCGTTGCCACTCACTGGGCCACACACACCCCACTTGACTGGCATCGGTTGAGCCCCCTTTTGAAAAAGAAAAAGATGCTTTGCATGAAGCACTCTCAAAAATACGCGTGCCTTTCCCGTCCCCTGGCTGACCCCGGGGAAGAAAAGTCCTCTGAGAGCCATGACTTGTTCATCTTGGTTCTTTTAGAAACACAGCGAGGGGACTCCAACCACAGTCTCCCTCGTTGCCACTCACTGGGCCACACACACCCCACTTGACTGGCATCGGTTGAGCCCCCTTTTGAAAAAGAAAAAGATGCTTTGCATGAAGCACTCTCAAAAATACGCGTGCCTTTCCCGTCCCCTGGCTGACCCCGGGGAAGAAAAGTCCTCTGAGAGCCATGACTTGTTCATCTTGGTTCTTTTAGAAACACAGCGAGGGGACTCCAACCACAGTCTCCCTCGTTGCCACTCACTGGGCCACACACACCCCACTTGACTGGCATCGGTTGAGCCCCCTTTTGAAAAAGAAAAAGATGCTTTGCATGAAGCACTCTCAAAAATACGCGTGCCTTTCCCGTCCCCTGGCTGACCCCGGGGAAGAAAAGTCCTCTGAGAGCCATGACTTGTTCATCTTGGTTCTTTTAGAAACACAGCGAGGGGACTCCAACCACAGTCTCCCTCGTTGCCACTCACTGGGCCACACACACCCCACTTGACTGGCATCGGTTGAGCCCCCTTTTGAAAAAGAAAAAGATGCTTTGCATGAAGCACTCTCAAAAATACGCGTGCCTTTCCCGTCCCCTGGCTGACCCCGGGGAAGAAAAGTCCTCTGAGAGCCATGACTTGTTCATCTTGGTTCTTTTAGAAACACAGCGAGGGGACTCCAACCACAGTCTCCCTCGTTGCCACTCACTGGGCCACACACACCCCACTTGACTGGCATCGGTTGAGCCCCCTTTTGAAAAAGAAAAAGATGCTTTGCATGAAGCACTCTCAAAAATACGCGTGCCTTTCCCGTCCCCTGGCTGACCCCGGGGAAGAAAAGTCCTCTGAGAGCCATGACTTGTTCATCTTGGTTCTTTTAGAAACACAGCGAGGGGACTCCAACCACAGTCTCCCTCGTTGCCACTCACTGGGCCACACACACCCCACTTGACTGGCATCGGTTGAGCCCCCTTTTGAAAAAGAAAAAGATGCTTTGCATGAAGCACTCTCAAAAATACGCGTGCCTTTCCCGTCCCCTGGCTGACCCCGGGGAAGAAAAGTCCTCTGAGAGCCATGACTTGTTCATCTTGGTTCTTTTAGAAACACAGCGAGGGGACTCCAACCACAGTCTCCCTCGTTGCCACTCACTGGGCCACACACACCCCACTTGACTGGCATCGGTTGAGCCCCCTTTTGAAAAAGAAAAAGATGCTTTGCATGAAGCACTCTCAAAAATACGCGTGCCTTTCCCGTCCCCTGGCTGACCCCGGGGAAGAAAAGTCCTCTGAGAGCCATGACTTGTTCATCTTGGTTCTTTTAGAAACACAGCGAGGGGACTCCAACCACAGTCTCCCTCGTTGCCACTCACTGGGCCACACACACCCCACTTGACTGGCATCGGTTGAGCCCCCTTTTGAAAAAGAAAAAGATGCTTTGCATGAAGCACTCTCAAAAATACGCGTGCCTTTCCCGTCCCCTGGCTGACCCCGGGGAAGAAAAGTCCTCTGAGAGCCATGACTTGTTCGTCTTGGTTCTTTTAGAAACACAGCGAGGGGACTCCAACCACAGTCTCCCTCGTTGCCACTCACTGGGCCACACACACCCCACTTGACTGGCATCGGTTGAGCCCCCTTTTGAAAAAGAAAAAGATGCTTTGCATGAAGCACTCTCAAAAATACGCGTGCCTTTCCCGTCCCCTGGCTGACCCCGGGGAAGAAAAGTCCTCTGAGAGCCATGACTTGTTCATCTTGGTTCTTTTAGAAACACAGCGAGGGGACTCCAACCACAGTCTCCCTCGTTGCCACTCACTGGGCCACACACACCCCACTTGACTGGCATCGGTTGAGCCCCCTTTTGAAAAAGAAAAAGATGCTTTGCATGAAGCACTCTCAAAAATACGCGTGCCTTTCCCGTCCCCTGGCTGACCCCGGGGAAGAAAAGTCCTCTGAGAGCCATGACTTGTTCATCTTGGTTCTTTTAGAAACACAGCGAGGGGACTCCAACCACAGTCTCCCTCGTTGCCACTCACTGGGCCACACACACCCCACTTGACTGGCATCGGTTGAGCCCCCTTTTGAAAAAGAAAAAGATGCTTTGCATGAAGCACTCTCAAAAATACGCGTGCCTTTCCCGTCCCCTGGCTGACCCCGGGGAAGAAAAGTCCTCTGAGAGCCATGACTTGTTCATCTTGGTTCTTTTAGAAACACAGCGAGGGGACTCCAACCACAGTCTCCCTCGTTGCCACTCACTGGGCCACACACACCCCACTTGACTGGCATCGGTTGAGCCCCCTTTTGAAAAAGAAAAAGATGCTTTGCATGAAGCACTCTCAAAAATACGCGTGCCTTTCCCGTCCCCTGGCTGACCCCGGGGAAGAAAAGTCCTCTGAGAGCCATGACTTGTTCATCTTGGTTCTTTTAGAAACACAGCGAGGGGACTCCAACCACAGTCTCCCTCGTTGCCACTCACTGGGCCACACACACCCCACTTGACTGGCATCGGTTGAGCCCCCTTTTGAAAAAGAAAAAGATGCTTTGCATGAAGCACTCTCAAAAATACGCGTGCCTTTCCCGTCCCCTGGCTGACCCCGGGGAAGAAAAGTCCTCTGAGAGCCATGACTTGTTCATCTTGGTTCTTTTAGAAACACAGCGAGGGGACTCCAACCACAGTCTCCCTCGTTGCCACTCACTGGGCCACACACACCCCACTTGACTGGCATCGGTTGAGCCCCCTTTTGAAAAAGAAAAAGATGCTTTGCATGAAGCACTCTCAAAAATACGCGTGCCTTTCCCGTCCCCTGGCTGACCCCGGGGAAGAAAAGTCCTCTGAGAGCCATGACTTGTTCATCTTGGTTCTTTTAGAAACACAGCGAGGGGACTCCAACCACAGTCTCCCTCGTTGCCACTCACTGGGCCACACACACCCCACTTGACTGGCATCGGTTGAGCCCCCTTTTGAAAAAGAAAAAGATGCTTTGCATGAAGCACTCTCAAAAATACGCGTGCCTTTCCCGTCCCCTGGCTGACCCCGGGGAAGAAAAGTCCTCTGAGAGCCATGACTTGTTCATCTTGGTTCTTTTAGAAACACAGCGAGGGGACTCCAACCACAGTCTCCCTCGTTGCCACTCACTGGGCCACACACACCCCACTTGACTGGCATCGGTTGAGCCCCCTTTTGAAAAAGAAAAAGATGCTTTGCATGAAGCACTCTCAAAAATACGCGTGCCTTTCCCGTCCCCTGGCTGACCCCGGGGAAGAAAAGTCCTCTGAGAGCCATGACTTGTTCATCTTGGTTCTTTTAGAAACACAGCGAGGGGACTCCAACCACAGTCTCCCTCGTTGCCACTCACTGGGCCACACACACCCCACTTGACTGGCATCGGTTGAGCCCCCTTTTGAAAAAGAAAAAGATGCTTTGCATGAAGCACTCTCAAAAATACGCGTGCCTTTCCCGTCCCCTGGCTGACCCCGGGGAAGAAAAGTCCTCTGAGAGCCATGACTTGTTCATCTTGGTTCTTTTAGAAACACAGCGAGGGGACTCCAACCACAGTCTCCCTCGTTGCCACTCACTGGGCCACACACACCCCACTTGACTGGCATCGGTTGAGCCCCCTTTTGAAAAAGAAAAAGATGCTTTGCATGAAGCACTCTCAAAAATACGCGTGCCTTTCCCGTCCCCTGGCTGACCCCGGGGAAGAAAAGTCCTCTGAGAGCCATGTCCACATTGTCAGTGGACAGACACGTGTGCTTATCTGCCAGCAGACCCACAGCAGCACTGAAGACAGGTTCCGAGAGAACGCTGGCTGCAGGACACGACAAGATCCCCAAGACGTACGTGGCGAGCTCAGGCAATTTATCAAGATTGGAAGCCAAGAATGAGCAGGGCTCAAGTTGCACAATAATGGCATGTTTCCTTGCATATACTCATATATCTGTGTGTCCTCCTCTTTTTCCTTGTCCAGCTCTTTTGTTTTCGCATGAGTATATGTCCTTGTCACTTTCCCATGTGTTGTGAGTTGTTTGTGACCTTTTGGACACCTTTGAGGGTGTTTTCTAGGTGTTTTTCTGTGTTTGTGATTGCCTGCCATTGTTTCCTATGCAGTTCGAGTTCGGTTCGTCGAACGTTCGACGAACCGAACTCGAACGGGAGGTCCGTTCGGCGAACCAACCTCGAGCCGAACCGCGACCGGTTCGCTCATCTCTACTAGGGACCCCAACGTAGAGAAATACTTTGGCGTAGTGTTGGGGCTCTTCTGCATTGATCAATTCAGTAGCTAAATTTCTCTTTATTCATATATTCATGGCAGTAATGCAGGTTCCATTTTTCACATTTCATTCTTACAAATAGCTATTGAATTTTTCATGTCAGTATTCACACAGCAGTTTCTGCTATTCCATGTATTCCCCTTCCATAGTCACTGGTGTGCATACCTTATCTCCCCATATCCAGCATGGATGGGCTGGAGAGGAGGAGGTGGAGGAGGAGGCGAGTCAGCATGAGGAGAGGATGGGTATTGTTCCTCCTGGTGGGGACACCAAACCTTTGCCTGTTTGCAGCCTGGCCCACATGGCACAGTTCATGTGAAAGTGTCTGTGGCAAGACCCCCGCATGATACACATTTTATCCAACAACCTATACTGGTTGGCCACCTTTCTGGACACACGGTACAAGGAGAAATTTCTTTCTCTGCTTTTGGAGTCACCAAAGTGCTGCATAATGGAATCCTTCAAGAGGGTCATTGTAGATCAGTTGCTGAAACATCACCCTAAGACAACGCTGGGGCAGAGTTACGGGCTCTTTTCAACACCAAAGTTTAATGGAGAGAGACACGAACACCAGCTCCAACATGGGTGGGGGGAAAATGTGTGCAAACTTGACCATTTTCAATAAACCAGATCATCAGCAAGGGCTATCTGTGCCTGTAACAATGCCAAGGAGGGCGAAGTTGCACAGCATGATCAAGGGGTATTTAAGTGACCATACTAACGTCCTTTCTGATGCTTCAGTTCCCTTTATTTATTGGGTGTCCAAGCTGAACACTTGGCCCGACCTCTCCTTACATGCCTTGGAAGTGCTGGCCTGATTGGTTGCTCGTGTGATGTCACAGAGTGTTTTCAGTTCTGCTAAGGCAATCATTACTGATAGGCATTCATGCCTCTCCACAGAAAATGCAGACACACTTACTCTGATTAAATTCAACAAGGACTGGATTTCTCCACAGTTTCTAATCCCTCCAGATGGGAGCAAGCCAAACTAAATTCCCCAAAACGTTAATTTTGACTACTGCTGTAAATGTCCACCCCTTCCCGTATAAAGCCGTTTCCTTCCTGCGTCAACCTTGACTCAGGCCATAGGCTAATTTTTGTAAACACTATGCACATTGTGCAGTAGACAAACCAGGTGTTACGAGGGATAAGGTGGTATATATTCCAATCGCCAGTCGGGGCCCACCATGCTCCAGCTGACAAAGGAGCTGCTGGCAACCCGAAGGTTAGGTGGAGAATACAGAGCTGGGTGGCTCTGAAATAATAGGGGCCTGAACCAAGTTAAATAGCACTGGGATCAGGAGACTGTAAATCCTGTTAGCGTCACAGGGTCTACTCACGCAGCCCAGGAATTCCCTGTTCATGCTACAGGGGTCCTGGGGTACGCCGTCCGTGCGAGAAGGGGGCACAACCGGACAGGTGGCACAGCAGCTGCAGCCCAGTTGACTCCACTGGGCTGCCCTAGCAGGACAGGATGGTAGGAGGTGGAAGCCCGGCGCCTGGCCCTATCGTGCTGCACCACAGGTGTCTTGGCGTGACAAGCACCGGATGCCTAACCCTGCCTACCACTTCCAATTTAAGGCTTATGCCGCAATGAGGCTCTAACATTGAAGTGTGCTTTGCCTGAGCATAGGTGAAGACTGCGCACCTCCATTTTGGTTCCAGCCCCTTTTATAACCTAAGTCTGCCCCAATCCCAGGGTGGACCACAATGGCACCTCCAGGGGCCAATAGCGGAGTGCCACGTTATCAGTGACATCACCAGCGGCCTATCCGGAACCGCCACACCACTGATGACCTCATGGCAGCCACGCCCCAAACACCTCACCAGTCATCATCTGATGACCAATGGTGGAGTGCCAGGTCATAGGTGCAGGCCTCTGCGAGATAGTCCGGAGTGACCCCGTCTTCAGGACACCTGATACCCTCTGGCCTATCAGGGCCTGCCACCTCACGGACATGCCCAGTGAAGTCCTTCCCGGACTTAGCCTCCAATGCTCTAAGTGCCTGAGCATGCTCAATAGCCTAAACAATGGACTTAAGCTCCAAAATAAGACTAATCACCCTGAGTATGCTCAGTAGGCACAACACAGGACTTAGGGCGGCTTTGCACATTGCAACATCGCACATGCGATGTCGGTGGGGTCAAATTGAAAGTGACGCACATCCGGCGTCACTTTCGAGATCGTAGTGTGTAAATGCTAGATGATACGATGAACAAGCGCAAAAGCGTCGTTATCGTATCATCGTTGCAGGCTCCGACTTTTTCATAATTATGCTGCAGCGACAGGTACGATGTAGTTCCTTGCTCCTGCGGCTGCACACATCACTGTGTATAACGCCGCAGGAGCGAGGAACATCAGCTTACCTGCCGCCGCCGGCTATGCGGAAGGAAGGAGGTGGGCGGGATGTTTACATCCTGCTCATCTCCACCCCTCCGCAGCTATTGGCCCCCTGCCGTGTGACGTCGCTATGACGCCGCACGACCCGCCCCCTTAGGAAGGAGGCGGGTCGCCGTCCAGAGCGACGGTCGCAGGGCAGGTGAGTGCATGTGAAGCTGGCGTAGCGATGATTTTCGCTACGCCAGCTATCACAAGATATCATACCTGCGACGGGGGCGGGGACTATCGCGTGCGACATCGCAGTATCGGCTTGCAATGTCGCAACGTGCAAAGCCCACCTAAGACTTGGCACGATGTTCAAGTACCTGTGCAAAGACGCTTTTCACACTGTGTGAGCATGCTCAGTAGCCTTAACTGAGGACTTAGCCTCAGAAATGGCACAATCAGGCTGAGAATGCCAATTAGGAAAAACACTGGACTTAGGCTTTGGCAGGAGTAAATAGGCACGCACATGTGCACTAGCCACTTCTCCACACTTACATTTGGAGGAGGAAGCAGCCAGCCGGACGACCCGAGGCATGGCCAAAAAGGGCGGCCGACACCTGGGCGTGACTGGAACCACAGCCGGCTACTTGCGGCTATGGCGCTGTCGATTCGTAACACCAGGACATTGCTCCTACTCCAGCCTAACTACTATTCGTCATTAGAGGACCTTGTGATGGTGATTACCTGAGTCAACAATAACTCAGCCCATAGGCTAATTTTTGTAAACACTATGCACATTGTGCACTGGACAAACCAGGACAGTACTCCTTCTCCAGCCTAACTACTATTTGTCATTGGAGGCCCTTGTGATGGTGACTCCCAGCGTCACCCATGACTTAGGCCATAGGGCTAATTTTTATAAACAATGCACATTCTGCACTGGACAAACCAGGACAGTAGTCCTACCAAACTTATATTTGTCACGGAGACACATGTCACAGGTTGTCTCACATTGTAACTGAGATAGGGGATACATATTGGATAGAAATCTACTGTCAGTCACCATAGCTGGCAAAAAAACATTCCTGGGTTGTCCCACATTGTGCCTGAGATAAGGGATACATATTCGATAGCAATTTACAGTGACTGTTGATGAACAATTGATGGCCCTTTGAAAACTTGAATTGAGGGCCCCAACTACTACACTAGTCCTACGTAAATAATGTTTGTCATGGGAGGCCCTTGTCATGGTGCTTTTGTGCATCTATGACACAGACCCTAGTAGTAATTTTTAGAAATCCAATGCACATTCTGCACTGGATTAAGTACTAGAGTATCAATCAACAAGTCTTCTCTTCGTATATAATCAGGGGAATATTGCCAATAAATATCTCTGCGCCATTTAGAGGAGCTTCTCCAACCCTTCCTGGAGGGTGGACATCATATATCCTTTGTCCATTCACTTGCAAAAGTGATATATTTGAGCTTATCATCCAGTTGACTAGTGCAGCTTTATTTTTTCTGTTGGCAGATTTCAGCTCAACACGAGACTCACAGGCTGCAGTCACTGCTCTCTTCTTGTACTCCGTGTCCCTTGGCCTTGTTCTCTGTAGTTTCTGCCCTTAAATTAGTTAAATGAGTGAGTAAGGGCCGTACGATATGAATAAGTTAGGGCACACACTCTGAAATGTACAGAAGAGGGCACTCCAAAATTTATAGAGGAAGGTCCTTTCAAACATATCTTACTGGATCACCTCAGAGCCCTCACCAACCTCGGTTTCCTGACATCTACAGGCATTCTGAAAACTTGAATTTAGGGCCGCAACATGACATGGAGGAGAAGGAGGAGGGTAAAGACCAATGCTACAATGGGCGCATTGTAAGCTTTTATGGAACATGTTTTCCACTATCTGAGTCTCAATGAGGGAGGGACCGCCCAAATGTATAACTAACAGCAGTCCCTCCACAACATATGTTACAAGACCACTTGAGGCCCCTCAGGTCAAAGATCAACATATCAATGGGCAT
This sequence comes from Anomaloglossus baeobatrachus, assembly GCF_048569485.1. NCBI lineage: Eukaryota > Metazoa > Chordata > Amphibia > Anura > Aromobatidae > Anomaloglossus > Anomaloglossus baeobatrachus. The sequence continues at coordinate 202,554,129 of NC_134358.1, forward strand.
GACCTAGCTGGCCTTGTAAAGTGCTGGGGAATAGCTAGCTAGAAATTATGTATGACAGAGGAACCTACAAAATGTATAAGTAAGGGCCCTCCCAATTATAAAAGTTAAAAAAAAGTCAAAACACGACTAATGAACAAACGCTAAAAGAGATAATTTTTTTTCTCCGGTTTGTTTAGTCACATGGAGGAGAAGGAGGAGGGTAAAGCCCAACGCTACAGTGGGCGCATTGTAAACTGTTATGGAATGTTTTCCACTATCTGAGTCTCAATGAGTGAGGGACCGCCCAAATGTATAAGTAACAACAGACCCTCCAAAATGTATGTTACTAGGCCACCTCTTGGTGCTCACCAAACACAGGTTTCCTGACACCTGCAGGCCCTCTGAAAATTTGAATTGCGGGTCGCAGAATGACATGGTGGAGAAGGAAGAGGGTAAACTACAATCATACAGTGGGCGCATTGTAAACTGCTATGGAATCTGTATACCACTATCTGAGTTTCAATGAGGGAAGGACCGCCCAAATGTATGAATAAGAGTAGTCCCTCCCAAAGGTATGTTACTTGGCCACCTCTGGGTGCTCAGCAAACTCCGGTTTCCTGACACCTGCAGGCCCTCTGCAAATTTGAATTGAGGGCTGCAGAATGACATGGAGGAGAGGGGTAAAGTCCAACACTACAATGGGCGCATTGTAAACTGCTATGGAATATGTATTCCACCTTAGTCTCAATGAGGTAGGGACTGCCCAAATGTATAAGTAACAGCAGTCCCTCCAAAACGTAGAGTACAGACCAAAGGTTTGGACACACCTTCTCATTCAAAGAGTTTTCTTTATTTTCATGACTCTGAAAATTGTAGATTCACATTGAAGGTATCAAAACTAAATGAATTAACACATGTGGAATGAAATACTTAACAAAAAAGTGTGAAACAACTGAAAATATGTCTTATATTCTAGGTTATTCAAAGTAGCCACCTTTTGCTTTGATTACTGCTTTGCACACTCTTGGCATTCTCTTGATGAACTTCAAGCGGTAGTTACCAGAAATGGTCTTCAAACAGTCTTGAAGGAGTTCCTAGAGATGTTTGGCACTTGTTGGCCCTTTTGTCTTCACTCTGCGGTCCACCTTACCCCAAACCATCTCGATTGGGTTCAGGTCTGGTGACTGTGGAGGCCTGGTCATCTGGCGTAGCACCCCATCACTCTCCTTCTTAGTCAAATAGCTATTACACAGCCTGGAGGTGTGTTTGGGGTCATTGTCCTGTTGAAAAATAAATGATAGTCCAACTAAACGCAAACCGGATGGAATGGCATGCAGTATGCCTTCAATTTTGAATAAATCCCCAACAGTGTCACCAGCAAAGCATGAGATCTCCCTACTGTAGAACAACAGATGGAGTAGAAGACATTCACAGTTTTCCTTTTCTACCATCTTTTTCAACATGCTCTTTAATTAAACCTCTCTATCAGACAATCTGTTTGTTGATTTCACTCGAGGTTCTAAGCTGCTAAATCTGTAGTGCTTTTCACAATTCTCTCATGACTTTTGACCTGAAAGGGGTCTCTTGTTCTGTTAAAGTATCCATAGGCAGATTTACTCAAGAGAGGAACAACTCACAGCTTTACACTTGGCAAAGGAGTTTCTTAATGGCATTACCTTTGGGTACTGTGTAGCATAATTAAAGACCAATAATACCTATTGATGTCCTCTGGTGGACTTTTACCAGGAGTCTGACCAAATCCATCAATATTTGGTTGAATGGTATCTCAATGAGTGGCAATGGAACAAAGAGACTGTAGAAGTGGGCTACTGGGTAGGTTATTTGGAATGTGGGACTGGTGGAACAGGAATAACAGCAGCTTTTGATTTCTCTGTTGCACCTGGGCCAGTAGAATTTCTGGAAGATCTGCTCCTGAGTCTTGTCTACTCCAAGATGACTGGTCAACACATATAAAATTAGTCATGTCTAACACTCTGCATCTATAGGGCCCTGATACCAGCACTTTCTCTATTACCTTGCCCCACAGAATGGTCACTTTATACAGCAGTTCCTCATTTATGGCAAAATATAATACCAAGTGTTAGCCCCTGGATCCTGAGAAACACCATTCAACACTGTCACATTCTCAAGAGCACACTTCTTGTTAAGTCCCTCAGTTGGGCAGTTTCAAAATTTCACCTTGACACCTCCAGCTCAGGAACATTGGCTTCAGGGGATGTTACCTCATCTTTACTGACAGCCAGCATAGAAAATGGAATCTCATCGGCCACAACCTGTGATGAGGTTGTCAGTTAGCCTTGTTGTGATATTGCTTTCCCCACAAGACCCAAATAAAAAAAAACCCCACAACCCACAACAATAGGATATAACAAGATTTTGATCACCCCTATATCTTGGAAATCTGAACAACATTCTGTGCTTATTTCGACCCAACCCACATGATAGTTCTTGTTGTTTCCCCGGATACACTTATTGCCAACCTCCTTCTGAGGGACTAGCACATGTGCAAATGTGGCCCTTATAAGGGTCAGAAAAGTACCTGAGTCCAGGAGTCCTATTACTTGTACACTAATTACAGTTACCTGGCATGCCTGTAGCCCCTCACCAAAATGAGGAACTGCACTGCAGGCATGGCAGATGAAGTAGGAGCAGCATCAGCCTGTGCTGCAGTCTGTCGGATTTCTGGTCATGGGACAATGGGTAACTATATGGCCAGGAACATGAAACCTCCAGCAGATAACATAATGAAACTGATCCCTCAAAAGCGGCTCAGATGCCCCAAAAAATTGTTTCCTTCTTGTGGGTGTTAGCCCCCTTTGGAAAAACCCAGTAAGTTTATATAAAGTTCTCTTGACTACCCAGGGAGTTCTCAACCACCAGGGGCCTCTCCACCAGGTTCACAAGTTCATCTTCATTCTGCGGCAGTGAATTAATAGACCCATCCATCACCATTGTCTCCAGTACCCGTGTTGAAGAACAAGTCTGGGGCTGGAGCCATTTTCGCATCAAGTGGTCAAATATCTAAAACCGGGAAGTGTGTCCCTGTGATAGCTACAGCGATGAATCCAATGTGCTTTGACTGCCAGGGTTATACTAAGATTAGCTACAATCTCTACTTTTAGTTTGCCATACTCATTGGCATACTGAAGGGTCAGATCATAATGCACCATCTGCGGTTCCCCAGTAAGATATGGCTCCAAGACCTCTGTCCACTGCTCTAGAGGCAAACTTTTTCAGTCAGCCACCCTTTTAAACACAGAAATGCCTCATTGTCATCATCTGGAGTATTTTCTGCAATGCTGCTCTTACCATTTTCCTCACCTGGATCTCATCACTTTGGTTTGGATGAGGTGCGGTTTCCCTGATGCGGACATCTTCTGTCAAGAGATCCATCTGCTGCTGATGCTTCTGTTAGTTCTGTTGCAGTTGTTTAACTAGCTCCTCCATTCTTCTCAACTATGTCTGCACAGCTTCACAGCTTAATCTGCCTTCACACAGGGCATACAGTATTTACAGTATACCACAATCACCTGTGCTCCTTGGGATCTTATGCTCACATACCCAGAAAGCTTGGGCACCCTGCGCTGCGGATTCCAATCCCCAGCTGCCTAGTTGTACCTGGCTGGACACAAAAATTGGGCAAAGCCCATGTCATTATTTTTTTTTTCATTATTTCATGAAATTCATGAAATAATTAAAAAAAAAAGGGCTTCCCTATATTTTTGGTTCCCAGCCGGGTACAAATAGGCAGCTGGGGGTTGGGGGCAGCCCGTAGCTGCCTGCTGTACCTGACTAGCATACAAAAACATGGTGAAGCCCACATAATTTTTTGGGGGGGGGCAAAAAACTCCTGCATACAGTCCTGGATGGAGTATGCTGAGCCTTGTAGTTCTTCAGCTGCTGTCTGTATGAAGGAGAACAGACAGCAGCTTCAGAACTACAAGGCTCAACATGCTCAATTCACTAGTGTATGCAGGAGAGCAGACAGCAGCTGCAGAACTACAAGGCTCAGCATGCACCATTCACTAGTGTATGCAGGAGAGCAGACAACAGCTGCAGAACTACAAGGCTCAGCATGCTCCATTCACTAGTGTATGCAGAAGAGTAGACAGTAGCTGCAGAACTACAAGGCTCAGCATACTCTATACAGGACTGTATGTAGGAATTTTTTTGCCCCCCAAAAAAATGACATGGGCTTTGCCATATTTTTGTATGCTAGCCAGGTACAGCAGGCAGGTACAGCTGCCCCCAACCCCCAGCTGCCTATTTGTACCCGGCTGGGAACTAAAAAAATAGGGAAGCCCTTTTTTTTAATTATTTCATGATTTTCATGAAATAATTAAAAAAAAAAAATCAACATGGGCTTTGCCCCATTTTTTTGTCCAGCCAGGTACAACTAGGCAGCTGGGGATTGGAATCCGCAGCACAGGTTGGCACTAGCTTTTTGGGCCCCTCTGCTGCAAATTGCAATCCACAGCCTCCCCAAAAATGGCAGTTTCATAGAAGCGCCATCATCTGGCGTTGTATACAAATACAACTCTTCCAGCAGCCCTGAAGCAGGGTGGCTTGCTGGGTAATAATGGGTTAATACTAGCTTTGTTTTACTAGCTATTATTAAGCTAGAGATTCTTAATGTCAGGAAAGTTTGACCAAGCCATTAAGAATCTTCAATAAAGGGTTAAAAACAAAGACACCACACGGAAAAAAAATACCTTAATAGAAATAAATACACAGACACACTTAAAGACTCCATGTTTATTACTCCCTGTCAGCCCTCCATGATCCTGGTCTTCTGTCTTCTTTCCCCTTCAACCCATGCAGCTCTGCTACATCAGGCAACACTGCATGGGAGGAAGACGCTGCTGCTCCCCGTGCAGTCTAATCACTCAGTGAGAGCGGGCTGTAAGCGGTGACGTCCCCGCTGCCACTGTTGCTAAAGTAATCTGACAGGCGGTTACTATAGCAACGGTGCTCCGATCACGTGATTCCCGGTGCCGCAAATCACCGGCTGTGGCAGCCAGTCCTTACATGTGGGCTGACTCTGTAAAGAGCGCCCACATGCAGGAACAAGAAAGCCGACCATGTGCCAGAGCATCTCGCCGGTACACGGAGATGCACAAACAAGCATCGCGTACCAGAGAGATGCACTGACAGGATCTAGCATGACGTCTAGCCATGTGACCAGTCTGTAGCCAATGAGATAATACACACGTGACTGGTCACATGCTATTTTGACATCACGGAAGGTCCTATCATCAGTGTTGGTTACTGGGAGGAAGCAGCGATTATCGGAAGGAAAAGCGGAGAGAGACGGAGTGCAGGATGTGTCGCGGGGACCTCTAAGTATAATGGCAATGTTTATTAACTGTATGTGTACATGTATAATGTGTTTTTATGTGTTTGTGTTTGCCTGCCATTGTTTTCAATGGGGTTCGAAGGGGTTTGTCGAACGTTCGACGAACCGAACCAATCTCAAACTCTAGGGGGTGGCTCATCTCTATTCATTAGCATGTTAGCATGCACACAGGGGCGTGTTTACATACTAAGGGGGCCAACTAGTCAAGGAAACTAATGCCCTTGCAACTAGTCACTGGCCTCATTCGCATATCATAAAGGCTCTTTAGATATACTTTTTCTAAAGATCCCTTTATCTATGCCACTATAGGCTGGGACTGCTAGGCAGTGATTAGCAATATGCACCCAGACCTGCTCTTGATTCTGGGTGCACACAGTACCTGACAGATTCCCTTTTAGCTATATGCTGCATTTTAAGTTATGTTTTAACATTTTGACTTTTTATTGTGTTTATAATAATAATATTTTTATGCAACTTAAATACAGCTGCCTATGCAATTAATTATTCTCTCCTCATATTAATACACTCCTTAGTTTCAATGTTTAATCTATATTTTATACTAAAAAAAATAAGTAAAAATTACAAAGTTCAAAAGTAAATGATTTGTTTTAATTTATAATAAAGAAGAATAAATTATATTTTTGGGTTCAGTAAAATTAATCAGTCTCTTAGAAAAAAATACATTTTCCATAATTCTATTGAAATAAGCCAGACATGAAATTGATCAGGTGTTATAACCTGCATACACCAAGTGCTGTGAAATGAGCAATAATGTTTTGTCTAAGTAAAATATATCACCAAACAATATTTTTTTCAAACTTAGCGCCAAGTCCACTAATATTATAATTACGTAGGCACAAAAGTCCTTTGTTCCAGTGTTTATTTACATTCACGGAGGAAATCCTTTGTAGGGACAATCCAATTTTATCCATTAATGCCAAACATCTGAATTTAAACTGCATGGAGTTTAATAAAACATGCAGTTTATTTTGGCAGCAGAATGACTTAACCTATGTAAAAAATGAGTAAAGATCAAGTAAAATGCGAAAAAGAGGAAAAGTTAGTTCTTTTGATGTGCAAAAGATTTTTTTAGCTTTGCATAACTGATCCAAATAAAATATTTTAACCAAAAAGTATTACATCACTCACTAATAATAATAATAATAATAATAATAATAATAATTTATTATTATAATAATGTTTGCATTCTAACCTCAAAATAAATATAACTTACCGGTCTAAATGTTAGTTTCTCATCTAAAACACCGTTGCAGAAGCTTCTCAAAATAGTAAATAGCAGTATTATTTAATCCTATTTCTATAGAATCAGAATTACTTGAAAATGACGTAAATATTTTGAAAGTAAGCAATAATCAGATTGGAGCGATAAAGAATTCAATGATAGAGTTAATCAAATCTTTGTAAAATTGATTTCCTAAGATTTCATTGAATTTTCCCAAATATATGATTTGCAGCTAAAATATGTTGGGAATCAAAATACTGCAAATCCTTTAACAGCCCAGAAAACATTCTTGTAGAAACTTTCAGGTCTCCTATGCCTGCATTGAACCCCTTTTTTAACACTTTACCACAAATACGGATACTTAATAATCAGTAATATCTAGCTAAATTCAACATATGTGATTACACTGCTCAACACAAAACAAATCATCAGTAAAGGTAATAAGTCTGTTTTATGGCGTTGAGTTTGATGTGCTGATTCTAAAAATATGCTTTGTTTTGCTCTATCACATGAAGTTTTTGCAATAGAAGTATTTTTGTTATTATGTTATTTCTGCATTTTCAGTGTATGCTGGGCCCCTCATGTGATATACTGAAGTTGTTCAAATCGTCTTTGTGACTGGTTGAATATGAGGAAAGTGGCTATGCCATTTGCTGTTCCATGATTTGGAGAGAACCCAAAATCATAGTGATGACTGCTACTTTTGTTTTGTCTACTGAAAGGCTTTTCTACAAAGAACAAACATACGATTAATTACCCTGAACTTGAATCTGCAATTAGGCAAGTTCCACATGATGGTACCTTGCCAGTTCCTGTACCACCCTTGTATGAATTGGATTAAAATGAAGTAGAATATAAAGACTATGGAGCTGAAGCTACTGGCCAAGACATGCAGACCTCAAGTTAAGATTAGTATGTACCTGATGGAGCAGCCAAGCAGCCAGAATGCTTTACTCAACATGAATTAAATGATCTCCTTAGAGACTTTCATTATCAAAAGATAAAGCTGAACTTCTTGCATCTAGGTTAAAACAGAAATTTTCTTCATGATGATGTCAAAGTGTGTTATTACTGAAACAGAAGTAACACTTTAACACAATTTTTCACAATTGATGGACCAATGGTGTACTGTAAAAATGTGAATGGCCTCTTTGAAGAACTGAATCAAGAGTATTTTGTTACATATTGGCGATTGTTTATTGACTCATCTCAGAGAAGTTTGAAAGCAGTGTTGCTTCACAATGGAATGATGAAACCATCAATCCCTATTGCTCACTCATGTCATCTAAAGGAAAATCTTTCAGTTGTTTTGGATGCTATACAATATAAGCATCATCAATGGAATATCTGTGAAGTTTTGAAAGTGATTGGTCTGCTAATGTGAATGCAAGGAGGTTTCACAAAATATTGTTGATTCTTGTTTTTATGGGACAGTAAAAATACAATAGAGCATTATATTCATCGTGATTGGGGACAGAGAAACAACTATGCTCCAGGTAGAGATAATGTTCAGCATAATCCTTTAGTTGATCAAACAAAAATATTTCGTCCTCCACTGCATATAAAGTTGATATTGATTAAAAACTTTGTGGAAGCTATGACAAAGACTAATTCATGAGGATTGTACATTTCATTTGTACATTACGTTCCAGTACATTTCACAGAAATTCTCCAGCATTTCACCAGCAATTCTGAAGGAAGTGGTATTTGTTGGTCCTCAGAGCAGAGAGCTTGATGTGTTTGAAGGAACTCTAAATGATAAGGAATTGAGATTGGAAAAGCTTCAAGTGGATCTTTGAAAACTTCTTAGAAAAAAATAAATCTCCAGAATATGTTGAAGGTGTTGAGGAACTGCTAAATGCATACCAGTGTCTTGGATGTCGCATGTCTCTGAAAATGCACTTTTTGCATTCACATTTAGATTCTTCCCTCAAAATCTTAGGAATGTAAGTGATGAACAAGGCAAGCAGTTTCACTAGGACATTAAAGTAATGGAACATCACTACCAGGATTTTTGGAATGACTCAATGATGGCAGATTACTGTTGGATGTTATATAAGGACAACCCTGAAAAAAATCGTATCAACAACAGTCTAATGTCAAGCACTTTTAATTTTTGCTCATATTTTGGTTTCTATTTTGCATGTGAAATTATTTTGGTTCAATAAAAACTGTCTTGTAAAACGAAGCATTTTTTTCTAATCTGTAGATTAGTTTTCTTAATGTTGCCAGTATATTTATTATACCTTATAATAATGATGCTGCTCCAAGGAAACTATACGTACTACAGAAAAGCTATATACATTTTTGAAATCAGGACAAAAAGATGATTCAGAAAAGTACAAAGTCACCTGCAATGATTACAAAAAATATTTTTTTGTAGTCCCATGGTATTGGAACACAGTTAGTAAGTGGTGGTAGCTAGAGATGAGCGAACTTGATCGGAACATTTTCGCCAATTTGAAATTCGGTATGAGCTTTGCCAGTTCGGCTCGAGCTTGGATTTCTGAACACTTTTTTCAAAAGTTTGCAATGTTTGATTTTGTTTGGTAACTGATTGGTTTGCAGAAACCATGCAGTCCCAGCCTCATCACAGCCATGTTAAGTATTGGCATGGCTGTGATTGCCCAGGGAAATCATTGCAGTCACACTCTCTTCCAGGCTCGCTTGTTAAACTTTATGAATTTTCATTTGCTTTCCCCAACCACCCTCTGTGTATAGCAGTCTGTGTTTAGTTACTCCAATAGAGAGAGCGGAGTGCAGGGCACACCCACCAGAAGATAGTGATAGTGTCACATCATGGGCCGGCTAGTCAGCTAGTCCATTGTATTTTTCAGTCAAGCATTCCCGTTGCAGTTCTGCTTTTCATTATTCCCCTATACATTGTGACTGGTGTGCAACTCTTTATCCTATTGTTTCGTCTGTAGTGAGGTCTGGATACAGTGCTGGGATGAGATGGGAAAGGAGCTTACTAAACCTGAGTTGGTATCTGCGATGACTGATTCCCCCACTGAGAAGGCTGGCAGGGGAAAAGCCCCTTGAAAAGCCAGAGGAGGAGGAAGAGGAATCAGAGGAAGAAGTCCTCCCACCTGCCCAAGTGCTTCAGCTGTTCAGACCCCCGTCCCACCCTGCAATCCACTGGAGCAAGATAAGTTGTGGTCCCCTGCCCCCAGTCACCGGTTTCTCCCTGAAAAAGGTCGAGACATTTGATGTGGTGGAGGAGAGGATAGATACCTTAGCCTGGGAGTAGCTGGCTGAGCTGAAGAGAGACGACTTTGCAAATGGTTGTACCCAAGGCAAGGTCATTGAGTTTAATCAGACCTAAGGCTTTAGGTTTATAGCTGAAGATAAGACTGGGTACCATATATATGTGATTCGGGCCATGGTCAAACAGGATATCCTCCCCACTCGCCTACAGACCTTGTATGTGAGGCAAAGTGTGTCGTTCATGCGTCTGTGGTGCCACAAGGGGGGGTATGTGGTGAGGGTAACCCAACCCACCACTGAAGAGGAGGTTGAGAGGTAGGAGGAAAAGGTCGAGGAAGAACGGCAAAGCCATTGATGCGGTAGGACCCTGTCTGTCAGCTGCAGGGAGACCCCTCTCGAAGAGGAGCCTCTAGCCCCATCTTTGAGGGGTGCTTCTTACCCAGATACCCATGTGGCCAAGCAGGGGTACCAATAACCTATCAACATCGTGCCCGGTACTACCATACATGTTACCGGGAACCAGACAGCATAACTATTTTATATCGGCACCAACATTCTTCGAGAGGACAATGGCAAGAACGAATACCCAGCCCAGCCATGGAAATTGAGCAGGCCCCCATCCGCTAGGTTCCAGGATGCCAGGAAATTATGGTGTTCTGTCCTGGATTGATGACCCCTGTCTGTTCCACTGTCCGCCAATAACCAAGTTGAAAAATGGGCTCATTCTAGAGCCCTTTTGTAAAAAAAGGAACTGGGTCCAGTTGGGCCGCCATCAGGACTGTTGTATGGGCAGGATGCCACGTTGGCCAATAGAGGTCCTCATGTGAAAATTTGAAAGGGCAGAAGATATTGCACTTCTGGCTGGATAGGCCATTTTTATTTTTTTTGGTGTGCTGTTTCCCCCCGAGATTTGCACTTGTTGTACCCTCCTCTGCTGTATTTGGAGGATTTTGAGCTCTCTGAGCTGCAGGAGGATATCCCCCTGAGAAAAGGACTTGTCCCTTGCAGCTCTCAGAAACTGTGCTCCAAGCTGATGTTTAAAGTTTGCCCCATAGACTTTGCCCATTTACACCCTGCCTCTATGGATTTAGCCCTAACCAACCCATGAGAGACTGTGCACAGTCCCGTGAGTCATGAGTGGAGGAAATTTGGATGTACGTCCTGATGTACCGACCGGGTTGGGACATGTATTATTCTTTATGGATGAATAATTTTAAAGATTGTGCCACCACCATTACGTCAGGCAGGAGACATGAACAAAAACCACATGGTGGTCTTTGTTATGGTGTCTGATGAAAGTCTGTGACCTTGAACTGGAAGGGTAACTGTTGGTCCACAGGCCTGTTTTTTAGAAAACAGACTTTGTCCTGGAGATTTAGGATGGTCTGGCCTGAAGAAAGAAAACATTAATACCCCAGAGAACAAAAGAGTTGATAGAGAATTTATGCAGGTTTTTCTGGCTGATTTTATTATGTTGCAGATTTCCGCATGGCTGAAGATGGCACGGTTAAAGAGGAGAAGAATGTAGGAAGGTGGACTGTGACCTGCAACCACCTGAAGGCCTCCATGTTTGTTTTAAGTGTATACTGTATATTTATATGCATAGTAATCAGGGCCGGCTCCAGGTTTTTGTGGGCCCTGGGCGAAAGAGTCTCAGTGGGCCCCATCCACACATAGACATGCACAGATACATACACATACAGGCATACATACACATATATATTTAAAAAGTAATTCACAAAAACACATATAAATAATAGACATAAATCTAGACACAGTCATATACACTGACATACACACACAGACACATTAGAGATATTTCTAATATTGGGAAGCCGACAACAGCCTCATTCACCTCCCCGCTTGTCTCAATCCAGCTCCTCCTGGGCATGTGTCTGTGCCACGCTGATTGGTGGTCGTCACTAACAGACATGGCCGCACATAGAGCACACTGACACTGCTGTATATACATCACAAGAGTGGCTGGGGACATACATATTAATGAGGGAAGGGGTATACAGCAATGGGGGGCATACAGCTTCAGAGGGGGGCATACAGCTTTAGAGGGGGGCAGTGGCTCTGGGGTGGGGGGACAAACAGCTCTGAGGTGGGGGGTGAAATGCAGCTCTGGGGGTATACAGCTCGGAGGGTATACAGCACTGGGGTGGGGGAACATACAGCTCTGAGGGGGTATACAGCACCAGGGTGGAAGTGACATACAACTCCGGGGGTTTAGTAGTATGCAGCCCCCATATTCCTCCATATAGTATTATGTAGCCCCCATGTAGTATTATGCAGTCCCCATATGGCACTATGCAGCCCCCATATGGCACTATGCAACCCACATATGACACTATACAACCCCCATATAACATTAAGCAGCCCCCATATATAGCACAATGCAGACCCAGATAGCATTAGGCACCTTCATGTAGTATACGGCCCACATATAGCACAGTCCAGCCCCGGATAGCATTAGGCACCCTCATTTAGTATACAACCCGTATATAGTACTGTTACACGTCGTGGCTCTCTTATTGCAAGGAATGAGGTGGTCCCCCATTCCTTGTCTGCCACGAGCCCTCCTGCTCAGCAGCGCCAAAGGTCTGGGAGACTGCAGGAGTTGCCTTCTCAGAGACACAGCAGAAGGGTGACACCTAGTGGTTCTCCCCTTGCAAGGAATGGAGCGGTCTCCCATCCCTTGCCTGCCATGAGCTCTCCTGCTCAGCATCACAGAGGCTCTGGGAGGTTGCACAGTGTGCAAAGAATAGATGCTCAGGGAAGCAGCAAGACTTCCCAGGTCTCTGCACATTGTGAAACCGGGGATCCCGCCTTTATGACCCAGAGGCAGGAAGATGAGCATGTGCTCCACGTGACGTCTTCTGATTCGCTCACTGATATCACACGGCCCGATGACGAGGCTGGTGATGTGCTGAATCCTGACTGGCTGGGCCAGGACGTCACGAATCCTGATTGGGTCACGCCCGTCTCGCGCCCGCCCTTGGGTGGAGCTACACCTCCTTAAAAGCTCCCCCTGCCATCATGGCGGTGTGCGACCGTCCTTCTATGTTTGGATGTCTGGCAGCGTGCTGTCACGCCACTGCTTAGGCATTATTGTCTTTTGTGGGCTTTGCCATTGCTGCTCAGGCAGCACCTAGTTTGCAGGTCTTGCCCCTGCCTTGCTGCTCCGGCAGTATCCCGTTTAGCAGGCTGTGTTCCTGTCCCAGGTGAGCTCCTCGAGTCTCTGTCGGACTCACTTGGTTTCTGAAGCACACGTGCGTGGGCACCTCTGTGCTACCCCCGTGCCATATTCCTGTGACTCCCGCTGGCACACGTGTGTAGGCACCTCTGTGCGTCCCCGTGCAACAGGTACACCGTACGAGAAGCCCCGAGCCATACAACCCTCACGGGTTAGGGCGGACCGGTGTACATAGATCGTCTGTGACGTTCCAGACGATCACTAGCAGCAACCCGCTCACTCTTTCCTGACCATAGCAGCGGTCCCTTACACCGCACAGTGGACCTTGACCGGCGGAAGCTGTCCATTTCCCATCTTGGCACGCTTCCCCGGGTCCCCCTTGTAACATAGTACAATGCAGACCCAGATAACATTAGGCACGTTCATGTAGTATACAGCCCGTATATAATACAATGCAGACCCAGATAGCATTAGGCACCCTCATGTAGTATACAGCCCGTATATAGTACAATGCAGACCCAGATAGCATTAGTCACCCTTATGTTGTATACAGCTTGTATATAGTACAGTGCAGACCCAGATAGCATTAGGCACCACCATGTGGTATACAGCCTGTATATAGTACAGTGCAGACCCAGATAGCATTAAGCACCTCCATGTAGTATACAGTTTGTATATAGTACACTGCAGACCCAGATAGTATTAGGCACCCCCATATAGTATACAGCTTGTATATAGTACAGTGCAGACCCAGACAGTATTAGGCACCCTTATGTAGTATACAGCTTGTATATAGTACAATGCAGACCCAGATAGCATTAGGCATCTCCATGTGGAATACAGCTTGTATATAGTACAGTGCAGACCTAGATAGTATTAGGCACCTCCATGTGGTATACAGCTTGTATATAGTACAGTGCAGACCCAGATAGCATTAGGCATCTCCATGTAGTATACAGCAAGGATATAGCACAGTGCAGACCCAGATAGTATTAGACACCTCCATGTGGTATACAGCAAGGATATAGCACAGTGCAGACCCAGATAGTATTAAGCACCTCCATGTGGTATACAGCTTGTATATAGTACAGTGCAGACCCAGATAGCATTAGGCACCCCCATGTAGTATACAGCTTGTATATAGTACAGTGCAGACCCAGATAATAATAATATAATATTATAATATTATTATTATTAGTAGTAGTAGTAGTAGTAGTAGTACAATGCAAACCCAGATAGCATTAGGCATCTCCATGTGGAATACAGCTTGTATATAGTACAGTGCAGATCCAGATAGTGTTAGGCACCATTATGCAGTATACAGCTTGTATATAGTACAATGGAGACCCAGATAATAATAATATAATATTATATTATTATTATTATTATTATTAGTACAATGCAAACCCAGATAGCATTAGGCATCTCCATGTGGAATACAGCTTGTATATAGTACAGTGCAGACCTAGATAGTATTAGGCACCTCCATGTGGTATACAGCTTGTATATAGTACAGTGCAGACATTAGGCACCTCCATGTAGTATACAGCAAGGATATAGCACAGTGCAGACTCAGATAGTATTAGGCACCTCCATGTGGTATACAGCTTGTATATAGTACAGTGCATACCCAGATAGTATTAGGCACCTCCATGTGGTATACAGCTTGTATATAGTACAGTGCAGACGCAGATAGCATTAGGCACCCTCATGTAGTATATAGCCCTCATATCATTTAATGCACCTCCATGGTCGTCTGGCCACAGTGATTACATATATACTCACTTTTCCTCGTTCCCCCGCTGCTCCACTCTCCTCGACGCGTCCACTGCTGTCACTCTGACCTCACTGCAGGCGCGCAGTGGTGACGTCACTGCGTTCTGCTGCAGAGCTGTCAGAGGCTCAGAGCGCTGACAGTCAGAGCGAGGAGAACGATGACAGAGGGAGCGCGCCGCTCCATCTCTCATCATTGCTTTCAATTGTATCGGCACCTGCGATGCCGATAGAATTGAAAGTGTGATCCTCGGCGGGGAGAGGGGGGCGGTGACAGCGCGGGCACTGTGCCCCCCTAACACCACGAGTGGGCCACCCGGCAGCCCAGGTCCCCGGCATTTGACCGGGTCTGCCGCGTGCTGACGCCGGGCCTGGTAGTAATGAAAAGGTTTACAATCAGCAAAATGCAGCAATGTTTAAAACGTGTGTTCAGTAAAGCGTTAAAAGTTTGGAACCATTGTAGACTCACTTGTAGTAATGCTGAATATAATATTGCATGGTATTACCAAGATCCAAAATGGCCGATAGGACATCCCGCTGCAACCAGGTAACACCTAAACACACACTACACTATAGCTTTCAACCTGGTAACTTTAAGGGAGCCTTTAAGAAACACTTTGAGAGAGTATATAACGTTCCTTAATTTCCCAGCTGCTGGGACATCTGGAAGCTGTGTCCGGGTACCAGAGTTCAAAGCCTCCAGGTGTCCCAACAGTTGGGAACTCCAGGAAACTTAACAGCTCTCTAAAATGCTCCCTTAAGGTTTTCCTGCCTTACAACTGCTGGGATATATATCAATGAATTCACTGCACTCAATTCTTGTTTTGCAAAGAGTGGAACAAAATTTATTAGAAAAACGTGGTAAAGCAAACATCCAACGACGTTTCGACCCACCTGGGTCTTAGTCGAGTCGCTGTATAATGGGTAACTGTAGAGTGAAAGATGACAACTGCTGGGAGATAGGGTGGCTCTGAGCTCCGGTAACGAGAGCTCACAGCCATCGGGTCTTGCGGCAGCTTTCAACTAGGTGACTTTAAGGGAGCCTTTGAGAGAGCCTTTAATAGAGCCATAAAGGTTAATTCTGTTCCCAGCTGCTGGGACATATCGGAGTACCAAAGATCAAAGCCTCCAGGTGTCTGAAAGGCTGGGAACTTCAAGTAACGTCTCTCTTAAAGACTCAACTGTAGTAACGCTGAATATAACATCGCACGGTGTTACCAAGATCCAGAACAGTTGGTTAATGGCTGGGATGTCCCGCTGAATCCAGGTAACATCTCCACTTCACTATACACACTTTCCCGCCTTTCTGTATCGTGCTGGGGCTGGTGCAGGACTACATCCCTCACGCACATTTACGCAGGTAAAAAAGTACACATAAGATGGTATATGACGCCGGTTAAGCTATCTAGGTACGTTCCCAGCTATATTCTGTGTGTTGGAAAGGTTGTGCCCAAGAGAGCTCTATTGGCCACTTGTGTTGGTCATGCTCTAAGGTCACAGCTTTTGGCAGGAAGTTTTTGGGCTTATTACTGAGGTTACAAAGATAAGAATTCCTCCTTCAGCTCCCCTTGTGGTCATACAGGGGTGGGGGAACTCATTTGAGTTTATATCTCATGCACTGATTGCAGCCAGACAGTGCCTGGCGGCAAAATGGAAACTCCTGGAGGTTCCCTCTCTGTCTGAATTAATTATGAGAATTAACACTCACTATATGTATGAAAAGCGTTTAGCCTCTACCTTATGGAAACAATTAGACTTAAACAACAATGGGAATCTTGGGTGACACCTTTTTTTTGTATCTATCTTGCTTGTGATTGAGTGGGATTATTTCTTCCTTTACCCCTTTTTTTTCTCTTTATGTGTTGTTATTTGTATGGTGGTGTTATTTTGATATGTGAGCATATTATTATTGCTGCTGTGTATATATACTATAAATACAACTTTAATAAAAATTATCTGATAAAAAAAAGTTTTTTTAAATTGTTTATTAAAAAAACCCAAAAAAACAAAACACATGAGCTTCCACTATTTAGATAAACAACCAAGATAGTGCTCACAGCTGGGGGTTGTAGTCTGTAGCTATTTTCTTTATCTGTGCTGGGTATCAAAATATGAGGAACCCTATGCCATTTTATCCAATTATTTATTTATTTTGACACTACACTTTAGGGACCCAGACAGTTAAGGGTGCTTTACACGCTGTGACATCGCTAACGATATATTGTCTGGGTCACGGTGTTTGTGACACACATCCGGCGTACTTAGCGACGTCGCAGCATGTGACAGGCTGGAGCGACCTAAAATGATTGCGAAAAAGACAAAAATCATTTGTTTGGAGAGGTCGTTTAATTACAAAAAATCGTTGTCAGGTAAATAGCGATGTTGTTCCTCGTTCCTGCGGCACCACACATCGCTATGTGTGACACCGCAGGAGTGACGAACATTTCCTTACCTGCATCCTCCGGCAATGCAGAAGGAAGAAGGTGGGCGGGATGTTACGTCCCGCTAATCTCCGCCCCTCCGCTTCTATTTGCCAGCCGCTTAGTGATGCAGCAGTGACGTCGCTATGACGCCGAACGCACCTCCCCCTTGAGGGAGGGATTGTTCGGCGGTCACAGCGACGTCTCAGAAGAGGTATGTGCATGTGACACTGCCGTAGCGATAATGTTCGCTACGGCAGCGATCACCAAATATCGCACGGACGACGGGGGCAGGTGCTATCACGCTCGACATCGCTAGCAAACGCTAGCGATGTCACAGCGTGTAAAGCGACCTTTAGTGTGAAGGCAACCAATCACAGATGCCAACACAAAGGGTGGGTGGATGAAGCAGGATTGCAACCAATCACAAACACTGTTACAGATGGTGAGCCGAGGGAAGCAGTACATATTCATGTACTTTAATGAGCAGACCAGGAAGCAGTGTGACAGATGTGGGTAAACTCAGAAAGTATAATTTTTAGGCTTTAACGCCTGTAATACTCTGACATTATTCCCAGAAACAAACTGTGAGCCAACGGCTTGCTAGGATCCAGATCCGCAGTTGCTCGAGGGGTCTCCGGACCCGAGGCAGGGTCGCACGGCCACTCAAATTAAAAAGGGGGGGACATTTACAAGGGGTGAAAGATAAAGTTCGTGATGCCACCCACGGGTCGTGGTAATGTGGGATACCACCACTGCTGGGGGAGCACTTGGGAGCAATGGGATGGCAGCTTGAGATGTTAACCCCTCTGTGGGCAGGGGGATGGGGTTCCAGGGCTCGGTAGTGGGAGGATGGGGGACTCGTCGGGAGGAAAGGGGCACAAAGTACTCACACAGTCCAGAAATTCTGACACCGACAATGGGTAAACCAAAGTCCTAAATGACCTGCAGATGTTGTTGGAGCACACTGGGTCCGTGCCCTTTTGGCGTTGCTGGTTGGTCTGAAGCCTTGTCCCTTGGCACTGTGTTTACTCTTTGTGGATCCCTTTTGCCTGAAACTACTCGGGTCCCGCTCACCCGTATGGCTAACGGAGTGAGCTTGCTCTCAGGGTTCACGCTTGTGATTTTCTGGACACTTTTGGGAAGTCCTGTCCCCCTCATTGCGTTAGTACCCCGATTTTGGAGCAGGTGGCGAACGGCTCGTGAAGACTCCATCCTCGTCGGGTAAATTACTGGGCTGCGTGAAGCTACTTCCCAGCCTTGGGTCCGCGTACCCCGTCATGTCCTGGCCCCCGCCTGGTTTTAGAACAAGGCCGCCGAACTGCTCTCTGTAGCAGAACCGTGCCCCTTGCCACTACCCCCTGCGACTGGGGTTCTAGCTCCTTCCAGGCCAGGCCAACGTCTGGCACCTGGGACAGGTACAGGAGCCCAGCTCCGCAGTGTGACCTTTCACTGTCAGTGCTGTGCTCAAACTCTCTCTACACACTGACACTTCTAGCCCTCCTTCTACTATCCCTCCATATGGGTGGCCCTATTCCCCTCAGGCTGTCCAATGGGTGTCTGGTGGGTGGGGTGCAGAGTGTTCCTCAGGATTTGTGTATACCTGTTTTTAGCAACACCAAAGGGACAGGACCCGTAACCAAGGAGGAGCAGGTACCATGCATAAGAGCAGGTTGCACAGTACCCTTGTGACGACCTGATAGGCCAGGGCATCACATTCCCCCTTAGTTAAACGTAGCTTGTCCGTGAGCTACAGGACACCAAGCATTTATTAACTGTAGAAAAAGTGGTTAACATAAATAACATTTATTAAACAGGTTCATCCCACATAGGGGAGGCACTTTCACCTAAATGTTGCAAACCTAGAGTTCACCTGCCAACAGGGGGAAGCTACCGGTTTTGATGGCAGCGGAGACTCAACCTGCCCCGTTGCAGTCCCTTCCTGCGACAGTCCAGTCCCAATGTCCCGGATCCCAACAACCCGCCACCCAAACAACCTGAACCCCTGGAAACCTATCCACAGGTCCGTGGCCAGGTTAAGGTCCCGGCCCGGGATGTGTCAGACGACTCATGTGGGCACAGGAGGTGCAATTATGTACAAGACACAAGTTTCTGTTGGTCACTCCAGTCCTGTGACCATGGTCCATTTTTACCTAACTTAACGGGTGTACACTTGTAGCAAATCTAGAGGAAAATCAGGTTACTTTTCCATTCAATTTAAAACTGGTTCATTAAGACACTCATTTTCTAGCAGTTTCTTTATGGAAAACAACAAACTGTGAAAAATAACAAACGAAAACACTGATACCTAACAACTCTATGGCATCGTTAACTTTTACATTATTAACATTTTTACTTTAACATTCTTCTCTGTACCTCCATGGAGGCTGACCAAAGTTAACACGAGTGGACCTTCTTAACTCTGGACTCTCATTCCATGACATGGCTACACTCCCTGCAGCTTCCTCGCCCTCTGTACTGGGTGTTATGGGTAAGACCCTACGTGTGCGTGGCAAGGGGACAGGTGCTACTCTAGGTGCTGGAGTGGGTGGATTGTCAGTAAGCTCTTCCTGTTATGTTTCTTCCACGGGTTGTGGGAATGTTAACACAGGGACTATTACTGCTCCATTCCATTTCCCACTGATCATCCAACTTGTGCTGTCTCCTTTTTCTTTTTAACACCACTTCACCGGGAGTATAGGGGGCTGTTTTAGCTTGTTTCTTAAAGTTCCTTTCTTGCCGCTTCCGGGTTTGATTCAAGCTTTCTTCGACACACTTCTGAATCTGCTTGTACTGAGCTTGGCGACACGAGTCCCAATCTTCTCCAGGTGCATAAGTTTCAGGCAATTCAATCTCCATCTTCAAGTCCACTGGGAGACTTCCAGGCCGAGCCCTCATCAGGTATGCTGGGGTGCACTTGGTGGATCCCACCGGAATATGGTTATACATGTCTACCAAATCCAGTAGTTTCTCAGGCCACAAGTTCCGCTCCTCCAAGGGAAAGATCTTCAGCAAGTTAATCACCAGGTGGTTCATCTTCTCACACATCCCATTTGTCTGCGCGTGGTAAGGGGTAGTACGGATCTTCTTGCACCCATACAGACTGCAGAACTCCTGGAAGATCTCGGCTTCAAAGGCGGGGCCTTGATCTGTCAAGACTCGGTCAGGATACCCATGCGGCTTACAGAAATGGGCCTGGAATGCCTTCGCCGCTGTGCTGGCTGTCAAGTCCTTGACAGGTACTGCCACCAGGAACCGTGAGTAGTGATCAACCATGGTGAGTGCATACGTGTACCCACTGCGACTGGCGGTTAACTTAACATGGTCCAGAGCCACGATCTCCAGAGGCTGCTGGGTGATGATCGGCTGAAGTGGTGCTCACTGACTGGTGCCATCTTGCCTCCTCAAGGCACAGGGACCACAGTTCCTACACCAGGCCTCGATGGAGTCCCTCATACCAATCCAGTAAAAGTGACTTCTTAGCAACATCTCCAGCTTCTTCCATCCAAAGTGCCCAGTTCCATCATGGTAGGCCTCCAGCACCACTGGGACATGCGACTTGGGGACCACAATCTGGCAGATCCTCTCATGGGTCATGGGGTTGGTTAGATTTCTACACAACTTGCCTTGGTGTAAGTAAAGCCGACTCCGGTCTTGCCACAATTTTCTGGCTTCTTCTGGGGCACCTGGTCCCAAACGGGCATCGGCTCTGGATAACAGCAACTTGACTAGCTTGATTGCAGGATCCTGGTCCTGAGCTTCTTGCCAGCCATGGTGAGGCAATGGGTCACAAGTCATCTCCTGCTGGTGAACACTCGCTAGAGGCCGCTTCTCTTAAGGGGGCTGATGGAATGCAGGTAGCTCAACCTCTTCCAGGTGGTTTTTATCCCTTTCTTCATACAGCAAATGGGGCATTCTGGACAATGCGTCCGCATTGGTGTTCTTGTGGCCAGCTTTATATTTGATAATAAAGTCATAATTAGCCAACTGTGCAACCCATCATTGTTCTAGGGCTCCAAATTTTGCCGTATCCAGGTGAGTCAGCAGATTATTGTCTGTGTACACAGTGAACTTGGCAGCGGCAAGGTAGTGCTTGAACCTCTCTGTCACAGCCCATACGAGTGCCAGAAACTCCAACTTGAAGGAGCTAAAATTCTCCGGGTTCCTCTCTGTAGGTCTAAACTTCCGGCTGGCATAGGCGATCACTTTTTCCTTACCCTTCTGCACCTGGGACAGGACGGCTCCCAGTCCCACATTACTGGCATCTGTGTACAGCACGAATGGTAGGCTATAATCAGGGTAGGCCAGGATTTCGTCCCGGGCAGGACAGACTTCATCCGTTCAAAAGATTTTTCTTGTTCCAGACTCCATTGGAATGGAGGCCCTGAGGGTTTTCCGTGTGTTGTTTGACCCACCAGGAGGTCTTGCAAGGGGGCCGCCATCTGGATATACCCCTTGATGAACCTCTGGTAGAACCTCATAAGGCCCAGGAACTGCCGTACTTCTCTGACGGTGGTAGGCCGTGGCCAGCTCTGGATGGCTGTGATTTTCTCGTGGTCTGGGCCACACCTTCAGCACTCACCATGTGCCCCAGGTACTGTACCTTCGGTTTGAGCAAATGGCACTTGGACAGCTTGAGCTTCATCCCGTATTTGGACAGGGCATCAAACACCTCAGCCAGATGTTCCAGATGGGCTTTGTATGTCTTGGAGTAGACGATAACGTTGTCCAGATACAGCAAGATTGTCTCGAAGTTACAGTGGCCCAAACAGCACTCCATCAACCTCTGGAATGTCCCTGTTGCATTGCACAGCCCAAATGGCATGCTGTTAAACTCACACAGACCCATCGGGGTCGCAAATGCGGTCTTCTCCCGGTCCTCTTCGGCGACTGCCACCTGCCAGTATCCGCTGGTGAGATCAAGAGTGGAAAAGTAAGTATCAGATTTTAAAGTGGCTAGCGATTCCTCAATTCGGGGTAGAGGGTAAGCATCTTCGTGGGTGATTTTGTTAATCTGGCGGTAGTCCACACACATCCGCATGGTCCCATCCTTCTTCTTTACAAGGACCAGTGGGGCGGCCCAGGGACTGCAGCTATCCCGGATCACCCCTGCTTCCTTCATACTTCGCAGCATGTCTTTAGCACATTGGAAATGGGCAGGTGGTATGGGCCTATACCTTTCCTTAATGGGTGGGTGAGTGCCTGTGGGTATGTGATGTTGTACCCCTTTAATCCGCCCAAAGTCCAATGGGTGCTTGCTAAAAACCTGGACGTACTCCCTCAGAACCCTGTAGACCCCTTGTTTGTGATGTGCAGGTGTAGAGTCGGTGCCCATATGTAGCTCCTGACACCACTTCTCTACTGAGTCCTGAGGATTAGCCCTGGGGGCCTGGTGGGGCATGTCTGGAGAGCCGGTTGCATAGATGTCGTTTGAATTTACTGTAAACAGCTTGGCTATGGTGGAATACCTGGGTAGTGTAACTTCCTCCTCCCCACAGTTTAGAATT
Source organism: Anomaloglossus baeobatrachus (assembly GCF_048569485.1). Classification (NCBI taxonomy): domain Eukaryota; kingdom Metazoa; phylum Chordata; class Amphibia; order Anura; family Aromobatidae; genus Anomaloglossus; species Anomaloglossus baeobatrachus. Next base: position 202,576,834 of record NC_134358.1, read on the forward strand.
CACACGGGCACCCTCCCCTTCTGGACATCGACTTCCACTCTGGCCGTAAACACTGTAGACCAATGCTCTGAGGGCAGGGGCTCTACCACTGACTTGTAATCCTGTCCCCTTGAGCCTATAGCTGCCATGCACCAGATCAACATTTCACTTCTTGGGGGCACCACTAGAGGAGCCACATCCATTACCCGTACACCACCTATCTCACCTCCAGAGAGATTTACCTATTGCCGCTGCAGGAGGGCTCGGATCTCACGCTGAAGGACCCTCTGCCGCCCTGCTCCTGCAGTCTCAGACAGCTGTTGAAGCAAAAATAACACCTCACCCATTCAATTCTCTATCATATTTGTTCCTAAAATGATCTTCGGGTTCCGATCACTAGGGTCATTTTGGACTGCAATAAGGCCTTGTCGGACTAACTCTAGACGGCCCACTTTAACGGTCACCTCCTTGAACCCAATTTGAGTCACAGGTAACCCGTTGACAGTATAGATAGTCAGGCCGTCGTATGGCGGGGTCAAGTCGTCATCCAGCCAAAACTTCTTATATAGTACATAAGGAATAGTTGTTACCTGAGAGCCGGTATCAAGGAGTGCAGAGGTCAGGATCCCATCCAGGGTAATAGAAACGATGGGCCGTCCCCTACATACCGCTGTCTCCAATCTGCTGGGCCTTGGCAATTTATTCCTGGGGATTGGCCGTTGGCCCCAGGTGTTGCTCGTTTAAAAGACAGGATTTTGCGCAGTGGCCGGTCTTGCTGCACTTGTAACAGACAGGTGGGCTGTAAAGGTCGCCGCTCCATCCTTTGTATGCTGAGGTCTGCTTCCTCATCCAGGGGATGTCCTCTGGACAGACGGCCAACTGGATCGCCCTTGTCGAGGTGGTCTTGGACTTTAGTATATGGAGAAGAAAGAGCCGGGGCACCACTCCGCACTATACAAAAACCAAGTCCATGCGGCAATATGAATCAGAGCAAATCTGGGGTGCTCATGAAAAAAGACGATGCAACATCCAATATAGAAGGAGAATGGCACTCACCAGATTACTGCTGTATAAAATCGTGTTTATTCGGATTTGGAGGTTACATGTGCAGGGCAGGTAGGTGGGGAGGGAGAGCTATACACGTCCGACGACGGCCGTTTTGCACTTACAAAGTGCTTCAGCTGGTCTGGATGAACATGACATCATGTCCGTTTTTAACCACATAACCCATGTGGCTGATATCAGACAATTAAAGTGAGTTAAAAACATTACATATCAACATATCTTAGGAATGCAGCAGTAGAAAAATACAAAATATGCTTTTCCATAATAGAAAAAATACGGATAAATTACCCTAGGAACACACTTAAATCATTCTTATCATTCAGACCTAAAGGGCCTGTGGCATTAAATTTCATTATATATTCTGCCTCCCTTCTAAGCAGAGACTTATGGGTGTCACCCCCTCTAGCCGCAGGTTCAACCAAGTCGATCCCTGCAAAGGTCAGCACATTGCAATCTGCATCATGATAATTTTTTATGTGATTGATTAAACGCATAGACCCTATTCCACTCGCAATGGAATTCCTGTGTTCCCTGAACCTGATAAATAACTGTCGTATAGTTTTGCCAATATAAAAATAATGGCAAGGACAGTATATGACGTATACTACCATTTTAGTCCTGCAGGTAATCAGATGTCTTACCCTGTGTGGATGGCCTCCGATATCTGAAACTCTGCCCGTTCTATGTGAGGCACAGAACGAACAATTGCCGCATCTGAAATTACCTACAGGACCAAGATGGTGCAACCACGATTTAGGGGGCATGTAACGTTTTTTGACCAATATGTCACTGATATTTTTACAGTGCCTATATGTCAATAGAGGCTTATTAAGCGCTATTTCCTTCAATTCCTGGATCCCTTCAATAATGTGCCAGTTTTTGTTTATGATTGTTTTTATCATTCGGTCCATAGGGCCATACAAAACGGTTCAATTGTTTTTTGGCACGTGTATTACAAGGTTTTCTCTTCTCTTGATTATCAGAAAGAAGTTTAGTTTCTGCTTCTTTCTGTATCTGATCAATGAGATTGAGGGGGTAACCTCTTTCTAGGAATCTATGTCTCAAATCAAGGGTCTGGGCTTTTAATCTATCTGGACTATTAGTAATCCTATTAAGTCTTAGAAATTGTCCAAAAGGGACCGATTGCAGCACGTGTCCTGGGTGAGCACTTTCATAATGTAATAATGTGTTCACTGTGGCAGGTTTTCTGTAGAGCTCCCGTATAATCCTCCCATCCTGGGCAGTTAATTTAACATCCAGGAACTCTATAGTCTGACCTCCAAATAGATGTGTGAACAACATGTTGTAATTATTATGTAAATTCAGATATGTCACAAAGGACTCGAATTGCTTTCTGTCCCCGTCCCAGACAATCAGTATGTCGTCGACAAAGCGTAAATATTTTCTTATGTGCTTTATATAAGGATTGTTGGGACTGTAAATCAAATTGTCTTCCAAGTGTGCAAGGAAAAGGTTTGCAAAGGTACAAGCCACTGGGGTCCCCATGGCCACCCCGCTGCTCTGTAGGAACCAGGTGTGGCCAAATTTAAAGGTGTTATTTTTCAGAATAAATGTCAGAGCTTGTTCCACAAAATTTATAAGAAGGTTATCCTCACCCAGCCCCCTCAGCATATCTATTATGGTGATAATACCCAGTTGTTGTGGTATTCTGGGGAAAAGGCTTTCCACATCCAGTGAAGCCCAGCAGAATGTTTCTTGCCACTCAAAATGCTCTAGCTGTTTCACCAGATCACTTGTATCCCTCACAAAGGAAGGAATAGTCTCTAATAATGGATGTAGCAACCAATCTAGATATGCCGACAGGGGCTCGGTGAGGGACCCTGTCCCTAAAACTATGGGTCTCCCTGGTGGCCTGGATTCAGATTTGTGCACTTTAGGTAACCAGTACCAATGTGGTTTGGTTGGAAAAGGGGGGAACAGTTTTTCCGCCCTATTACTTGTAATAAAACCTGTCGTCACCTGTCCATTCAGGAAACTACGTAATTTCTCTTTCAATCTGGTTGTAGGGTCACATTCTAGTTTCTGGTATACAGACCGATTATCAAGATGATGCTTTGCCTCTTCTAAATAGTAATCGGTGGATAAAAGGACCGTAGCTCCACCTTTGTCAGCCCTCCTTATAGTGACATTTTTCAATAATTTGATTTTTTCCAAAGCAATTTTTTCAAACTGAACTTTAGCTGCATGGCCTCCAGGATCCGGGCGATATCTCTGGTTAACTGCTGTACTTGGGTAGACAAATCACTGGTCCCGGTCCCGGACGTTGTTAAAAGGGCTGGTTCAGGCAGGGCCAATGCAGGTGACCTCACTTGCAACGGGGATGCATCCACTTGCCGAGTTGGGAGTGGGGAGTCAGGAGTCTCTGGGTGCTGCAGGGCCTTAATCGCCCGTTCTTTCAAGGTAGCAAAGTTCAGAGCAGGATGTTCCAGGGCCCACAGTCGTAGCTGCTTGCGGTCCTCCATTGACTCAAGGCCCTGAAAGAATTTCTCCACTAGCATTCTATTTCCCTCTGGCTCTCCAATGTCATTAGTCAGTCTCAAGGTCCGCAGCGCTGCCTGTAGCTTTAAGGTGTAGTCCCTAATGCTGTCTTGGGGCTGTTGCTTGCAACTGTAAAACCTCATCCGTAGCTCTGCTTCTGTGCGGGTCTCAAACGCAGCTCCCAGTCTTTGAAAGATGGCGGTTACTGAGGTCCGATACGCCTCAGTTCATGTCTCCACTTCTAGCTCAGCCGCGCCGGTCAGCTGCCCGAGCACTACCGACGCCCGCTGCCGTCTATTTAGGACATACATGTCAAGCACATTACAAATCTTCCTCTTAAATCTCTGCAGTGCATCTGGCCGGCCGTCATACTGGGGAAGCCAGGCAGCGCCTGGCACATAGGGCAGAGTTATGGGCATTATGGGCAAAACGGCGTCAGGTGCCAATGCCGCCGCTCTTGTGACCAGAGTGGCATCCGCTGCATCAGCATTACCCTGGTCGGGTGGAGGCAGCGCCGCCACACTCCCGTCATCTGGAGCCGACATCTTCGCGCACCCGCTTGGTTTTCTCCCAGCACTCTTTCGCGCACTGTGGCCCTCTGGGAACTTTCAGTTCCTGTTTCAGGCTGAGGCCAAAGGGCGGGGTTTCAGCTTTGCGCGCTTTCCGAGAAAGATGGCATTTTGACGCGGAAAAAGGCTTTGGACCCGCGGATTTCATTTTTTTCACTTTTTTCATTTACCTGGGCGCACGTCACCCAGGTAAGTGGGTCCTGCTCGCATCCTGTTCGTGACGCCAAGAATTTTGAGGTGTGCCGCCCCCGCGACAACCGACAGGCTGCTCGGATCCGGATCCACAGTGGCTCGAGGGGTCTCCAGACCCGAGGGGGGATCGCGCGGCCACTCAAATTAAAAAGGGGGACATTTACAAGAGGTGAAAGATAAAGTTCGTGACGCCAGCCACGGGTCGTGGTAATGTGGGATACCACCGCTGCTGCATTTGGGGGAGCGCCCGGGAGCGATGGGATGGCAGCTTGAGATGTTAACCCCTCCGTGGGTAGGGGGAAGGTGTCCCGGGGCTCGGTAGTGGGAGGATGGGGGACCTGTCGGGAGGAAAGGGCCACAATGTACTAACACAGTCCAGAAATTCTGACACCGACAATGGGTAAACCAAAGTCCTAAATGCCCTGCAGATGTTGTTGGAGCATGCTGGGTCCGTGCCCTTTTGGCATTGCTGGTTGGTCTGAAGCCTTGTCCCTTGGCACTGTATTAACTCTTTGTGGATCCCTTTTGCCTGAAACTACTCGGGTCCTGCTCACCCGTATGGCTAACGGAGTGAGCTTGCTCTCAGGGTTAACCTTTGGGATTTTCTGGATGGTTTTGAGAAATCCTATCCCCCTCGTTGCGTTAGTACCCTGATTTTGGAGCGGGTGGAGAACAGCTCGTGAAGACTCCGTCCTCGTCGGGTAAATTACTGGGCTGCATGAAGCTGCTTCCCAGCCTAGGGTCCGCGTACCCCGTCATGCCCTGGCCCCTGCCCGGTTGTAGCACAAGGCCGCCGAACTGCCCTAAATGGCAGTATCGTGTCCCTTGCCACTACCCCCTGCGACCGGGGTTCCAGCTCCTTCCAGGCCAGGCCAACGTCTGGCACCTGGGACGGGTACAGGAGCCCAGCTCCGCTCACTGTCACTACTGCGCTCTACACACTGACACTTCTGGCCCTCCTTCTACTATCCCTCCATATGGGCGGCCCTATTCCCCTCAGGCTGCCCAATGGGTGTCTGGTGGGTGGGGTGCAGAGTGTTCCTCAGGATTTGTGTATACATGTTCTTAGCAACACCAAAGGGACAGGACTAGAGATGAGCGAACCGGTCGCGGTTCGGCTCGAGGTTGGTTCGCCGAACGGACCTCCCGTTCGAGTTCGGTTCGTCGAACGTTCGACGAACCGAACTCGAACTGCATAGGAAACAATGGCAGGCAATCACAAACACAGAAAAACACCTAGAAAACACCCTCAAAGGTGTCCAAAAGGTCACAAACAACTCACAACACATGGGAAAGTGACAAGGACATATACTCATGCGAAAACAAAAGAGCTGGACAAGGAAAAAGAGGAGGACACACAGATATATGAGTATATGCAAGGAAACATCGATTCCATTAATGTGCAACTTGAGCCCTGCTCATTCTTGGCTTCCAATCTTGATAAATTGCCTGAGCTCGCCACGTACGTCTTGGGGATCTTGTCGTGTCCTGCAGCCAGCGTTCTCTCGGAACCTGTCTTCAGTGCTGCTGTGGGTCTGCTGGCAGATAAGCACACGTGTCTGTCCACTGACAATGTGGACATGGCTCTCAGAGGACTTTTCTTCCCCTGGGTCAGCCAGGGGACGGGAAAGGCACGCGTATTTTTGAGAGTGCTTCATGCAAAGCATCTTTTTCTTTTTCAAAAGGGAGCTCAACCGATGCCAGTCAAGTGGGGTGTGTGTGGCCCAGTGAGTGGCAACCAGGGAGACTGTGGTTGGAGTCCCCTCGCTGTGTCTCTAAAAGAACCAAGATGAACAAGTCATGGCTCTCAGAGGACTTTTCTTCCCCTGGGTCAGCCAGGGGACGGGAAAGGCACGCGTATTTTTGAGAGTGCTTCATGCAAAGCATCTTTTTCTTTTTCAAAAGGGGGCTCAACCGATGCCAGTCAAGTGGGGTGTGTGTGGCCCAGTTAGTGGAAACGAGGGAGACTGTGGTTGGAGTCCCCTCGCTGTGTCTCTAAAAGAACCAAGATGAACAAGTCATGGCTCTCAGAGGACTTTTCTTCCCCTGGGTCAGCCAGGGGACGGGAAAGGCACGCGTATTTTTGAGAGTGCTTCATGCAAAGCATCTTTTTCTTTTTCAAAAGGGAGCTCAACCGATGCCAGTCAAGTGGGGTGTGTGTGGCCCAGTGAGTGGAAACGAGGGAGACTGTGGTTGGAGTCCCCTCGCTGTGTCTCTAAAAGAACCAAGATGAACAAGTCATGGCTCTCAGAGGACTTTTCTTCCCCTGGGTCAGCCAGGGGACGGGAAAGGCACGCGTATTTTTGAGAGTGCTTCATGCAAAGCATCTTTTTCTTTTTCAAAAGGGAGCTCAACCGATGCCAGTCAAGTGGGGTGTGTGTGGCCCAGTGAGTGGAAATGAGGGAGACTGTGGTTGGAGTCCCCTCGCTGTGTCTCTAAAAGAACCAAGATGAACAAGTCATGGCTCTCAGAGGACTTTTCTTCCCCTGGGTCAGCCAGGGGACGGGAAAGGCACGCGTATTTTTGAGAGTGCTTCATGCAAAGCATCTTTTTCTTTTTCAAAAGGGAGCTCAACCGATGCCAGTCAAGTGGGGGGTGTGTGGCCCAGTGAGTGGCAACCAGGGAGACTGTGGTTGGAGTCCCCTCGCTGTGTCTCTAAAAGAACCAAGATGAACAAGTCATGGCTCTCAGAGGACTTTTCTTCCCCTGGGTCAGCCAGGGGACGGGAAAGGCACGCGTATTTTTGAGAGTGCTTCATGCAAAGCATCTTTTTCTTTTTCAAAAGGGGGCTCAACCGATGCCAGTCAAGTGGGGTGTGTGTGGCCCAGTTAGTGGAAACGAGGGAGACTGTGGTTGGAGTCCCCTCGCTGTGTCTCTAAAAGAACCAAGATGAACAAGTCATGGCTCTCAGAGGACTTTTCTTCCCCTGGGTCAGCCAGGGGACGGGAAAGGCACGCGTATTTTTGAGAGTGCTTCATGCAAAGCATCTTTTTCTTTTTCAAAAGGGAGGTCAACCGATGCCAGTCAAGTGGGGTGTGTGTGGCCCAGTGAGTGGCAACCAGGGAGACTGTGGTTGGAGTCCCCTCGCTGTGTCTCTAAAAGAACCAAGATGAACAAGTCATGGCTCTCAGAGGACTTTTCTTCCCCTGGGTCAGCCAGGGGACGGGAAAGGCACGCGTATTTTTGAGAGTGCTTCATGCAAAGCATCTTTTTCTTTTTCAAAAGGGAGCTCAACCGATGCCAGTCAAGTGGGGTGTGTGTGGCCCAGTGAGTGGCAACCAGGGAGACTGTGGTTGGAGTCCCCTCGCTGTGTCTCTAAAAGAACCAAGATGAACAAGTCATGGCTCTCAGAGGACTTTTCTTCCCCTGGGTCAGCCAGGGGACGGGAAAGGCACGCGTATTTTTGAGAGTGCTTCATGCAAAGCATCTTTTTCTTTTTCAAAAGGGGGCTCAACCGATGCCAGTCAAGTGGGGTGTGTGTGGCCCAGTTAGTGGAAACGAGGGAGACTGTGGTTGGAGTCCCCTCGCTGTGTCTCTAAAAGAACCAAGATGAACAAGTCATGGCTCTCAGAGGACTTTTCTTCCCCTGGGTCAGCCAGGGGACGGGAAAGGCACGCGTATTTTTGAGAGTGCTTCATGCAAAGCATCTTTTTCTTTTTCAAAAGGGAGCTCAACCGATGCCAGTCAAGTGGGGTGTGTGTGGCCCAGTTAGTGGAAACGAGGGAGACTGTGGTTGGAGTCCCCTCGCTGTGTCTCTAAAAGAACCAAGATGAACAAGTCATGGCTCTCAGAGGACTTTTCTTCCCCTGGGTCAGCCAGGGGACGGGAAAGGCACGCGTATTTTTGAGAGTGCTTCATGCAAAGCATCTTTTTCTTTTTCAAAAGGGAGCTCAACCGATGCCAGTCAAGTGGGGTGTGTGTGGCCCAGTGAGTGGAAACGAGGGAGACTGTGGTTGGAGTCCCCTCGCTGTGTCTCTAAAAGAACCAAGATGAACAAGTCATGGCTCTCAGAGGACTTTTCTTCCCCTGGGTCAGCCAGGGGACGGGAAAGGCACGCGTATTTTTGAGAGTGCTTCATGCAAAGCATCTTTTTCTTTTTCAAAAGGGAGCTCAACCGATGCCAGTCAAGTGGGGTGTGTGTGGCCCAGTGAGTGGCAACCAGGGAGACTGTGGTTGGAGTCCCCTCGCTGTGTCTCTAAAAGAACCAAGATGAACAAGTCATGGCTCTCAGAGGACTTTTCTTCCCCTGGGTCAGCCAGGGGACGGGAAAGGCACGCGTATTTTTGAGAGTGCTTCATGCAAAGCATCTTTTTCTTTTTCAAAAGGGAGCTCAACCGATGCCAGTCAAGTGGGGTGTGTGTGGCCCAGTGAGTGGCAACCAGGGAGACTGTGGTTGGAGTCCCCTCGCTGTGTCTCTAAAAGAACCAAGATGAACAAGTCATGGCTCTCAGAGGACTTTTCTTCCCCTGGGTCAGCCAGGGGACGGGAAAGGCACGCGTATTTTTGAGAGTGCTTCATGCAAAGCATCTTTTTCTTTTTCAAAAGGGAGCTCAACCGATGCCAGTCAAGTGGGGTGTGTGTGGCCCAGTGAGTGGAAACGAGGGAGACTGTGGTTGGAGTCCCCTCGCTGTGTTATACATGCTTTTAGAAGGGCATGACATGGCTTGGAGGTTGACTTTCATAAAATGCAAACTGTTGGCTACCAAAATGCTGCCTTTCCAACAACTGTGGTTATAGGCAATGAGGAACATACTGATGAAGATGAGACACAGATACCCGATTGGGATGACAACTTAAATATTCGGTCAGGGCAAGAAGAGGCTCGGTCTGAGGGGGAGGGGAGTGCAAACACAACAATTGATGATGAAGTTCTAGATCCCACCTACTGTCAACCCCCAGTCAGGCACTCGAGGAGGTCAACAGAGGCGGTGGAGGAGGATGCAACCGACGACGAAATTACCTTGCGCCTTCCTGGACAGAGTCGGAGCACTGGTAGCACGTCTACAACTGCATCCTCAGCCACCACTCTGCCTATGAGCATTATTCGGGGTGCATCAACAGGTCGCATGGCCTCTAAGCCTTGCCTAGCCTGTTCCTTTTTTGACATAGAAAAAGATCGCCCAAATCATGTGATATGTAAAATTTGTCATGATTCTCTTAGTAGAGGTCAAAACCTCAGCAGTTTGACAACTTCTTCCATGAATCGTCACATGAATAAATATCATAGGTCCCGGTGGGAAGCTCACTGTGCTGCAATGCGGCCTAGCGGAGCGAACCATCCACCGCCCGCCCCTTCCAGTGCATCCGCGCGCTCTTCATCTTCTAGGACTGTGGGGACAGCTGTCACACCTGTTTTTCCACGCAAAACTTCCACCACTGTAACCGCAACAGACAGTTTGCTTGGTAGGTCGTCAGTTGGTTTGGAAGGGGAAACAAGTGAGTGTGTACAGCTCTCTCAGACATCGATAGCACCTACGTTGGATGAAGGCAACATCATGTCTCCGCCTGCACTTTCCTCACAAACCTGCATTTTTCCAGGGACACCCTACTCAACACCGTCTACACACAGCAGCCAGATCTCTGTCCCTCAGATGTGGTCAAATAAAAGGCCACTTCCTCCGACCCATGACAAAGCTAAGAGGTTGACTCTATCCCTCTGTAAGCTGTTGGCTACCGAAATGCTGCCTTTCCGCCTAGTGGACACACAGGATTTTAGAGACCTTATGTCTGTCGCTGTGCCCCAGTACCAGATGCCTAGTCGCCACTACTTCTCTAAGAAAGGTGTGCCCGCGCTACACCAGCATGTCGCACACAACATCACCGCTTCCTTGAGAAACTCTGTGTGTGAACGGGTGCATTTCACCACCGATACTTGGACCAGTAAGCATGGACAGGGACGTTACATGTCGCTGACTGGGCACTGGGTAACTATGTTGATAGATGGTGAAGGGTCTGCTGCACAAGTCTTGCCGTCCCCACGACTTGTGTGTCAATCCTCTGTCTGTCCAAGTTCCGCCACTGCTTCTGCATCCTCCACCTCATCTGGGTCCTCCACCTCCGCCCCAAGCCTGCCTGGTCAGGCCACCAGCGTTCTCACTGCGCAGAAGGAATCACGCACCCCTCATTACTATGCTGGCAGCAGAGCGCAACGGCATCAGGCGGTCTTTAGCTTGACATGTCTTGGGAATAAGAGTCACACAGCTGAGGAGTTGTGGTCAGCTCTGCGGTCCGAGTTTAATAAATGGTTGTCTCCACTCAACCTGCAGCCTGGTAAGGCCGTGTGCGACAATGCTGCAAACCTGGGTGCGGCCCTTCGCCTGGGCAAGGTGACACACGTGCCTTGTATGGCTCACGTGTTGAACCTTGTTGTCCAGCAATTTTTAACACACTATCCCGGCCTAGATGGCCTTCTGACCAGGGCACGTAAACTGTCTGCAGTGCTCACTTCCGCCGTTCAACCGCCGCAGCTGAGCGACTTGCATCGCTCCAGAAGTCTTTCGGCCTGCCGGTTCATCGCCTGAAATGCGATGTGGCGACACGCTGGAATTCAACTCTCCACATGTTACAGCGACTGTGGCAGCACCGGCGAGCCCTGGTGCAATACGTCATGATGTATAGCCTGGGCCAACGAGATGCAGAAGTGGGGCAGATCACCCTGATGGAGTGATCTCAGATCAAGGACCTATGCACCGTTCTGCACAGTTTCGACATGGCGACGAATATGTTTAGCGCTGACAATGCCATTATCAGCATGACGATTACAGTCATTTACATGCTGGAGCACACGCTAAACACTATTCGGAGTCAGGGGGTGGGACAACAGGAAGGGGAGGAACTACAGGAGGATTCATATGCGCAAGACACAACAACATCACCAAGGTCCAGACGTTCATCATCACCAACGCGGCAGGCATGGGACCATGGGGGACAGGGATCAACAAGGGCGCATGGTAGCAGGCGAGATGTTGAGGAAGGTGCAGGAGGACATGAAGATATGGAGGACGAACTGTCCATGGACATGGAAGACTCAGCGGATGAGGGAGACCTTGGTCAAAATTCAGTTGAAAGAGGTTGGGGGGAGATGTCAGAGGAAGAAAGAACGGTTAGCACCTCTATGCCACAAACACAGCGTGGACTTGGTCCGCATGGCTGCGCAAGACACATGAGTGCCTTCTTGTTGCACTACCTCCAACATGACCCTCGGATTGTCAAAATTAGAAGTGATGATGACTACTGGCTTGCCACACTATTAGATCCCCGGGACAAGTCCAAATTTTGTGACATAATTCCACCCATAGAAAGGGACGCACGTATGCTGGAGTATCAGCATAAGCTGTTACTCGATCTTAGCTCGGCTTTTACACCAAACAACCGTGCAGGTGAAGGGAGTGATTCTCCCAGTTGTAACTTGACAAACATGGGACGGCATCGTCATCTTCAACAGTCTACCCGTACCAGTAGGACCGTATCTGGTGCTGGTAACAGCAATTTTATGGAATATTTTCATAATTTTTTTAGACCCTCCTTTGCAAGGCCACCAGAGACAACAAGTCTGACACATAGTCAACGGATGGAGAGGATGATACAGGAGTATCTCCACATGAACATCGATGCAATGACTTTGCAAATGGAGCCTTGCTCCTTTTGGGCTTCAAATCTAGAAAAATTGACAGAGCTCTCCAGTTACGCCTTGGAGATTTTGTCGTGTGCAGCTGCCAGCGTTGTCTCTGAACGTGTCTTCTTCAGTGCTGCTGGGTGTGTGCTGACAGATAAGCGCACGCGTCTGTCCAGTGACAATGTGGACACACTGACGTTCATCAAAATGAACAAGTCATGGATCCAGAAGGAATTTACTACCCCTGTGTCAGCCTGGGGAGAGTAAATGCTTGTGGATTTGGAATGTGCTTGATGCAAATCAAAACATCCTGTTTGCAACTAGGGCACAAGTGCTGCCACTGATGGGGTGTCTGTGTGCCCAATGTTGGGAAAAAAGGTAGACTCCGCTTGGAGTAACCCTTGCTTGATGTGTTTTTTAAAAATGATACAAGATGAACAGATCTGAAGGCAAGATGAAGGCAACATCATGTCTCCGCCTGCACTTTTCTCACAAACCTGCATTTTTCCAGGGACACCCTACTCAACACCGTCTACAGACAGCAGCCAGATCTCTTTCCCTCAGATGTGGTCAAATAAAAGGCCACTTACTGCGACCCATGACAAAGCTAAGTGGTTGACTCTATCCCTCTGTAAGCTGTTGGCTACCGAAATGCTGCCTTTACGCGTAGTGGACACACAGGATTTTACAGACCTTATGTCTGTCGCTGTGCCCCAGTACCACATGCCCAATCACCACTGCTTCTCCAAGAAAAGCATGCCCGCGCTACACCAGCATGTCGCACACAACATCACCACTTCCTTGAGAAAATCTGTGTGCGACAGGGTGCATTTCAACACAGATACTTGGACCAGTAAGCATAGACAGGGTCATTACATGTCACTGACTGGGCACTGGCAAACTATGGTGAGAGATGGAGAAGGGTCTGCTGTACAAGTCTTGCCGTCCCCACGAGTTGTTTCAATCCTTGTTCTGTATGTAGAAGTTAATACACTGCTTCTGCCTCTTCAACCTCGTGTGGGTCCTCTACCTTGGCGCAAACCCTGTGTGGTCAGGCCACCCTTCCTTGCAACTGCGCACAAGGACTACCACACACCTCCTTACTATGCTGGCAGCAGAGCTCAATGCCATCAGGCAGTCAAAGCTTTACTTTTAAATGTATGGGAAATGTGAGTCACACCGCTATTACAGAGAATAGTAGTCAGGCAGGGTCAAAACATTAATTGAGGAACAGGAACAGAATGGGACGGCCAGGAAAGAATCAGAAAACAAGCAGAGTTGAAATGCGTATCGGCCAACAAGGTACATAAACAGCAAGCAGGAAAAGTAGTCAGGTAACAAGCACACAAAATCATAAAACTGAACTGGGGGTAAAATTAACCAGAGGTTCATAGCTATGTCTGGCAGTGGTCTGCAGACAGGATGGGCATAAAAAAGGGTGTGGTGTCTTCCCATTGGTTGTAGCTGAATGATGGTATTTCATCTGTGAGATACCCACCAGCTACATTCAGCCAGAGATTCTGCATCTGTCAAGGTAATGCAGCCCAGTGGGTGAGCATAACCTGCGTCCACCTGCGCCGCTGGCATCGACTACTCTCACATCATCAGCACTATTCATGAAAGGAACACGTTGTCACCTGGCAACCGGAGTACAAATTGACGGAGCGGACTACGTTGGTGACTTAACAGCCGTGTGCGGCAATGATGCAAACCTGGCTGCGGGCCATCCTCAGGGCAATGTGACACACGTGCCTTTTAGGGCTCACGTGTTGAATCGAATTCGCCAGCAATTTTTAAAACACCATCACGGCCTACATGGCCTTGTGCAGTGGGCACGCTCGCTATGTGCTCACTTCCATCGTGCGCACACAGCAGCTCAACAACTTTCATCACTCCGGAAGTCTTAGGGTCTGGCAGTTAAACGCCGTAAATGCGATGTTTCGACACGCAGGAATTGGAATCTGCACATGTTGCAGCGTGTGTGGCAGCACCGCAGAGCCCTGCTGAAATACGGTAAGACATATAGCCTGGGATAACTTGATCCAGAGGTGGTGCAGATCACGCTGCTGGAGTGGTGTCAGATCAAGGACCTATGCACCCTGCTACACAGTTTTGAAATGTCGACGAAGATGTTTAGCACTGGCAATGTCATTCTCAGCGTGACAATTCTGGTCATCTACATGATGGAGCACACTGTAATTATTATTCTGAGTCAGGTGTTGGGACAAGAGGAAGGGGAGGAAGTACAGGAGGAGTCATATGCGGAAGGGATAACAAGATCTACGAGGTCCAGATGGTCAGCGGCACCTATGCGGCATTCATGGTGAGGGAGAGGGATTAACAAGGGCGCATAGTATCAGCAAAAAGTGTTGATGAAAGTGCAGGAGCCCATGAAGAAATGGAGGACGAACTGGCGATGGGCATGGAAGACTCAGCAGATGAGTGAGAGCTTGCTCACATTTCGGTTGTGCGAGGTTGTGGGTAGAGGGCAGAGGAAGGATGCACGATTCTCACCTCTCTGCCACCAACACACCAAGGACTTGGTCCTCCTGGATGCACAAGACACATGAGCGCCTTCTTGCTGCACTACCTACATGACCCTCGGATTGTATGAATTTGAACTAATCCTGAATACTGGGTTGCCACACTGTTAGATCCCCGGTACAAGACAAAATTTGGCGAACTAATTCCTGCCATAGAAATAGACGCACGTATACAGGAGTATCTGCAGAATGTGGTACGCAATCTTAGATCTACTTGTCCACTAAACACCAGTGCTGCACAGAGTGAATCTCAACGCTTTGTCATGGATAGGAGGAAATGGTCTTTTACTTGTCCACATCAGAGGGACCGAGGGATGGCTGCTGTGCTGAGATGGCGTTGAGTACGGTGTCCCTGCACAGTTGCACTTTTGGTCATATCCCAAAATGAGTTGAAAAAGGACAGATGCTGTTGGAAAGGGGAACAGGTGTGTTGGAAAGGGGAAAAAAGTTTTGGTCCGTGGATTTGGTGGTTAAGCAACTGTAACATTTGCTGAAGAAACAACATCTGTTACAGTGGGACTGGCAGATTTGGATAAAGTGGTATATAATCTGTGACCGCTATATAACGAAAATTAATAAGAAAAGAAAGAGAAAGGTATATATCCCCATCAGCAGTCAGTGTCCACCGTGCTCCCAGTTGGAAAAGGAGAGGTTGGCAACTTGAAGGTTTGGTGGAGGATACAGAGCTGTGTGGCTATGAAACTAATAGTAGCCTGAACCGAGTTAGACGCCATTCGGATCTGGAGACTGTGAGCCTTGTTAGCGTCACAGGGTCCACATGCCCACCCAGCCCAGGAACTCCCTGTTAACAACACAGGGGCCATTGAGTACGCTGACCGTGTGCGTAGGGGCCACACCTGTGGACAGCAGGCGCATCAGCAGCAGCAGGCCTGTTAATGCCACTGGGCTGCACAAGCAGGACTGTTAGGACAGGAGCTGGTCTTAACCGTTCTGCGTTACCAACTGTGGTGGTGGCCTGCATCCACCACCCGATCCCTGCCTACCTCTGGCCTAAAGCCGCAATGGGTTCAACACATGGAGGTGTGCTCTTTCGGAGCATAATAGAAGACTGCGCACCTCCTTGTTGGCTCCAGCCCCTTTTATAACCTGGGTCCGCCCCAAACCAGGGTGAACCACAATGCACCTCCTGGAGACAAAAGTAGAGTGACACGTCATGAGTGGCATAACTAGCGTCCTATTTGGAAACGCAACTTCAATGATGACCTCATGGCTGCCATGACCCAAACACCTCACCAGTCATCGTCTGAGCATCAATAATGCGGTGACAAGTCATAGGTGTGGGCCTCTGCAAGCCATTTGGGAGGACACCTGATGCCCTGTGGTCTATATGGGACCCCCACATCAGGGCCAGGGCCAAAGAGTTCATTACCGGACCTAGTCTCTGATGCAGGAAGTGCCTGAGCATGCTCAGTAGCATGAAATACAGTCTCTGAAAAAAGACTATCAGCTTTAGCATGGTGTCTATGCCCAAAACAGGACTTAGACCCGGCACGGAATGCAAGCACCTGTGCAAAGAGGCTTTTCACACTTAGTGTGGGAGCATGCGCTGTATCCCGAAATGAAAACTTAGCGTCAGGAATGGCACAGTCAGGCTGAGCATACTCACTAGGCGAAACACTGTAATTATGCTGCAGCTGGGGTACATCGGCACACGCATGCGCACTAGCTGCCTCTCCACACTTAGACGTGGAGGGGAAATTTGTCTTGGAGATGCTGTCTATGAACAGAAGGAAAAGCTAAAGGAAGCCTGACTTTCTATCCCTCCGAATTATGAAATGCAGCAATGAATTCCATGAGTTTGCTATAACATTAGCGTAGCAAAATGTGCATGAGGGTGTGATGTAGAGGTGCTAGAAATAGCTTGTCACCAGTGGGGCACTAATGGAATACAACAGCCAGTTCTATGATGCCACAAAATGGCAGTATTTTGTGCTATCATTATAGCTTATTAAAAACAGAGCACGAGGTTGTCATGCAGAGGTGCTGCACATAGATTTGCAGTAGTGTGAATTGACAAAAGTACAATAGCCACGTTTAGGATACAACTAGGTACAGTGAGTGTTTGCTAGTAAAATTGCTTAGTTTAAAAAAGTTGTAGTGTGCAATGCAGGCAGACGTGCTATGCAAATGTCTTTGCACTAGTGGGACTATAGCAAAGTCCAATAGCCACGTATAGGATGCCACTAGGTACACTGAGTGTGTGCTAGTATAATGGCTTCGTTATAATTTGTTGGAGTGTGCAACGCAGGCAGATGCGCTCTGCAAATGTCTTGGCACTAGTGGGACTATAGCAAAGTCCAATAGCCACGTATAGGATGCCACTAGGTACACTGACTGTTTGCTAGTATAATGGCTGAGTTTAAAAAAGTTAGAGTGTGCAATGCAGGCAGACGTGCTGCAAATAACGTTCCAATACTGTGAATTGACAAAAGTACAATAGCCACGTTTAGGATACAACTAGGTACAGTGAGTGTTTGCTAGTATAATGGCTGAGTTTAAAAAAGTTAGAGTGTGCAATGCAGGCAGACGTGCTGCAAATAACGTTCCAATACTGTGAATTGACAAAAGTACAATAGCCACGTTTAGGATACAACTAGGTACAGTGAGTGTTTGCTAGTATAATGGCTGAGTTTAAAAAAGTTAGAGTGTGCAATGCAGGCAGACGTGCTGCAAATAACGTTCCAATACTGTGAATTGACAAAAGTACAATAGCCACGTTTAGGATACAACTAGGTACAGTGAGTGTTTGCTAGTATAATGGCTGAGTTTAAAAAAGTTAGAGTGTGCAATGCAGGCAGACGTGCTGCAAATAACGTTCCAATACTGTGAATTGACAAAAGTACAATAGCCACGTTTAGGATACAACTAGGTACAGTGAGTGTTTGCTAGTATAATGGCTGAGTTTAAAAAAGTTAGAGTGTGCAATGCAGGCAGACGTGCTGCAAATAACGTTCCAATACTGTGAATTGACAAAAGTACAATAGCCACGTTTAGGATGCCACTAGGTACACTGACTGTTTGCTAGTATAATGGCTGAGTTTAAAAAAGTTAGAGTGTGCAATGCAGGCAGACGTGCTGCAAATAACGTTCCAATACTGTGAATTGACAAAAGTACAATAGCCACGTTTAGGATGCCACTAGGTACACTGACTGTTTGCTAGTATAATGGCTGAGTTTAAAAAAGTTAGAGTGTGCAATGCAGGCAGACGTGCTGCAAATAACGTTCCAATACTGTGAATTGACAAAAGTACAATAGCCACGTTTAGGATGCCACTAGGTACACTGAGTGTTTGCTAGTATAATGGCTGAGTTTAAAAAACTTGGAGTGTGCAATGCAGGCAGATGTGCTCTGCAAATGTCTTAGCACTAGTGGGACTATAGCAAAGTCCAATAGCCACGTATAGGATGCCACTAGGTACACTGAGTGTGTGCTAGTATAATGGCTTCGTTATAATTAGTTGGAGTGTGCAACGCAGGCAGATGCGCTCTGCAAATGTCTTGGCACTAGTGGGACTATAGCAAAGTCCAATAGCCACGTATAGGATGCCACTAGGTACACTGAGTGTTTGCTAGTATAATGGCTTCGTTATAATTAGTTGGAGTGTGCAACGCAGGCAGATGCACTCTGCAAATGTCTTGGCCCTAGTGGGACTATAGCAAAGTCCAATAGCCACGTATAGGATGCCACTAGGTACACTGAGTGTTTGCTAGTATAATGGCTTACTTATAATGAGTTGGAGTGTGCAACGCAGGCAGATGCGCTCTGCAAATGTCTTGGCACTAGTGGGACTATAGCAAAGTCCAATAGCCACGTATAGGATGCCACTAGGTACACTGAGTGTTTGCTAGTATAATGGCTTAGTTATAATGAGTTGGAGTGTGCAACGCAGGCAGATGCGCTCTGCAAATGTCTTGGCACTAGTGGGACTATAGCAAAGTCCAATAGCCACGTATAGGATGCCACTAGGTACACTGAGTGTTTGCTAGTATAATGGCTTCGTTATAATTTGTTGGAGTGTGCAACGCAGGCAGATGCGCTCTGCAAATGTCTTGGCACTAGTGGGACTATAGCAAAGTCCAATAGCCACGTATAGGATGCCACTAGGTACACTGAGTGTTTGCTAGTATAATGGCTTCGTTATAATTAGTTGGAGTGTGCAACGCAGGCAGATGCGCTCTGCAAATGTCTTGGCACTAGTGGGACTATAGCAAAGTCCAATAGCCACGTATAGGATGCCACTAGGTACACTGAGTGTTTGCTAGTATAATGGCTTCGTTATAATTAGTTGGAGTGTGCAACGCAGGCAGATGCGCTCTGCAAATGTCTTGGCCCTAGTGGGACTATAGCAAAGTCCAATAGCCACGTATAGGATGCCACTAGGTACACTGAGTGTTTGCTAGTATAATGGCTTAGTTATAATGAGTTGGAGTGTGCAACGCAGGCAGATGCGCTCTGCAAATGTCTTGGCACTAGTGGGACTATAGCAAAGTCCAATAGCCACGTATAGGATGCCACTAGGTACACTGAGTGTTTGCTAGTATAATGGCTTAGTTATAATGAGTTGGAGTGTGCAACGCAGGCAGATGCGCTCTGCAAATGTCTTGGCACTAGTGGGACTATAGCAAAGTCCAATAGCCACGTATAGGATGCCACTAGGTACACTGAGTGTTTGCTAGTATAATGGCTTCGTTATAATTTGTTGGAGTGTGCAACGCAGGCAGATGCGCTCTGCAAATGTCTTGGCACTAGTGGGACTATAGCAAAGTCCAATAGCCACGTATAGGATGCCACTAGGTACACTGAGTGTTTGCTAGTATAATGGCTGAGTTTAAAAAACTTGGAGTGTGCAATGCAGGCAGATGTGCTCTGCTAATGTCTTTGCACTAGTGGGACTATAGCAAAGTCCAATAGCAACGTATAGGATGCCACTAGGTACACTGAGTGTGTGCTAGTATAATGGCTTTGTTATAATTAGTTGGAGTGTGCAACGCAGGCAGATGCGCTCTGCAAATGTCTTGGCACTAGTGGGACTATAGCAAAGTCCAATAGCCACGTATAGGATGCCACTAGGTACACTGAGTGTTTGCTAGTATAATGGCTTCGTTATAATTAGTTGGAGTGTGCAACGCAGGCAGATGCACTCTGCAAATGTCTTGGCCCTAGTGGGACTATAGCAAAGTCCAATAGCCACGTATAGGATGCCACTAGGTACACTGAGTGTTTGCTAGTATAATGGCTTAGTTATAATGAGTTGGAGTGTGCAACGCAGGCAGATACGCTCTGCAAATGTCTTGGCACTAGTGGGACTATAGCAAAGTCCAATAGCCACGTATAGGATGCCACTAGGTACACTGAGTGTTTGCTAGTATAATGGCTTAGTTATAATGAGTTGGAGTGTGCAACGCAGGCAGATGCGCTCTGCAAATGTCTTGGCACTAGTGGGACTATAGCAAAGTCCAATAGCCACGTATAGGATGCCACTAGGTACACTGAGTGTTTGCTAGTATAATGGCTTCGTTATAATTTGTTGGAGTGTGCAACGCAGGCAGATGCGCTCTGCAAATGTCTTGGCACTAGTGGGACTATAGCAAAGTCCAATAGCCACGTATAGGATGCCACTAGGTACACTGAGTGTTTGCTAGTATAATGGCTTCGTTATAATTAGTTGGAGTGTGCAACGCAGGCAGATGCGCTCTGCAAATGTCTTGGCACTAGTGGGACTATAGCAAAGTCCAATAGCCACGTATAGGATGCCACTAGGTACACTGAGTGTTTGCTAGTATAATGGCTTCGTTATAATTAGTTGGAGTGTGCAACGCAGGCAGATGCGCTCTGCAAATGTCTTGGCCCTAGTGGGACTATAGCAAAGTCCAATAGCCACGTATAGGATGCCACTAGGTACACTGAGTGTTTGCTAGTATAATGGCTTAGTTATAATGAGTTGGAGTGTGCAACGCAGGCAGATGCGCTCTGCAAATGTCTTGGCACTAGTGGGACTATAGCAAAGTCCAATAGCCACGTATAGGATGCCACTAGGTACACTGAGTGTTTGCTAGTATAATGGCTTAGTTATAATGAGTTGGAGTGTGCAACGCAGGCAGATGCGCTCTGCAAATGTCTTGGCACTAGTGGGACTATAGCAAAGTCCAATAGCCACGTATAGGATGCCACTAGGTACACTGAGTGTTTGCTAGTATAATGGCTTCGTTATAATTTGTTGGAGTGTGCAACGCAGGCAGATGCGCTCTGCAAATGTCTCGGCACTAGTGGGACTATAGCAAAGTCCAATAGCCACGTATAGGATGCCACTAGGTACACTGAGTGTTTGCTAGTATAATGGCTGAGTTTAAAAAACTTGGAGTGTGCAATGCAGGCAGATGTGCTCTGCTAATGTCTTTGCACTAGTGGAACTATAGCAAAGTCCAATAGCCACGTATAGGATGCCACTAGGTACACTGAGTGTGTGCTAGTATAATGGCTTAGTTATAATTCATTGGAGTGTGCAACGCAGGCAGACGTGCTGCAAATGTCTTGGCACTAGTGGGACTATAGCAAAGTCCAATAGCCACGTATAGGATGCCACTAGGTACACTGAGTGTTTGCTAGTATAATGGCTTCGTTATAATTTGTTGGAGTGTGCAACGCAGGCAGATGCGCTCTGCAAATGTCTTGGCCCTAGTGGGACTATAGCAAAGTCCAATAGCCACGTATAGGATGCCACTAGGTACACTGAGTGTTTGCTAGTATAATGGCTGAGTTTAAAAAACTTGGAGTGTGCAATGCAGGCAGATGTGCTCTGCTAATGTCTTTGCACTAGTGGGACTATAGCAAAGTCCAATAGCCACGTATAGGATGCCACTAGGTACACTGAGTGTTTGCTAGTAAAATTGCTTAGTTTAAAAAACTTGGAGTGTGCAATGCAGGCAGATGTGCTCTGCAAATGTCTTTGCACTAGTGGGACTATAGCAAAGTCCAATAGCCACAGATAGGATGCCACTAGGTACACTGAGTGTTTGCTAGTATAATGGCTTACTTAGAATGAGTTGGAGTGTGCAGAGGACAAGAGGGTACAGTGGCAGGATTGTGGTGCTCTGGGTAGAGGAATGGAAGCCTGCCTTTCTATTCCCTCCTAATGGTGAAATGCAGGGAGGAAATCCCTGACCTGGGCTACACAGACGCTGTTGCTGTTTGCAGGACCTGTCACCTATGGCTCTCTGACCCTGCCGGTACGAGCCCTTAAAAGGACTGCTAGAATGTGCTCTCCCTAAGCTGTCTAATGCTGTGTATGCAGCGCATACAGCTGTATCGGCGATAGGACAAAGGACGGAACTGCGACAGTGATGTCTGACACCAAAGACGCAGAAGGCAGATAATGGCGATCGTGAAGAAAATGTCCGGTTTTATAATGCAGGGACATGTGACATGCAGATCCTATCACACATGCCGTTGCTTCTCTGCCTCAAAGTCCACTTAGGTGTGTGTGTGTCTGTGATTGGCTGACATGCTGGCCAGCCCCACAAGACGCGCGCGCTTAGGGAAGGAAGACAAGAAAAAAAAAAAAAAAAATGGCGATCGCCATTATAGAAACAGCAGTGATCTGAAGGCGCTGTTCACGCACACTATACACTGAAATGTGATAATAGTTTGATTCACAGAGTGACTTACACTATTACAGCAGAAACCAAGCTAAGATTTAGCTGTTTTTTGGCTGCTAGAACCGTTCTCGAACGTTTCTAGAACTATCGAGCTTTTGCAAAAAGCTCGAGTTCTAGTTCGATCTAGAACATGCCCCAAAATCACTCGAGCCTAGAACTGGAGAACCACGAACCACGAACCGCGCTCAACTCTAGACAGGACCCGTAACCAAGGAGGAGCAGGTACCATGCAAAAGGGCAGATTGCACAGTACCCTTGTGATGACCTGATAGGCCAGGGTGTTACAGTATGAATACACGAATAATAGAAATTATTTGGCACACAGAATCCAAACCCAAACATTTGACGATTTGCTCATCTCTAATATGGTGGTGTTGGTTCACCCAATGGGGTGCAAGCTACTGTATAAAAACACCTCTGTGATTTAATTTAAGCTTTTAAATTTCAAAGTATCCAATGTAAAATTCCTGTATATCTCTTTTCTATTAAGTTGTCCAATACAGTTATGCATGTTTTCGGGGACGTAATCAATGGGGCTCACCTTTAATTGTTTTAAATCCTTATTGTGGGACAGGGCACAATGAAATGAGAAGTCATGTTTTACAAAACCTTTTAAGAAATTAGACCTGTAGGAATTTAATCTTTTATGTAAGGTTTGTGTTGTGCACCTCACATATTGTTTTGAACAATTGTACTTTATTAGATAAATTACATGGCTCTTAGAGCACGTTAAGCTGTGATTGATACCTAACGTTTCATCTGTAGAAGTAGAAGTAAAGGAATTGGTCCCATGATATATAGATTTAAAGCAAAGGCAGTTGTTGATATTACATTTAAAAATGCTTGGCTGAGGGGTTATTCCTTTGCTGGTGATATTGATCGAATATATGGTCATTCAATGGGACATGAGAATATTGAAAAAATTCTTTAATCTCTTTGTGGGCTGTACAGTAGGTTGTCACAAAATTAAATTTGTGTTTGTTTGTTTATTTGTATGTCTCTTTTTGGTTTTCCAGATAAGTGAGACTTCATTTAATTTTTTTGTGGAAAGCCCTTTTTATCATTTTGTGGGGTAGTTTTGGGCTTCAAATCTCGCCTGTAAGATATTGGCTTGTGGAATAACAATAAAACATTACAAAATATTCCTGTTAATCAGTAGACATGAGCGACTTGTTTGATAAAGGTTCTCCAATCTCAAACTTGGTATGAGCCTTGGCGGGTTCGGTTCTGGCTCAGAAATCCGAACAGTTTTCCCATTCAGCAAACCATTCTGCGAACACAGGCGAGCTTCACGAATTCGAACCGAACCGAGCCTCACCCAATTCGCTCATCTTTTAATCAGTTCAATAGAATATGGAAAAATTGTACCAGTGCTACAGGCTGTTGTGCCCAAGGCAATATTTTATAGCATAGTTTTTTATTGCACATGCGCATACGGTAAATAATTCCTGATTCCTACACGATCACCACCTTTTTATATACTCTCTTGTCACATCAAGAAAAGACTAATTTCACCTCTTTATTTTTCATCCACTCCCTGACCAGGTTCCAAGATACTATATAATGCACTTTAATGAATCCCTAACACTCTCAATGCATAGATATTCTCATCTCTGCATTTCATACTCCGTACAGGGTTTTGCACATTATCCCTAACCCAATTTCTCAAGAATATGTCATCAAGTACTCTAATGAACTCTAATCCAGCCATACACTACACTTTCATCACTCCATCATATCTTGATAGTCCACTTTCCAAAATTATTCATCTCTGTTCTTCTCACTTTGCTAAATAAATAATTGGACATTATGCACATATTGATGCAGCACCCTGGGATATGCTACCCCAGTGATCTGCAGGATCCTAAGGCTTTCTGGAACACCCTCTGCTGACAACCCACACCTCACACACAGGTAGGGGCACATTCCCTGAGACCTGGGCGCAGCATGTAGAGGGTTAACAGTGGTCATATGTGAGAACCAATCCCTTAGCTATTAGCCTGGGAAAGGGGTGTGGCTTGTGGGAAGCAACAGGTGTTGCTAGGCAGAGTTGGCAGAGAGGAAAAACGACAGTTGAAGGAGTGAAAGTTGAAAAGGAGCAAGTGAGTGAGAGGGGTGTGAGGATTGTGAGGAGACCCCCAAAAGGCGACTAGGAGTTAATAGCCTGAGGGTAGATAGATCCCAGGCACTACGCACGAGGGGGTACTGGACCCCAGAGTAGACAACAGCTCCAAGCGGTCTGCTGATCCAGCCGTGTGTGGTGACTTCCAGGGTACCACACCACCCATAGGCTCAGGGACACAGCCTCATATATGGGACCTGGGAGAGGGCACAGAGAAGTAGCCTACCCCACAAGGGACCGTGAGGCCTGTCATACTGGGCCTGGAAAACAAAGGAGCGGAGCGCCGCAGGTCACCGACAGCTTCAGGTAAGGGGACCATCAGCTCTGCATGTGCACGGAGGGCTCAACTGGGACTCACGTCACCAGCGGGACAAAGGAAAGTCGGTTGACCAGCCGTACCAAACTGCACTTGCAACATCAGTGAGTAAATACCAGTTAATCTGCAAGAACTGTGTCGTGTTTATTACTGGCGCACCACAAGGCGCAGCACACCTACATGGGACTTAAGCCCCTACTGGCGGAGGGTGCGAACACACTTGCTGCTATACCATCTGTCCCTAAAACCACAGCCGCGGCGGCACATCTTATTACCGCAATCCGCTAGTGGCGTCACAAGTGACATACAAAATAACCCTGTTACCGAGCGCCCCCAGGTAACGGAACTGGGCACGACCACCTGTGACGGTGATCCCCATTATCCACCACCCGGAACCGAGTATCCCAAGGGCCTGGGGTGTGGCAGCGCTCTACAAATTGGCGTCACGAACAGGATACAAACTAGGCCCAGCAACCCTGGGGGCAGTGTGCCTTAAACCGTTTAAAATTGTATATTTTCTTTTGTCGCCATTTTGCCTCAGTAAAAACTACTGCGCCATAACTCTGGCTGTAAAAGAGCGCAAAGTTTGAAAAAGTGCGCAGGAAAACCTGGCTCCGCCTCCCCACAGGGAATCTGCAGAGAAGCCAAACACCGAGCAGTAGCCTGACTTCAGGAGCTCCTGAGCCGCTCGGGATCCCCATAGAGAAGGTTGCTGTAATTAACCAAGGCGGACTAAAATGGAAGCGCAAGAGAACGGAGATGCTGCCGGACCGAGTCGGAGCGCAGACGCTGCGGCGGTGGCACCGATCATGCCGCTCATACTACCCTACCTCCCAGGCGCGACCTGGATGCCACAGTACAATGGCAAATCGGATACCTTAGCCGGGTTCAAAAAGAAAATAACTACTTCAATGGACATGTATCCCTTAACCGGCAAGCAAAGGGCATCTATTATACTGGGTCAGCTTAAAGGGGCAGCGGAGCTAGAAGCAGAAACTTGGTCATATGCTGAACGCGAGTCAGTAACCACCATCTTTGACAAATTTAAACTTGCATTTGAGACCCACACTGAGGCAGAACTGCGGATGGAGTTCTACAACTGCAGGCAGAAACGGCAGGATAACATCAGGGAGTATGCCCTGAGACTCCAAGCAGCAATAAGGACATTAAAACATGTCGATCCTCTCAGTGCCAGAGAGGAAAACCGGATGCTAATGGAGCAGTTCATACAGGGCCTGTTGTCATCAGAGGACCGCAAGCAACTGCGCCTGTGGTCCCTTGAACATGCTGATGCAGACTTTGCAACTCTAAAAGACCGAGCAATCAAGGCGTTGCAGCCCCCGGCAACCTCAGACTCTACCCTGATGGTGCTACCTGCCAGTGTCCCTTCCTTGGAAGTGGAACCTGCCTCCTCTACTCCAGCAAAGGCCAACGGGCAGGTTGCGACCCCTAGTGCACCAGAGGACCTGCGTTCCCAAGTGCAGCGACTCAGCGAGGACGTAGCAAAGATCCTCAAAGCCATGCAGCTTGCTCCAGAGCCCAAGCCACCAGACCGTATCCTGCTTGCTGACTGCCCTGAGGACATCCCGTGGATGAGGAACCGGAGGAGTCCCCCACTGCGAGGAAGACCCTCCGATCGCTATTGTTCTTCAGGACAACCCATCTGCCGGCATTGCGGTAAAACAGGCCATCTTGCAAGAAGGTGTCCTTTAAATATGCAACCCCTGGGGCCAAGGGCCAATCCCCAGGTGTAAGTTGACAAGTCCCAATGGAATGGCGTGATCGGTATGTGGGAGGACGTCCAATTCTGTCCATTACCTTGGACGGGATCCCCACTTCTGCACTGTTAGACACCGGTTCACAGGTAACCACCATTCCCTATGAGCTGTACTGCCGATTCTGGTGTGATGAAGAACTCACCCGACCTGATCCAAGCCTCACCATATATGCTGTAAACGGGTTACAGGTAGAGCAGATAGGATTTAAAAAAGTAACCATAAAGGTGGGGAGGGTGGAGCTTAGTGGTCAGGGATTGATTGTTGTTAAAACTGATGCAAATGATAGAAATCCCCATGTGATCCTAGGTACCAATGTCATCGAAAATTGTTTGGGAGAAGTATTGTTCTTGCTCCAACAGATCGCCAAGACTGCCGATGCCAGGCAGCAAAGGGTCCTGCAGAAGGAGATTAAAGCCTCTTGCTAAAACAACAGGTAAACCAGTCAGGTGGAGAACTGGGTAGTGTGCGGGTAATGGATTCTAACCCTATTGTGTTACCTCCAAGAAGTGAAATGATGGTGTGGTGTCGGGCATCCATAGGTCCTAGAGGGCGAGATTACCAGGCAGTGGTAGAGCCCGTGTACTCAGGGGACTGGTCCACAATCCTGACAGCCAGGGGGGTAGTCAATGTACACAAAGGGAGAGTTCCTGTACGTATATTAAATTGTGGGGACGAGGAAGCCAAATTGCCCAGGTACGCTACCATTGGTAAATTGTTTACCGTCACTAAAAATGCCATTCAAGCAGCAGAACCACTTGCCCCAACAAACCTGGAAGATGAGCAATTAGCAAATTTGTGCCAGGAACTCCATGTTGGTACCGACTCCACGCCTGCTTACCAGAAGCAAGGAGTATACCGGGTTGTGCAGGAATATGAACCAGTCTTCAGTAAGCATCCATTGGATTTCGGGAGAATTAAAGGGGTACAACACCATATCCCCACTGGGAACCATCCTCCCATCAGAGAGTGATACAGACCTGTACCACCAAAACACTATCAGAGGGCCAAAGAAATGCTACATGACATGAAGGAAGCTGGGGTTATCCGAGATAGTTGTAGCCCTTGGGCAGCTCCACTAGTCTTAGTGAGAAAAAAAGATGGCACCATGCGGATGTGTGTAGATTACAGGCAGATAAATCACATTACACATAAGGATGCTTACCCATTACCCCGCATAGAAGAGTTACATAGTTACATACTTAGTTACATAGTTACTTAGGTTGAAAAAAGACCTAGGTCCATCTAGTTCAACCTTCCTCCACCAGTTCTACATTTAGTCACTAAGTCATTTATAACCAACAATGTTTTGTGTACTGAGGAAATCATCCAGCCCTTTTTTAAAAGCTGTTATAGTATCTGCCATTACTACCTCTTGTGGTAGTGTATTCCACAGTCTGACCGCTCTAACTGTAAAGAACCCTTTCCTATTTAGGTGTCGGAATCGCTTTTCTTCCACTCGCAGTGAGTGCCCCCTGGTCCTTAGTACTGTCTTCGGAAGAAATAAGTCATGTGCCAGTCCTTTATATTGACCACACATGTATTTATACATATAAATGAGATCTCCTCTGAGACGTCTTTTTTCTAAGCTAAACATATCTAACTTTTTCAACCTGTCATCATATGGGATGCCTTCCATTCCTTGTAATAGTCTAGTTGCCCGCCTTTGAACTGACTCTAACTTCTGAATGTCCTTTTTAAAATGTGGAGCCCAAAACTGGATCCCGTATTCCAGATGTGGCCTTACAAGTGATTTATAGAGGGGTAACAATACGTTGGGATCACGGGATCTAATCTCTCTTTTTATACACCCTAAAATCTTGTTTGCTTTAGCAGCTGCTGCTTGACATTGAGTGCTGCTGCTCAGCTTATTTGTAATGAGAATACCCAAGTCCTTCTCCTGTTCTGTAGTCCCGAGTTTACTTCCATTTAATGTATACGCAGCTATAGGATTACTCCGTCCTAGGTGCATTACTTTACATTTATCAACATTAAATCTCATTTGCCAAGTATCTGCCCATTCTGACATCTTATCCAGATCTTTTTGTAATATTGTACTATCCAGGTCAGTTTTTAATATCCTACATAGTTTGGTGTCATCGGCAAAGACTGACACTGTACTATCAATCCCATCCACAAGGTCATTAATAAAGAGAGTAAAAAGAATCGGTCCAAGCACAGATCCCTGCGGCACCCCACTGCTGACTATAGCCCATTTAGAGAATGTACCATTTATGACTACTCTTTGTTTCCTATCTTTTAGCCAATTCCTTACCCAGTTGCATATTGTGTCCCCTAGTCCTTGCTTCTGGAGCCTTAGTATAAGGCTATTATGTGGTACAGTATCAAATGCCTTTGCAAAGTCCAAATAAATCACATCAGCTGCATTACCAAAATCAAGGTTTGAACTTACCCCCTCATAGAACCCCAACAGGTTGGTTAGACACGACTTATCTTTCATGAATCCATGCTGTTTGTCAGTTATCATATTATTTTCTGCAATATATTTTTGCATGTCATCCCTTAAAATGCCCTCAAAAACTTTGCATACTACTGATGTCAGGCTTACTGGACGGTAGTTGCCTGGATCTACCCTCTTACCTTTCTTAAATATCGGTACCACATCAGCAATCCTCCAATCCTGAGGCACCAACCCTGTTACAAGTGAGTCTAAAAAGATGAGATACAGCGGTCTGTCGATTACGGAGCTCAATTCCCTCAATATTCGTGGATGAATGCCATCTAGCCCTGGGGATTTGTCAATGTTTAATTTACTCAGACGTAGGCGTACTTCATCTTGTGTTAATTTAATTATATCGGGTGGTGGACTTTGATTTTTCACTTGTTGAATGATCCCTGGTACAGTCAGTTCCTTGGTGAATACAGATGAGAAGTGCCTATTTAATATCTCAGTCTTTTGTTTGTCCTCTATAACTAACTTGTTATTATATTTTAAGGGGCCGATACTATCCTTTGTTTTCCTTTTGGCACTAATGTATTTATAAAAGATTTTGGGATTTATTTTAATGTCATTGGCGATTTTTGTTTCAGTAGCTAATTTTGCTTGTTTGATTTCTTTTTTACATTCCTATTGATATCTTTATACTCCTGCAATGCTATTTCTGTATTCTCAGCCTTTAAGATTTTAAATGCCCTTTGTTTTTGTTTTATTATACTTTGTACAGTCTTATTTATCCATAGTGGTTTCTTTTTATTCCTGGACATTTTATTACCAGAGGGTATACGTTTTTTACAGGACTCTAGTAGTATATCCTTAAACTTACCCCATTTATGTTCGGTATCCCCAGTTATCATGACTTTGTCCCAATCTACACATTTAAGCTCTTCCCTTAATTTGTTGAAATCAGCTTTCCTAAAATTCCAGGTTTTAGCATTCCCCCTTTGAAATGTTCTATTGAATATTATGTTGAAGCTTACCATATTATGATCGCTGGTGCCCAAGTGCTCCCGGACCTGTAGATCTGAAATTGTATCCGGTCTATTTGACAGGACCAGATCTAGCAAATGATCTCCCCTGGTCGGTTCACCTACCATCTGAGAGAGGAAATGGTCTTGAATGGTAGATAAGAACTTACAGCTTTTAGCAGAACCAGAAGATTCTATGTCCCACTGAATGTCTGGATAGTTGAAATCCCCCATAATAAGAATTCGATTATTATTATTAGCTGCCTTTTCAATTTGTTCCAGCATTTCACCCTCTATTTGTTCAGGTATGTTAGGAGGCTTATAGCAAACTCCAATTAGCATTTTTCCATTATTCCCCTCCCCATGTACATTTACCCATACTGACTCTACATTGTTGCTGTTCCCCTCAATGTCATCATACAACACAGGTTTTAGGTTATATTTAATAAATATACACACCCCACCACCTTTTTGGCCTTTCCTGTCCTTCCTGAATGTAGTATAACCCTCTACGTTTGTCACCCAGTCATGGCTTTCATCCAGCCAGGTTTCCGTAATGCCCACCACATCATAATCCATGGTTGACATAAGAGTCTCCAATTCATTCATTTTGTTTGCAAGACTTCTTGCATTTGCCAGTAGACATTTAATCCTATTAACACTAGTAGTCACTAGCTGCACTCAAGACTGCTAACTACTTTTCCACCTTAGACCTTACTAGTGGGTATTGGCAGGTCTCTGTAGCAGAGGAAGACCGGGAGAAGACTGCGTTTGCCACCCCCATGGGCCTGTGTGAGTTCAATAGAATGCCGTTTGGACTCTGTAACGCACCTGGAACCTTCCAGCGCCTGATGGACTGTTGTCTGGGGCATCTGAACTTTGAAACTGTACTACTCTATTTAGATGACGTCATTGTGTTCTCCAAGTCCTACGAAGACCATCTGGAACATCTGGCAGCGGTGTTTGAAGCACTATCCAAGTACGGCATGAAGCTGAAACCATCCAAGTGCCATCTCCTAAAACCCAAGGTTCAGTATCTGGGACACGTAGTCAGCGCTGAGGGAGTCGCGCCAGATCCAGACAAGATAACAGTCATCAAGAGCTGGCCAAGACCAACTACTATCAAAGAGGTACGTCAGTTCCTGGGCCTGGTAGGATACTACCGAAGATTCATCAAAGGTTACACTAAGATGGCTGCCCCCTTGCAAGACCTCCTGGTTGGTCAACCCAAGAAAGGCAAGAAGTCTGATCCTCCATTCGAATGGGGCGAAAAAGAAGAAAGTTCCTTCAAACAAATGAAGGGGGCTCTGACGGGGGAAGAAATTCTTGCTTATCCAGACTACAACTTACCCTTTGTGCTGTACACAGATGCCAGCAATGTGGGATTAGGAGCAGTGTTGTCACAGGTCCAGAATGGGAGAGAGCGAGTAATTTCCTACGCTAGCAGGAAGCTTCGGCCTACTGAGAGAAATCCGGAAAATTACAGCTCCTTCAAGTTGGAGTTGCTGGCCATGGTCTGGGCTATCACTGAGAGGTTCAAGCACTATCTAGCAGCCACAAAGTTTACAGTCTTCACTGACAATAATCCTCTTACCCATCTAGACACATCAAAGTTGGGAGCATTAGAACAACGCTGGGCATTTCGGTTATCCAACTATGACTTTACCATCAAGTACAGAGCTGGACGTAAGAACGCAAATGCAGATGCGCTGTCAAGAATGCCCCATTTGCAAGAAGAGGGAGAAGACATAGATGAGCTAGAAGAGATAGAGTTACCTGCCTTCCATCACAAGAGAACATGCCAATGTCAACAAACTGGTTCTAGACCAAAAGAGGCAACCTTGAAACCCTTATCACATTTTAGTTGGAAAGAGACACAGGACAGTGATCCCGCTGTCAGCTTAATCAACAGACTGGTAAGCCAAACCGATTCTTGTCTTGCACCAGAGGCTCCACAAGAAGCCCAACATCTGTGGAAAACCAGAAATAAGTTGTTTCTCCACCGGGGAACACTCTGTAGACGATTCATCAATCCAAAAACTCACGAGATGAGGTGGCAAGTGATAATACCAAAAAGAGATGTCCCAATAGTGTTAGAAGCATACCACAACGACGCCGGACACTTTGGTTGGAAGAAACTTGAGATATTACTCCGTGAAAGATTCTACTGGGTTGGAATGAGATCTTCTATCGAAAACTGGTGTAGAAATTGTGGTCCATGTGCTTTAAGAAGAAAAGACAGAGATAGTCAAAGAGCACCACTGCAGCCTATTGTTACCAAACAACCTCTAGAACTAGTCGCCTTAGACCATGTGAAGTTAACACCGAGTACCAAAGGTTATACTTATGCCCTTACCATTGTAGACTATTCAAGATTCCTTGTAGTAGTACCAGTCAAGGACCTAACAGCACAAATAGCAGCAAAAGCGTTTCAAGCCTACTTTTGCAGACTTCATGGTTATCCAGAGCAAGTAATTGCAGATCAAGGACCAGCATTTGAAGCAGAAGTTTTTCAAGAGTTCTGTAATATGTATGGTTGTAAAAAGATTCATACACTATCCTATCACCCTCAAGGAAATGGAATGTGTGAGAAAATGAATCAGATCGTCATTGATATGCTAAAGACCCTACCACTGGAAGATAGGAACAAATGGCCAGAAAAATTGCCTGAGCTAGTGGATATGTATAACAACATCCCCGTAGGGTCTACAAACTTCACCCCAGCTTATCTTATGCGAGCAAGACCAGGAAAATTACCCATCGACTTAGACATGGGAGTCCTAAACCCTGAAGACCATCCACAATGTGACTGGAATACAGCTCGTCAAGCTCAATACAAGAAGGTTCAAGAATGTGTTGAAAGGAATTTAGACCAAAGTAGGGAAAAACAAGAAAGAGATTACAACAAAAACACAAAAGCTGTACCATTGACACCTGGAGAAAGGGTACTAAAAGAAAAAGAAGACTTCACAAACTTGATGATCAATGGGAAGAAGAACCTTACATTGTCCAAACATCTAACTTTGACAACAAAAAAGTCTGTATTATTAGCAAAGATGAAGGAAAAACAAAACAGCTGTTTCTAGAGACCATTTAAAGAAATGTCCAGAACAGTTAGCACCAAAATAAAGTACAGAAAGAATTGTAAATCTACCTCAACCTGAGCCAAAGAAGAAAATGATCCATACTGTATTAGGAGATTTCCCAGAAGATTGGCCGCAATACAATGGAGCCATAGTCATACCTTGTATCACCTTTCCACAAGTACCAGAAGAACCTGTACCAAGACAAGAAGAACTTGTACCAGTACAAGAACCAGAAGAAATCTTAGGGGAAGTTAAACCAGAACGTTACATAGTTACATAGTTACTTAGGTTGAAAAAAGACCTAGGTCCATCTAGTTCAACCTTCCTCCACCAGTTCTACATTTAGTCACTAAGTCATTTATAACCAACAATGTTTTGTGTACTGAGGAAATCATCCAGCCCTTTTTTAAAAGCTGTTATAGTATCTGCCATTACTACCTCTTGTGGTAGTGTATTCCACAGTCTGACCGCTCTAACTGTAAAGAACCCTTTCCTATTTAGGTTTCGGAATCGCTTTTCTTCCACTCGCAGTGAGTGTCCCCTGGTCCTTAGTACTGTCTTTGGAAGGAATAAGTCATGTGCCAGTCCTTTATATTGACCACACATGTATTTATACATATAAATGAGATCTCCTCTGAGACGTCTTTTTTCTAAGCTAAACATATCTAACTTTTTCAACCTGTCATCATATGGGAGGCCTTCCATTCCTTGTAATAGTCTAGTTGCCCGCCTTTGAACTGACTCTAACTTCTGAATGTCCTTTTTAAAATGTGGAGCCCAAAACTGGATCCCATATTCCAGATGTGGCCTTACAAGTGATTTATAGAGGGGTAACTGTTACGAGGGGGACCCGGGGAAGCGTGCCAAGATGGGAAATGGACTGCTTCCGCGGGTCAAGGTCCACTGTGCGGTGTAAGGGACCGCCGCTATGGTGGGTGAAGAGTGAGCGGGTTGCTGCTAGCGATCGTCTGGAATGTCACAGACGATCTATGTACACCGATCAGCCCTAACCCGTGAGGGTTGTATGGCACAGATCTCACGTCTCGGTATACCTGTTGCACGGGGAAGCACAGAGGTGCCCACGCACGTGTGCCAGTGGAAGTCACGAGAATATGGCACGAGGGTAGCACAGAGGTGCCCACGCACGTGTGCTTTCAATAAGCAGGTGAGTCCAATGGAGACTTGAGGAGCTCACCTGGGACAGGAACACGGCCTGTTGACGGGGGTACTGCCGGAGCAGCAAGGCAGGAACACGGCCTGCAAACGAGGTACTGCCGGAGCAGCAAGGGCCAAGCCCACAAGAGACAGTAATGCCTGAGCAGTGGCGTGGCAGCACGCTGCCAGACATCCAAACATAGAAGGACGGTCGCGCGCCGCCATGATGGCAGGGGGAGCTTTTAAGGAGGTGCAGCTCCACCCGAGGGCGGGCGCGAGGCGGAGATGACGGACTTGACCCAATCAGGGTCCACGACGTCCCAGCCTGGCCAGTCAGGATTGACCACGTCACCAGCCTTGTCATCAAGCCGTGTGACGTCAGTGAGCGAATAAGGACCCACCACGCATTGCACATGCTCACCCTCCTGCCTCTGGGAAATAGAGGCGGGATCCTCGGTCTCACAATGTGCAGAGATAACGGGAATCTCACTGCTTCCCTGAGCAGTAAACCTCTGCACATTGCACAGCCTCGCAGACCTTCGGGGCCGCTGAGCAGGAGAGTCTGCGGCAGGCCAGGAATGGGAGACCGCTTCACTCCTTGTAACAGGAGAACCACTAGGTGTCACCCTTCTGCTGCCTCTCTGAGAAGGTATCTCCTGCACACTGCGCAGTCTGGCAGACCTTCGGCGCTGCTGAGCAGGAGTGCTCGTGGCAGGCAAGGAATGGGAGACTGCCTCAGTCCTTGCCTCAGGAGAGCCACGAGATGTAACATTACCCCCCGTCTAGGCCCCCCCCCCTGTCCGTGCTCAAAGGCCGCTATCAAACCCGGGGCGCGGATATGATCCTCCAACTCCCAGGATCTATGCTCCGGACCACGGCCGGCCCACTCCACGAGGTAGTACCTCTTGCCCTGTATGACTTTTGTCTCCACAAGTTTTGCCACCTCAGGGTCGTCGGACGGGGAGTCGGTTTGAGCCGGCAGGGACCCCGAGAATTTATTAAGTCGTACGGGTTTCAGGAGGGACACGTGAAAGGTGTTGGCTATAGCCCAGCGTGGAGGGAGCTGGAGTCGGTATGCCACTGGGTTTACCTGCTGTAGTACTTTAAACGGACCCAGATACCTAGGGGCGAATTTGGCTGCCTGTACCCGTAGGTTAACATTCTTAGAGGACAGCCATACTAGGTCACCAGGGGCGAAGGATGGTGCAGGGCGGCGGCGAACATCAGCCGTTGTCACCATCCGGTCTTTGGCCCTTTTAAGAGCCTCTTGGGTGTCATCCCAGATCTCCCGGGCCTTGGTCGCCCAATCCTCCACTCTAGTATCGGGTGACGTAATGGGCATCGGAACCGGGATTCTGGGATGTTGTCCGTTATTGAGTAGGAACGGAGTCTGGCCAGAGGATTCATGGACCGAATTGTTAATGGCAAATTCGGCCCAAGGAAGGAGGTTAGCCCAGTTGTCGTGGTGCGCGGATATAAAATGGCGGAGGTAAGTTACCAAGGTCTGATTAGTCCTCTCCACTAGTCCATTGGTCTCGGGATGGTATGCGGAGGAGATGTTCAGCTCTATCTGCAGGAGCTTACAGAGCTCTCTCCAGAAGCGAGACGCGAACTGGGGACCCCGGTCGCTCACCACCTTGTCAGGCATGCCATGCAACCTAAATACATGCCGAATGAACAAGGTGGCGAGAGCACGTGACGTCGGGAGTCGTGGGAGAGGCACCAAGTGGACCATTTTAGAGAAGTGGTCCATGATGACCCATACGACCCTGTGCCCTGCTGATTTGGGCAGATCTCCCAGGAAGTCCATCCCTACCACTTCCCAGGGACGATCTGGCACTGGCAGTGGGTGAAGAAGACCTGCCGGTCTCTGCCGGGACGGCTTATTCCGAGCACACGACATACAGGCTCCCACATATTCCTGTATGTCCTGGGGTAGTCTCGGCCACCAATAATGCCTGGTCACCAGGTCTCTGGTCCTTTTGACCCCGAAGTGACTCCCGACCTTGGAGGCATGGGCCCACGATAGCACCTCGTTCCGTAGTTCAGGGGGAACGAGGGTTTTGCCAGGTGGCACCTGGTCCAAAGAAGTGGGAGTGACCATCCTCAAGCTGTCCGGGGGTAGTATAAGACGAGGCTCCTCCTCATCCTCCTCCAACACAACCATACAACGTGACAAGGCATCGGCCCGTACGTTCTTCTCACCGGCCAGGTGGCGGATAATAAAGCGGAACCGGGAGAAGAATAAAGACCAACGGGCCTGCCTTGGGTTCAGGCGTTGTGCTGTCTGGAGGTATGTGAGGTTTTTGTGGTCAGAAAAAACCTCAAATGGATGCTTCGCACCCTCCAGGAGATGCCGCCATTCCTGGAATGCTAGTTTCATCGCCAGTAACTCCCTATCCCCTATGGAGTAGTTCCTCTCGGCCCGAGAAAAGGTCTTGGAGAAAAAGAAACACGGATGTTTCCTTCCTCGTTCGTTTTTCTGGTACAGGACTGCACCTGCACCGACCGAAGAGGCGTCTACCTCCAGTAGGAAGGGTTTGGAGATGTCTGGACGATGAAGGATGGGAGCTCTGGAGAAGTGAGTTTTGAGAGTGTGAAATGCCTCTACCGTTTCCCGTGTCCATGCTTTGGGATTAGCGCCCTTGCGGGTAAGGGCAATGATGGGTGCTGCCACCGTCGAGAAGTTGGGAATGAACTGGCGATAATAATTGATAAACCCCAAGAATCGCTGGATCGCCTTCAGCGAGCGGGGCTCAGGCCAGTTCATCACTGTCTCCAACTTCCCCGGATCCATTGCTAACCCCTGACTGGACACTATGTACCCCAGGAACGGCAAGGATTCCTGTTCAAAAACGCACTTTTCCAGCTTAGCATATAACGAATGGGTGCGGAGCCTCTTAAGTACTCGGATGACATCCCTCCGATGGGTGGTAAGATCGGGGGAGAAGATAAGAATGTCATCCAGGTATGCAACCACGGAAAGATACAAATCCCGGAAAATGTCATTCACAAAGTCTTGAAATACGGCGGGGGCATTGCAGAGTCCGAAGGGCATTACTAGATACTCGTAGTGACCGTCCCTGGTGTTAAAGGCGGTCTTCCACTCATCGCCCTTTCGGACTCGCACTAGATTATACGCCCCGCGTAGATCCAGCTTTGTGAAGACCTTTGCTCCGCGGAATCGATCAAATAGCTCAGTAATGAGGGGCAAAGGGTATTTGTTCTTGATTGTGATTGCATTTAATCCCCTGTAATCAATACAGGGGCGCAGATCCCCTTCCTTCTTCTGCACAAAAAAGAACCCTGCACCAGCCGGTGAAATAGACTTGCGAATGAACCCCTTCGCCAGGCTGTCCTGAATATATTTGGACATAGCCTCCGTCTCTGGAGCAGAGAGTGGATACACTCTGCCCCTAGGGGGCTCGGAGCCTGGCTTCAGGTCTATTCGGCAATCATATGGCCGGTGGGGAGGAAGAGTATCTGCGGCCCTTTTGGAAAAGACATCCCTGTAGGCCTCATAAGGTGTCGGTAAACCCGGCCCCTCAGTATTCCCTGAGGACCCAACCAACCTAATGGTAGCGGGTGGTTCGGTAGTCACGAGGTGCTCTCTACAGGATCCTGCCCATGATGAGATCTCCCCTGTTGCCCAGTTGAGTATAGGAGCATGCTGTCTCAACCAGGGAAGGCCCAGTAGGATCTCATCCGTCCCCCCTGGAAGCACCAGGAAGGACACCTGCTCATGGTGTCCCGGTGGTACATCCATCCTGAGAGGGATGGTGATCTGGGTGATAGGATCGAGTAGTATGGACCCGTCGACTACCCGGACCCTGAGTGGCTTGGGCAACAGAACCAGGGGAACTGAGTATCGGGTTGCCAGGGAGGTCGAGATGAAATTGCCTTCAGCGCCTGAGTCCAAGCAAGCCAGGGCAGAGAAGAGAGTAGTGCCGAACTGCAACTGGGCGCTGATAGTCAACCTAGAGGGAGAAGTAGCGTCTAGAGTCCCCCCTCTGATAGAAACTAGACGCTGTCTTTTCCCGACGGTTTGGGACATCGGGTAGCTATGTGTCTCCTCTGCCCACAGGAAAAGCAGATGACACAAGACCGAGAACCTGGGGCAGAGGAGACCACCTTGGACACCTCCATTGACTCCACGGAGTCGCCTACAGGACTGGCTGGGGGACCTGTCTGATGGAAGACGGGAGTCAGACGCTTTTTAGGCCGAGAAGACGTGGGTGCTGAAGAGACCTCGAGCCTTCGCTCCGCCTGGCGGATGTCTATGCGAGAGGCAACCTGAATCAAGGACTCTAAAGTGGCAGGCACCTCACGTGTGGCCAGTGCGTCTTTGACAAACCCTGCCAGGCCCTCCCAAAACACAGGGACAAGGACCTTATCCGGCCAGTCCAGCTCTGCGGCCAGTGTCCTAAAGTGTACAGCAAAGTCCCCGACTGAAGCAGACCCTTGCCGAAGTCGTAGGAGGCGCAGCGCGGAATCGTGGGTGACTTGAGGCCCGAGGAACACCATTCTCATGGCCCCAAGATAAGCTGCTAAGTTATTCACCACACGATCTCCGCGCTCCCACAATGGCGTGGACCACTTCAGCGCTCTCCCTGTGAGCAGGGACTGGACGAAGGCTACCTTCGCCTTCTCGGTAGCGTAAAGAGTCGCGGACAGCTCTAAGTAGGTGGTAACCTGGTTTATAAAACCACGGCACTCAGAGCTGTTGCCGCTAAAGCGCTCTGGAAGCGCAAGGCGAGGAGACCTTCCGCCCAATAGCACAGCCTGGGTAGCCGCCTGGGTGGCGACTGTCGTCAGAGTAGTCTTATCGGAGGAAGACTGCTCCACTGCTGCCAATCGCGACTCCAACTGCTGCACATAACGCAGCAACTGCTGCTGCTCTTCAGCCATAGCCAGACCTTTGGCGCGACCGTAATGTTACGAGGGGGACCCGGGGAAGCGTGCCAAGATGGGAAATGGACTGCTTCCGCCAGTCAAGGTCCACTGTGCGGTGTAAGGGACCGCCGCTATGGTGGGTGAAGAGTGAGCGGGTTGCTGCTAGCGATCGTCTGGAATGTCACAGACGATCTATGTACACCGATCAGCCCTAACCCGTGAGGGTTGTATGGCACAGATCTCACGTCTCGGTATACCTGTTGCACGGGGAAGCACAGAGGTGCCCACGCACGTGTGCCAGTGGAAGTCACGAGAATATGGCACGAGGGTAGCACAGAGGTGCCCACGCACGTGTGCTTTCAATAAGCAGGTGAGTCCAATGGAGACTTGAGGAGCTCACCTGGGACAGGAACACGGCCTGTTGACGGGGGTACTGCCGGAGCAGCAAGGCAGGAACACGGCCTGCAAACGAGGTACTGCCGGAGCAGCAAGGGCCAAGCCCACAAGAGACAGTAATGCCTGAGCAGTGGCGTGGCAGCACGCTGCCAGACATCCAAACATAGAAGGACGGTCGCGCGCCGCCATGATGGCAGGGGGAGCTTTTAAGGAGGTGCAGCTCCACCCGAGGGCGGGCGCGAGGCGGAGATGACGGACTTGACCCAATCAGGGTCCACGACGTCCCAGCCTGGCCAGTCAGGATTGACCACGTCACCAGCCTTGTCATCAAGCCGTGTGACGTCAGTGAGCGAATCAGGACCCACCACGCATTGCACATGCTCATCCTCCTGCCTCTGGGAAATAGAGGCGGGATCCTCGGTCTCACAATGTGCAGAGATAACGGGAATCTCACTGCTTCCCTGAGCAGTAAACCTCTGCACATTGCGCAGCCTCGCAGACCTTCGGGGCCGCTGAGCAGGAGAGTCTGCGGCAGGCCAGGAATGGGAGACCGCTTCACTCCTTGTAACAGGAGAACCACTAGGTGTCACCCTTCTGCTGCCTCTCTGAGAAGGTATCTCCTGCACACTGCGCAGTCTGGCAGACCTTCGGCGCTGCTGAGCAGGAGTGCTCGTGGCAGGCAAGGAATGGGAGACTGCCTCAGTCCTTGCCTCAGGAGAGCCACGAGATGTAACAGGTAACAATACGTTGGGATCACGGGATCTAATCTCTCTTTTTATACACCCTAAAATCTTGTTTGCTTTAGCAGCTGCTGCTTGACATTGAGTGCTGCTGCTCAGCTTATTTGTAATGAGAATACCCAAGTCCTTCTCCTGTTCTGTAGTCCCGAGTTTACTTCCATTTAATGTATACGCAGCTATAGGATTACTCCGTCCTAGGTGCATTACTTTACATTTATCAACATTAAATCTCATTTGCCAAGTATCTGCCCATTCTGACATCTTATCCAGATCTTTTTGTAATATTGTACTATCCAGGTCAGTTTTTAATATCCTACATAGTTTGGTGTCATCGGCAAAGACTGACATTGTACTATCAATCCCATCCACAAGGTCATTAATAAAGAGAGTAAAAAGAATCGGTCCAAGCACAGATCCCTGCGGCACCCCACTGCTGACTATAGCCCATTTAGAGAATGTACCATTTATGACTACTCTTTGTTTCCTATCTTTTAGCCAATTCCTTACCCAGTTGCATATTGTGTCCCCTAGTCCTTGCTTCTGGAGCTTTAGTATAAGGCTATTATGTGGTACAGTATCAAATGCCTTTGCAAAGTCCAAATAAATCACATCAGCTGCATTACCAATATCCAGGTTTGAACTTACCCCCTCATAGAACCCCAACAGGTTGGTTAGACACGACTTATCTTTCATGAATCCATGCTGTTTGTCAGTTATCATATTATTTTCTGCAATATATTTTTGCATGTCATCCCTTAAAATGCCCTCAAAAACTTTGCATACTACTGATGTCAGGCTTACTGGACGGTCGTTGCCTGGATCTACCCTCTTACCTTTCTTAAATATCGGTACCACATCAGCAATCCTCCAATCCTGAGGCACCAACCCTGTTACAAGTGAGTCTAAAAATATGAGATACAGCGGTCTGATACAGTGAGATGTTCAGCAAACATTGACCTTGTCAATCCTACAGTAAGGGTAAGAACACGTAGATACTTACCAAGTCAACCTACCATACCAAGTGTAGTACAAAACACAGACAACATTGACACACCAGAGTTGCGTAGGTCAAACAGAAGAAACATTGGTCATCCCCCATCCAGACTAGGAGAGTGGGAATACTACTAAACATGGTCATTAAATACATATTAACTGTATGTAAAATGTAAATAATGTATATTAAGAATGTTAATCCTACAGAGACTGACCTGTATGGACTTTTGGGTCTCCAACAACTGTTCGTAATGTTTGTTTAAGAACTGTGCCTCCCTTTGGGAAGAATCCAGGTTTTTCCCCATCCTTTGTTTTTATGGACCTAAGCCACAGGACTGGCGTGGCACAAAAACATTTGTATATAGTTGCACACGTGGTGCTTTTCATTGGTATTACCTAGCAACTGAACTTTTGTTCCCAACACCATAAAAGGAGAGCTTGAAGTCGCAGGGAGGGTCTGCAGCGGAGCAGGCTGAGACCCCCATCACCATCATAACCGGTGATGTGCTCCCTAGGACAGTCCCCACAGGGAACAGTCACCAGGATGTTCGGAGAGGTCCACCGGATAGTGGCCTCAGAGACTGTGGGTGGTGGGAAGAAAAGTGTACGGAGTACTAACCTGTTACAAATGTATATTTGTTATTTATTGCCGTTTTAAAAATAATATATATTTTGCAGATTTTCTTGTTTTGCAGCCCGCGGACGTGCTGGTCTTAACCAAGAGGGAATGCAGCACCCTGGGATATGCTATCCCAGTGATCTGCAGGATCCTAAGGCTTTCTGGAACACCCTCTGCTGACAACCCACACCTCACACAGGTAGGGGCACATTCCCTGAGACCTGGGCGCAGCATGTAGAGGGTTAACAGTGGTCATATGTGAGAACCAATCCCTTAGCTGTTAGCCTGGGAAAGGGGTGTGGCTTGTGGGAAGCAACAGGTGTTGCTAGGCAGAGTTGGCAGAGAGGAAAAACGACAGTTGAAGGAGTGACAGTTGAAAAGGAGCAAGTGAGTGAGAGGGGTGTGAGGATTGTGAGGAGACCCCCAAAAGGCGACTAGGAGGTAATAGGCTGAGGGTATATAGATCCCAGGCACTACGCACGAGGGAGTACTGGACCCCAGAGTAGACAACAGCTCCAAGCGGTCTGCTGATCCAGCCGTGTGTGGTGACTTCCAGGGTACCACACCACCCATAGGCTCAGGGACACAGCCTTCAATATGGGACCTGGGAGAGGGCACAGAGAAGTAGCCTACCCCACAAGGGACCGCGAGGCCTGTCATACTGGGCCTGGAAAACAAAGGAGCGGAGCGCCGCAGGTCACCGACAGCTTCAGGCAAGGGGACCATCAGCTCTGCATGTGCATGGAGGGCTCAACTGGGACTCACGTCAGCAGCGGGACAAAGGAAAGTCGGTTGACCAGCCGTACCAAACTGCACTTGCAACATCAGTGAGTAAATACCAGTTAATCTGCAAGAACTGTGTCGTGTTTATTACTGACGCACCACAAGGCGCAGCACACCTACATGGGACTTAAGCCCCTACTGGCGGAGGGTGCGAACACACTTGCTGCTATACCATCTGTCCCTAAAACCACAGCAGCGGCGGCACATCTTATTACCGCAACCCGCCAGTGGCATCACAAGTGACATACAAAATAACCCTGTTACCGAGCGCCCCCAGGTAATGGAACCGGGCACGACCACCTGTGACGGTGAACCCCATTATCCACCACCCGGAACCGAGTATCCCAAGGGCCTGGGGTGTGGCAGCGCTCTGCATTGACATATATTTTTATTTTTCATTTTTCATCATATGCACATTTCATTTTTATTTTTAATATATTTTCAATTATTTTTCCATTATTCTCTCTTTATCTTATTTTTCCATGTGCTCAGCTGTCATATCATAACAGACATCGGGCAGCTAAGATCATCATTACCACATTAGCGATTCTACCATGTACAGGCAATTAAACATCCTCAACATTCCCCACCACAGGTTTAAATACCATATAAATATTTATTAATTTCTTATTTCCTGTACACCCTTGAAACAGAACACCATGCATCAGACAGCCATAAATAGAGCTATGAAACATAGCAGCACTGTTTTTGCAAAACTGTGTTCTATATAAGTTGTAGAATTGACACAGCTTTGTAACTTGGCGGTTTCCTGAGGAAAAAGTGTAACCACTTGGAAATGTGTTGAAATAAACCACCTTTCATTTACATCCAGTATATTGGCTGTTTCATTACCCTTCTGATTGCCAAGCCATTTTTCTGGTTCCTTTCCATTGTTTCTAGCCTTGGAGCCCATGGTTTCTGTAGCAGTTGATTTCAGGCTCTTATCAAACCAAATAAGGTGAGCGACCATGCTACACAATACTGTTGTGTGTTTGCTGTAAAAGACCCTATGGCACTAGTGTCTTCAGAGCTCCCTATTTCCTTCAAATTTTTGACAGCTATTGCGCTTAATGCACAGGCTTTATGAGTTTCAGAGACCCACTAACATAATTTTAACAGAATTTGTATGAGGCCCTTCTTTAGCTCCTTCAAACCCAACAACGTACTGGTACGTCATTAGTCATGTCGCAGTAAGCACCGCTGGCTCGGCTCTGCTTTGAACAGCAGACATGTGGGGCTAACAGATACGGGTGGATCCTCGATCTATCCATACCTGCTTGCCACTTAGAT
The DNA here is from genome assembly GCF_048569485.1 of Anomaloglossus baeobatrachus. Taxonomy (NCBI): domain Eukaryota; kingdom Metazoa; phylum Chordata; class Amphibia; order Anura; family Aromobatidae; genus Anomaloglossus; species Anomaloglossus baeobatrachus. The sequence continues at coordinate 202,620,567 of NC_134358.1, forward strand.
CTCACTGTCAAAATGTGACAGTGCGATTTAAATGGCTGCGAGGGTTGACGTGATCATGGGGAGCTGTTGGTTGCCATAGTAGCGATGGCTCATGTGATGACCTCTGTCACTATCATGACGTATTTCCAGTGAGAGCTAACATAGTGCCTGCTCTCACAGGAATGCTGCATTTCTGCTGATCAGAGCTGCACAGCTCTGATCAGCGGAAATGAGCAAGGATCAGACTGTGGATCTAAAAAGCCCCCTATGGGGACTAGTAAAATAAATACAAAATGGAAAAAAAAACCTTTTTAAAAAATAGCAAAAAATAAAAAAATAAAAGTTCAAATCACGCCCATTCGTCCCAGTTACCAAAAATATGTGTATATTTTTTATTTTTTTATCGCCAAGTTCAGAAATACCCGATCTATCAAAATATAAATTCAATTAATCTGATCGGTACATGGTGTTATGCAATTGCAAAATGCCTCTGCACGAAAAATAGTATAATTAATCACACCACTGAGCCCCAAGTCCTGAAGAATGAGAATGCTACGAGTTGCAGAAAAAGTGCCACTCTTTTTTTGGACGAACTTCTGAATTTTTTTTAACCCATTTTATAAAAGTGAAAGTATATATGTTTGGTATCTACGAACTCGTACCAACCTGAGGCATCATTCTGACGTGTTAGTTTCACCATATAGCAAAACGGAGAAGAAATTATTACAAAAGCAGTATATCAATGGATCAATCAATTCACAGTCACATAGACTCTGGAGGTTCTGCACCTCCCTCACTACACCTACTTCAGACAATTGCCTTTACAGTTACCTAATCCATTGGAATTTTTTTGTGAACTTATCATTAATATGGCATCCAAATGAAAATAAAAAATTACAAGTAACACAACTTTGAAATATTTCTTTTACTTTTCATTCTGTGTTAGTACATTTCTGAACACATTTTTCATTGACATGCAGAACAGTATATAGGCAGTTCTTTTACGCTTGAAAGTTCTGCCTAACTTTTGTTTTTAAATTCTACCTCTACATAACAAACTCAATGGGCTTTACGTAATATCTGAAGTAGTACCAAGAAAAGGAAAATCTCTAAGACAAACTATGAAATATGCATTCAATAAAGTTTACAGAGGTATACCCTACGCTCTATTAATTTTTCTTTAGAATTATCCATCTGTTTAAAGGTTAACGGTTTTAACACTTCTTCACCGGTTTCTATTTTGTTCCTTGCTTTTTTCTTAAATAGTGAATTCATGACTGAAGCAAGATTTAAATTACCTCAAATAACATTTTGCCACAAATGTAGAATATATTGTAATATAATGGATGACAACTGCGTTGGAAAAAGGAGCAAGTATAATGAAAACAAATGACTATTGGCTACACATTTTACCATTTTAGTACTTTTAAAAAGAGAAAGTCTATATGAAATTTGTGATATTCAAGCCTTAGGGGTACTTTGCACGCTGCGACATCGCAGGCCGATGCTGCGATGCCGAGCGCGATAGTACCCGTCCCCGTCGCAGCAGCGATTTCCTTGTGATAGCTGCCGTAGCGAACATTATCGCTACGGCAGCTTCACATGGACTCACCTGTCCTGCGACCGTCGCTCTGGCCGGCGACCCGCCTCCTTGTTAAGGGGGCGTGTCGTGCGGCGTCATAGCGACGTCACACGCCAGGCAGCCAATCGGAGCGGAGGGGCGGAGATGAGTGGGATGTAAATATCCCGCCCATCTCCTTCCTTCCGCATATCCTACGGAAGCCGCAGTGACGCCGGTAGGAGATGTTCCTCGCTCCTGCGGCTTCACACACAGCGATGTGTGCTGCCGCAGGAGCGAGGAACAACATCGGACTGTCGCGTCAGCGTAATCATGGATTACGCCGACGCTGCACCGATGATACGATTACGACGCTTTTGCGCTCGTTAATCGTATCATCGAGCCTTTACACACTACGATGTCGCATGCGATGCCGGAAGTGCGTCAGTTTCAATTTGACCCCACCGACATCGCACCTGCGATGTCGTAGTGTGCAAAGCCCGCCTAAGTGTCCATACTGGGGGAAAATGCATTAGGGAAAGCTTTGTGTTGAATAATTTTTGAGATAGAAGACGATTTACTAGGATAAATGTGGCAGAGTTTTGGATCAATTTTCACAAAAAAAGTGGCCTATTTGTCCTGTACCATATTTATTTAGTTATTTATGTTTTATATTTTAGACACTTTTTGAAATTTACTCGACAAGGGGGATTACAGTCTTCTACAGTTGAAAAATAAATTTATGCTGACTTAAGTATTTTTGCTGATTTTACCTAAATGAAAGATGCTTACTCCAAATACGAAGTAAAAAAAAAAGCAAAACGACACATTTTTTCTCAATTGAGAAATGTTTGATTAAAGACTTTAAAGTTGAATAACAGGGTTAATAAGAAATTCTGAAGAAGTAATATATTTGTTTCATGCAAAGAAAGTCTGCCATCTAACCAAGAGACAAAACAATCACTGATCTCGAGGAGACCAGCCAGAAAACACTGCTGGCAGCCAGCGAGGGTCCTCAACACAGTGAAATCCTAGGTGCATTGCCCCTTGGAAGTATGCAAATTAAAAAGGTCCATGGAGCCTCTGTTAGGAGTCTCGACACACAAAATAGCCAGATATCCCTCCAGGAATGGCTCTGTTTTGGAGACCACCATAACCACCATATTAAGTTGCCCTTTTAGTCAATATCCAACTCTTGATGAGTTTAAAGATATGCCAAGGGAAATACCAAAGCCAGACAGCTGTTTCAGGGTATTGCCCCTCATCAGTGTAGAGAAGGATTCTGGCCAGGTAGGAGCAATGCCTAGTAGACCAACAAGACAAAACAATCACTGATCACGGGGAGACCAGCCAAAAAACACTGATAGGGAGAAAAACATTCATATGTGTCTTTTTAGATAGTGTATGTAAAATTCTGGTTTCAAATGTATATTTCATTGTGATAGTTTTAATTATATTATATAGATATGCTGAATACCCCCCAAAAATACTGAATATGTAGTCGGTATAACTAATAGGAAGACGGCTTAATAAGTAAACGTAACCCCATACTTGAGATGAGTGAACGGTAAAAGTATTCTTAAAAATAAAATCAGTGTCTGACTTTGAGGTATGGGTGCAGAATGTATGTTAACTGCTCAATCGAGCTACCAGGTGCTCAGGTACACTTGGTGCTCGGCTACATGCCAGCAGCTTGAAGTCTCTGAATGTCTCTAAATGGGGGTAAAAACATTTTTTTATGTAGTGTGTCCAAAAAAACCTGACTGTCCTCCATCCTCTGGAAGTTCTCAGTTTATGGCTGGTTGTATGTGGGTGGAGAGCCGAACTGCCCAATCATTGACTTCCATTGGGTTCCAGGTCAAGTCCGGTTTCCAAACCAAACTTTATCTAAAGTCTGCCTGAACCCAGGGATCCTGAACCTGAGGCCTCTTTATGTTAGGCCTTGCATACTACCCTCACTGTCCCTGCATGGAGCACATTTTTAGTACTGGCAGCCCGCTTGCATCTATTGTAATGGGCGTAACTAATAGGCTGCTTACCAGATACTGTGAACCTGCATGTGTGAACAATGACTTATGCAAGCCACAAGTGTGCAATTTTACCATCTCCCTTTGCACCTGTGATGTCCCAATTTAATTGAGGTCTTGCTGCATCCTGGCAGTGCATTAGTCTTTTTGGCCTGGGCAGTTTACATCTTCTGCCATTAGACTGTGAGTTTTTGCTTAGCTTTTGGAGGATTTTATTTCTCTTTTTGAAGCTGCAAAAAAGAAGCAAAATGTGTTTAAGAATAGGACAATTGTCCAGCAAACAAATGTGAATAAAGAATACATTTTTTAAAAAACAATTATTTGGGATTTTCCCTATATTTGATTACCAGAGCAAGGAAAGCAAACAACTGTGGGCTGCAGCCTTCTGCTGTCAGATTTGCCTTGGCTGGTTATCAAAAATAGAGGGGATCCCATTCTGTCGTTTTTTTAAATTATTTATTTAAATAATTAAAATTAAATAGAATGGGCTACGCCCTATATTTGATGACTAGCCAAGCTACAGCAGACAGCTGTAGCCTGGTGTTATCAGGCTGGAAAAGCTCATGCTTATTTGGCCTTTCCAGCTTAAAAATGGCAGCTTGCAGCCACGCCAGATTTGGCTCATCACTTTCGATGCACCAATTCTGGTGTTTTGTTTTCTGGCTCTTTCCAATTGCCCTGGTGGCAATCAGGGTAATATTTGAAGGGTTCATGTCAGCTGTGAATTGACAGATGGCATCAAGCCCAGAAGTTAGTAATGGAGAGACATCTACCAGACACCCCCCCATTACAAACCCGGTAAGTGTAGATTTAAAAAACACACGCTGGAAATAAATAGTTTATTTGAATAAAGACTTCCCCACAATCCCTTGTTCACCAATTTATTAATTTAAAAAAATTCTTTAATACAATAGTGAAAACAGATTTCTTCACACTCCTTCGTTCCCCAATTTAGTAATTGAAAAAGAAATCCTCAAAGTTTCCAAGTAATTTTTATTTATTTATTGTTTTCACAGCAGCATACAGAAAGAGAAATGGAAAACATCTGAGCTTTGGAGTTCAAAAGGTGTGGCAAAAGCCTCAAAGCCATGTTGATGACTACTACGTTTGCATGGTAAATAATACAGGCATAAACACAAACACACAATCTTCCATTCTGTAGTCAAATCTCCCCTCAATTCTAAGACTGTTTGCTTACTATAACAAAGTTCTTCTACCTATCTACAATACTTGTACCTGTCTCCAAATTTCTGACAACGATGAATTCTGTCAGTCCAAGTTTTCCAAAGTCACTGATGACAAAGATTTCTCCCTAACAATTAAAAGTTACTCAGCTATTGCTCTCTTGCTTAGATGCAAATCAAAAAGTTCCATGGAACCTCTGTTAGGAGTAGAGTTGAGTGATGTTCGAGGTTCGAGGTTCGCCAATTTCATGTTCAAGTGATTGTGGGGGTCCTTGAGATCGAACTCGAACTCGAGCTTTTTGCTAACAGCTCGACAGTTCGAGTTACGTTCGAGAATGGTTCAATCAGCAAAAGCAGGGCTTTTTACAGCTACAGTGTGCAGGGAGCCATCGCAGGCAGCCTGCGGTAAGCTGGTAACCAAGATAAATATCAGGTATCCAAGCAAAGCGCTTTGCTTGGTAACCCAATATTTACCCTAGTTACGTGTGCAGGGAGCCGACACTTCCCCACTGGGTTCCGCCCCCTCCTGCACTCGGCATGTACACACACACATACACTCACACTCACCTGTCCGCAGCCATGCAGTCCCTGGCACTGACGTCCTCAGCGCCACATGGCCCCGCTAGGCTCCACCCATTTTGTACTCCGCCGCCCACACACATGGCCCTGCTAGGCTCCACCCACTTCACACTCTGCCGCCCGCACACATGGCCCCGCTAGGCTCCACCCACTTAGCACTCCGCCGCCCGCACACATGGCCCCGCTAGGCTCCACCCACTACGCACTCTGCACACATTACCCTGCTTGGCTCCACCCACCTGGCACTCTGCACACATTACCCCGCTTAGCTCCACCCACCTCACCTTCCGCACACATTACCCCGCTTGGCTCCAACCCACCTGGCACTCTGCACACATTACCCCGCTTGGCTCCACCCACCTGGCACTCTGCACACATGGCCCCGCTTGGCTCCACCCACCTCGCACTCCGCACACATTACCCTGCTTAGCTCCACCCACCTCACACTCCGCACACATGGCCCCTCTCGGCTTACTTGCGGTGATGAAGTCCCGCCCTTCCGACCTCAACGCTGACACTGTCCTCCATGGCCGCCGCTTCACATTTCCTCTCGCTGTTGACCCGAGACTGTGACTAGCGGTGACGTCACAGGCTCCCGCGATACTTGGCTGTGAAGGCGGCGGTCATTGAAGTCAGTGACAGCTCTGCTATCAGCAGTGCAGGAGATCGTCACCACAGGTAATGTACCTCGCTCCTGACCGCAGCATTTGTCATGCCCTGCAGTGACCTGGGCTGACCTATTGATGTTAGCTCAGGTTACTGCATTGCTCTCCCAGTCAATATGGTATATTCTGTTCTTCATTGACTGGGACATTGACTATGGTATGGATCGTCATGGGAACCCCTTGGATTACAGCAGACCTGGATTTGGTTTTCTTTCAAATAAATTGGTGAAAATGGGAATGTTTTGGGCAGTGTTTTTTCAAATAAAAATGTGTTTGTCATCTATTTTTTTTATTACTGACTTGGTTGGTGATGTCGGGTATCTGATAGACGCCTGACCTCACGAACCCCAGGGCTTGATGCCAGGTGACATTACACATCTGGTATTAACCCCATATATTACCCCGTTTGCCACCGCACCAGGGCACGGGATGAGCTGGGGCGAAGCACCAGGATTGGCGCATCTAATGGATGCGCAATTTCTGGGGTGGCTGCGGCCTGCTATTTTTAGGCTGGGGAGAGTCCAATAACCATGGACCTCCCTAGTCTGAGAATATCAGACCCCAGCTGTCCGCTTTACCTTGGCTGGTGATCCAATTTTGGGGGGACCCTCATGTGTTTTTTTTTTTAAAATTATTTATTTAATTTAAAATAACAGCATGGGGTGCCCTCAGTTTTGGATTAGCAGCCAAGGTAAAGCTGCCAGCTGTGGTCTGCAGGCTGCAGCCGTTTGCTTTACCCTAGCTTTCTACAAAAATAGGGGGAACCCAACATAATTTTTTTTAAAAATTTACTTATTTTTTTGGCTAAATACAAGGCTAAGCACCCCTTAGTGCCACATGAAAGGCACCAAAGGGTGCAAAATTACAAAATGTAGGAGAGTGGGACATGATGTGTCTTTCTGCCATTATAATGACAGAAAAGACTGATATGAAGTGTACAAGCACAGGAAAATCACCAGAGCGCTCTACGCTGTGAAAAGTAGTAGAAAATAGCATTGGAGTGAACATTTGACCGCCTCATGAAGGTTGAAGCTATGGATCCTGGGTAAATTTATGTATTTTCCCTCCTTCAGTTTTTTTGCAGTACGCAAAAAAAACAGAAGACACAGGGATAACAAATGGATGACATACGGACTGTATACGGAATGAAAACGGATGCCACACGGATGCACCCGTGAAAAAAGGACCGTTTTTTGCCGACCGCAAAAACGGATCGGTCATGAGAATGAAGCCTTAGGCTATGTTCACACTAGAAAAATGATTTTTCTTAAGAAATTTCTTAAGAAATTTCTTAAGAGTGCACCTGTGTTAAAAAACGCACCAAAAACGCACCTGCGTTTTAGGTCCGTTTTAGGTCCGTTTTAGGTCCGTTTTAGGTCCGTTTTTACCGCTGGTTGCTCCCTGCGTTATTGTGCCAATTATCTATGGCAAAAAACGCAGTTAGCTGCAGAAAAGAAGTGACATGCTCATTATTTTTCTTAAGAAAATCTACTGAAAGAATTTTCTTAAGAAAAAAACGCAGTGTGTGCACAGCTAATTTTTTTTGCCATAGGTTTTGCTGGGGAATGTCTGCAGAAAGGTTACAAGAATTTCTCAAGAAATTTCTGCAGCAAAAACGGACCCAAAACGGACCCAAAACGCAGGTAAAAAACGCAGTGTGTGAACATAGCCTTATTCTGATTTGCCATTTATAAACAGCAGGCAGAAACAAGTGAATAGCGCCCCCGAGCGTCAGAAAATCTCCGGGGTTTCAGGGGTAGCTGAGACCCTGGAGATCATGATTCAGGCCGGTATACCGATGATCACGTTACAGTAAATGACAGCACCGGTAAAAAATTATTTATCTCCCATCTGGCATGAACAAACATGTCAGATGGGAGATAAATCTCCTCCCCAGTCCCCTACAGTCCCCCCGGTGTCGCCAAAGTGCCCCCCGACACCCTCCCGGGTCAACAATCATGAACAAACATGATAAATCTCCTCCCCGGTCCCCTCCAGTCCCCCGGTGTCACCAAAGTGCCCCCCTGATGCCCTCCCAGAAATCCAAGATGGCCGCGCGCACAGCAGCGCGCCGGCCGCATTCACCCTACTCCTCTGATTTCTGTCGCATGTGCCATGACACATGCGACAGAAAACTCCTCCCCAGGCCCTGCCAGGTCAATCCCTCTAACCCCACCGGTGTTCCCCGGTGTCCCACGGTACCTGTGCAGCGTTGATCCCCCACAGCCCCCTCCTTCACAATAGACGCTGCCGCATGCACAGAGCAGCTGTCAGCTCAGCTTCCTGTGTTCAGACACAGTGAGTGGTGGTAACGATGCATCTGTAAGCTACTGCAATGCCCTGCTCATGAGGTAAGGAACATAGTTGATCAGGAGAGCTATACTACATTTCCAAATGGAGGTATTTGATTTTATAGTTGCCCTGCTGAACGACTACCAAACATGAGAGTCCGTTATACGCCACAAGAAAACATGTCTAAATAGCAAGCTCTGTTGTTTAGTATTCATTCAGCAGGATAACTGGACTTAAAGGGGTTTTCCATCTCCAAGATCCTATCCCCAATATATAGTAGGTGAAATAGCAATAATATCAGCAAATACCAATATTTGGAAATGTAGAATAGTTCTCCTGATTAGGCATGCCCTTACCTCATGAGCAGGGCATTGCAGCTTTGGTAGCAACACTTACGACATGGACTCTGCTGCTGTGGACCCGGGGAGAGTGGGTGCAGATTTATTGCACCCACACTTCTCACATGGAGGGTCTGCACTCCTAGAAAATGGGGAATACGTTCCCTGAGCGTCCCCCCCCATATTCTAGAGGGTCCAGAGTCATTGTGGGACCCCCTTATTTTTTGTCCTTACAATAAATTGGTGAAAGAGGGAATGTTTTGGGGAGTGTTTTTTCAAATACATTTTTTTTGTCTATTTTTTTTTGTTAGTACTGACAGTTTGTGATGTCAGGTATCTGATAGATGCCATGACATCACAAACTGCTGGGCTTGATGTCAGGTGACCTTACAGCTAGTATCAACTCCATTTATTACCCCGTTTGCTACTACACCAGGGCACAGGATGAGCTGGGGTGAAGCGCCAGGATTGGCGCATCTAGTGGATGTGCCACTTCTGGGGCACCTGCGGCCTGCTATTTTTAGGCTGTGAAGTGCCAATAACTATGGACCTTCCCACCCTGAGAATACCAGACCACAGCTGTCCGCTTTACCTTGGCTGGTGATCCAATTTGGGGGGGACCCTACTTTTTTTTGTAATTATTATTAGTTATAAAATAATTATAAAAAATAGCCTGGGGTGACCTCCACATCGGATCCCCAACCACGGTAAAGCTGCCAGCTGTGGTTTTCAGACTACAGCCGTGTGCTTTACCATAGCTGGCTATCAAAAGTGGGGGGACCGCACGTCATTTTTTTTTTAACTATTTTTTTAAATAAAAAAAATTAATGGGCTTCCCTGTATTTTGATTGCAAGCCAAGGTAACACCAGGCAGATGGGGGTGTCAACCCGTAGCTGTCTGCTTTAACTGCGCTGAGAATCAAAAATACCATGGGGCGCTACGTCATTTTTTTTAATGATTTTTTTTTACAGCACTGTCATGTCAGGCAATCAAAATACAGGGAAGCCCATTTTTTTTTAGTTATTTAAATAAATAATAAAAAAAAATATATGGGCTCCCGCTGCATTTTTTGTATTTTTAGCTAAGGGTAATCCAAGCAGCTACTGGCTGCTTACCCCCACTGCTTGGTGTTACCTTCACTGTCAATGGAAAATCCAGGGAAGCGTTTTTTATTTTTTTCCCAAAAAGAAAAAAAAAAATGACGTGAGCTTCGCGATATTTTTGTATGCTAGCCAGGTACAGCAGGCAGGTACAGGCTGCCCCCAACCCCCAGCTGCCTATTTTTACCCAGCTGGGAACTAAAAATATAGGGAAGCCCTTTTTTTAGTTATTTCATAAATTTCATGAAATGATAAAAAAAAAAACACGTGGGCTTCGCCCCATTTTTGTGTCCAGCCGGGTACAACTAGGCAGCTGGGGATTGGAATCCGCAGCACAGGTTAGCCCGAGGTTTCTGGACCCCTCTGATGCGAATTGCAGTCCGCAGCCGCCCCAGAAAATGGCGCTCTCATAGAAGCGCCATCATCTGGCGTTGTATCCAACTCTTCCAGCTGCCCTGGTGACGGTGGCTTGCTGCGTAATAATGAGTTAATACTAGCTTTGTTTTACTAGCTAGTATTAAGCCAGAGATTCTTAATGTCAGGCAAGTTTGACCCAGCCATTAAGAATCTCCAATAAAGGGTTAAAAAAAAGACACCACACAGAGAAAAAATACTTTAATAGAAATAAATACACAGACACACTTAGAGACTCCATGTTTATTACTCCCTCTTACCCCTCCACGATCCATGGTCTTCTGTCTTCTTTCTCCTTCAACACATGCAGCTCTGCTCCATCAGCAGCACTGCATGGGAGAAAGACGCTGCTCCCCATGCAGGCTTTTCACTCCGTGAGTGATCAGTGCTGCTGACTGTTAGCGGTACTGTCACGGCTGACAGATGGGTTGCCATAGCAACGGTGCTCCGATGACGTGATTCCCAGTGCCGCCGCAGCTGTTAGCGGTGACGTCACCGCTAACAGGCGCGTTGCTATGCCAACGGTGATCTCCGTTATTTACTGGCTGTGTCAGCCGGTCAATAATGGAACAGGGGAAGCAGAACGGGGAGTCGACCGTGTGCCAGAGCATGTCGCCGGTATGCGGCGATACACAAATGTGCACCCTGTACCGGAGAGTGCAATGACAGGACCTAGGACAGGACATGATGTCAAAGCCATGTGACCAGTCTGTAGCCAATGAGATAATAGACACGTGACTGGTCACATGGTTATTTTGACGTCACAATAGGTCCTGCATCACTGATGGTTACCGGGAGGACGCAGCGATTACCGATGGAAAAGCGGCGGGAGACAGAGTGCAGGACGCATCAGGGGCACCGGTAAGTGTTATGGCAATGTTTATTAACTGTATGTGTACATTTATAATGTGTTTTTTTATGTGTTTGTGATTGCCTCCCATTGTTTTCAATGGGATTCGAGAGGTTCGTTGAACGGCTCGTCAAACGTTCGACGAACTTGTCCTCCGTTCGACGAACCGAACTTGAACTCTAGGGGGGTGGCTCATCTCTAGTCCTTTTTAGCTACTTTACTGGCACATTTACAACAGGCAGTATTAACTTATAATTAGAGTTGAGCTATGTTCGATTCGAACCATTCGCCAATTTCAAATTCAAATGATTTTGGTTGGTGTTCGAGTCGTTCGACGAACTCAAACGATTTTCTTCAAGTTCGGCAGTTCGATAACGGATCGATCGAATGGGGCACCGTTCGACGGACCGAACCGAACTCAAATTCCAGGGGGGTGGCTCATCTCTAGTTAGGAGTCTCGACACACAAAATAGCCAGATATCCCTCCGGGAAGGACCTAGCCAAGGAGTGGCTCTTTTTTGGAGACCACCATAACCACCATATTAAGTGGCCCTTTTAGTAAATATCCAGCTCTTGACGAGTTTAAAAATATGCCAAGGGAAATACCAAGGTCAGGTATCTATCCACAGACAGCAGTTTCGGGGTATTGCCCATCAACAGTGTGGAGTAGGATCCTGGCCAGGTGGGAGCAATGCCTAGCAGACCAACAAGACAAGACAATCACTGATCTTGGGGAGACCAGCCAGAAAACACTGCCGGCAGCCAGCGAGAGTGCTAAACACAGTGAAATCCTAGGTACATTGCCCCCTGGGAAGTATGCAAATCAAAAAGGTCCACGGAGCTTCTGTTAGGAGTCTCAACACAGAAAATAGCCAGATATCCCTCCGGGAAGGAGCTAGCCAAGGAGTGGCTCTTTTTAGGAGACCACCATAACCACCATATTTAGTGGCCCTTTTAGTCAATATCCAGCTCCCACCTGGCCAGAATCCTACTCCACACTGATGAGGGGCAATACTCTGAAACAGCTGTCTGTGGATGGATACCTGGACTTGGTATTTCCCTTGTCATATCTTTAAACTCACCAAGAGCTGGATACCTGACCTTGGTATTTCCCTTATCATATCTTTAAACTCATCAAGAGCTGGATATTTACTAAAAGGGCCACTTAATATGGTGGATATGGTGGTCTCCAAAAAAGAGCCACTCCTTGGCTAGGTCCTTCCCGGAGGGATATCTGGCTATTTTCTGTTTTGAGACTCCTAACAGAGGCTCCATGGACCTTTTTGATTTGCATCTAACCAAGAGAGCAAAAGCTGTGTAACTTTTAATTGTTAGGCAGAAATATTTGTCATCAGTGACTTTGGAAAACTTGCACTGACAGAATTCATCGTTGTTGGGAATTTGTAGACAGGTACAAGTACTGTAGATAGGTAGAAGACATTTGTTATAGTAAGCAAACAGTCTTAGAATTGAGGGGAGATTTGACTACAGAATGGAAGATTTTGTCTTTGTGTTTATGCCTGTGTTATTTACCATGCAAACGTAGTAGTCATCAACATGGCTTTGAGGCTTTTGTCACACCTTTTGAACTCCAAAGCTGAGATGTTTTCCATTTCTCTTTCTGTATGCTGCTATGAGAAAAAAAAATAAATAAAAATTACTTGGATTATGTCGAAACTTTGAGGATTTCTTTTTCAATTACTAAATTGGGGAACGAAGGAGTGTGAAGTAATCTGTTTTCACTATTGTATTAAGGATTTTTTTTAAATTAATAAATTGGTGAACAAGGGATTGTGGGGAATCTTTATTCAAATAAACTATTTATTTCCAGTGTGTGTTTTTTAAATCTACACTTACCGGGTTGGTAATCGGGGGTGTCTGGTAGATGCCTCTCCATTACTAACCTCTGGGCTTGATGCCATCTGTCAAGTCACAGCTGACATTAACCCCTCAAGTATTAACCTGATTGCCACCAGGGCAATTGGAAAGTGCCAGAAAACAAAACACCAGAATTGGTGCATCGAAAGTGATGAGACAAATCTGGCGTGGCTGCAAGCTGCCATTTTTAGGCTGGAAAGGCCAAATAAGCATGAGCTTTTCCAGCCTGATAACACCAGGCTCCAGCTGTCTGCTGTAGCTTGGCTGGTTATCAAATATAGGGCGTAGCCCATTCTATTTATTTTTAATTATTTCAATAAATAATTTAAAAAAAAAACAGAATGGGATCCCCTCTATTTTTGATAACCAGCCAAGGCAAATCTGACAGCAGAAGGCTGCAGCCCACAGCTGTCTGCTTTCCTTGCTCTGGTAATCAAATATAGGGGAAATCCATATAATTGTTTTTTTAAAAAATGTATTCTTTATTCACAATTGTTTGCTGGACAATTGTCCTATTCTTACCCACATTTTGCTTCCTTTTTGCAGACCCCTAGCTCTTACAATGACCCTTTTACAGCACCAAAGTTCATTTCCCCATTAACGTACATGGGGTTTGGGGTCTGGGGTAGAGATGAGAGGAGCCATGGAGGTTCAGGGCTACTGGGTTCAGGCAGACTTTAGATAAAGTTTGGTTTGGAAACCGGACTTGACCTGAACTCCAATGGAAGTCAATGATTGGGCTGTTCAACTCTCCACCCACACAGAACCAGCCATAAACTGAGAACTTCCAGCGGATGGAGGGCAGTCAGGTTTTTTTGGACACACTACATCCGAAAATGTTTTTACCCCCCATTTAGAGACATTCAAAGGCTTCAGGCAGCTGGTATGTAGCCGAGCACCAAGTGTACCAGAGCACCTGGAAGCTCGATTGAGCAGTTAGCATACATTCTACACCCATACTTCTAAGTCGAACACTGATTTTATTTTTAAGAATACTTTTACTGTTCACTCATCTCTAGCCTACTGTTATGTTTGGGTGAAGTCCGGGTCCCAAACAACTTTTAACTAAAGTTTGGCTGAACTCGTCTTCAATGGGTCTGCTCATCCCTAATGATAAGCTTTATGCACAAAGTTACATATATTTGTCCTTTGCTTAAGTGCTGTAAAACAACCGCAATAGTAAAACAATAGATCAGATTCATTTCTGCACTGTCCATGAACTGTTGGAGTGTTGATATTCTAGAAAAACGGAAGACTGAATATTGCCGTCGGTTTTTATGCTGCTTATATAACAATAACATTTTGACATCAGCAGTTTTTAGCTGCTTATTAAGCAGTCTTCCTATTAGTTATACCAACTACATATTCAGTATTTTTGGGGGGTATTCAACATATCTATATAATTAGAACTATCACAATGAAATGTACATTTGAAACCAGAATTTTACATACACTATCTAAAAAGACACATATGAATGTTTTTCTCCCTATTTGACATGAAATCAGAATAAACCTTTACCGTTTTAGGTTTATTAGGAATACAAAAATAATTTTTATTTGCCAAATGCCAGAATAATGAGAGAGAGAGAGAAAATATTTTCAGGCATTTTTATTACTTTCTGCAAAGTCATAAATTTTCTTACACTAAGATTATTATGCCTTTAAACAATATGGGAGAGCCCATGGGATGATGTCATGTCTTTGGTATCTTCTGATAGGTTTATTGACAATGTCTGAGTTTATTAGAGATACACATGTGGATATATTTTATTGCACACTTGAAACACACTGCTTCTTTGTGTAGCATCATGAGAAAGTCAAAATAAATCAGCAAAGATCTTAGGAAGAGAATTGTGGACTTGCAAAACTCTGGTTCATCCGTGAGTGCAATTTGCAGATATGTGAACAAACAATTAGGGAGGAGACAGGTTCTGTGTACCAGAGATGAATGTGCTTTGGTCAGACATGTGCATATCAACCCAAGAACAAATACTAAAGACCTTGTGAAGATGTTGGCGGAAGCTGGTAAGATTGTGTCATCAAATATGACAAATGCTATATTCGCCAAACTGTTCGTCAAACCGTTCAACTAACTGTTTCAAATCTCATTGTATTCAATGTGATACCAAACCTAAGGCAGAGAAAACACCTTTTGCGGGGGTTAAAAAGTTTCCAATACTGCAAAATACATTTTACAGTGCAGCCTCACTGTTTTGGCATGGTCATTAATAGAGATGAGCCAGCCTCTAAAGGCTCGAGTTCGGTTCAGTTAGTCGAATGGAGGACGCGTTCGGTTTGGCGAACCATTCAACGAACCTCTCGAACCCCATTAAAAACAATGGGAGGTAAACACAAACACATAAAAACACATTATAAATTTACACATACAGTTAATAAACATTGCCATAACAATTACAGGTCCCCGAGATGCGTCCTGCACTCTGTCTCCAGCCGCTTTTCCTTCCGATAATCGCTGCATCCTCCTGGTAACCAGCACTGATGATAGGACCTTCCGTGACGTCAAAAAAAGCATGTGACCAGTCACGTCTATTATCTCATTGGCTACAGACTGGTCACATGGCTATGACGTCATGCTAGGTCCTGTCATTGCACTCTCCGGTACGCGGTGATCGTTCCAGGATCTCCGTATACCGGTGAAATGCTCTGGCACATGGTCGATTCCCCATTCTGCATCTCCGCTCCGTTATTCACCGGCTACCACAGCTGGTCAATAACGAAGATCACCGTTGCTATAGTAACTCGCCTGTCAGCGGTGACGTCACTATTTACAGCCTGCAGCCTCTGATACTCACTGACTGAGTGAATAGACTGCAGTGCACGGGGAGCAGCAGCGTCTTCCCCCCATGCAGTGCTGTCTGATGTAGCAGAGCTGCACGGGTTGAAGGAGAAAAAAGACAGAAGACCATGGATCGTGGAGGGATGAGAGGGATTAATAAACATGGAGTCTCTATTATGTCTGTGTATTTATTTCTATTAAAGTATTTTTTCTCTGTGTGGTGTCTTTTTTTTTAACCCTTTATTGGGGATTCTTAATGGTCAAACTTGCCTGACATTAAGAATCTCTGGCTTAATACTAGCTAGTAAACCAAAGCTAGTATTAACCCATTATTACTCAGCAAGCCACCCGGCTTCAGGGCTGCTGGAAGAGTTGTATACAGCGCCAGATGATGGCGCTTCTATGAAAGCGCCATTTTCTGGGGTGACTGCGGACTGCAATTCACAGTGGAGGGGCCCAGAAAGCTTAGGACAACCTGTGCTGCGGATTCCAATACCCAGCTGCCTAGTTGTACCTAGCTGGACACAAAAATGTGGCGAAGCTCATGTCGATTTTTTTTTTAATTATTTCATGAAATTTATGAAATAATTAAAAAAAGGGCTTCCCTAATTTTTTTGTTCGCAGCTGGGTACAAATAGGCAGCTGGGGTTTGTGAGCAGCCATACCTGCCTGCTGTACCTGGCTAGCATACAAAAATATGGTGAAGCCCACGTCATTTTTTTGGTAGGCAATAAACTCCTCCATACAGTCCTGGATAGAGTATGGTGAGTCTTGTAGTTCTGCAGCTGCTGTCTGCTCTCCTGCATACACTAGTGATTGGAGCATGTTGAGCCTTGTAGATCTGCAGCTGCTGTCTGCTCTCCTCCATACAGACAGACAGCAGCTGCAGAACTACAAGGCTCAGCATACTCCATCCAGGACTAAACAGAAGGGGAGCCAGCACTGCTTGTGAATGGCTTGCAACAATGAAGAAATAAAAAGTGTAATATTCACAAATTCATTCCTACTGTAACAATTCAATGAGATTTTTTGCAAATGATTGATCAATGATTTGATCCCCCCTGCCCCGTCACGGCAAATCTCTATAGGGGGGTCCCTAACGCTATATTATAAATTATTATGTACCATAAGGTCTCATATAATGCGCAGGACCATATGAAGACACCACTTACCTGAGACATGTCTGAACCGCTCCCATGCTGCCAGGACTGACAACCGCGAATAAAGGCAGCCCAGGTGCCAGTGTGTGTGGCAGAACCACACACACCAGCACAATGTCAGGACTGGCCCTCACAGTGCCAGACCAGCAAACATGGATGAGGGCGGAACAAGGTTCAGGCAGGTGGTGTTTAAATATTGATGCCTTGGAGCAGGAGGCGGTGACTGTGTGTGAACAAGAACCAAACTGAATTTTGATGGCGACAGAAGGAATTTGCAAACCACACTGGGCGTGCACGGCATGGTGGCGGTCGACCACCTGACCAGTAACCGAAAAAAAAGGGGAGCCAGCACTGCTTGTGAATGGCTTGCAACAATGAAGAAATAAAAAGTGTGATATTCACAAATTCATTCCTACTGTAACAATTCAATGAGATTTTTTGCAAATGATTGATCAATGATTTGAGCCCCCCTGCCCTGTCACGGCAAATCTCTATAGGGGGGTCCCTAACGCTATATTATAAATTATTATGTACCATAAGGTCTCATATAATGCGCAGGACCATATGAAGACACCACTTACCTGAGACATGTCTGAACCGCTCCCATGCTGCCAGGACTGACACTTTTTATCTTTTCATTGTTGCATGCCATTCATGAGCAGTGCTGGCTCCCCTCTTCTTTCCATCCAGGACTGTATGCAGGAGTTTTTTGCCCACCAAAAAATTAAGTGGGCTTTGCCATGTTTTTGTATACTAAACAGGTACAGCAGGCAGTTACGGGCTGCCCCCAACCCCCAGCTGCCTATTTGTACCCGGCTGGGAACCAAAAATATAGGGAAGCCTTTTTTTTTTTTAATTATTTCATGAATTTCATGAAATAATTTAAAAAAAAAAAAAGATGTGGGCTTCGCCCAATTTTTGTGTCCAGCCAGGTACAACTAGTCAGGTGGGGATTGGAATCCGCAGCTCAGGGTACCCAAGCTTTCTGGGCATCCTTGCTGCGAATTGCAGTCCGCAGCCGCCCCAGAAAAGGGCGCTCTCATAGAAGCGCCATCTTCTGGCGCTGTATCCAACTCTTCCAGCTGCCCTGGTGATGGGTGCCTCGCTGAGAAATAATGGGGTTAGGGATAGCTGTATATTATCAACTGGCCCTAAGCCCGAAATTCATGGTGTCACGCCAATATTAGACATGGCCACCATGAATTTCTAGTACAGATAAAAAAAAACACAACACACAGAAAAATATTTTTATTAGAAATAAAACAACACAATTAGTGATTCCATCTTTATTGAAATAAAGAACCCCCTCCGCAGTAATCCTGAGTTAAGAGTCCCGCGCCATCCAATCCGGATCTAATATCATCTGATCGGTTTCCTGGAAGGCAAAGCGATCAGATGATGTGTCAGGTTCAAGGGCCTGAATCACATGACACAGCAGCTGATTGTATAAACGGCTTTTATACAATCAGATGATGCATCAGTGCAAAAAAAAACCAAAAACAAACTACACACTTCTGTGCAGACTGTCCGACAGCATCAGCTGATAGTTTAGCCGGCCGGGCGGTAAAAATTCGGCCTCACCGCTCGACTTATAGTGTCAGCTGATGCCGTCAGGTGACCGCATCAGCTGATCATCACCAGGTCTGAGAGAGAGAGACAGAAAGAAGAGAGAGAAAAGAGAGAGAAAAGGGAAGAGAGAGAAGGAGAGAGAGAAGAGAGAGAGAAAACGGAATAGAGAGAAGGAGAGAGAGAAGAGAGAGAGAAGAGGTGAGAAGAGAGAGAAAAGAGAGAGAGAAGAGGAGAGAAAAGAGAGGAAAGAGAGAGAAGAGAGAGAAGAGAGAGAGGAGAGAGAGAAGAGAGAGAAAAGAGAGAGAAAAGAGAAAGGAGAGAAGGAGAGAGAGAAGAGAGAGAAGAGGTGAGAAGAGAGAGAGAGAAGAGGAGAGAAGAGCGAGAGGAAAGAGAGAGAAGAGAAGAGAGAGAGGAGAGAGAGATGAGAGAGAGGAGAGAGAGATGAGAGAGAGAAGAGAGAAGAGAGAGGAGAGAGAGAAGAGAGAGAAGAGAGAGAGAAGAGAGAGGGGAGAGAAGAGGAGAGGAGAGAGAAGAGAGAGAGGAGAGAGAGAGAGAAGAGAGATAAGAGAGAGAAGAGAGAGAAGAGAGCAAGGAGAGAGAAGAGATAGATAAGAGACAGGGGAGAGAAGAGAAGAGGAGAGAAGAGGAGAGAGGAGGAGAGAAGAGGAGAGAGGAGGAGAGAAGAGGAGAGAGAGAGAACAGAGAGAGAGAAGAGAGGAGAGAGTGAGAGAGAGAAAGAGAGAGAGAGACTGACTGAGACTGACTGACAGACTGACTGAGACTGACTGACTGAGACTGACTGACTGACTGACTGAGATTGATTGACTGATTGACTGACTGAGACTGACTGAGACTGACTGAGACTGACTGAGACTGACTGAGACTGACTAACTGAGACTGACTGACTGACTGACTGACTGACTGAGACTGACTGACTGACTGAGACTGACTGACTGACTGACTGACTGACTGAGACTGACTGACTGACTGAGAGAAAGAAATAGAGCAATGCAGCCTCATTCCGTGAACTGCTCCGATTTTAGAGGTGTGGCTCACAGCTGATGTCCGGCTCCTCCCCTCAATGCATAATTAAATAAAATTAGAATTATAAATAAATAATTCTAATTTAAAAATAAATTAATTTTTTTACCAGGACGGCCGGGAGGCTAGAACTCGTGAACTAATGCTTCTTAGTCAAGCGCTCTAACATTGCATTGCAGACTGAAGTCTCAGATTACAGCGCGATTCTCTTCATGTGCTACGTGGAGAGGACACAGCATGCTCCCTGTCAGCTTCATGTAGCAGAGCTAGCAGAGCTGACAGTGTTGTGTGGATTACTTCGGACCTGGATTGTTGTTTTGGGATTAATAAAATGGTGAAAGAGGATGTTTTTTTGTCTTTTATTCAAAATAAAGGATTATTCGTTGTGCGTGTTTATTTACTTTCGCTTACAGTTTAATCATGGAATCTTGGTGGGACGCCTGGCATGATTAAACTCATTATTACCCCGATTGCCACCGGAAAAGGGCAATTCGGGATGAGCTCGGTGGAGTCCCAGGACTGTCGCATCTAATGGATGCGGCAATTCCGGGCGGCTGCTGGGTGATATTGTTAGGGTGGTGGGCTCCCCATATTGTGGTGCTCCCCATCCTGACAATACCAGCCTCCAGACATGTGGCTTTATCCTCGCTGGTATCAAAATTGGGGGGAACAGCATTTTTTTTTAATTATTTATTTATTTATTTTACTGCACGATATAGACCCGCCCGCCGGTGGCTGTGATTGGTTGCAGTGAGACAGCTGTCACTCATTGAGTGGGCGTGTCTGACTGCAACCAATCATGGGCGCCGGTGGGTGGGGAAAGCACGGAATACCTGATTGAATAATGAAGCGGCAGCCATTTTCTAAAGAGTAAAAGACGCCGCAGACAGCCGTGCAGCGAGACGCCTGTGATCGGTGAGTAGGAAAGAGAGAGGGATTGTGCTGGGGACGCAGGACACATGCAGATAGCAACGTGTGCACATAGCCTTACTGTGAAAAGCCACGTTTTTGTTGATCGAACCATTCTCGAACCTAACTCGAACTGTCGAGCTTTAAGCAAAAAGCTCAAGTTCGAGCTCGATCACCCCCCAAAATCACTCGAACATGAAATTGGCGAACCTCAAACATCGCTCAACTCTAGTCATTCATTTCTTAGACTAGCAGTATAAGATATATAGAGGTGTATGAGAGACAGGTGTAAGACTGGTGCTCCCATACCGCTGCCAGAAAGTATAGACAATACACAACTTGGAGATCCATCTTGGAATATTGAGATTTAAAAACCTTTCAGGAAGACAGCAGGACAGTGGCATCAATTGCCCCCCCCATTTCCCCATCGTGTGTTTGGACAGCAGGGATTATGGACTATGCAACACACAGAATGTGCCCTGGCATTTTCATTTTAAAAATCAAGTCATGCATGAATGACTGGCATAGGCCTCTTGCTCCCAGAACCCTGGCACTGCAGACAAAACACAACTTGGAGACCTATCTTAGTGTCTTGAGATTTAAAAACCTTTCAGGCAGACAGCAGAACAGTGGCATTAATTGCCCCCCCCATTTCCTCATAGTGTGTTTGGACAGCAGGGAAGTATGGTCCATGACAAGATGTGGCCTGGCAATTTCATTTTAAAAATCCAGAGATGCTTGAGTGAAAGGTGTAGGCCTTTTCATCCCAGAACCTTGGCACTACAGACAAGACAACTTGGAGAACCATCTTGGAGTCTTGAGATTTAAAATCCATTCAGGCAGACAGCAGGACAGTGGCATCAACTGCCTCTCCCCATTTCCCCATATTGTATTTTAACAGCAGGGAAGTATGATCCATGCAATACACAGGATGTTTCCTGGCACTTTCATTTTAAAAATCAAGAGATGCATGAGTGACAGGTGTAGGCCTCTTGCGCCCAGAACCCTGGCACTACAGACAGGAAACAACCTGGAGACCCATCTTGTAGTAAAAATAAATAAAATAAATGTTTATTTTTATATAGCACTAACATATTCCGCAGCGCTTTACATACATCAGGAACACTGTCTCCATTGGGGCTCACAATCTAAATTCTCTCTCAGTATGTCTTTGGAGTGTGGGAGGAAACCGGAGTACCCGGATAAAACCCACGCAAACACTGGAAGAACATACAACTCCTTGCAGATGATGTCCTTGGTGGTATTCAAACCCAGGACCCCCGCGCTGCAAGTCTTCAGTGCTAACCACTGAGCCACCGTGCCGCCCCATCTTGAGAGTTAAAAATATTTTATGCAAACAGCAGGATCAATCTCCCCCCTCCCTATTTCCCCATAGTGTGTTTGCACAGCAGGGAAGTGCAGTCCATGCACATACATACATACAGGATGTGGACTGGCATTTAAATTTTTTAAAATAAAGTGGGATAAGTGACAGGATTAGGCCTCTTGCTCCCACAGCTCTGACAGTACAAACAAGACACAAATTGGAGACCCATCTTGGAGTCTTGATATTTAAAAACATTGTAGGCACACAGCAGGACTGCAGGAGAGTGGCATCAAAGGCCCACCCAATTTTCCCATATTGGCTTTGCATATCAGGGAGAAATTTTCCATTAAACCCACAGGATGTGACCTCGGTGTCTCACATGGGTAAAAAATACCAGGCATGGTAACTTACTTCTAAAACAGCTGAGAATCTCTCACTCATTCTGACTGTAGTGGGTAAATAAGTGGAGGTTCTGAGGCTGGAGACCTGTGTGAGAATAGTTTTTACGGTGATCTTGGAATAGCAAGAAGCAGAAGACGTGATTGATTTGGTGGCCGTCAGTTGGTTAGACCCGGTAGACCACATTTTGTGTAGTAAGATTTCCACAGTAATGCATGTTGATTTCACGTGTGCCAGTGCTTGCATGTAGTAGTCACATTATTTAAATTTTTGCCTCTACTGAGCCATTGTTTACAAAAATGGCAGATAACAAAAGTTGGGTCATCCTTTGTGGTCTCAAAAAAAGTCCAGGCTAGACAACTCTTCCCGACACTGTTGCTGAGTTCTGACTGAGGATGCAATGCTTCTAATGGTTGCATCACCAGGTGTTTGTGCAGTAATTGACAAAGTAAGCTCCTCATCTTCTTCTTCCATCTCCCCCTCTTCATCTGCTGAGCTGCACAGCGGTAGGCCTGTGGGTTCACACCAAATAACAAACTTCATCACCAGGCTCTGTTGTCCCACTCACCCTCTTCCTGACCTGACATCAGGACATCACATAACGTCTGCTCCAGATATCTGAGTCTCATCATCATCACTTCCAACCCTGGGGGTTACCATCAGTTGGCGATGGTTTGGATCCTGCTCAGAGCCTACTTAATCTGGGATAGGATCCAACTCACAAAGATTTTGGGCATCGGTGTAGATGCTTTCCTCCTCTTGAGTCTGGGTATCTTTGGCGCAGACATCTGATGCCCATGGAATAGAATGTGTAAACAGCTGTGCAGACGTATCCATGTGTGATTCCCCACAGTAAGTTTGCCAGTTGGAGATTTGTGAAGCAAGCGGAAACGTGTATTTGTGGTGGCACCTCTGAGGAATAAACTCTGTGTGATGTTGGGGTGCAGGAAGAGGAGGAGAGGCCACTTGATGCAGTGCTTGCCATCCACTCTAGCCCATGCTGTTTATCAGTCTCATTTCGAAGTTGAAACGATGTGCAGCTGCTAAAGAAATTCAGTGAAGTAGGCTGTCCAGTAACGGAAGTTGCTCTACTTTCTCTTGGGATAGAAGGCTCTCTAGACCTTTGACTAATAGAATTTCCCACACATATACCACCAACACCCCGCCTATTAACTCTCCCACTACAACCTCGTCGTGATTTACCTCTCATGGTTGATGCACTCTTCCCCTTTCTAACAGATGTTTTGTAACCCTACGGCCACAGCTGTCAGACACCTGACACAAAAGATACATTATTTATTTCCTGAGTTGGCAATATTGTGAAGGCACCAAAAAGTACTAATAACTAGAGTTGAGCGCGGTTCGCGGTTCGTGGTTCTCCAGTTTGCGGCTCGAGTGATTTTGGGGGCTGTTCTAGATCGAACTAGAACTCGAGCTTTTTTGCAAAAGCTCGATAGTTCTAGATACGTTCGAGAACGGTTCTAGCAGCAAAAAGCAGGGCTTTTTACAGCTACAGTGTGCAGGAGCCATCGCTGGCAGCCTGCCAGAAGCTGGTAACCAAGATAAACATCGGGTATCCAACCAAAGCGCTTTGGTTAGTAACCCGATGTTTATCCTAGTTACGTGCAGGAAGCCCACACTAGTCTGAGAATATCAGGCCTAAGCTGTCTGCTTTACCTTGGCTGGTGATCCAATTTGGGGGGACCCCTACATGTTTTTTTAATTATTTATTTAATTTAAAATAACAGCGTGGAGTGCCCTCAGTTTTGGATTACCAGCCAAGGTGAGGTTGCCAGCTGTGGTCTGTAGGCTGCAGCCGTCTGCTTTACCCTAGCTGGCTACAAAACTAGGGGGAACCCTACGTCATTTTTTTTTTCATTTTTTTGGCTAAATACAAAGCTAAGCACCCCTTAGTGCCACATGAAAGGCACCAAAGGGTGCAAAATTACAAAATGTAGGAGAGTGGGACATTATGTGCCTTTCTGCCATTATAATGGCAGAAAAGACTGATATGAAGTGCACAAGCACAGGAAAATCACCAGAGCGCTCTACGCTGTGAAAACCAGTAGAAAATGGCACTGGAGGGAACATGTGACCGCCTCATGTAGGATGAAGCTATGGATCCTGGGTAAATTTATGCATTTACCCTCCTTCAGTTTTTTTTGCAGTACACAAAAAAAACGGAAGGCACACGGATGACAAACAGATGACATACGGACCGTCTACGGAACGGAAACGGATGCCACACGGATGCACCCGTGAAAAAAAACGGACTGTTTTTTGCAGACCGCAAAAATGGATCGGTCTTGTTAATGTAGCCTTATTCTGATCTGCCGTTTATAAACAGCAGGCAGAAATAAGTGAATAACGCCCCCCAGCGTCAGAAAATCTCCGGGGTTTCAGGGCTAGCTGAGACCCTGGAGATCATGATTCAGGACGGTTTTTCCGGTACCCGCTCACGTGATCACAGGTATACACCGTACACCGATGATCACGTTACAGTAAATGACAGCGCCAGTAAAAAATTATTTATCTCCCATCTGGCATGAACAAACACTTCTTCTCCACTTCTCCTCCACTTTTTCTCCACTTTTTCTCCACTTTTTCTCCACTTCTCGACTTCTCCATTTTTTCCCCACTTTTTCTCCACTTTTTCCTCCACTTTTTCTCCATTTTTTCTCCACTTTTTCTCCACCTTTTCTCCACTTTTACTCCCCTTTTTCTCCACTTTTTCTACATTTTTTTCTCCACTTTTTCTCCACTTTTTCTCCACTTTTTCTCCACTTTTTTCAACTTTTTCTTCATTTTTTCTCCATTTTTTCTCCACTTTTTCTCCACTTTTTCTCCACTTTTTCTCCACTTTTTCTCCACTTCTTCTCCACTTTTTCTCCACCTTTTCTCCACTTTTTCTTCATTTTTTCTCCACTTTTTCTCCACTTTTTCTCCACTTTTTCTCCACTTCTCCATTTTTTCTCCAGTTTTTCTCCAGTTTTTCTCCACTTTTTCTCCATTTTTTTCTCCATTTTTTTCTCCACTTTTTCTCCACTTTTTCTCCACTTCTTCTCCACTTTTTCTCCACCTTTTCTCCACTTTTTCTCCATTTTTTCTCCACTTTTTCTACATTTTTTACTCCACTTTTTCTCTACTTTTTCTCCACTTTTTCTCCATTTTTTTCTCCATTTTTTTCTACATTTTTTCTCCACTTTTTCTCCACTTTTACTCCACTTTTTCTCCGTTCTTTTTCTATGGTCGGTCTACCCATTAGCTCTGCCATGCATAGTGTAGCTCTACACCTACTGCACATGTTACTTTTTGATTGACATCTCTTTCGTACCAGAGCTGTCTAAGTCTACTCTGACCCCATATTTGTCATTACTATATTGTCCTTGTACTGTATTATGACATTTGTATCATGTGTTTCATTTCTTGCTGTGTTGCAATTTTTTTGCTGCATCCCAATTGTACCTCTACATTGTTCGAGTTTATGTTATTGTTCTCTCACTCTTATGTGATACTGATTATTGTCATTTTTCATGATTACATGCAGATAAGTCCAATCTGACGAAGGCTCAGGCCGAAACGTCATTTGTAACTTGTTTTGGACAAAAACATATATGCTTATGAAAAAAAATTTTTTCTTAATACGGACCAATAAAGAGTGATTTTGCATTACTATCCGTTGTGACTTACTGACTTAGTCTGGGAGATTTAGAGTGCCGAGGTTACTCACTAATTTTATCTATTATTACCTCTGAGCACCTATATACCAGTGAGAAGAGCTTCCTCTACAGTAGTTCTCCTGATTAGGCATGCCCTTACCTCATGAGCAGGGCATTGCAGCTTTGGTAGAAACCATTACGACATGGACTCTCCTGCTGTGGACCCGGGGAGAGTGAGTGCAGATTCATTGCACCCACACTCCTCACATGAAGGGTCCGCACTCCTATAAAATGGGGGATACGTTCCCTTAGTGTCTCCCCCCCATATTCTAGACGGTCCAGAGTCGTCGTGGGACCCCTTTATTTTTTTTCTTACAATAAATTGGTGAAAGAGGAAATGTTTTGGGGACTGTTTTTTCAAATAAATTTCTTTTGTCCATTTTTTTTTTTGTTAGTACTGACAGTTTATGATGTTGGGTATCTAGTGGATGCGCCACATCTGGGGTGCCTGCGTCCTGCTATTTTTAGGCTGTGAAGGCCCAATAACTATGGACCTTCCCACCCTGAGAAATCCAGACCACAGCTGTCCACTTTACCTTGGCTGGTGATCCAATTTGGGGGGGACCCTAATATTTATAAAATAATTATAAAAAAGAGCCTGAGGGGACCTCCACATTGGATCCCCAACCACGGTAAAGCTGCCAGCTGTGGTTTTCAGGCTACAGCCGTCTGCTTTACCCTAGCTGGCTATCAAAAATGGGGGGACCCAACGTCATTTTTTTTTTAACTATTTTTTGAATAGAAAAAATTAATGGGCTTCCCTGTATTTTGATTGCCAACCAAGGTAACGGCAGGCAGATGGGGGTGGCAACCCATAGCTGTCTGCTTTATCTGCGCTGAGAATCAAAAATACCGCAGAGCGCTACATCATTTTTTAAAGATTTATTTTTACAGCACTGTGATGTCCAGCAATCAAAATACAGGGAAGCCCATTTTGTTTTTAGTTATTTAAATAAATAATTAAAAAAAATATATATGGGCTCCCGCTGCATTTTTTGTATTGCTAGCTAAGGGTAATCCAAGCAGCTACTGGCTGCTAACCCCCACTGCTTGGTGTTACCTTCACTGGCAATGGAAAATCCAGGGAAGCATTTTTTATTTTTTTTGCCAAAAAACTACAAAAAAAGGACGTGAGCTTCGCCATATTTTTGTATGCTAGCCAGGTATAGCAGGCAGGTGCTGGAAGAGTTGGATACAGCGCCAGAAGATGGCGCTTCTATGAAAAGGCCATTTTCTGAGGCGGCTGCAGACTGCAATTCGCAGCAGTGGGGCCCAGAAAGCTCAGGCCAACCTGTGCTACGGATTCCAATCCCCAGCTGCCTAGATGTACCTGGCTGGACACAAAAAAGGGGCGAAGCCTACGTCATTTGTTTTCTAATTATTTCATGAAATTCATGAAATAATAAAAAAAGGGCTTCCCTTTATTTTTGGTTCCCAGCCGGGTACAAATAGGCAACTGGGGGTTGGGGGCAGCCGTACCTGCCTGCTGTACCTGGCTAGCATACAAAAATATGGCGAAGCCCACATAATTTTTTCAGGGGGCAAAAAACTGCATACAGTCCTGGATGGAGTATGCTGAGCCTTGTAGTTCTGCAGCTGCTGTCTGTCTGTATGGAGAAGAGCAGACAGCAGCTGCAGAACTACAAGGCTCAGCATACTCCATCCAGGACTGTATGCAGAAGTTTTTTGCCCACCAAAAAAATGACGTGGGCTTTGCCATATTTTTGTATGCTAGCCAGGTACAGCAGGCAGCCACGGGCTGCCTCCAACCCCCAGTTGCCTATTTGTACCCGGCTGGGAACCAAAAATATAGGGAAGCCCGTTTTTTTTAATTATTTCACTTATTTCATGAAATAATTAAAAAACAAATGACGTGGGCTTCGCCCCATTTTTGTGTCCAGCCAGGTACAACTAGGCAGCTGGGGATTGGAATCCGCAGCACAGGTTAGCCCGAGGTTTCTGGGCGCCTCTGCTGCGAATTGCAGTCCGCAGCCGTCCCAGAAAATGGCGCTCTCATAGAAACGCCATCATCTGCCGCTGTATCCAACTCTTCCAACAGCCCTGGAGCCGGGTGGCTTGTTGGGTAATCATGAGTTAATATTGGCTTTGTTTTACTAGCCAGTATTAAGCCAGAGATTCTTAATGTCAGGCACGTTTGACCTGGCCATTAAGAATCTCCAATAAAGGGTTAAAAAAGTCACCACTCAGAGAAAAAATACTTTAATAGAAATAAATACACAGACACATTAGAGACTCCATCTTTATTACCCCCTGTCAGCCCTCCACGATCCATGGTCTTCTGTCTTTCTCGTTCAACAAATGCAGCTCTGCTACATCACTGCTGCATGGGGAAGATGCTGCTTCCCGTGGAGCATTCACTCCGTGAAAGCTGCACGAGAAGCAGCATGCAGCCTTCACTCCGTGAGTGATCAGTGCTGCTAGCGGTAACAGCGGTAACGCTGACAGACGCGTTACCATAGCAACGGTGCTCCCGGAGCCACGGTTAGCGGTGACGTCACCGCTAACTGCGTTGCTATGGCAATGGTGATCTCCGTTAATGACCGGCTGTGTCAGCCGGTCCCTAACGGAGTGAGGAGTCGACCGTGTGCTAGAGCATGTCGCCGGTACACGGCGATACACAAATGTGCACCGTGTACCAGAGAGATGCACTCGCAGGTCCTACATGACGCGTCATAGTCATGTGACCAGTCTGTAGCCAATGAGATAATAGCCACATGACTGGTCACATGGCTATTTTGACGTCACGATAGGTCCTGCATCTCTGCTGGCAGTGCCGGTCACCGGGAGGATTCAGCGATCATCGGAAGGAATAGCGGCAGGAGACAGAGTGCAGGAGGGATCGCGGGGACCGGTAAGTGTTATGGCAATGTTTATTAACTGTATATGTACATTTATAATGCATTTTTATGTGTTTGTGATTGCCTTCCATTATAGCCTATTGGTTCGAGTTCGGTTCGTCGAACGTTCGACGAACCGAACTCGAACGGGACCTCGGCTCGGCGAACCGACCTCGAGCCGAACCGCGACCGGTTCGCTCATCTCTACTAATAACTCAAAATGTGGCTCACTGCGTAACTTGGAGCAGACTCTGAAAAGTGTCAAGACAAGAGATCAGCAAGGTTCAAGGTTCAACAATTTCATGTTCGAGTGATTTTGGGGGGTGTTTGAGTCGTTCGACGAACTCGAACGATTTGCAAACTAGTTCGGCAGTTCGAGTTACGTTCGATCACCAAAAGCATGGCTTTTCACAGTAAGTATGTGCGCACGTTGCGTATCTGCATGCGTCCTGCATCCCTCTCTCTTTCCTACTCACCGATCAGGGGCGCCTCACTGCATGGCTGTCACAAATCTCCGGCGGCTTTTCCTCTTTTGAAAATGGCTGCCGCTTCATTACTCAATCAGGTATTCCGTGCCTTCCCCGCCCACCGGCGCCCATGATTGGTTGCAGACAGACACACCCCCACGATGAGTGACAGCTGTCTCACTGCAACCAATCACAGCGGCCAGCGGGCTGGTCTATATCGTGGAGTACAATAAATAAATAAATAAATAATAATAAAAAAAAATGTGGTCCCCCCCAATTTTGATACCAGCCAGGATAAAGCCACACGGCTGGAGGCTGATATTGTCAGGATGGGGAGCACCACGTTATGGGGAGTCCACCACCCTAACAATATCACCCAGCAGCCGCCTGGAATTGCCGCATCCATTAGATGCGGCAGTCTCGGGACTCTACCCAGCTCATCCCGAATTGCCCTGGTGTGGTGGCAATCGGGGTAATAACCGGGTTAATCATGCCAGGCGTCTCCCCGAGACACCTTCCATGATTAAAAAGTGAAAGTAAATAAACACACGAAAAATCCTTTATTTTGAATAAAAGACAAAAAAAACACCTCATTTAACTCTTTATTAATCCCCAAACAACAATCCAGGTCCGAAGTAATCCACACGACACTGTCAGCTCTGCTACATGAAGATGACAGGGAACCCCGTAGAACATGAGTGATCTGTGTCCTTCTCCACACAGAAGCTGAAGTGAGCCGCGCTGTCACCAGAGACTTCACTCTCCAATGCAGACGTCAAGATAACCAAATCTTCCTATGTTTCTTATTAGAGCCAGTGGCTCAATGGTTAGAGCTCCCACATAAGAAACATTAGTTCACGAGTTCAAGTCCCGGCCACCCCCCTAAAGAATTTCATTTATTTTTAAATTATTATTTATTTATAATTATAATTTAATTTAATTTAATTATGCACTGAGGGGAGGAGCCGGACATCAGCTGTGAGCCGCGGGACACACCTCTAAAATTGGAGCAGTTCACGGAATGAGGCTGCATTGCTCTCTCCTCTCTCTTCATGAAATAATTAAAAAGAAAAAGGGCTTCCCTATATTTTTGGTTCCCAGTCGGGTACAAATAGGCAGCTGGGGGGTGGGGGCAGCCCGTAGCTGCCTGCTGTACCTGGCTAGCATACAAAAACATGGCGAAGCCCACGTAATTTTTGATTGGGGGGGGGCAAAAAACTCCTGAATACAGTCCTGGATGGAATATGCTGAGCCTTGTAGTTCTGCAGCTGCTGTCTGCTGTCTGTCTGTATGGAGGAGAGCAGACAGAAGCTGCAGAACTACAAGGATCAGCATCCTCTATCCAGGACTGTATGCTGGAGGGAGAGGCAGGGGGAGCAGAACGGCAAGGCTCAGCATGCTCCATTCACTAGTGTATGCAGGATAGCAGACAGCAGCTGCAGAACGACAAGGCTCAGCATACTCCATCCAGGACTGTATGCAGGAGTTTTTTGCCCCCCAAAAAAATGACGTGGGCTTTGCCATATTTTTGTATGCTAGCCAGGTACAGCAGGCAGGTACGGCTGCCCTCAATCCACAGCTGCCTATTTGTACCCGGCTGGGAACCAAAAATATAGGGAAGCCCTTTTTTTATAATTATTTCACGAATTTCATGAAATAATTAAAAAAAAAAATGACATGGGCTTTGCCCAATTTTTGTGTCCGGCCAGGTACAACTAGGCAGCTGGGAATTGGAATCCGCTGCACAGGTTGGCCCGAGCTTTCTTGGCCCCTCTGCTGCGAATTGCAGTCCGCAGCTGCCCCAGAAAACAGCGCTTTCACAGAAGCGCCATCATCTGGCGCTGTATACAACTCTTCCAGCAGCCCTGAAGCTGGGTGGCTTGCTGAGTAATAATGGGTTAATGCTAGCTTTGGTTTACTAGCTAGTATTAAGCCAGAGATTCTTAATGTCAGGCAAGTTTGACCATTAAGAATCTCCGATAAAGGGTTATAAAAAAGACACCACACAGATAAAAAATACTTTAATAGAAATAAATACACAGACACATTAGAGACTCCATGTTTATTACTCCCTGTCAGCCCTCCACGATCCTGGTCTTCTGTCTTCTTTCTCCTTCAACCCATGCAGTTCTGCTACATCAGACAGCACTGCATGGGAGGAGGACGCTGCTGCTCCATGCAGTCTAATCACTCAGTGAGTGAGCAGAGGCTGCGGGCTGTAAGTGGTGACATCACCGCTGACAGGCGGTTACTATAGCAACGGTGCTCCGATCACGTGATTCCCGATGCCGCAATTCACCGCCTGTGGCAGCCAGTCCTTGCATGTGCGCTGACTCTGTAAAGAGCGCCTACATGCAGGAACGGGGAAGCCCACCATGTGCCAGAGCATCTCGTTGGTACACGGAGATGCACAAAAGAGCACCGCGTACCGGAGAGATGCACTGACAGGGCCTAGCATGATGTCTAGCCATGTGACCAGTCTGTAGTCAATGAGACAATAGACACGTGAGTGGTCACATGGCTATTTTGAGGTCACGGAAGGTCCTATCATCAGTGCTGGTTACCGGGAGGATGCAGTGATTATCGGAAGGAAAAGCGGCGGAAGACAGAGTGCAGGACGCATCGCGGGGACCTGTAAGTGTAATGGCAATGTTTATATACTGTATGTGTACATGTATAATGTGTTTTTATGTGTTTGTGATTGCCTCCCATTGTTTTTCAATGAGGTTCTAGTTGGTTTGTCGAACATTCGTCAAAAGTTCGATGAACTTGTCCTCCGTTCGACGAACCGAACCGAACTTGAACTCTAGGGGGGTGGCTCATCTCTAGTCCTTTTTAGCTACTTTACTGGCACATTTACAACAGGCAGTATTAACTTATAATTAGAGTTGAGCTATGTTCAATTCGAACCGTTCGCCAATTTCAAATTCAAGTGATTTTGGTTGGTGTTCGAGTCGTTCGACGAACTTGAACGATTTTCTTCAAGTTCGGCAGTTCGAGTTACCGTTCGATAACGGATCGATCACCAAAAAGCGTAGCTAGTTACTAGCTGGCTTTTCACTGTAATACTGTGAGTCACTGTTAATAATGATCTCATCAAAATTCAGCGTATAGTGTGCGGATGGACGGGTTATAGATCAGTGCTGCTGAGTGCTGAAAGAATAGCGATCACCATTTTTTTTTTCCTTAACCGCGCATACAGTGGGGCGGGCCAGGAGGTCAGCCAATCACAGACACACACAGCACAGTGGATTTTTGCCAGACAACCAAGGGCATGTGTCATGGCCCTATAAGACCAGGACATTTTCCCCTTCGCCGCCCATATCTCTCTGCTGCGGGTGGGTGACAGTCACCACTCCTGCTCCCGCTGTTGCTGCTGTGTGCGCTATAGACATACAGTGCAATCTACACATCGCGTTAGGGATTAGGGACTACTTGTAATTTCAGCCCTTTTCAGGGCAACACTACAGCCGTTCATAGCAATTGTTGCTAGGCAGGTCTGTGCCAGCGCTGTGCAGGGGTTTATATCACAGCGTCTGGCTACATCAGCTCAGGCAATTCCTTGGGGCATAGTTTCATTGTCAGGGATAGAAAGTGAGGCTTCCTCTGCTGACATGCAAGCTATAGCACCTGTGCATTGTACACCACCTCCTCCATTTTTGCTACGCAATTTTTATTGCAAAAAGTGCTGCCATTTTTAGGGCCATACTTTAATTGTCTGGGATACTATGTGAGGGTTCCTCTGCTGATAATTTTGCTATACCACCTCTGCATTGTACAGCACCTGTCCATTTATGATATGCAATTTTAATTGCAAAAAGCGCTGCCATTTTTAGGTCCATACTTTAATTGTCTGGGATACAACATTAGGGTTCCTCTGCTGTCAGGCAAGCTACACCACCTGTGCATTGTACACCACCTGTCCATTTTTGCTATGCAATTTTAATTGCAAAAAGTGTTGCCAGTTTTCGGGCCATAGTTTCATTGTCTGTGATAGTCAGTGTTGGTTCTCCAGCTGTCAATAAAGCTAGACCACCTCTGCAATCTACACCCTCTCTCCATTTTTGCTACGACATTTTAAGTGTCCAATTTGTTCACAAACAAAATGAATGGCAAAAGGACAGATGCTGGTGGAAAGGAGAACAGGCGTGTTGGGAAGGGAAAAAAAGTTTGTGTCTGTGTGGTAGGTGATAAAGCAACAGTAACATCTGCTGAAGAAAGGCCATCTTCCAGCAAAAGTAAGATGTCTACTACTTTCCGTGGACAATCTTATGTGATCCCTTTATTACGGAACTGAACAACTCTACCAAAGGTAGATGATGCACAAAAAAGCACATGCTTGAATGGATCTCAAGTGCTCCATCAAGTTCCCTCTCCTCCACCTCAACTTCAACATCCCAAAGACTCAAGTCCTCTGAGTTGTCACCCCAATCACACTTGCTTTCTAACAGCTCTCAAGTCTCCACCCGCCCTGCACAGTATGGGGTAACAGAGATGGTTGAGTCTGCAGAGATGGTTGAGTCTGCAGAGATGTTCAGTCACACTATAGCCTGGAAATCAGAGGTCTGCTCCAAAGCTACAGTGAGTCCAAAATGATCTGCAGTGATGGCCAGAAGCTTTGTGAGTCAGATTAAGGCCCTGATGAAGAGGTTTCTGAGCATAATGTAGACCTTCATTCCCAAACTGTAACTCCTCTTGGTGCAGACAATGAGGAACATTCTGATGACTATGAGACTCAGATACCTGATTGGAATGACAACTTAACTATTCAGTCACGGCAGAAAGAGGTTAGCTCTGAGGATGAGGGGAGTGCAAACACACAGGGTGATGATGAGGTTGTAAATCCCACTTACTGTCAACCAACAGTCAGGCACTCAATGAAGTCAGCAGAGGCGGTGGCAGAGAATGCGACTGACGACGAGGTTAGCTTGCACCTTCCTGGACAGAGACGGAGTACTGAAAGCACGTCAAAAACTGCATCCTTAGCCACAACTCTGCCTCTGAGCACAAGTAGGGGTGGCTCTGCAGGTCGCATTGGCTCTTAGCTTTGCCTAGCCTGGTCCTTTTTTGACATCGCAAAGGATCTCCCAACTCATGTCATCTGTAAGATTTGTCACCAATGTCTAAGTAGAGGCCAAAACCTCACTAGTTTGACTACTTCGTCCATGAACCGTCACATGGATATCAAGCATAAGTCCCAGTGGGAAGCTCACTGTGCTACAATGCGGCCTAGCGGAGTGCGCCAACCACTGTCTGCCCCTTCAAGTGCATCCGCGCGCTCTTCATCCTCTATGACTGTGGGGAAAGCAGTCACACATGCTTTGCGACGCAGACCTTCCACCTCTTTAACCGCAGCAGGCAGTGTGATTGGCAGGTCGTCAGTTGTTTTGGAAGTAGAAACAGCTGCTGGTGTTGAGCTCTCTCAGACATCGAGAGCACCAACTTTGGATGAAGGCAACATTATGTCTCTGCCTGCACTTTCCTCACAGACCCGCAGTTTTACAGGGACACCCTACTCAACGCCATCTCAGCACAGCAGCCAGCCCTCGGTCCCTCAGATGTGGACAACTAAAAGACCATTTCCTCCTAGCCATGACAAAGCTAAGAGGTTGACTTTCACCCTCTGCAAGCTGTTGGCTACAGAAATGCTGTCATTCCGCCTGGCGGACACAGAGGATTTTCGAGACATTATGTCCGTCACAGTGCCCCAGTACCAGATGCCCAGTCGCCACTACTTCTCCAAGAAAGGTGTGATTGCGCTACACCAGCATGTCGCACACAACATCACCATTTCCTTGATAAACTCTGTGTGTGACAGGGTGCATTTCACCACCAATACTTGGACCAGTAAGCATGGAGAGGGGCATTACATGTCGCTGACTTGGCACTGGGTAACTATGGTGAGAGATGGAGAAGGGTCTGCTGAACAAGTCTTGCCGTCCCCACGAGTTGTGCGTCAATCCTCTGTATGTAGAAGTTCCTCCACTGCGTCTGCCTCCTCAACCTCGTCTGGGTCCTCCACCTCCGCCCAAAGCCTGTCTGGTCAGGCCACCCGCGTTGTAACTGCGCACAAGGAATCCCGCACACCTCCTTACTATGCTGGCAGGAGAGCTCAACGGCATCAGGCGGTGTTTACGTTGAAATGTCTGGGAAATAAGAGTCACACAGCTGACCAGTTGTGGTCAGCTCTGGAGACCGAGTTTCATAAATGGTTATCTCCACTCAACCTGCAGCCAGGGAAGGCTGTGTGCGACAATGCTGCAAACCTGTGTGTGGTTCTTCGCCGGGGCAAGGTGACACACATGCCTTGTATAGCTCACATGTTGAACCTTGTTGTCCAGCAAATTTTAACCCACTATCCCGGCCTAGATGGGCTTCTGCACAGGGCACGGTCAGTATCTGCTCACTTCCGCCGTTCAAACGGCGCAGCTGACCGACCTGCATCGCTCCAGAAGTTTTCGGCCTGACGGTTCACTGCCTGAAATGAGATGTGTCGACACGCTGGAATTCGACTCTCTACATGTTGCAGCGACTGTGGCAGTACCGCAAAGCCCTGGTGCAATACGTTATGACATATAGCCTGGCCTAACTTGATCCAGAGGTGGGGAAGATCACGCTCATGGAGTGGTCTCAGATCAAGGACCTATGCACCCTTCTGCACAGTTTCGACATAGCGACGAAGATGTTTAGCGCTGACAATGCCATTATCAGCATGACAATTCCAGTCATTTACATGCTGGAGCACACTGTAAACAGTATTCGTAGCAAGGTGGGGGGACAAGAGGAAAGGGAGGAAGTACAGGAGGATTCATATGTGGAAGGGATACCAAAATCTACAGGTCCAGATGGTCAGCAGCATTAAGGCGGCAGGCATGGGACGTGGGGGAGAGGGATTAACAAGGGCGCATGGTAGCAGCCAAACTGTTGAGGAAGGTGGAGGAGCCCAGGGGGAAATGGAGAACGAACTGGCAATGGGCATGGAAAACTCAGCAGAGGAGGGAGACCTTGATCACATTTCGGTTGTTCGAGGTTGAGGAGAGATGTCAGAGGAAGGAAGCATGGTTATCACCTTGCCGACACTAACACAGCAAGGACTTGGTCCGCATGGACACGCAAGACACATGAGCACCTTCTTGCTGCACTACCTACAACATGACCCTCAGAATGTCCGAATTAGAAGTAATGCTGACTACAGGGTTGTCACACTCTTAGATCCCTGGTACAAGTCAAAATTTGGCGAAATTGTATGTAGTATGAGCAAAAGCTGTTATGCAATCTTAGCTCGGCTTTTCCACTAAACACCAGTGATGCGCAGAGTGAATCTCACAGTTGTAACTTGCTAACTATGGGACTGTCGAGTCATCATCAGTCAAACCGTACCAGCAACACCGTATCTGGTGGTAACACCAATTTTATGGAATCGTTTCATGATTTTTTTAGACCATCCTTTGCAAGGCCACAAGAGACAAGAAGTCTGACACATAGTCAATGGCTGGAGAGGATGATACAGGAGTATCTCCAAGTGAAAATAGATGCCATGACTCTGCAACTGGTGCCTTGCTCATTTTGGGCTTCCAATCTGGAAAAATGGCCTGAGCTCGCCCCTTACACCTTGGAGATCTTGTCATGTCCCGCAGCCAGCGTTCTCTCAGAACATGTCTCAGTGCTGCTGGGTGTGTGCTGACAGATTAGCGCACGCGTCTGTCCAGTGTCAATGTGGACAGACTAACGTTCATCAAGATGAACAAGTCATGGATCCACAAGGACTTTTCTACCCCATGTCATCCTGGGGAGAGTAAAGGCTTGTGGATTTGGATTGTGCTTCATGCAAATCAACCTGTCAAGTTTGCAACTGGGGAACAACTGATGCCACTTAAGTGGTGTCTGTGGTTCAATTTTTGGAAAAAAGGGAGACTCTGGTTGTAGTCCCATTTTTGTTTTTTTAAAAATGTTCCAAGATGAACAAGTCATTGATCAGCAAGGACTTTTCTACCCCTGTGTCATCCTGGGGAGAGTAAAGGCTTGTGGATTTGGATTGTGCTTCATGCAAATCAACCTGTCAAGTTTGTAACTGGGGGACAACTGATGCCACTTAAGTGGTGTCTGTGGCCCAATTTTTGGAAAAAAGGGAGACTCTGGTTGTAGTACCCTTTTTGTTTTCTTAAAAATGTTCCAAGATGAACAAGTCATTGATCAGCAAGGACTTTTCTACCCCTGTGTCATCCTGGGGAGAGTAAAGGCTTGTGGATTTTTGAATGTGCTTCATGCAAATCAACCTGTCAAGTTTACAACTGTGGGACAACTGATGCCACTTAAGTGGTGTCTGTGGCCCAAGTTTTGGAAAAAAGGGAGACTCTAGTTGTATTCCCCTTGCTGTGTTTTACATTATTTTAGAAGGGCATGACATGCCTAAATCTGTGTCTCCTCCTCCTTTTACTCGTCCAGGTCTTTTGTTTTTGCATGAGTATATGTACTTGTCACTTTTCCATGTGTTTGTGGGGTCTTGTGAGTTGTTTGTCACCTTTTGGACACCTTATAAGGTGTTTTCCATGTGTTTGTATGTGTTTGTGTTTGCCTCCCATTGTTTTCAATGGGGTTCGAACGTGTTGGTCGAACAATCGTCGAACATTCGCCGAACTGAGCCGCTGTTCGACGAACCGAACCAAACTCGAACACTAGGGGGGGTGGCTCAACATTACTAATAATACCAAGAAATGTGATTGCATAATTTTGAGCAGGCAATGAAAACTGCCAGGACCTTTTTATCTACTTAACTAGCAAATTTATAGCAGGCAGTACTATTTGGAGCAGGTAGTAATACATAGCAATACCTGGAAATGTGTTTCCCTAGCTAATTTGAAGCAGGCTGTAATACGTAGCAATACCTAGAAATGTGTTTCAGTGCCTAATTGGGAGCAGGCTGTAATACGTAGCAATACCTAGAAATGTGTTTTACTAGTTAATTTGGAGGAGGCAGTATAATATAGCAATACCTATTTAGATTGTTCACTGGCAACTGATTAGCAGGCACTGACAAGTAGCAATACCTATTTTTATCATGCGATGCCCATTTGTGTCACATATCTTTCCTTATACTGCACGTCCCTATTCTGAACTATCGCTCTCCTATTTAGCTCAACTACCTATCACTAAACCACTATCTAACCTAACTGTCTAGCAGCCCCGGCGGCAGCAGCTTACCTAAGGTTTAGCATTCACAAAATGGCACCAATGCCACATGTCCGCATTTTATATGTAGACAGACATGTGACTAGTCAATGACACAATTAGCAATAATTTCAGTACCTCAATCAGAAGCAATATCAGATGGGACTCCATGGAGTCTGACGATTTCATGTATAAATACCTGTGCTAAGGTCTTAGCATTGGGTAATGGATGATAATGCAATAAAATGTTTCATTTTGGAAAACCTATCCAACACCATAAAAATGACCATATTACCAGAAGAGGGAGGAAGATCCTTAATAAAGTTCATGGAAATGTCAGTCCAAGGCTTGTGAATGGCTGCAGACAATCTGATGGACAAGAGTGTGATGGCTTAGAGTACGAACAGGTGACACATGCAGACACATAGGACACCACATCCCTCTGGATTTTTCTCCACCAGGAAACAATGGTATAAGAGATCCAGAATACCTTTCACCCCAGGATAAACAGCCATGACGGAATCATGATGTTCCCTAAGAACCTTAAGATAAAGATTTAGGGGACCAAATTACTTGTTAGCTGGGACCACCCATGGTGCCTCATCCTGGGCCTCCGCATTCTCAGTTTCAACCTAAAGTGAAAGACACCACCACTCCCTTCTGCAGGCTGCAGGATGGGCATAGGTTCCTCACAATGTACCCTCCCCCCTGAAAACTCCTGGACATTGTATCAGCCTTACTGTTTTTAGACCCTGGATGATAAGTTTACATAAAGTTGAACCTGTTGTAAAATAATGACCACCGAGCTTGTCTTCGTGTAAGACGTTTAGCCAACTTGAGGTACAGGAAATTTTTACTATCAGTAATATCAGTAACAGGATGAATAGCATCCTCCAAAAAGTGTCGCCACTCCTCGAATGCTAATTTGATGGTGATAAGTTCCCTTTTACCAATGTCATAGTTGTGTTCGGATAGACATAATTTTTTGGAAAAGAAGGAACATAAATGCAGTTTACCAACAGACGGAGCTTGAGACAATACAGCTTCCACCCCCACCTCTGATGCATCAACCTCCACTATGAAGGGTAAAGACATATCAGATTGTATTAATACAGGTACTCAAGCACTCTCAGACCAGTTAGAAAAGTCCGTACCTTTTTTCATCATGTCAGTCAGAAGTCTTGCAATGGCAGATTATTTTTTAATAAACTTCCTGTATTCATTAGCGAACCCCAAAATATATTGCAATTCAGTAAGATTATCATTATGGTCCCATTGTAATATAGCCTGTAACTTAAAGGTATCCATCCTAAAACCAGAGGCGGAAATTATATAACCCAAAAATGGAAGTTCCTGAACAGGGAATACACCCTTTTCTAATTTAGTGAATAACTTGTTCTCTCTGAGAATTTGCAAAACCTGTTTAACATGTTTCAGATGTGACCCAAAATCCTGTTAATAAATGAGAATGTTATCCAAGTAAATGATAAAAAATTTTCCCTATAGGTAAGCAAATAAATCATTAACACAGTGTTGAAAAACCGCAGGTGCGTAGGTCAGGCCAAATGGCATCACCACATTTTTTAAGTGACCTTCTGGCATGTGGAATGCCATCTTTGTTACGAGGGGGACCCGGGGAAGCGTGCCAAGATGGGAAATGGACTGCTTCCGCCGGTCAAGGTCCACTGTGCGGTGTAAGGGACCGCCGCTATGGTGGGTGAAGAGTGAGCGGGTTGCTGCTAGCGATCGTCTGGAATGTCACAGACGATCTATGTACACCGACCTGCCCTAACCCCTGAGGGTTGTATGGCACAGATCTCACGGCTCGGTGTACCTGTTGCACGGGGAAGCACAGAGGTGCCCACGCACGTGTGCCAGTGGAAGTCACGAGAATATGGCACGAGGGTAGCACAGAGGTGCCCACGCACGTGTGCTTTCAATAACCAGGTGAGTCCAATGGAGACTTGAGGAGCTCACCTGGGACAGGAACACGGCCTGCAAACGAGGTACTGCCGGAGCAGCAAGGGCCAAGCCCACAAGAGACAGTAATGCCTGAGCAGTGGCGTGGCAGCACGCTGCCAGACATCCAAACATAGAAGCACGGTCGCGTGCCGCCATGATGGCAGGGGGAGCTTTTAAGGAGGTGCAGCTCCACCCAAGGGCGGGCGCGAGGCGGAGATGACGGACTTGACCCAATCAGGGTCCACGACGTCCCAGCCTGGCCAGTCAGGATTCACCACGTCACCAGCCTTGTCATCAAGCCGTGTGACGACAGTGAGCGAATCAAGACCCACCACGCATTGCACATGCTCACCCTCCTGCCTCT
Organism: Anomaloglossus baeobatrachus; assembly: GCF_048569485.1. Lineage (NCBI taxonomy): Eukaryota > Metazoa > Chordata > Amphibia > Anura > Aromobatidae > Anomaloglossus > Anomaloglossus baeobatrachus. The sequence goes on from NC_134358.1 coordinate 202,661,172, forward strand.
GGGAAATAGAGGCGGGATCCTCGGTCTCACAATGTGCAGAGATAATGGGAATCTCACTGCTTCCCTGAGCAGTAAACCTCTGCACATTGCGCAGCCTCGCAGACCTTCGGGGCCGCTGAGCAGGAGAGTCTGCGGCAGGCCAGGAATGGGAGACCGCTTCACTCCTTGTAACAGGAGAACCACTAGGTGTCACCCTTCTGCTGCCTCTCTGAGAAGGTATCTCCTGCACACTGCGCAGTCTGGCAGACCTTCGGCGCTGCTGAGCAGGAGTGCTCGTGGCGGGCAAGGAATGGGAGATTGCCTCAGTCCTTGCCTCAGGAGAGCCACAAGATGTAACATTACCCCCCTGTCTAGGCCCCCCCCTGTCCGTGCTCGAAGGCCGCTATCAAACCCGGGGCGCGGATATGATCCTCCAACTCCCAGGATCTATGCTCCGGACCACAGCCGGCCCACTCCACGAGGTAGTACCTCTTGCCCTGTATGACTTTTGTCTCCACAAGTTTTGCCACCTCAGGGTCGTCGGACGGGGAGTCGGTTTGAGCCGGCAGGGACCCCGAGAATTTATTAAGTCGTACGGGTTTCAGGAGGGACACGTGAAAGGTGTTGGCTATAGCCCAGCGTGGAGGGAGCTGGAGTCGATATGCCACTGGGTTTACCTGCTGTAGTACTTTAAACGGACCCAGATACCTAGGGGCGAATTTGGCTGCCTGTACCCGTAGGTTAACATTCTTAGAGGACAGCCATACTAGGTCACCAGGGGCGAAGGATGGTGCAGGGCGGCGGCGAACATCAGCCGTTGTCACCATCCGGTCTTTGGCCCTTTTAAGAGCCTCTTGGGTGTCATCCCAGATCTCCCGGGCCTTGGTCGCCCAATCCTCCACTCTAGTATCGGGTGACGTAATGGGCATCGGAACCGGGATTCTGGGATGTTGTCCGTTATTGAGTAGGAACGGAGTCTGGCCAGAGGATTCATGGACCGAATTGTTAATGGCAAATTCGGCCCAAGGAAGGAGGTTAGCCCAGTTGTCGTGGTGCGCGGATATAAAATGGCGGAGGTAAGTTACCAAGGTCTGATTAGTCCTCTCCACTAGTCCATTGGTCTCGGGATGGTATGCGGAGGAGATGTTCAGCTCTATCTGCAGGAGCTTACAGAGCTCTCTCCAGAAGCGAGACGCGAACTGGGGACCCCGGTCGCTCACCACCTTGTCAGGCATGCCATGCAACCTAAATACATGCCGAATGAACAAGGTGGCGAGAGCACGTGACGTCGGGAGTCGTGGGAGAGGCACCAAGTGGACCATTTTAGAGAAGTGGTCCGTGATGACCCATACGACCCTGTGCCCTGCTGACTTGGGCAGATCTCCCAGGAAGTCCATCCCTACCACTTCCCAGGGACGATCCGGCACTGGCAGTGGGTGAAGAAGACCTGCCGGTCTCTGCCGGGACGGCTTATTCCGAGCACACGACATACAGGCTCCCACATATTCCTGTATGTCCTGGGGTAGTCTCGGCCACCAATAATGCCTGGTCACCAGGTCTCTGGTCCTTTTGACCCCGAAGTGACCCCTGACCTTGGAGGCATGGGCCCACGATAGTACCTCGTTCCGTAGTTCAGGGGGAACGAGGGTTTTGCCAGGTGGCACCTGGTTCAAAGAAGTGGGAGTGACCATCCTCAAGCTGTCCGGGGGTAGTATAAGACGAGGCTCCTCCTCGTCCTCCTCCAACACAACCATACAACATGACAAGGCATCGGCCCGTACGTTCTTCTCACCGGCCAGGTGGCGGATAATAAAGCGGAACCGGGAGAAGAATAAAGACCAACGGGCCTGCCTTGGGTTCAGGCGTTGTGCTGTCTGGAGGTATGTGAGGTTTTTGTGGTCAGAAAAAACCTCAAATGGATGCTTCGCACCCTCCAGGAGATGCCGCCATTCCTGGAATGCTAGTTTCATCGCCAGTAACTCCCTATCCCCTATGGAGTAGTTCCTCTCGGCCGGAGAAAAGGTCTTGGAGAAAAAGAAACACGGATGTTTCCTTCCTCGTTCGTTTTTCTGGTACAGGACTGCACCTGCACCGACCGAAGAGGCGTCTACCTCCAGTAGGAAGGGTTTGGAGATGTCTGGACGATGAAGGATGGGAGCTCTGGAGAAGTGAGTTTTGAGAGTGTGAAATGCCTCTACCGTTTCCCGTGTCCATGCTTTGGGATTAGCGCCCTTGCGGGTAAGGGCAATGATGGGTGCTGCCACCGTCGAGAAGTTGGGAATGAACTGGCGATAATAATTGATAAACCCCAAGAATCGCTGGATCGCCTTCAGCGAGCGGGGCTCAGGCCAGTTCATCACTGTCTCTGTCACGGCCGGGCGGTCGGGCAGACCCAGGAGGTGGATCCACTGGACCGAACTCTAAGATGGAGGTAGGGAGTCCGGCAGCTGAAGCACTGAAGGGCAGCAGGATAGTCCGTGCACGTGAAGACAGCGGAGGAGTCCCTGGGACCACGGAGTCACAGAAGGTAGTCTAGGTGACGTAGCTCAGGTTCGGAGGCCGAGATGATATCAGGCGGAGTCCGGAACCTCTGGAGCAAGATGACGGGTCACCGCAGGGATCCGAGATGGCAGGTGCTGTCGGATGGCAGACGGACAGCGTGCGGGGTTCGGGATACGGCAGACTGGATGGCGAGGCAGGTACGGCTCTACAAAGAGAGATAGGTGAGTACAGGCACATAAACACCAGGAGACCTGATTCCTAGCTCAGGGAACACGAAGATCAGGCCCCGCCCCCTTGGACAAGAACCCCCTTTATACCCTGAACCTGACTAACCTCATTTCCTGTTACTGGACGCTGGCCCTTTAAGAAAGGGTCAGTGACCGCGCGCGTGCCCTAATGCGCATGCGCGCGGCCCGGGTGCCAGAAGCCAGGGAAGGAGGCTGCGAGGAGGACGCAGGAGAGCCGGCCAGGGCCTGGGAAGATGTCGGACGCCGGGATCGGCGACCAGAGGACCTATGGAGGACGGGCACCGGAGGCTGGGACGAGGGGAGCGTGGCAGGTGAGCCGGGGAGCGGGGCTGAGGACCCGGGGAGGGGAGCCGAGGACCCGGGGAGCGTGACAGTACCCCCCCCCCCACGCCCCCCTCCCCGCAACCGGGACAAGAAGGCACGGATAAGAGGAGTGCCTACGTTCTCCCTGGGCTCCCAGGACCTATCCTCAGGACCATACCCTTCCCAGTCCACCAGGAAGAACTGCCGACCTCGTACGGTCTTCATGGCCACGATATCCCTTACCGCATAGATGTCATCATCGGCAATAGGTGGAGGAGCTGGACTGGCAGCAGCGGAGAAGGGACCAAGGACCACCGGCTTGAGCAGGGAGACGTGGAACGAGTTGGGTATCCTCATCGTGGCCGGGAGCTGCAGCTTGTAGGAGACCTCATTGATCCTGGTGAGGACTTTAAACGGCCCAATGTAGCGAGGACCCAGCTTGTATGAAGGTATCTTCAGGCGGACGTACTGGGAAGAAAGCCAGACGAGGTCTCCAGGAGAGAAACACGGAGGATCCAGGCGTTTCTTGTCTGCGTGTCTCTTCATCCGCAGGGAAGCACGTCCTAGAGACACCTTGACAGAGTCCCAAATGGTGGCAAAGTCACGGGCTACTGTATCTGCAGCAGGGACATCCGAAGAGGGGGATACAGGCAATGGGATGGAAGGCTGAAGTCCGTAAACAACATGGAAGGGAGAGCTGGAGGACGACTCACTGATGTGGTGGTTGTGGGAGAATTCAGCCCAAGGTAGAAGAGCGGACCAGTCGTCGTGATGGGCGTTAACATAGTGACGTAGAAATGAGGTCAAGATTTGATTGACCCTCTCTACTTGGCCATTAGACTGAGGATGGTATGCAGATGAAAAGTCCAGAGTCACTCCCAGATGGTTACAGAGAGCCCTCCAGAAGCGGGAGGTGAACTGAGTTCCTCTGTCTGATACGATGTGTAATGGAAAGCCATGCAAGCGGAAGATGTGTTGTATAAAAGCGTCCGCGAGTTCCTGAGCAGAGGGCAGTCCAGCCATAGGAACGAAATGGGCCATTTTTGAGAACCGGTCCACCACGACCCATATGACTGTGTGCCCGGATGACAATGGCAAGTCCGTAATAAAGTCCATTGCTATGTGTTGCCACGGAATCGAAGGTATCGGCAGAGGCAGAAGGCGGCCATGTGGGAGGTGTTTGGGCGTCTTGTTTCTGGCACAAGAGGAGCAGGCAGAGACAAAGGCGGCGACGTCCGTGCGAAGAGATGGCCACCAGTAATGGCGTACAATTGCACCCCATGTTCTCTTCTGGCCTGCATGGCCGGCTGTTTTTGAGGTATGACCCCAGTGTAAGACCGTTAGCCTGTCGGTCTCCGAGACATAGGTCTTCCCAGGTGGTATCTGGGCCAGAGTGACAGGAGCCACCGGAACAATCTTGCTAGGAGAGATGATAGGCTGGATAGTCTCTTCCTCCTGTTCCATGGGCATGAGAGACCTAGACAAGGCATCAGCGCGTACATTCTTGTCCGCTGGTCGGAAGTGGAGCTGGAAGTCAAACCTGGCAAAGAATAAGGACCACCTGGCTTGCCGTGGGTTCAGTCGCTGAGCGGACTGCAGGTATTCCAGGTTTTTGTGGTCCGTGTAGATAATCACGGGGTACACTGCTCCTTCCAGGAGGTAGCGCCACTCCTCCAGAGCCAGTTTGACCGCCAGTAGTTCTCGGTCACCGATGGTGTAATTACGTTCGGGTGCTGAGAAGCTCTTAGAGAAGAAACCGCAGGTCACCATCTTCCCGGAGGAGGATTTTTGCATGAGCACTGCTCCGGCTCCTGAGGAGGAGGCATCCACCTCCAAGGTGAACTGGCGGTTTAACTCCGGTCGGTGGAGTACAGGGGCGGAGGCGAATGCTCGCTTCAAAGAACAAAATGCGGCATCTGCCGCAGGTGACCAGTCCTTAGGATTAGCCTCCTTTTTGGTCAAAGTGGAGAGAGGAGCGGTCAAGGCAGAGAAGTGCGGGATAAACTGGCGGTAGTAGTTGGCGAATCCCAGGAAGCGTTGGATTGCCTTCAGTCCAGAAGGCGGAGGCCAGTTGATGATGGCGGAGACCTTCTTGGGGTCCATCTGCAGTCCAGTATCAGAGATGATGTACCCCAGAAAGGGGAGGGAAGACTGCTCAAAGACACACTTCTCATACTTTGCGTACAGGCGATTCTCTCTCAGTCTTTGTAAGACCAGCTGTACGTTTTCTCTGTGGGTTTGGAGGTCCGGAGAGAAGACAAGGATGTCATCTAGATAAACAACCACACAGATGTAGAGAAGGTCCCGAAACACGTCGTTCACCAGTTCTTGGAAGACGGCAGGAGCGTTACACAGACCGAAGGGCATCACGCAGTACTCATAATGTCCATCGCGCGTATTAAACGCGGTTTTCCATTCGTCACCAGAGCGGATGCGTACCAGATTGTAAGCACCCCGAAGATCCAGCTTGGTGAACACACGAGCTCCTCTAAGCCGGTCAAATAATTCGGGAATGAGCGGCAGGGGGTATTTGTTTATCACGGTGATTTGGTTGAGACCCCGGTAGTCTATGCATGGGCGTAAGTCGCCCTCTTTCTTCTTGACAAAGAAGAAACCTGCTCCAGCAGGAGAGGAGGATCTCCGAATGAACCCTCTTGCTAGGCTCTCTGAGATGTAATCTGACATGGCCCTGGTTTCGGCTGGAGATAAAGGATATATCCGTCCTCTAGGTGGGGTTGTCCCTGGAAGCAGGTCAATGGCACAATCGTATGGACGATGTGGCGGCAGTACCTCGGATTCCTTTTTGTCAAAGACATCGGCAAAGGACCAATAGGCCGAAGGCAGCCCCGTTAGGGTCTCAGGAACCGGAGGTCGTCGGAGGGGTGGTATGGACTTTAGGCACCTCTCATGACACGAAGAGCCCCAACGGGTGACTTCGCCAGTACCCCAGCTAACCGATGGTTCATGTGTCCGCAACCATGGGAGTCCCAACAGGATCTGGTGGGACATGTGTGGGAGAACATAGAGAGCGATGTTCTCGGTGTGAAGAGCACCGATGCGTAGTTCGACAGGCCTGGTGATCAAGGAGATGGTATCAGAGAGAGGCCTCCCATCCACCGAGGCAATCACTAGGGGTTTGTCGAGTGGCATGACAGGCACCCGGTACTTGTCCACCGTGGCCTGCTGGATGAAATTGCCTGCTGCCCCGGAATCGAGGTAGGCATCAGCCGTGAACCGCGTCTCTCCCGTGGTCACTTGCACTGTCCATGTAACTGGGTCAGAGAGGGTCCCAGCACCTAGGGTGGCCTCTCCTACCAACCCTAGGCTTTGGAGTTTCCCGGCCTCTCTGGACAGGAGCGTAGCAGGTGGGTGTCCTCACCACAGTAAAAGCAGAGGCCCTGGGCGAGCCGCTCTGCTCGACGTCGTTCAGACTGCCGCACTCGGTCGATCTGCATGGGCTCGTGGACGGGAATCCCAGCTGTTGATGACTGAGGAACGGAGGACTTCTGCGGCGGAGGAGAATGCCGTACCGGGCGTCTCTCCCGAGATAGCTCTTTGGAGCGCTCCTGAAAACGTATGTCCACACGAGTTGCTAGGGCGATCAGTGCATCTAGGGTGGAGGGCACGTCCCGACCCGCCAACTCATCCTTGATGCGACTCGAGAGTCCTTCCCAGAAGGCGGCTGTTAGGGCCTCATTATTCCACCCGAGTTCTGAAGCCAAAGTGCGGAAACGGATGGCGTATTGACCCACCGTCAGTGTCCCTTGACGTAGGCGGAGGAGTGATGAAGCAGAGGCAGAGGCGCGTCCTGGCTCGTCAAAGGTACTGCGGAAGGCCTGTAGGAACTGTTGAAGATCCTTGGTCATGGGGTCCTCCTTCTCCCACACGGGGTTCATCCACGCCAGCGCCTCGCCCTCTAGGTGGGACATTATAAAGGCGACCTTGGCTTGGTCGGAGGCGAACAGATGTGGCAGCTGCGTGAAGTGAAGGGAACATTGGTTTATGAAGCCCCTGCAGGTCTTGGGATCTCCAGCATACCGAGGAGGTGACGCCAAACGGAGTCGGGAAGCATCTGAAGAGGCTGCCACTGGTACGGGAGCCATGGCTTGCCTGGCGGGGGACCTGGGTGCCGCAGGCGTCATTGATGCTTGTAATGTGTACAGGCGGGTGTCCACGGAGGTCATGAATTGCAGCATGCGGGTCTGGACTTCACGCTGGCGTTGGAGTTCCTCTTGCAGGGCCATTAGTGCAGCAGCGGGATCCATGGCCTGATCTTACTGTCACGGCCGGGCGGTCGGGCAGACCCAGGAGGTGGATCCACTGGACCGAACTCTAAGATGGAGGTAGGGAGTCCGGCAGCTGAAGCACTGAAGGGCAGCAGGATAGTCCGTGCACGTGAAGACAGCGGAGGAGTCCCTGGGACCACGGAGTCACAGAAGGTAGTCTAGGTGACGTAGCTCAGGTTCGGAGGCCGAGATGATATCAGGCGGAGTCCGGAACCTCTGGAGCAAGATGACGGGTCACCGCAGGGATCCGAGATGGCAGGTGCTGTCGGATGGCAGACGGACAGCGTGCGGGGTTCGGGATACGGCAGACTGGATGGCGAGGCAGGTACGGCTCTACAAAGAGAGATAGGTGAGTACAGGCACATAAACACCAGGAGACCTGATTCCTAGCTCAGGGAACACGAAGATCAGGCCCCGCCCCCTTGGACAAGAACCCCCTTTATACCCTGAACCTGACTAACCTCATTTCCTGTTACTGGACGCTGGCCCTTTAAGAAAGGGTCAGTGACCGCGCGCGTGCCCTAATGCGCATGCGCGCGGCCCGGGTGCCAGAAGCCAGGGAAGGAGGCTGCGAGGAGGACGCAGGAGAGCCGGCCAGGGCCTGGGAAGATGTCGGACGCCGGGATCGGCGACCAGAGGACCTATGGAGGACGGGCACCGGAGGCTGGGACGAGGGGAGCGTGGCAGGTGAGCCGGGGAGCGGGGCTGAGGACCCGGGGAGGGGAGCCGAGGACCCGGGGAGCGTGACAGTCTCCAACTTCCCCGGATCCATTGCTAACCCCTGACTGGACACTATGTACCCCAGGAACGGCAAGGATTCCTGTTCAAAAATGCACTTTTCCAGCTTAGCATATAACGAATGGGTGCGGAGCCTCTTAAGTACTCGGATGACATCCCTCCGATGGGTGGTAAGATCGGGGGAGAAGATAAGAATGTCATCCAGGTATGCAACCACGGAAAGATACAAATCCCGGAAAATGTCATTCACAAAGTCTTGAAATACGGCGGGGGCATTGCAGAGTCCGAAGGGCATTACTAGATACTCGTAGTGACCATCCCTGGTGTTAAAGGCGGTCTTCCACTCATCGCCCTTTCGGACTCGCACTAGATTATACGCCCCGCGTAGATCCAGCTTTGTGAAGACCTTTGCCCCGCGGAATCGATCAAATAGCTCAGTAATGAGGGACAAAGGGTATTTGTTCTTGATTGTGATTGCATTTAATCCCCTGTAATCGATACAGGGGCGCAGATCCCCTTCCTTCTTCTGCACAAAAAAGAACCCTGCACCAGCCGGTGAAATAGACTTGCGAATGAACCCCTTCGCCAGGCTGTCCTGAATATATTTGGACATAGCCTCCGTCTCTGGAGCAGAGAGTGGATACACTCTGCCCCTAGGGGGCTCGGAGCCTGGCTTCAGGTCTATTCGGCAATCATATGGCCGGTGGGGAGGAAGAGTATCTGCGGCCCTTTTGGAAAAGACATCCCTGTAGGCCTCATAAGGTGTCGGTAAACCCGGCCCCTCAGTATTCCCTGAGGACCCAACCGACCTAATGGTAGCGGGTGGTTCGGTAGTCACGAGGTGCTCTCTACAGGATCCTGCCCAGGATGAGATCTCCCCTGTTGCCCAGTTGAGTATAGGAGCATGCTGTCTCAACCAGGGAAGACCCAGTAGGATCTCATCCGTCCCCCCTGGAAGCACCAGGAAGGACACCTGCTCATGGTGTCCCGGTGGTACATCCATCCTGAGAGGGATGGTGATCTGGGTGATAGGATCGAGTAGTATGGACCCGTCGACTACCCGGACCCTGAGTGGCTTGGGCAACAGAACCAAGGGAACTGAGTATCGGGTTGCCAGGGAGGTCGAGATGAAATTGCCTTCAGCGCCTGAGTCCAAGCAAGCCAGGGCAGAGAAGAGAGTAGTGCCGAACTGCAACTGGGCGCTGATAGTCAACCTAGAGGGAGAAGTAGCGTCTAGAGTCCCCCCTCTGATAGAAACTAGACGCTGTCTTTTCCCGACGGTTTGGGACATAGGGTAGCTATGTGTCCCCTCTGCCCACAGGAAAAGCAGATGACACCAGACCGAGAACCTGGGGCAGAGGAGACCACCTTGGACACTTCCATTGACTCCACGGAGTTGCCTACAGGACTGGCTGGGGGACCTGTCTGATGGAAGACGGGAGTCAGACGCTTTTTAGGCCGAGAAGACGTGGGTGCTGAAGAGACCTCGAGCCTTCGCTCCGCCTGGCGGATGTCTATGCGAGAGGCAACCTGAATCAAGGACTCTAAAGTGGCAGGCACCTCACGTGTGGCCAGTGCGTCTTTGACAAACCCTGCCAGGCCCTCCCAAAACACAGGGACAAGGACCTTATCCGGCCAGTCCAGCTCTGTGGCCAGTGTCCTAAAGTGTACAGAAAAGTCCCCGACTGAAGCAGACCCTTGCCGAAGTCGTAGGAGGCGCAGCGCGGAATCGTGGGTGACTTGAGGCCCGAGGAACACCATTCTCATGGCCCCAAGATAAGCTGCTAAGTTATTCACCACACGATCTCCGCGCTCCCACAACGGCGTGGACCACTTCAGCGCTCTCCCTGTGAGCAGGGACTGGACGAAGGCTACCTTCGCCTTCTCGGTAGCGTAAAGAGTCGCGGACAGCTCTAAGTAGGTGGTAACCTCGTTTATAAACCCACGGCACTCAGAGCTGTTGCCGCTAAAGCGCTCTGGAAGCGCAAGGCGAGGAGACCTTCCGCCCAATAGCACAGCCTGGGTAGCCGCCTGGGTGGCGACTGTCGTCAGAGTAGTCTTATCGGAGGAAGACTGCTCCACTGCTGCCAATCGTGACTCCAACTGCTGCACATAACGCAGCAACTGCTGCTGCTCTTCAGCCATAGCCAGACCTTTGGCGCGACCGTAATGTTACGAGGGGGACCCGGGGAAGCGTGCCAAGATGGGAAATGGACTGCTTCCGCCGGTCAAGGTCCACTGTGCGGTGTAAGGGACCGCCGCTATGGTGGGTGAAGAGTGAGCGGGTTGCTGCTAGCAATCGTCTGGAATGTCACAGACGATCTATGTACACCGACCTGCCCTAACCCCTGAGGGTTGTATGGCACAGATCTCACGGCTCGGTGTACCTGTTGCACGGGGAAGCACAGAGGTGCCCACGCACGTGTGCCAGTGGAAGTCACGAGAATATGGCACGAGGGTAGCACAGAGGTGCCCACGCACGTGTGCTTTCAATAACCAGGTGAGTCCAATGGAGACTTGAGGAGCTCACCTGGGACAGGAACACGGCCTGTTGACGGGGGTACTGCCGGAGCAGCAAGGCAGGAACACGGCCTGCAAACGAGGTACTGCCGGAGTAGCAAGGGCCAAGCCCACAAGAGACAGTAATGCCTGAGCAGTGGCGTGGCAGCACGCTGCCAGACATCCAAACATAGAAGGACGGTCGCGCGCCACCATGATGGCAGGGGGAGCTTTTAAGGAGGTGCAGCTCCACCCAAGGGCGGGCGCGAGGCGGAGATGACGGACTTGACCCAATCAGGGTCCACGACATCCCAGCCTGGCCAGTCAGGATTCACCACATCACCAGCCTTGTCATCAAGCCGTGTGACGTCAGTGAGCGAATCAGGACCCACCACGCATTGCACATGCTCACCCTCCTGCCTCTGGGAAATAGAGGCGGGATCCTCGGTCTCACAATGTGCAGAGATAATGGGAATCTCACTGCTTCCCTGAGCAGTAAACCTCTGCACATTGCGCAGCCTCGCAGACCTTCGGGGCCGCTGAGCAGGAGAGTCTGCGGCAGGCCAGGAATGGGAGACCGCTTCACTCCTTGTAACAGGAGAACCACTAGGTGTCACCCTTCTGCTGCCTCTCTGAGAAGGTATCTCCTGCACACTGCGCAGTCTGGCAGACCTTCGGCGCTGCTGAGCAGGAGTGCTCGTGGCAGGCAAGGAATGGGAGACTGCCTCAGTCCTTGCCTCAGGAGAGCCACAAGATGTAACACATCTTCCACTCATTACCCTGTTGGACATGAATCAGATTGTAGGCCCCCCTGAAACCAAGTTTGGAAAAGTATTTGGCACCAACAATCTGATTGAATAGGTCCAGAATGAATGGCATAGGGTACAGGCCCCAAACCGTAATCTGGTTAAGTTCACAGATATCCAGGCATGGACGCATCCTTCTTTTTGATAAAGAAGAAATCCGCAGCAAGTGGTGACAAAGATGGCCTAATGTAGCCATTATCCAAAATCTCAATTATGTACTCCTTGAGAACTTGTCTCATAGGACCAGACAGATTATACATTCTGCACTTGGGCAGCTTGGCCCCTGGTTTCAACTTTATGTTGCAGTCATAAGGTCTGTGTGGCGGCAACTACTGACAAACCTTCTCAGAAAACACATCACCAAACTCTGAGAAAGGATCTGGAATACTGGGGGTTATCGCCAAGATAGAGGTCCCTAGACAGTGTTTTTTAACACATTTTGTGCAGAGAGGTTTTTGAGCACATAGTGAGAAATTCGCTCCAAATGAAGTACCCCTATGTGGAGTTCAAAGCACTGTATAAATTCCATAAGGACCCTTTGGGAGAGAGGTGATGAGTCAATGGCAAATATATGGACTGGACTAGATAACTAGTACACCCCCTTAATCCAGAGGAGCGAGCAAACTGTTTGTTGATTATGTTTGCCCCAGAACCACTATTTAAGAATACCTTAATCGGGACATCACAGCCCCTTTTAACCCTGGCAGGTATGAGACACTGAAACACCATGGTGGAGGAAATACATAGACCCAGAGTTTAATCCCCCCAACCACCAGGGTCTAAAGGTTTTTCCAACTGCTGTTTTTTCTTAGTCACTGAGGGACAGATGCAAATAAAGTACACATGTTTCAGTCCGTAATGGACCTTCCTCAGTGTGCAGGTCTCCTGCTACATGTGTTCAAAACGTTATCCAGCAGGCTAGCAGAAATTAACTTCTGCTAGTTTGATCACTAATGAGCACACAGCTGGTTGACAGCCAAGCCTGTCTTTGCAACCAAGAAGCAGCAGAGAAAGTATAGTTAGGATTGTCAGAGTATTTAGTCTCAACAGCGTCTGATGCCATCATTACGCTTGGTGTATGTAGAGCAAAATCGTAGTGTGAGAATTTGATAATATTTTGGGTGTCACATTGACAATTTTCATTTTTTTCACAAAAATTTTACTTTAGAGCAGAATTTAATTATTACAAGAGGTGCAATAAAAAGTGAACCTAACAGTTTGTTACCCACTTTATTCTGAGCGCTGGCATACCCCACATGTAGTCAAGTTCTGTTTGGACAAACGGGAAGGTTTGGAACGAAAGGAACAATATTTGAATTTTGGTAAGCAAATAATATGTGGGCACCATGTCACATTTTCAGGGCCCCTAAGGTACCTACACAGCTGAAACCTCCAACAGGTGACTAGAAACTAGACCCCTAAAGAAATTTTTCCAGGGGTACAGTGAGCATTTTCAGTAAACACATACTTCATAGAATTTAGAAATTGCAATATCATGCCTCCTAAAAAGCACACAGATTGGAGAAGATTAGGGCTGGGTGGACTCGGACTGTAAAAGTCCAGATCCGCTTGGTTTCAATGTTGCCTGGGTTCCTTACCCAGGCCTGGGATTCCGGCTGTTTGATCCGGATCTTGAAAAGTTGAAAAGTTGAAAAAAAAAAAGAAAAAATAAAGAAAATAACTTACCTAGGCTCCAGCCAGCTGTATGCTGCTCCTGCATTGCTGTACTCTGCTCCTGCAGTCTCCCTGTGCCCTCATTTCATATGCACGGATTTCCCCATGCACCAACTGGCCTGGCATCTGTGATTGGTTGCAGTCAGACGTGCCCCCAGCTTGCATGACTCGTCTCCCTGCATCCAGTCACTTCTCATTGCGGCTTATTCATTCTGCAATCACAGCAGACAGCCATGCTACTCTATGACCACTCACCGTGATATTCAGGTGTAGCAAAGCTGAATCACCGTGGGACCTCATGTGGCTTACGGTGGACCTACAGGGTGTGTTGGGTGGTAAAAGAGGGTGGTTTTTGTATTTTATTCCAAATAAAGGATTTTTTTCGGTGTCTGTGTTTATTTACTCTCATTTGCAGATTAGTAATGGGGTGTCATAGATGCTGCCATTGCTAATCAAGGACTTAGTGGCTGCTGTGGGTTACGATTAACTCCTTATTACCCCAATTATCACTGCACCAGGGCAATCGTGAAGAGCCAGGTAAAGTTCCAGGATTGTCACATCTAAGGCATGTGACAATTCGGCTAATATTTTTAGGCTGGACCTCCCCAGCTTGAGAATACAGCCCCAGCTGTCAGCTTTACCTTGGCTGGGTATCAAAATTGGGGGGACCGCGCATCATTTTTTTTAATGATTTATTTCAATAAAAATAAAATTTAAAAAAGCCACATGCATTTCCTCTTAGGCTGGAGACCCACATGTGAGGGACTTGCACGAGTCTCACATCACATCACCCAGCACGACCGCACACACTCTCCTGATAGGAGCGGGTCGGCTGCATGTAGTTCTATGCAGCTGCATTCTCATCTCTGGACAGCGTCAGGCAGTGCTGGGTGATACGATGCGAGACTCATGCAAGTGTGACTTCGGCTTTATGACTCGCACAAGTCTCGCATCGCATCATAGGTAGTCGCACACTCTCAGGACATGAGCATGCAGCTGCATAGAACTACATGCAGATGCATATTTCTGTCAGGAGAGTGTGTGGGTGCCGGATGATGCAATGCGAGACTGACGCAAGTGTGTGACTCCAACCTTACGATGCGCTCATACAAAGCCGTATGACTCGCACAAGTTTCGCATCCAATCACCTGGCAGCTACTCACTCTCCGGACCCAAGCATGCAGCTGCATAGAAGTACATGCAGATGCACGCTCACTCAGTTGAGTGTGCGGCTGCCAGGTGATGCGAGACTCGCCCGAGTGTGAGTGCACCGCAAAGCCAGAGTCACACTTGCGCAACTCTCGCATCGCATCCCCCGCAGCCACACACTCTCCTGACAGGAGCAGGTCAGCTGCATGTATTTCTATGCAGCTGCATGCTCCTGTCAGGTGAGTGTGCGGCTGTCAGGTGATGTGATTCAATACTAGGGCGAGTTATATGGCTCATGTGAGTGCACCATAAGGCTGGAGTCACACTTGTGTGAGTCTCGCATTGCATTACCCAGCAGTCGCACACTCTCCTGACAGGAGCGTGCATCTGCATGTATGTCTATGCAGCTGCACACTCCTGTCAGGAGAGTGTGCGGTTGCTGGGTGATGCAATGAGAGACTCGCGCATGTGTCACTCTGGCCTTATTTTGACACACAGCCATGATGCAGTACAACAGCTGGGGGCTAGAGCTGTGGGCTTTATCTGTGCTGGTATCAGAATACAGGAGGACCCTGTGCCGATTGTTCTATTTATTCATTTATTTTTATACCACGATACTCACCCGTAGACAGCTGCACTGCTTTCCCCTCCCACCGGCCGTCCTGGTGCTTGAGATTGGTTTCAGTTAGCTGACATGCTTCCACAGAGGGTCGGGGCGCATCTAACTGCACCCAATTACATATGCCGCTGGGCGAGAAAAGCAGTGAATATTCAATGAGGGTTACCGTGACCTGGTAGCAGCTTGTAGCCATGATGAATCTTTGGTGAGTACACCATGCGCGCTCCTACCCCCGTATTTACCTATTTATTTGTCCTATTACCAACATTTTTATTCTCCGGATTCTGGTTCCCATAGACTTATATGGGTATCATATTCCGGACTGAATCCAGGTTTTTTAAAAAAATTTAGCAGGGACCCACCGGTCCCAGTGTTCTGTGAGTTCGACCAGCTCTAGAGAAGATGTGTGTGAGCACCTCATGTGCCTATAGGATAAACTGAAAAGGTAGATTGCACATAGTGCCAGATAATAATAGACCATATGTAAATTAAAATATAGTGTTTTTAATCATGTTTTAAAAGAATAAGGTGTTTTAAAAGGATAAGGTGAGCATAATATGTGTGTTTGTGTATGTTTGTGTGGGTGTGGAATAGCACAATAGGGGACCAGGATGAAGCATTGAAAAAGTTGTGGAACGAATTGTCTAAGCTTGCATTATTTCCTATGGGAAATTTTGCTTTGCTAGACGAGTAACTTAGTTTACAAGCTCACTCCCAGAACGGATTATTCTCGTAAACCAAGGTTCCACTGTATTTGTTACTGGTTGTGAACTTACGTTTAGTAAATTTGCAAATGAGCATTTTAAGTTTAATTATTTACTTTTTATTGTTGGTAAATTTCATTATGGAAAAAAAGAGAAAAAAATGAAGCAAATAAACCTTAAAATAAAATAAGTGGTTACGGGTTTGTAACTGGTTGACTAGTCACATTTAGAACTGTAGGAGCCACAACACTAGTGCTGGCTAATACTAAAAAATTGCTTTTTGTCTATGTACTTAAATAAACACTTTACTTAAGGCTTCTGCCACACTCACGTGAAATTCACGCACGTGCCGAGAGACACGTATTTTCCCTGCGTGTTGCATGCAGGTAAGTACGTGTCTCTGGTACGTGCGGGACACGTGTGTTCTACGTGTGCTATCTGCGATAGCACACGTAGAACCGGTAATTATTATACTCACCTGGTCCTTCCTGCTGTCCGCGCTGCTGTCCGTGGTGCTGATCCTAGGTCTCCAGCCCTCCCGTCTCCCCGCTGCTGCTGCTGCCAGGCAGTGAAGTGAATATTCAATGAGAATAATGAGCGGCGGTCGGCAGCAAGAGGCAGCAGCGGCAGAGACAGGAGGGCAGGAGAAGGTGAGTTAATGTTTTTTTATTTTTCACTGACATGTGTGGTTTCTCCGGTGGGTGTCACACGGGACCGCATCCACACTACACCCGTGTGGTGCGGGTGCGGGCCGTGTGACACCCGTGCTGCGGGAGAAATCACTGACATGTCAGCGCTTTCAAAAACGCACACACGTACAAACGCACACGGACACACGTTCCGTGTGGTTTTACGTGTGTGTGCCTGCTACAATAGGGTAGCATTGGTTAAAGTGTCTCCGTGCCGCCGGTACGTGTAAAAAATGACAAACACGTGCCGGCAGCACGGATGTGTGGCGCTAGCCTAAGGTTGAGCTGTTTTGTCAAGGGTGAGAAAATTTTAAACCAAAAATTGGTTGTTTCTTAACAAAGTTGAGAAGCAAGTAAAACATTTTACTTTTTTCCAAAATATATGCAAGATCCCAAAATGGCACAGGGTGATAAAAAAATAAAATCTAATAAAATGTAGTTGCCACTAGCAGCAGCTCCAACACCATTGGTTGTGTTGGCAACCACCATCCGGGCGGTAATAGCACCAAACGGAGGTCACGGTTTTGCTACGTTTTGAAACTCTGGAAAATACATTAGTGCGAAGGAAGCGGTTGGCGTAATGGATTATAGAATTAGGTCCAGAAAAATTTGGACAGTGACTGAAACTTGATTTTGGGCTCTGCGTGCCACTATTTTTATTTTAAATCAATCAACTGAGATGCAACTGAAATGTAGACTTTCAGGTTTAATTAAAGGGGTTGAGCAAAAAATATCCTGTGAAACATTTAGGAAGTGCAACCATTTCTCTAAAAAGGCCTCCTCATTTCAGGAGCTCAAAACTATTTGGACAAAGTTAGTTTACCATAAATAAAATGTTCATTTTTAATATTTTTGTAAAGAATCCTTTGTAGGCAATAACTGCCTGACGTCTGGAGGCCATGGCCAAATGCTGGTTTTCCTCCTTTGTGATGCTTTGCCAGGCCTTTACTGTAGTTGGCTTCAGTTGTTTATTAGTGATGAGCGAGCATGCTTGTAACTACTCGGTACTCGCACGAGTATCACTGTACTCGGGCTGCTCGGCGGGTACCGAGTAATTTTGCAATACTCGTGCTTTACTCGTGGTCTTCATCCCTGCATGTTGGCGCTCTTTTGAGAGCCAGCCCTCATGCAGGGATTGGCTGGCAGACCACTGCAATGCCACAGCCCTGTTAGTTGTGGAATTGCAGTGATTGGCCGGCCTGCACAGCGTGACCGAGCCTTTATACCGGCCGGCGCGCTGTGCTCTGTACACAGCCATCTCATATTCCCTGCTTTCCACGCCCACAGGCGCCTATGATTGGTTGCAGTGAGACACGCCCCCACGCTGAGTGACAGGTGTCACACTGCACCCAATCACAGCAGCCGGTGGGCGTGTCTATACTGTGCAGTAAAATAAATAAATAAATAATTAAAAAAACAGCGTGCGGTTCCCCCCAATTTTAATACCAGCCAGATAAAGCCATACAGCTGAAGGCTGGTATTCTCAGGATGGGGAGCCCCACGTTATGGGGAGCCCCCCACCCTAACAATATCAGTCAGCAGCTGGCCAGAATTGCCGCATACATTATATGCGACAATTCTGGGACTGTACCCGGCTCTTCCCGATTTGCCCTGGTGCGTTGGCAAATCGGGGTAATAAGGAGTTATTGGAAGCCCATAGCTGCCAATAAGTCCTAGATTAATCATGTCATGCGTCTATGAGACACCCTCCATGATTAATCTGTAAGTTACAGTAAATAAACACACACACCAGAAAAAATCCTTTATTAGAAATAAAAAACACACACATATACCCTGGGTCACCACTTTAATCAGCCCGAAAAAGCCCTCCTTGTCCGGCATAATCCAGGATGATCCAGCGTCGCATCCAGCGCTGCTGCATGGAGGTGACCGGAGCTGCAGAAGACTCCGCCGCTCCGGTCACCTCCACACAGCAAATGAACACAGCCGCGCGATCAGCTGCTGTCACTGAGGTTACCCGCTGTCACCGCTGCATCCACCGGTGGCCGCGGGTAACCTCAGTGACAGCAGCTGATCGCGCGGCTGTGTTCATTTGCTGTGTGGAGGTGACCGGAGCGGCTGTGTGTGCTGCGGCTCCGGTCACCTCCATGCAGCAGCGCTGGATGCGACGCTGGATCATCCTGGATTACGCCGGACATGGAGGGCTTTTTCGGGCTGATTAAAGTGGTGAACCAGGGTATATGTGTGTGTTTTTATTTCTAATAAAGGATTTTTTCTGGTGTGTGTGTGTTTATTTACTGTAACTTACAGATTAATCATGGAGGGTGTCTCATAGACGCCTGACATGATTAATCTAGGACTTATTGGCAGCTATGGGCTGCCAATAACTCCTTATTACCCCGATTTGCCAACGCACCAGGGCAAATCGGGAAGAGCCGGGTACAGTCCCAGAACTGTCGCATATAATGTATGCGGCAATTCTGGGCGGCTGTTGGCTGATATTGTTAGGGTGGGGGGCTCCCCATAACGTTGAGCTCCCCATCCTGAGAATACCAGCCTTCAGCCGTATGGCTTTATCTGGCTGGTTTTAAAAATGGGGGGAACCGCACGCCGTTTTTTTTAATTATTTATTAATTTTAATTATTAATTTTAATTATTTATTAAATAATTAAAAAAAAACGGCGTGCGGTTCCCCCCATTTTTAAAACCAGCCAGATAAAGCCATACGGCTGAAGGCTGGTATTCTCAGGATGGGGAGCTCCACGTTATGGGGAGCCCCCCACCCTAACAATATCAGCCAACAGCTGCCCAGAATTGCCGCATACATTATATGCGACAGTTCTGGGACTGTACCCGGCTCTTCCCGATTTACCCTGGTGCGTTGGCAAATCGGGGTAATAAGGAGTTAATGGCAGCCCATAGCTGCCACTAAATCCTAGATTAATCATGTCAGGCGTCTCCCCGAGATTCCTTCCATGATTAATCTGTAAATTACAGTTAAAAAACACACACACCCGAAAAATCCTTTATTAGAAATAAAAAACACTAACAAAGTCCCTCATTACCAATTTATTAACCCCGACAAACCCTCCATGTCCGGCGTACTCCACGGACTCCGGCGTCGCGTCCAGCTCTGCTGCATGGAAGTGACAGGAGCTGCAGAAGACACCGCCGCTCCGGTCACCTCCACGCAGCTAATGAAGACAGCCGTGCGATCAGCTGAGCTGTCACTGAGGTTACCCGCTGTCACTGGATCCAGTGACGGCGGGTAACCTCAGTGACAGCTCAGCTGATCGCGCTACTCACCTCATTTGCTGCGTGGAAGTGACCGGAGCGGCGGTGTCTTCTGCAGCTCCGGTCACCTCCATGCAGCAGCGCTGGAAGCGACGCTGGAACATCCTGGATGACGCCGGACATGGAGGGCTTTTTGGGGCTGATTAAAGTGGTGAACCAGGGTATATGTGTGTATTTTATTTCTAATAAAGGATTTTTTCGGGTGTGTGTGTTTATTTACTGTAACTTACAGATTAATCATGGAGGGTGTCTCATAGACGCCTGACATGATTAATCTAGGATTTAGTGGCAGCTATGGGCTGCCAATAACTCCTTATTACCCCGATTTGCCAAAGCACCAGGGCAAATCGGGAAGAGCCGGGTACAGCCCCAGAACTGTCGCATATAATGTATGCGGCAATTCTGGGCGGCTGCTGACTGATATTGTTAGGCTGGGGGGCTCCCCATAACGTGGAGCTCCCCATCCTGAGAATACCAGCCTTCAGCCGTATGGCTTTATCTGGCTGGCATTAAAATGGGGGGGACCGCACGCCGTTTTTTTTTAATTATTTATTAATTTATTTTACTGCACAGTATAGACACGCCCACCGGCTGCTGTGATTGGGTGCAGTGTGACACCTGTCACTCAGCGTGGGGGCGTGTCTCACTGCAACCAATCATAGGCACCGGTGGGCGGGGAAAGCAGGGAATAGGAGATTGTTTAATGAGCGGCCGGCTTTTTCAAAATAGTAAAAGCCGCCGGTCACCTCCACGCAGCTAATGAAGGGAATAGCGCGATCAGCTGCTGTCAGTCAGGTAACTCCCGGCCACCGCTGGATCCAGCGGTGCCGCGATTAACCTCAGTGACAGCAGCTGATCGCTATACTCACCTCAGTTGGTGCATGGAGCTGACTGGAGCGGCGGTGAGTAGCGCGATCAGCTGAGCTGTCACTGAGGTTACCCGCGGCCACCGCTGCATCCACCGCTGGATCCAGGTAACCTCAGTGACAGCTCAGCTGATCGCTATACTCATCTCATTAGCTGCGTGGAGGTGACCGGAGCGGCGGTGTCTTCTGCAGCTCCTGTCACTTCCATGCAGCAGAGCTGGACGCGACGCTGGAGGACTGTGGAGTACGCCGGACATGGAGGGTTTGTCGGGGTTAATAAATTGGTAATGAGGGACTTTGTTAGTGTTTTTTATTTCTAATAAAGGATTTTTCGGGTGTGTGTGTTTTTTAACTGTAATTTACAGATTAATCATGGAAGGAATCTCGGGGAGACGCCTGACATGATTAATCTAGGATTTAGTGGCAGCTATGGGCTGCCATTAACTCCTTATTACCCCGATTTGCCAACGCACCAGGGTAAATCGGGAAGAGCCGGGTACAGTCCCAGAACTGTCGCATCTAATGTATGCGGCAATTCTGGGCGGCTGCTGACTGATATTGTTAGGGTGGGGGGCTCCCCATAACGTGGAGCTCCCCATCCTGAGAATACCAGCCTTCAGCCGTATGGCTTTATCTGGCTGGTATTAAAATTGGGGGGACCGCATGCCGTTTTTTTTAATTATTTAATTATTTATTTCACTGCACAGTATACACACACCGGCTGCTGTGATTGGTTGCAGTGAGACAGCTGTCACTCAGTGTGGGAGCGTGTCTCACTGCAACCAATCATAGGCGCCGAAAAGCAGGACAGCAGGGAATAGGAGATTGTTTAATGAGCGGCCGGCTTTTTCAAAAGAGGAAAAGCCACCGGAGTTTGAACAGCTGTGCAGCGCCGCGGCAGTGATCGGGGAACGGTAAGTAAGAGAGAGGGGGGGGAACTGACCGACAGACTGTGAGAGGGGGACAGACAAGACAGAGAGAGACAGACCGACGGACTGAGGGAGATAGAATAAAAAAAAAAAAATGACCGACATCGCTAGTAAAAAGCACAAAACGTGCGTTTTGGACATCGGAGTGCCACACAAGGTTTTCATGTAAAATCTTTCATGTATTAATCTCAAAAAGTAACATACACCAGCTCTATCTCACTATTGGGTATGTGCCCTTAACATTTCCGCCATGAAAATTCATTTTGGTGTCATTTTGGAAGGTTTTCTGGTGAGTCCGTAAAAATGGCGTAAAACTCGGACAAAATTGTTCACATCTGTGACTTTTGAGTGATAAATGCTTCAAGGGGTCTTCCCCATGCTGATGCCATGTCATTTGAGCACTCTTCTGAGACTTTTGTGACATTTTTAGGGTTTCTCCATGCTGCCGGGGGGTCATTTCACAAAAATACTCGGGTCTCCCATAGGATAACATTGGGCTCGGTGCTCGGGCCGAGTACACGAGTATCTTGGGAGGCTCGGCCCGAGCTTCGAGCACCCGAGCTTTTTAGTACTCGCTCATCACTATTGTTTATTGTTTGTGGGTCTTTCTGCCTTAAGTTTTGTCTTAAGCATGTGAAATGACTGCTCAATAGTGTTGAGATATGGTGACTGAATCAGCCATTACAGAATATTTCACTTCTTTGCCTTAAAAAAGCTCCAGGGTTTCTCTCACAGTATGTTTTGGGTCATTGTCCATCTATATTGTAAAGCACCCTGCAATCAGCTTTGCTGCCTTTGGATGAATCTGAGCAGAAAGTATACATTTCAGAATTCATCCAGCCGTTTCTTGCTTGAGTCACATCAATAGACATGAGTGTCATTGGAAGCCATACATGCCCACGCCATGACACTGGCTCGACCATGTTTTACAGAGGATGCAGTGTGCTTTGATTCATGAGTAGAGATGAGCCACCCCCCTGGCGTTCGGTTTGGTTCGTCGAACGGAGGACAAGTTCGACCAACGTTCGACGAACTGTTCGACGAACCACTCGAACCCCATTGAAAACAATGGGAGGAAAACACAAACACATAAAAACACATTATACATGTACACATACAGTTACTAAACATTGCCATAACACTTACAGGTCCCCACGACACGTCCTGCACTCTGTCTCCCGCCACTTTTCCTTCCGATAATCGCTGCGTCCTCCCGGTAACCAGCACTAATGATAGGACCTTCCGTGACGTAAAAAAAAGCATGTGACCAGTTACGTGTCGATTATCTCATTGGCTACAGACTGGTCACATGGCTAGATGTCATTGCTAGGTCCTGTCAGTGCATCTCTCCGGTACGCGGTGATCGTTTGAGCATGTCCTTTTACCGGCGAGATGCTCTGGCACATGATCGGCTTCCTCGTCCATGTATGTCGGCGCTCTTTACAGAGTCAGCCCACATGCAGGGACTAGATACCACAACCGGTGAATAGCGGCACTGGGAATCATGTGATCGGAGCACCGTTGCTATGGTAACCCATCTGTCAGCGGTGACGTCACCGCTTAAAGCCCGCGGCCTCTGCTCACTCACTGAGGGATTAGACTGCACGGGGAGCAGCAGCGTTCTTCCTCCCATGCTGTGCTGTCTGATGTACCAGAGCTACATGGGTTGAAGGAGAATGAAGACAGAAGACCATTGATCATGGAGGGATGAGAGGGAGTAATAAACATGGAGTCTCTAAGTGTGTCTGTGTATTTATTTCTATTAAAGTATTTTTTCTCTGTGTGGTGTCTTTTTTTTAACTCTTTATTGGAGATTCTTAATGGCCGGGTCAAACTTGCCTGACATTAAGAATCTCTGGCTTAATACTAGCTAGTAAAACAAAGCTAGTATTAACTCATTATTACCCAGGAAGCCACCCGGCTTCAGAGCTGCTGGAAAAGTTGGATACTGTGCCAGATGATGGTGCTTCTATGAAAGCGCCATTTTCTGGGGCAGCTGCGGACTGCAATTCACAGCAGAGAGGCCCAGAAAGCTCGGGCTAACCTGTGCTGCGGATTCCAATCCCCAGCTGCCTAGTTGTACCTGGCTGGATACAAAAATGGGGCGAAGCCCACGTCATTTTTTTTTTTAATTGTTTCATGAAATTCATAAAATAATTAAAAAAGGGCTTCCCTATATTTTTAGTTACCAGCCGGGTACAAATAGGCAGCTGGGGGTTGGGGGTAGCCGTACCTGCCTGCTGTACCTGGCTAGCATACAAAAATATGGCGAAGCTCACGTCATTTTTTTTTTCAGTTTTTTGGCAAAAAAATAAAAAATGCTTCCCTGTATTTTCCATTGCCAGTGAAAGTAACACCAAGCAGTGGGGGTTAGCAGCCAGTAGCTGCTTGGATTACCCTTAGCTAGCAATACAAAAAAATGCAGTGGGAGCCCATATATTTTTGTTTTAATTATTTATTTAAATAACTAAAAAAGATGGGCTTCCCTGTATTTTGATTGCCTGACATGACAGTACTGTAAAAATAAATCATTAAAAAAATGACAGCGCCCTGCGGTACTTTTGATTCTCAGCGCAGATAAAGCAGACAGCTACGGGTTGCCACCCCCATCTGCCAGGCGTTACCTTGGCTGGCAATCAAAATACAGGGAAGCCCATTAATTTTTTTTATTTAAAAAAATAGTTTAAAAAAAAAAAATGACGCGGGGTTCCCCCATTTTTGATAGCCAGCTAGGGTAAAGCAGATGGCTGTAGCCTGAAAACCACAGCTGGCAGCTTGACCGTGGTTGGTGATCCAAAGTGGAAGTCACCCCATGCTCTTTTTTTATAATTATTTTATAAATAATAATAATTACAAAAAAAAGTAGGGTCCCCCCCAAATTGGATCACCAGCCAAGGTAAAGCGGACAGCTGTGGTCTGGTATTCTCAGGGTGGGAAGATCCATAGTTATTGGCCCTTCACAGCCTAAAAATAGCAGGCCACAGGTGCCCTAGAAGTGGCGCATCCACTAGATGCGGCAATCCTGGCGCTTCACCCCAGCTCATCCCGTGCCCTGATGCAGTGGCAAACGGGGTAATAAATGGGGTTTATACTAGCTGTAAGGTCACCTGACATCAAGCCCAGCAGTTTGTGATGTCATGGCGTCTATCAGATACCCGACATCACAAACTGTCAGTACTAACAAAAAAAATAGACAAAAAAATGTATTTGAAAAAACACTCCCCAAAACATTCCCTCTTTCACCAATTTATTGTAAGGAAAAAAAAATAAGGGGGTCCCACGACGGCTCTGGACCCTCTAGAATATGGGGGGACACGCTCAGGGAACGTATCCCCCATTTTCTAGGAGTGCAGACCCTCCATGTGAGGAGTGTGGGTGCAATGAATCTGCACCCACTCTCCCCGGGTCCACAGCAGCAGAGTCCATGTCGTAAGTGTTGCTACCAAAGCTGCAATGCCCTGCTCATGAGGTAAGGGCATGCCTAAACAGGAGAACTATTCTACATTTCCAAATATTTGTATTTGCTGTTATTATGGCTATTCCACCTACTATATATTGGGGATAGGATCTTGGAGAGGGAAAACCCCTTTAAGTCCAGTTATCCAGCTGAATGAATACTAAACAACAGAGCTCACTATTTAGACATGCTTTCTTGTGGCGTATAACGGACTCTCATGTTTGGTAGTCGTTCAGCAGGGCAATTATAAAATCAAATACCTCCATTTGGAAATGTAGTATAGCTCTCCTGATCAACTATGTTCCTTACCTCATGAGCAGGGCATTGCAGTAGCTTACAGATGCATGGTTACCGCCACTCACTGTGTCTGAACACAGGAAGCCGAGCTGACAGCCGCTCTTTGCATAGGGCGGCGTCTATTGTGAAAGAGGGGGCCGCGGGGGATTAACGCTGCACAGGTACCGTGGGACACAGGGAAACACCGGTGGAGTTATAGGGGGTGACCTGGCAGGGCCTGGGGAGGAGTTTTCTGTCGTATGTGTCATGGCACATATGACAGAAATCAGAGGAGTAGGGTGAATGCGGCCGGCGTGCTGCTCTGCTCGTGGCCATGTTGAATTTCCGGGATGGGGTCAGGGGGGGCACTTTGGCGACACCGGGGGACCGGGGAGGAGATTTATCTCCCATCTGACATGTTTGTTCATGCCAGATGGGAGATAAATAATTTTTTACCGGCGCTGTCATTTACTGTAACGTGATCATCGGTATACAGTGTATACCGGTGATCATGTGAGCGGGGACCGGAAAAACCAGCCTGAATCATTATCTCCAGGGTCTCTGCTACCCCCTGAAACCCTGGAGATTTTCTGACGCTGGGGGGCGCTATTCACTTATTTCTGTCTGCTGTTTATAAACAGCAGATCAGAATAAGGCTACATTTACACGACCGATCCGTTTTTGCGGGCCGCAAAAAACGGTAATTTTTTTCACGGGTGCATCCATGTGGCATCCGTTTCCATTCCGTATACGGTCCGTATGTCATCCGTTTGTCATCCGTGTGCCTTCCGTTTGTTTGCGTACTGCAAAAAAACTGAAGGAGGGAAAATACATAAATTTACCCAGGATCCATAGCTTCAACCTACATGAGGCGGTCACATGTTCACTCTAGTGCCATTTTCTACTGCTTTTCACAGCGTAGAGCGCTCTGGTGATTTTCCTATGCTTGTACACTTCATATCAGTCTTTTCTGTCATTATAATGGCAGAAAGACACATAATGTCCCACTCTCCTGTATTTTGTAATTTTGCACCCTTTGGTGCCTTTCATGTGGCACTAAGGGGTGCTTAGCCTTGTATTTAGCCAAAAAAATAAATACATTTTAAAAAAAAATGACGTGGGGTTCCCCCTATTTTTGATAGCCAGCTAGGGTAAAGCAGACGGCTGCAGCCTGCAGACCACAGCTGGCAGCTTCACCTTGGCTGGTGATCCAAAACTGAGGGCATCCCATGCTGTTATTTTAAATTAAATAAATAATTAAAAAAAAAACACGTGGGGGTCCCCCCAAAATTGGATCACCAGCCAAGGTAAAGCGGACAGCTGGGGTCTGATATTCTCAGACTAGGGAGGTCCAAGGTTATTGGATTCTCCCCAGCCTAAAAATAAGCAGGCCGCAGCCGCCCCGGAAGATAGCGAGGTACATTACCTGCGGTGATTGCTGCACTCCTGATAGCAGAGCTGTCACTGAATTCAATGACCGCACAACCAAGTATCACGGGTGCCTGTGACATCACCGCTAGTGACAGTCTCGGGTCGACAGCAAGACGAGATGTGACAAGCGGCGGCCATGGAGGACAGTGACAGCGCTGACGTCGGGAGGGCAGGACTTCATCACAGCAGGTAAGAAACTTCACTAACTTATTGACGGCAGTGCTTGTCATCCCCGCGGCTGCTGACACAGTGTGGGCAGCTGCAGACACCTTAAAGTGCGGGCAGCTGTGGACACTGCTGAGCGGGCAGCCACGGGGCTGGGGCTGGGGCTGGAGTGGGACACAGACTGCAGCGGCATCCGAGGGAAGTCACACAGAAGTGCTTCTGTGTGGCTTCCAGGAATTCTTGCACACATTGCTTAGTAACCCGATGTTTACCCTGGCTAAGTGCTTTGCTTGGATACCCGATATTTACCCTGCTTACCAGCTTACCAGAGGCTGCCAGCGATGGCTCCCTGCACACGCAGCTGTAAAAAGCCACACTTTTGGTGATCGAACTGTTCTTGAATGTAACTCGAACTGCCGAACTTTTAGCAAATCGTTTGAGTTCGTCGAACGACTCGAACACCCCCCAAAATCACTCGAACATGAAATTGGCGAAACTCAAACATCCCTCATCTCTATTCATGAGTCCTTCCCAGCCTTCTCCATATTTTCTTTTTCCCAACATTCTGGTACAGGTTTTTCTTTGTTTTATCTGTTGAAAGAATGTTTTTCCAAAGCTGCGCTACCTTCTTTAGATTTGTTTTGCAAAGTCTATTCCAGCCTTCTATTTTTAAGGCTGATTAATAGTTTTCACTTTATAGTGAACCCCCTGTATTTGTTCTCATGATGTCTTTTATGGTAGACTTAATACTGAAACACTTACTTCCTTTACAGTATTCTTTACTTGGGTGGACATTGTGAAGGGGTTTTCTTCACCATGGAAAGGATTCTGCTATCGTTCACCAAAACTGTCTCCCATGGATGCCCAGACATTTTTGAGTTCCCAAGCTCACCACTGCGCTTTTTTCTTTGCAGAAAGTACCAAACTGTTGATTTGGCAATTTCTAACATTTCTGCTAAGGGTACCGTCACACTTTAGCGACGCAGCAGCGATCCCACCAGCGATCTGACCTGGTCAGGATCGCTGCTGCATCGCCACATGGTCGCTGGTGAGCTGTCAAACAGGCAGATCTCACCAGCGACCAGTGACCAGCCCCCAGCCAGCAGCGACGCTGCGCTTGCACGGAGCCGGCGTCTGGAAGCTGCGGACACTGGTAACTAAGGTAAACATCGGGTATGGTTACCCGATGTTTACCTTAGTTACCAGCGCACACCGCTTAGCTTAGCGTGTGCAGGGAGCAGGAGCCGGCACTGGCAGTGTGAGAGCTGCGGAGGCTGGTAACGAAGGTAAATATCGGGTAATCACCTTGGTTACCCGATGTTTACCTTGGTTACAGCTTACCGCAGGCTTTCAGATGCCGGCTCCTGCTCCCTGCACATTCAGGATTGTTGCTCTCTCGCTGTCACACACAGCGATGTGTGCTTATCAGCGGGAGAGCAACAATAAAAAAACGAACCAGGGCTGTGTGTAACGAGCAGCGATCTCACAGCAGGGGCCAGATCACTGCTCAGTGTCACACACAGCGAGATCACTAATGAGGTCACTGCTGCGTCACAAAAACCATGACTCAGCAGCGATCTCAGTAGCGATCTCGCTGTGTGTGAAGTACCCCTAAAGGCCCAGTCACACACAACGACTTACCAGCGATCCCGAAAACGATGCGACCTGATAGGGATCGCAGGTAAGTCACTGGGAGGTCGCAGGTGAGATGTCACACAATCAGATCTTACCAGCGATTCAGGAACAATACAGGTCGCAGTAGCGACCTGTATAACGATCTCAGCAGTCACTGTGACCCTGTCACACAGTGTCAAACACAGTGATGTGTCCTGCCCAGCAGGACATCGCCTTTGAAGAAAATGACCTGGACCATTCTGCAACGACTAGAGATTTCACAGCAGGGGCCTGATCGCTGGTAGGTGTCACATATAACGAGATCGCTAACGGGATCGCTACTGCATCACCAAAATGGTGACTCATCTGCGATCTTGCTAGCGATCTCGTTATGTGTGACAGTACCTTTAGGGGTGCTTCACACACAGCGAGCTCGCTGCCGAGATCGCTGCTGAGTCACGCTTTTTGTGACGCAGCAGTGACCTCATTAGCAATCTCGCTGTGTGTGACACTGAGCAGCGATCTGGCCCCTGCTGCGAGATCGCTGCTCGTTACACACAGCCCTGGCTCGTTTTCTTCAAAGGCGCTCTCCCGCTGTGACACAGATCGCTGTGTGTGACAGCGAGAGAGCGACAAATGAAGCGAGCAGGGAGCAGGAGCCGGCGTCTGGCAGCTGCGGTAAGCTATAACCAAGATAAACATCGGGTAACCAAGGTGGTTACCCGATATTTACCTTAGTTACCAGCCTCCGCCGCTCTCGCTGCCAGCGCCGGCTCCTGCTCTCTGCACATGTAGCTGCATTACACATCGGGTTAATTAACCCGATGTGTACTGTAGCTAGGAGAGCAAGGAGCCAGCGCTCAGTGTGCGCGGCTCCCTGCTCCCTGCACACACAGCTAAGCGGTGTCGCTGGTAACTAATGTAAACATCGGTAACCATACCCAATGTTTACCTTAGTTACCAGTCTCCGCAGCTTCCAGACGGCAGCTCCGTGCAAGCGCAGCGTCGCTTGCACGTCGCTGCTG
The DNA here is from genome assembly GCF_048569485.1 of Anomaloglossus baeobatrachus. Lineage (NCBI taxonomy): Eukaryota > Metazoa > Chordata > Amphibia > Anura > Aromobatidae > Anomaloglossus > Anomaloglossus baeobatrachus. The sequence continues at coordinate 202,690,386 of NC_134358.1, forward strand.
GCTGGGGGCTGGTCACTGGTCGCTGGTGAGATCTGCCTGTTTGACAGCTCACCAGCGACCATGTAGCGATGCAGTAGCGATCCTGACCAGGTCAGATCGCTGGTCGGATCGCTGCTGCATCGCTAAGTGTGAAGGTACCTTAAGTCTCTGTTGGATTTCTTTCTTTTATCAGCCTAATGATGGTCTGTTTATCTATCAGTGGGAGCTCCTTCAACTACTTGTTATGGGTTTACAACAACAGCTTAAATATGCAAGTACCACACCTAGAATCAGCTCGAGATGATAGCTTAACAAGAGAATAGCCCATGCAGCCCATTCCAGAGCTTTTGAGATAATTCTCCAATTACTTTTGGTTCCATGAAAAAGAGGCAGGTACATATTAAAGAGCTATAATTCCTAAACATTATATCAATGAAATTCTCAAATTAAAGTTGAGAGTAAACACTTTAAATCCATATTAATTACAGTATTTTTCACTTTATAAGACGCACTGGATTATAAGACACACCCCAAATTTAGAGATAAAAAAAGGTAAAAAAAAATGGGGTTTGTCTTACACTTGGTGTTTTTTTACCAGAGGGGGGTGGCAGCGGTGGTGGAGTGGGGTCTTAGGAGGCAGAAGCTGTGCTGGCAGCGGCGGCGGGTCTGTGCTGGCAGTGGTAGCAGGTCTGTGCTGGTGGCAACAGGTCAGTGCTTGCAGCGGCAGATCAGTATTGGATGCGGCGGGTAAGTGCTGGCGGTAGCGGCGGTGGGTCAGTGTTGGCAGCAGTGGCGACAGTCAGTGCTGGAGGCGGCGGGTCAGTGCTGGCAGCGGAAGCTGCAGTGGTTGTGTGGTTGAGCAGGCCAGTACGGCGAGTGTCCTAGCTGACCTGTCGGTGGTCCAGGCTTTAAAGAAATAGCGCCCAGAGCGGCACATGCGCAGATAGAGCTCTCATCCAAGAACTTCATCTGTGCACGCACTGACTCTGGGCGCCATCATTTGAAGCCCGGACCGCGGACAGACCATCTGGGACACCCGCCGCACAGCCACCGCAGCTTCTGCTGCCAGCACAGCCACCACAGTCCACACAGCCAGCTGGCCGCCTGCACAGTGGGGCAGCCAGCAGGTTTCCCACCCACCGGCAGAGAGAGGCAGCCGGCCACTGGCAGGGAGAGGCTGCCACCCACATGCACCGACAGGCACCTGGTTGCCCGCACAGAGAGCCACATAGACAGCCCCCTGCAAATTCTCCACCTCCCTGTAAGCTATACTCTGATTATAAGATCTACCCCTCATTTTCCTACCAAATTTTTGCGTCTTATAATTCAAAAAATACGGTATATAACTGTATCTTTAATATGTTTTCGTAAACAGTTAAAATGCCAAAATTTATGTCACTGTCCAAATAGTTCTTGATCTAACTGCATGTCTCATCTCTCATCCAAATCATAGCAAAATGATGTATCCTCTCACAGAGACGCCATGAGCTGGAGCCAGTGTTCTGCTCAGTCCATTTCATCTGCCAGTTCCAATTTGTAAATGACATCTATTTCTATTCTGCCCCAAAGTCCTATAACACATAGCACTCTGGGGGCGAAAGAACACATAGCACTCTGGGGGCGAAAGAACATACTAAACCAGACAATCTTCTTCCAGATGATATTTTGGAAATTCCGAATGATCAGCCTTTGTTTTTGGAAGATCTGGTGCCAGAGGAGATGAATAACACAATTCTAATGGCAATTTGTGCTGCTAGCTCTGTGATCTAAGGTGGCAAGTACACAACTTATGATAGTATCACTTTAACCCAAGGTAAACCTCAGGGTGGCAATTAGATGAAGGGTGGGATAAGGAACGCTCACCATCAGCCAAAGCATGGATTATTATGATGATAATCCTGTGTTGGAGAAACAGTGGAAACTAGACAGGGGTGACGAGAAGTTGATGTCATCATAGGAAGCGGTTGCTGGCATTGGCGATACAGAGAGAAGGCACCATGTGTTAAAACATTCTCAAATAAGTTTTTCCTGTGGTATGCTCTGGAGCACCTGGAAAGTCTGATCGCAGTGAATGCGAGTGTACCACCCCGTGCTCGGCAGCCGAGCCGCTCGGATCCGGACCTTCAGTGGGTGGCTCGAGGGTCTCCGGATCCGAGGATCTTGCGGTCACGTCGATCAAAAAGGGGTTTGCGGTTTGGGGACGTATGTATGCGGCCGGTGCCATGTTTAAGTTCGTGACGCCACCCACGGGATGTGGTGAAGGTAGACACCACTGCTGCAGGGGCGCCCAGGGGAGATGTTGCGCAGCAAGTTGTTAACCCCTCTGTGGGCAGGGATGGTGGCCCCGGAACCCGTTGGGGGTGTTTGGCGGTGCAAGAAGGTGGGTGGCCGGTTGGCACTGATGTGCTCACGATTAGTAAACACACGAGTGTCTGGTAAACCAAGGTGATGGTGGTCGGTGCCCGCAGCCGGCTGCAGTCTGGTCCCCCACCCGATTGGTGGTCTCTGCCTTTCTCCTGCACCTGTTTGTGATGGTGGACTACCTGTGCTTGCAACTTCAGGAGTCCGCTACTGGCTTTTGGTTGCCTGAGGAGCCCTTTGCCCGCAGACACTGACCCGTGGGATCTCTGTGCCGTGGCAGTGGCTTTCTATCCCCCTTGTTGGGCTGTTGCCTTCAGTCAGGACTTTGGGTGGGACAGGACCTCTAGTCCTGGCCGCAATCAGTTAATTAGCTAGCCCCCAGTAGCTTCTGGACCTAGCTTCAGGGTCTGAGTAAGCCCCTTTGTGCTCCGGTTTCCGGGTCGGTTCCCCGGGTTGGTACCGGCGGGCCACTACCCTGTCCCGGTCTACCTCGGTTCCACTGAGCCGTCTTCCCGGCTCCTGCAGACATAGGCCTCCATCTGCCTCCTAGCCAGCAGTACCAGGGCTCCTACCCTGGCACCGGTTCAGTTTGGGTCTTTCCTTTGCTGGAGCTGCACACAGCTCCAGCCCACACACCTCTCCTCCTGACCTCTAGACTTGAACTTCATGACTAGACTAAACTTTCCCGCCACAGGCTGTCTGAGACTTTTCAGTGGGCGTCTTCCAAACGCCTGATTCCGCCCCCTGGTCTAGTCAAACTCCGATGGGGGTGACTAGGGTTTTATATGTTTGGCTGCTGTCACCTTGTTAGGGAACGGTGTAATGCGGGGCCCTATCTGTGACTACCTAGCTGGCCAGGGCATCACATGAGTCATATGCTTAAACTCCTGAGTTGTTGGAATAATTTTCACTCTGCAGGATATGCAAGATGAAAATAAGCTGTGGATATCACAGCTCTTATAGAAAATCGTAGGAATTATGGCTCTTCATTAGCACATAAAGCGGCATCATCTGCTCATTTGGCAAGGTCAAATTGGCCAACAATCAGTGGAAGCCTCAAGTTGTCATCCTCCCCCTTCTTGCCCCCTTTCTTTCTGTCAGCCAAGCCACACCCTGTTTGGTATCATCCTCCCCACTATCATTATCATCCTCCACTACTGTGTGTGTTCTTCTATGATCATCTGCTTTTCCTCCATTTAAGGGGCAAATATCAATCAACAATTGTGTGGTGAGAAAGGAACCATATCCTCCCAGTCATACTCTTGTTTACCAATTAAACTCATATAAGGCAACTAAATTTATTAGTAGGGACGTGTAGAAATAGCATTGTAATCCTGCTAATATTTATACTGGAAAAAACACTGTCCAGCATGCAAGAGTGGATGAGGAAAAACACTTGTTCAGCATTTCCCTCTGTCTGTTGGGGACCCTGAAGGTCCAGGTCAAATGCTGCAAGATTTAAAGCAGAGGGAAGAAGAAGAAAATAGGAGGAAGAGGAGGAAGAGAATGAGGAGGAGCAGGTGGAGGTGGAGCAAAACAGAGTCTTGGCGCAGGCAGAGCATGACCATCAAAGTAAAAATAAGGGCCATGACCACCAACTCTCGATGTGGAATTATGACTATAAAACAATGGGGCTCTTGGTTGGTAGGCATGACAAACTGTATGCTGCAATGCTTGTGGGAGGGCAGGTGCATTTTTAGCATGAAGCAAGGTGATGACTATTGGATAGTCCCCCTTTTACGCTTTTGCTATAAAAGCAATATTTTCCCAGCCTCTGAAAGGGAGTCCAAATTGACTTACTGCTAGGATAAGCTCTGTTACCTGATCTATTAGGCTATGTATCAGGCTGCCAGCTTGGGGAGCTGGAGTCCTGCAGGGAAAGACACTACACAGAGCTGAATGAGCAAGGAGGGGAACTCCCAGTGTGTGCTGATGCAGTGTCTACCAGCATCAGTTGGACAGCTGAAGCTGTGGGGCATGCGGGGTATGGTCAGATGGGTTTGGGTCATGCACAGTACGGGCAGCAGGAAAACTGGAGGAACCAGCAGAGGAGGAGTCGAGAGCAGGTCGAGGTCAGTACTAGAGAAAACAACTGAGTGGGGAGGTAGGAGGGGGGGGAAATAACTGGGGCTATTGTGGGAAGGAGGGAGGTGGGACAGAGGAATGGCAGTGTGATAGGGTGAGGGTGTATTCATGACTGTTATTCACTGTGAATACAAGATGCTTATTTGCCATTCATTGTATGCATTGTTATTGATATGTAATAGACTAAGGGGTACTTTGCACGCTGCGACATCGCTAGCCGATTGTCGCGATGCCGAGCGTGATAGTCCCCGCCCCCATCTCAGATGCGATCTCTTGTGATAGCTGCCGTAGCGAACATTATCGCTACGGCAGCTTCACACGCACTTACCTGCCCTGCGATGTCGCTCTGGCCGGCGACCCACCTCCTTCTTAAGGGGGCGGGTCGTGCGGCGTCACAGGCACAGGCGGCCAATAGAAGCGGAGGGGCGGAGATGAGCAGGACGTAAACATCCCGCCCACCTCCTTCCTTCCTCATTACAGGCGGGACACAGGTAAGGAGATTTTTCTCGCTCCTGCGGCTTCACACACAGCGATGTATGCTGCCGCAGGAACGACGAACAACATCGTACCTGTCGCTGCAGCGAAATTATGGAAATGACCGACACTACACAGATCACTGATTTTCGACGCTTTTGCGATCGTTTATCGGTGCTTCTAGGCTTTACACTTTGCGACATCGTTACCGGCGCCAGATGTGCGTCACTTTCGATTTGACTCCGACGAGATCGCAGTAGCGATATCGCAATGTGCAAAGTACCCCTAAGAGTGTATTAATGACCTTTATTCACTGTGAATGCCAAATGCTTATTTACTGTCCATTGTATGCATTGTTGCTGACCGGCCACAAGGGGCCGTTGTTTTGCATCTGCCTTTGACTGTTTGGTCACTATAGCAACAGCTAACTGTTTTCGGCTGTGGACTGAGAGACCAGAGGAGGTGCTGGATGTGAGCTGAAGGGAAAATGAAAGGTGTGCATAGCAGAAAGAAGCCACCGCAGAAACACTTAGTTGGATTGTGAGAAGACTCGTGTTAGAGTTTGGTGAGGAGGGCCGTGACGCGTGTGAGCAGCATCCTGTGCCAGACATCACCATTCTTCAGTTGCTGGCTATACTGATCACCGTGAGAGGATCTTCAAGTCTCCATTTATAACAGCTGGACACCACAGTACCCGGGTACAGTAGGCTGGGCCCAGGAGTGCATGCACGCAATACTTTGTTTTGGTACCAAAACACATATCTGTTCTGCTTAGGCCGACTATATACACAGTGGGACTTGCTGGCTCTGCCTTGTTAGTTTGCCAGTTACAGTTAAAACCTTAAAGGGACAGCGCCACCTGTTTGCATTAACTGTTGCTTTAGAACAGGGGTGGGGAACCTCCGGTCCGCGGGCCGTATGCGGCCCGCGATGACATTTAATGCGGCCCCCGGGCACATTCCAGGCTACCCCAGTGCTCGAGCGGCACTTGCGCTTTTGCCAGCCGCCGGCCCTTTAAAATCCCAGTGCGTTATGGGTAGATGCTAGAATGTACGGGCTATTTACAGATCCTGATTGTAGCCCATACTAGAATGTATGGGCTCTTTTCGGGACCTGACTACAGCCCATACATTCTAGACTGAACCCGGGACTGTGCTCGCATGCTGAGGGTTTACCTTGAGGGCGGGGTAAACAGCGCGCTGTGCTCCAGTCACAGCAGAAGAGGTGCAGCAGATGCCTCCCTGCTGTACATGCCTCCCGGACCTGTGCTATGTGACTCCTCCTCCTCCCCTTGTACTGTGAGTATGCAACCCATCGCTGCCCCCCCATCCAGTGCTGTGTACCCCCTAGTACTGTGTGTAGCCCCAAGTGCTGTGTACCCCCCAGTACTGTGTGTAACCCCTCAGTGCTGTGTAATCTGTGCAGCCTCCTAGTGCTGTCAATGCTGCCACATCGTGCTCTCCCTGCTGCCTCCTAGTGCTGTCACCTAATGCTCTCCATGCTGCCTTTTAGGGCTGTCACTGTCAGTGCTCTTTGTGCTGCCACCTAGTGCTCTTTGTGCTGCCACCTAGTGCTCTTTGTGCTGCCACCTAGTGCTCTTTGTGCTGCCACCTAGTGCTCTCTGTGCTGCCACCTAGTGCTCTCTGTGCTGCCACCTAGTGCTCTCTGTGCTGCCACCTAGTGCTCTCTGTGCTGTCACTGTCAGTGCTCTTTGTGCTGCCACCTAGTGCTCTTTGTGCTGCCACCTAGTGCTCTTTGTGCTGCCACCTAGTGCTCCCTGTGCTGCCACCTAGTGCTCCCTGTGCTGCCACCTAGTGCTCCCTGTGCTGCCACCTAGTGCTCCCTGTACTGCCAACTAGCGCTCTCTGTGCTGCCGCCTAGCGCTCTCTGTGCTGCCTAGTGCTGTCCGTTGTGCCGCCTAGTGCTGTCCGTTGTGCCGCCTAGTGCTGTCCGTTGTGCCGCCTAGTGCTGTCCGTTGTGCCGCCTAGTGCTGTCCGTTGTGCCGAAGCCTAGTGCTGTCTGTGCCCGCCACTAGTGCTGTCCATGCTTAGCATCTCCTGTGATGTATACACCCCTCCTGTGATCTATACGCTCCTCCTGTGATCTATACGCTCCTCCTGTGATGTATACGCCCCAGCCTGTCCTGGGATGTATATGCCTCAATGTTTCCTGTGATGTATATGCCTCAGTGTCTCCTGTGATGTATATGCGCCCCAGTGTCTTCTGTGATGTATATGCCCCAGCTTCTCCTGGGATGGGTATGCCCCCATCCTCTCCAGACCAAGACAAACCTGTAAAAGCAGTTGTGAGAAACAAAATGATCAATATCACTGAACATCACAGCCGCTCCAGCCACCACATTAGGGGTGAGTTAATTAATTGTTTGACCAAATATAGCCTGGTCGTTTTCAAGTTGATAATTTGGTGCGGCCCCCGAAGGTTGGTAGAAAATTCCAAATGGCCCCCGGCAGTAAAAAGGTTCCCCACCCCTGCTTTAGAAGATTTCCAGGACTGTGTTGCTATCTGTGTGGTTTGCCTTACTACTTTTACCATCTGCCTTATCTGTGAGGCTTCAGCTAACAAGGGTATTCAGGGGGGTTAGAGGGTTTTGTGTATGTTTAGGTAGATAAGTTGTAAGCTCTTATGTTGCACCACTGGTAGGGCGTGTTCACACACACACAATTACTCCTGCTATGCAGAGGGATTACCAGGTATTAGGCAACTGTTCAGACAACCCCTTGGTTAGGCAAAGGTTGGTGAGAAGGCAGTATAAATCTCCATTACGAGTGGCGCAGCATAGGGGTGTAGGCTTTTGGCCTTGTGAATATATTTTTCTGTTATTTTTGTTTTCTGCATGTTTTTTTTTGTTTTGGTAAAGTAAAACAATCATTTATCAACCAACTGCCTACAGTCCTTTTCCTGGTGCATGGTTTTGATGTATAATGAGGAGCCCACCCTGTACACGACTTACAGCAGAACGAATAGGGGACAGAACACAGACAGAGGCTTCGGGCACAGAGAGGGAACGGATCAGGATCACACTTACAGGGACCAGCACTCACAGGCAAAGCAGCGCTAAGCTTATAGCCGGCGCTGGTTCACCGGAGATGGCAGTATTTAAAGCATCCCAGCTCCGGAAGTGAGGCCCGGGAGAAGGCTCCATCCCCTAGCCATGTGGACGGGAAGGGAAACCGTGACGCTATGGCTGAACAAATTGTCTGCCATCACATGACTAACCAGCATATTCCTCTGCGATCAACTTAGAGACGTTACCCCGCATGTGCCAGTGTCAGTACTATGTTTTATAATGCCTGACTGAACTGCTGCTTCCAAGGCTTTCATTGCTGGCCTTAAACTGCCAAGCATCTCCTTGCCTGATCAGTCTTAACTCTCTATCGTGCTTCTCCTGCAGCAGTAAATGCACAGCTATGCCAGTCACACATTTTCTGGGTGCCCACTGTGTTTCTTTGCTGCATTTGTACCTATTTTTTGACAACTTAACTTTGATCCTACCACAATTTTACATAGATTTGGTAAGGTAATTATAAAACACTGATGCAAGTTCTATTCTAAGTAGTTGGACTGATGAGTGACATGTTGGGTGTTAATCAGTTCTCAGGGCAATGCTACCAAATACCTGCATCTCTCAACTCCCATCAGGTGATAGAGTGAAAGTAAAAATAACATTTTCATGTCAGTCTTAATCATTTTTTCAAAACAAGTACGGTATATTTGCAGCAAGGGTGAAATCATGTACATCTCTAGCTATTTGTTCTATATCTCTGAATAAGTAATACAATTTTCGTGTTGCTCCCACACTTGCGGCCTTTGAAACTTCAGATCAGTATTAATCCACTTATAGCATTACTATGCTGTGGGGTAATTATAATGTTTTAATGACTAAAATGATTACGCAGATAAAACTGTTTCTACTGTATTCTAGATGTGACTGTGTGACCTCCTGTCATACTCTTTAATAAAATAAGGGATTAGAAGGGAACATCATTCTAGCTTGTAAAGGATGTGATGATCTCGAAAACTCGACCTTTTTAATTTTTCATTAAAAAAATTGATAAAACAACTTCTATTATAGTTTTGATATGTGAGTAGAAGAAAATAAAACAAATACTCAGGGTATATAAGTAAGTTGATTTGAAAGACACATCAAGTTTGTCATTTTAAATATCAGTCTTCATAAGGTATGCACTAAAATGAGATGTGCCAAATTCATTAAGAAGAGTGCGACTTTTAAAGAATTTGCTGCTGTGAGGCACCTCAAGTTTTGTACGCCACTCAGAGTCTGGCATACATTTTCTGTTATAATTGATTACACTTTTGTGATGTAAATTATGATGAATTTGATGGCCACGATCAGCTATGCCTTAACTCAGCTGTGCTCCATCCAAGTAGTTAAGAAAAAGGCAGACAAGAGCACATTGGGTTGTGTCTGTTACAACTCCAATAAATACCTGTAGGTCATTCAGCCGCTGCACACAGGTCTAAGGCTATGTGCGCACTGGGAAATGAAATTTCCTTGCGTAAATTCCGCAGGCTCACAAAGATGTTATCACCTGCGGAAAAAATCCGCACCAAATTCCGCATGCAGATTGTCGCGTTTTGTTGCGGATTTGGTGCGGAATTGGTGCGGATTTGGTGCGGTTTTTCCGCAAGCTGTTCCCTGCGTGATTTTTACATTAGATTAGGGAAAACCCGCAGCTACCTGCAGAAAAGAAGTGACATGCACTTGTTTTTGCTGCGGGATTTCCGCAGCAAAACATGCAGCTGTCAAATTATGCCTAGTGCGCACAGGATTTTTTTTCTCCATAGGATTTGCTGGTGATTCACTGCAGAGATGTTATGAACATTTTCTGCAGCGAAACATGCAGCAAATCCGCGGAAAATCCGCGGCAAAATCCGGTAAGTGCGCACATAGCCTTAAGATAGAAGAGAAGCTACATCTGATCTCTCACTTCCTGTTAATTACTTATCTATCCGAAGGCAGGATAAACATGAAGAATGTGAAGCAGGTCTCCAAATAGCGGACAACCCCTTTAAATACTTATTTGACCACTTCCCACAAAAGGACATTTCTATTAACATTCTGGGAAAGGGTCCTCATATGTGGAAGGGGCTTAGGAGACACATTCCCTCCACAGAAGGCAGATACCAGATATGTTGCGGGCGGGGGCCGCTGCCGCTTCTGGGGCCACTCGGATCCGGGTTTGCTGCTGCGGCTCAAGTGGTGACCGGACCCAGGCTCGCACGGCCGTCTGTCCTCAGAACCGTCAGAAGGGGATATTTACAGGGGGATGATGTGTCTGTGACGCCACCCGTAGGTTGTGGTGAGAGATGGTGACACCGCCGCTGCCTGGTGAGGTGGCACCCGGGGCTGATGGAGCGGGGCAGCAAGATGGGGTCCCCTCCATGGGTAGGGGAGGTGAAGTCCCAGGGCCCGGTTGTGGTACACGGGAGTAATGGCTGCTGGAGGGGGCACGCCGGGTTGGACCGGGGATCAATGGTGTTCTCACAGTTCAGTAATCACACACAGGTCCAGTGGTAAACCAAGTTGCCAGTGAAAGGTTGCCTTTGGTGGGTGTATTCGGGTGCCACACTTGTGTGTAGTAAGCAGAGGTCCCTTCCCCTTGCACTCTTTGTTTGTGTCTTCTCTGGGACAACTCCGCATGGAACGGGGAAGTCCACTCCCGGTACTGTGTATGTTGGGAGCTGTGGCCCGCGAAATCTGACCCTTGGGATTTCTGTGGGTTCTGACGGAAACCCTATCCCCCGCATTGGGCTTCCGTTTCGCTCTCTGCGCTTCTGGCGAACAAGGCCTGAAACCTCGTCCTCTGCTGGTTGATTTACAAGGGGCATGCAACCTTCCTCGTCCTAGGGTCCAGGCACCCCGTCTGTGCACGGCCTCAGACCAGACTCCCGCTGTCGGCACCGTCGGGCTACAACCCTGCCCCAGTCCACTTAAGGTCTCCCGCGACCGGATCTCCGTCGCCTGTGGCCCTGTTTACTGTCTACCACCTAGCCAGGTAGTCATGGGGTCCCTACCCCTGACTTCACTGCTGTCAAAACTCATCTCTCCACTTCCACTGTCAACTCGGTTCTGTTGTCTACACTGTTCTGTCGTGTTCCCGCCCCTGACACCTCAGGACCCCTAGGTGGGCGTTCTCATCTGCTTGATCCCGCCCACTGGTGTGTCCGTATTATCATGAGGGGGTGGCTAGGCTTTAATGGCTGTGTGTTGTACCTGGGTGGGGGTTTTTGGTGGTAACAAGGGGGGTGGACAATGTTTGTGACTACCTGGTTTTGCCAGTGCGTCACAGGTACATCACATAGTTGTTATATGTCACTTACATCCTTGCTTGTTGTAGAGTTTCAACTGCACTTGTTAGCCATTTCAATGCTGCGGTCAATCTCTGATAATAGTATTTTAATGGAATGTGTGCTAATAGTCATATGCACCGACACCCATCAGCCCCCAATGACATAATCACAAGGGGACCGATACATTACTGTGACAACTGGAGGGATCTACTGATGGTCAATGTCACTGTCATCTTGTTGTGAAGATCAGTTGTAAGCTGAGCCTCATAGGAACGGTATTTTTTTAAAATCAGAATATTTTTATTGAACATTTTACCTTAATTACACATAAATCACAGTAATCAAAAGCATTAATACAAACCCCCATCCACCCTTCCTTCTCGCAAAACAGTGGAACACAATATAACAGTAAGAGGAAAAAGCATTGTCATTACTCAGAGACCAAGTGTTACTGGGTACGTACAGATGGAACAGGGACTCCTAGGCTGACCCTAAGGCTGGGGTCCCTGCGCTGTCCCTTATCTCGAAGGTAGAGCAGATGGTAGCCAGGTTCGATCCGCCAGCGTGATCCTATTTTCTGTCCCAGCCCTAATACTACTCTTCCCCACCCTGGGAGCTAACCGGAAACCTAGTAACCAAAACCCCATAAATAGGTACAGACGAGGGTAAACAAAAATTCTCACACACTGCACTTAAACACACAGGGGGGGCAGTATGTGAACTGGAGGGCTCACACACCACGCAAAACCGCAACTTGTAGATTACATTATCCCAGGAAAACCACAGGAATCAGGAAGCAAAGCTATATCGGGCAAAGAGCCGCAGAATCCAGAACCTTATAAAGGCTCGGGATAGTAATCAGCAGCCTGAGCTCTTAGCAGCTGATCACAAGCCAGCAGAAATGAATTCCCGCAGTATTGGAGAGCAGTGAATTCAGAACCAGGACAGGCTGTGCATCTAAAGAAACCCAGGCAGTTTGTTGGACTCTGCAGTGTAAACAGATTATATACAGTATAAAGGAAAGAAAATTATTGCATTTAATGCAATAGGGCAAAATTGTTTTCCAGCAACAAAATTGTTGATGGTAAATCCGAGGAATTAATCCAAGGATACGAGATCTTGTCAAATTTTTGTGACTGCGTTTCTTTTTATGTATAATACTTTCTCTAAGCGTATGAATCCGTTGACTCTATTAACAAATTTGATAGATGGTGGTGGGAGGGGCTGCCTCCAGTGCAAGGGAATAGTTTTCCTTACAATATAAACTTTTCTGGGCATACCAATCGCAAGGGTGTCCTGCTCTGGAATTTCAGTAATAAGACCTGTGCCGCCCTGTACTCGGCTGCAACCGAGCCGCTCGGGTCCGGACCTTCAGTGGGTGGCTCAAGGGTCTCGGGACCCGGGGGGTCCTGCGGTCACTCCGACCAAAAAGGGGTTGGTGGTTTGGGGACGTAGGTGTACGGCCAGAGCTGTGTTTTAAGTTCGTGATGCCACCCACAGGATGTGGTGAAGGTGGACACCACCGCTGCAGTTACAGGGCACCCGGGGAAGATGGTATGCAGCAAGTTGTTAACCCCTTCGTGGGCAGGGATGCTGGCCCTGAGACCCGTTGGGGGTGTTTTGGCGGTGCAGGGAGATGGCTGGCCGGAGGGCACTGGTGTACTCACTATTAGAATGAAACACTCGAGTCTCTGGTAAACCAAGATGATGGTGGTCGGTGCCCCCAGCCGCCTGCAGTCGGGTTCCCCCACCCTGTTGGTGATCTCTGCCTTTCTCCTGCACCTGTTTGAGTTGTTGGACTACCTACGCTTGCAGCATCAGGAGTCCGCTCCCCGGCTTGTGGATGTCGTAAGAGCCCATTGCCCGCAGACTCTGGCCCATGGGATCTCTGAGCTTTGACGGTGGCTTTCTATCCCCCTCGTTGGGCTGTTGTCTTCTATGAGGGACTTTGGGTGGGAAAGGACCTAAAGTCCAGACTGCAATCAGTTACTTAACTCAGTTCAGTAGTTTCTAGACCTTGTTTCAGGGTCTGAACACCCCCTCTTGTGCTCCGGTTTCCAAGTCGGTTCCCCGGGTCGGTTCCGGCGGCCCACTACCCTGTCCCGGTCCACCACGGTTCCACCAAGCCGTCTTCCTGGCTCCTGCAGACAGAGGCCTCCGTATGCCTCCTAGCCAAAGGTGCCCAGGCTCCAACCCTGGCACCTGTCAGTCTGTCACAGGCCTGTCACACAGGCCTGACCTCCTCCACTGCACTCTCAAACTCCACTTCTCCAAACTGACTACTTGTGAACTGAACTGTTTTCCTGCCTCAGGCTCTCTGAACTCCTCGGTGGGCATGTCCAACCACCTGGGTCCACCCCCTGGTGTGTCCATCCAGCCCTGAGGGAGGTGACTAGGGTTTTATGTGGTTGGCTGGTGTTACCTAGTGAGGGGACTGGTGTTGTGCGGGGCCCTATCTGTGACTACCTGGCTGGTCCAGGGCGTCACACTCCCCCTTGGTTAACCACAGACTGTCCGCGGGCTGTCCGACCACCACCGGTTTATTTTTGCTTTAAACTGTAAAAGATAAATGAAAACATATGCAATTATAATAACATTATTTACATTATATGGAAGTTTATGTCTTCCCTTGCGGGAGGCAGTTTACTTGAAAGTTGCAAACATTTTTATTAACCGGAAACGGGACGGGACTGGGTCCTTTCCTTTTTTGCCCACCCAAGCAAACCTAAACCTTGATGCTGCCTCTAAAACAAGGTCAGAACCCCTTTTCCCCAGTCCAGGAAACAGGTTCAGGTCTGGGTGTTGCACAAACGGACCGGGTAATAAGTTCCTTACCCGGCAGTCTCTCAGAGGCCCCACGTCCAGGGGAGCCCTGACCCGGAGGGTTGTCACCGGTCTGCATGGTGATGGGACCTCGGCCTACAACATCCCGCAGGCCCTTCCTCCAACCAGCCTCTCCGGAGACTGTAGACATGAAAAGGGTGGTCCGGGATTATTTACAAGGCCCAATAATGTTTTTGGGTGGCCTGCAAGTTCTCGGCCTTGTCTCTATTTTAGCTTTAAAACAGGTACTTTACCTTAGTCACAATGGGGACGGGCAGTATGGTAGCAGGGAACCGCTACCTCTCAACATTTTTAATCTGGTGAGAGTTCGGTTAATTGGCATTCATTCAAACAATCAACATACAACACCCCTAGATTGCAGTCTCCCTGTATCTGAGTGGTGGCTGACCGAAGTTAGGGCGCGTGGACCTTCTGACCCCACTACTCTTATGTGGGGCAGGTGGAGGAGAGGTCCCTCTTTCTGAGTGTCAGGTATGGATGACAGAGACCTGCGGGGGCTTGGTGTAGGTGCATCCCTGGGCGCTTGCTCTGGTGTTTCGCTGACGGACCTCTCTGGCTCTATTTTTTCCACTGGTTGTGGGAACATTATAACGGGAGCAATCACCGCGCTATTCTGCATAGGCCAATAATCTGAAAAATCATCCATCACTGTGTGGAGCACCTCTTTCTTCTTTTCCACGCTCGGCGTGGGAGCAGGAACCTTGTCCATCAGCTTCAGTGGCCCTGGGCATCTCTTCAGGTGGTCCCTGGAAACAGTGGCCGTGGTTTTTCTCTGGTCGCGACTAATCAGATAGGTCTTCTCGTCCTCCCATCCGGTTGGCTGTATGACGTAGGGGGTCCTCTCCCACTGATCATCCAGCTTGTGCGTCTCCTTTTACGTTTCAGCACCACATCTCCGGGTCCAAAAGGGGCAGCCTGAGCCCGTTTGTTGAAGCGTTGTTCCTGCCGAGAGAAGAGTTTCAGGCACTTCTATGTCCAATTCTAAGTCCACTGGCAGCCGTCCCGGCCGGGCTTTCATCAAATACGCAGGTGTACACTTGGTGGAGCTGCAAGGGATGTTATTGTACATGTCCACCAAGTTGGGCAACTTCTCGGGCCACAAATTCCGTTCTTCCAGGGGCAGTGTCTTGAGGAGATTAAGGACCAGATGGTTCATTTTCACGCACATCCCGTTAGTTTGGGCATGGTAAGGCGTGGTCCGGATCTTCTTGCACCCGTACAAGTGGCAGAACTCCTGGAACACCTCCACTTCGAAGGCCGGGCCCTGATCCGTGAGCACCTTTTCCGGGTAGCCATGTGGCCGGCAAAAGTAGGCCTGGAAGGCTCTTGCTGCAGTGCGGCCGGTTAAATCTTTAACGGGGATGACCACCATGAATCTTGAGTAGTGATCCACAATGGTCAGGGCTAAGGTGTACCTGCTCTGACTGGGCGTGAGTTTGACATGGTCCAAAGCGAGCAACTCTAGCGGCTGGTGGGTGACGATCGGCTGTAGCGGGGCCTTCTGACTGGCTTCGTCCCGCCTTCTCAGCGTACAGGGACCACACTCTCGGCACCAGGCTTCCACAGACTCCCGCATTCCACTCCAGTAGAAGAGTTCCCTCAACAGAATCTCCAGCTTCTTCCAGCTGAAGTGCCCTGCGCCATCATGGTAGGCCTGCAGGACCTTGAGCACAAACGCCTGGGGTACCACCAACTGGCAAACCTTTTAATGAGTTTTCGGGTTAATCAACCCCCTATACAGCTTGCCTTGATACAGATAGAGGCGGTCCCTCTCTTTCCACAACCGCTGAGCCTCAGAGGGAGCGGTAGGGTCCAGCCTGGAGGCACCTTGGGCAATCAATATTTTGACAAGCTGGACTGCAGGCTCTTGTTTCTGGGCTTCCTGCCACCCCCGGCACTTGGTACTTTGGCTGATGAAACGCGGGCAGCTTGATCTCCTCCAGACCATCTTCCCTTCCCCTTCCTCGGATAGGTGTGGCATTCGAGACAGGGCGTCTGTGTTGATATTCTTTCGGCCAGCCCTGTACTTAATGGTGAAGTCGTAGTTGGATAGGCGAGCCACCCACCGCTGCTCTAGGGCGCTCAGCTTGGCCATGTCCAAGTGTGTCAACGGGTTGTTGTCCGTGTAAGCAGTGAACTTCGCCGCCGCCAGGTAATGTTTAAACCTCTAGGTTATTGCCCACACGAGTGCCAGGAACTCCAGCTTGAAGGAGCTGTAATTCTCGGGTTTCCTTTCCGTCGGCAGGAGCTTCCTGCCGGCGTAGGAAATTACCTTCTCCCTTCCATCTTGTACCTGGGACAGAACTGCACCCAGGCCCACATTGATGGAATTGGTGTAAAGGATGAACGGGAGGCCATAGTCAGGATAAGCCAAGATTTCTTCTCCCATCAGGGCCGACTTCAGCTGTTGAAAGGACTCCTCGTGCTTCTCACACCAAATAAACGGGGGTCCAGGAGATTTACCATTCTTGGTCTGTCCCACGAGGAGGTCTTGTATGGGCGCGACCATCTTCGTGTATCCCTTGATAAAACGGTGGTAGTAGCCCACCATCCCCAGGAACTGTCTCACCTCCTTTACTGTGGTCGGCTGCGGCCAGCTCTGGATAGCGGTAATCTTCTCGGGATCTGGGGCTACGCCCTCCACACTCACCACATGCCCGAGGTACTGCTATTTGGGTTTCAGCAGGTGGCACTTAGAGGGTTTTAACTTCATCCCGTACTTGGAGAGGGTCACAAACACTTCTGCCAGGTGCCAGAAGTACACAATCACGTCATCCAGATACAGCAGGACAGTCTCGAAGTTGAGATGCCCCAAACAGCATTCAATGAGCCTCTGGAAGGTCCCCGGGGCATTGCACAGCCCGAACGGCATACTGTTGAACTCGCAGAGTCCCATAGGAGTTGCGAACGCAGTCTTCTCGCGGTCTTCTTTTGCAACCGCCACCTGCCAGTAGCCACTAGTAAGATCAAGGGTAGAGAAATAGTTAGCAGTCTTCAGTGCAGCCAGTGACTCTTCAATGCGGGGGAGAGGGTATGCATCTTTATTCGTTATCTGATTGATCTTCCGGTAATCCACGCATATACGCATGGTACCATCCTTCTTCTTCACCAGCACCAAGGGAGCTGCCCAGGGACTACAACTATCCCGGATGACCCCTGCCTCTTTCATGTTCCTCAACATTTCTTTGGCGCACTGGTAGTGTGCAGGTGGGATCGGCCTGTACCTTTCTTTAATGGGTGGATGTTGTCACGCTCCCCGGGTCCCCTGCCTCGCTCCCCGGCTCACCTGCCACGCTCTCCGGCTCCCCTGCCTCGCTCCCCGGCTCCCCGGCCACGCTCCCTGGCTTCCCTGCCTCGCTCCCCGGCTCCTCTGTCAGGCGTCCCCCGCTCCACAGCCTCCAGGCCCCATCACCTGCGGTCCCCAGGCGGCCCGGTCCCCGCTCCCGGCTCCCGTCGGCAGCTTCGCTCCAGCCCGGCTCTCCTGCCTCCTGTTCACCGCTCCCTGCCCTGGCTTCTGGCACCCGGGCCTCGCGCATGCGCATTAGGGCGCACGCGCGGTCATTGACCCTTTCTTAAAGGGCCAGTGTCCTCCAACAGGATATTGAAGGATCAGGTACTGGGTATATAGGGGGATCCTTTCCAAGTGGGCGGGGCCTGTTCTTCGTGTTTTCTAAGCTAGGAGTCAGGTCTCCTTGTGTCTTGTGATATACTCACCTATCTCTCTCGTAGAGCCGTTCCTGCCTCGCCAACCGGTCCTGACGATCCCCGAACGGTGACGGTCTGCCATCCCGTCAGTTCCTACCATCTCCGATCCCTGTGGTGACCCGCCTTCCCGCTCCATTGGTTCCGGACTCTGCCTGACGTCATCTCGGCCTCCGAACCTGAGCTCCGTCACCCGGACTACCTTCAGAGACCCCGTGGTCCCAGGGACTTCTTCACTCCACTCCTCTGAACGGACTGTCCTGCTAGTGCTCCGGCTACCGGGCACCTTGCCTTCGGTGAGGTGTTCAGCCCAGTGGATCCACCTCCTGGGTCTGCCCGTCCACCTGGCCCTAACAGTAAGAACAGGCCATGGATCCCGCCGAAGCACTAGCGGCCCAGCTGGGCACCCTGCAGCAGGAACTCGTACGACAGCGCGAGACCCAGACCCGCATGCTGGCCTTCATGTCCTCTGTGGATACCCGCCTGCACACGCTGCAAGCATCTGCCATGTCTATGGCGTCTCAGGTTGCTACTGCACAGTCCACGGCCACGGTTCCTGTGGCGGCTACCTCGGAAGCTTCTAACCTCCGCTTGGCCTCTCCACCCCGATATGCCGGAGATCCCAAGACTTGCAGAGGATTCTTAAACCAGTGCTCCCTCCATTTCAAGCTGCTTCCGCACCTGTTTGCCTCCGACCAAGCCAAGGTGGCGTTTGTGATGTCCCATCTAGAGGGTGAGGCACTGGCCTGGATGAACCCCTTGTGGGAAAAGGAGGACCCTGTGACCACTAACATCCAGGACTTCCTGCAGGCATTTAGAAACACCTTTGACGAACCTGGACGTGCCGCTGCATCCGCCTCATCACTCCTCAGGCTACGTCAGGGGACCATGACGGTGGGGCAGTATGCCATCCGCTTCCGCACTTTGGCCTCAGAATTGGGATGGAACAATGAAGCCCTCACCGCCGCCTTCTGGGAAGGACTCTCCAGCCGTATTAAGGACGAGCTGGCAGGCCGCGATGTTCCTTCCACCCTGGATGCCCTGATCGCACTAGCCACCCGCGTGGACCTCAGATTCCAGGAATGATCCAAAGAGGTGTCCCGTGAGAGACGTCCGATACGGCATTCCTCTCCTCCGCAGAAGCCCGCCGTACTTCAGTCAGCGTCGTCTGGTGTCTCTGTCCACGAGCCCATGCAGATTGACCGTTTGTGGCAGTCCGAACAACGCCGAGCAGAACGGCTCGCCAATGGCCTCTGCTTCTACTGCGGAGAGGGCACACACCTTCTACGCTCCTGTCCTGAGAGGCCGGGAAACTCCAAAGCCTAGGGTTGGTAGGAGAGGCCACCCTAGGTGCTGGGACTCTCTCAGACCCGGATACGTGGACTGTTCAAGTGACAACGGGAGAGACGCGGTTCACGGCCGAGGCGTACCTCGATTCCGGGGCAGCAGGCAATTTCATCCAGCAGGCCACGGTGGACAAGTACCAGGTGCCTGTTACTCCACTCGACAAACCCCTCGTGATTGCCTCTGTAGATGGGAGACCCCTCTCTGACACCATCTCGTGGATCACCAAGCCACTGGAACTACGTATCGGTGCCCTGCACACCGAGAACATCGCTCTCTACGTCCTCCCACACATGTCCCATCAAATCCTGCTGGGACTCCCCTGGTTACGGACACACGAACCGTCAGTCAGCTGGTGTACTGGTGAAATCACCCGATGGGGCTCCTCTTGCCATGAGAACTGTCTGAAGACTATACAGCCCATCCGACGACCTCTGGTTCCGGAGTCCCTACCGGGACTGCCCTCGGCCTATTGGTCCTTCGCGGACGTCTTTGATAAAAAGGAGTCAGAGGTACTTCCGCCACATTGTCCTTATGACTGTGCCATCGACCTACTCCCGGGAACTGCACCACCTCGAGGACGGATATATCCGCTGTCTCCTGCTGAAACAAGGGCCATGTCTGCCTACATCACGGAGAACCTGGCAAGGGGATTCATTCGGCGACCTACGCCCATGCATTGACTACCAGGGATTGAACCAGATCACCGTGAAAAATAAATACCCCCTGCCGCTCATCCCCGAATTGTTTGATCGGCTTAGAGGAGCTCGTGTGTTTACCAAGTTGGATCTTCAGGGTGCCTATAACCTGGTCCGCATCCGCTCTGGGGACGAATGGAAGACCGCATTCAATACTCGCGATGGGCACTATGAATACTGTGTGATGCCCTTCGGCCTCTGTAACGCACCAACAGTGTTCAGGAATTGGTGAACGACGTGTTCCGGGACCTTCTCTACATCTGTGTGGTGGTGTATCTGGATGATATCCTAGTCTTCTCTCCGGACCTCCAGACCCACAGAGAGAACGTGCAGCTGGTTCTACAAAGACTGAGAGAGAATCGTCTGTACACCAAGTACGAGAAGTGTGTCTTCGAGCAGTCTTCTCTTCCCTTCCTGGGTTACGTAATCTCCGATACCGGTCTGCAGATGGACCCGGAGAAGGTCTCTTCCGTTCTCAACTGGCCCCCTCCTTCCGGATTGAAGGCAATCCAACGCTTTTTGGGATTCGCAAACTATTACCGTCAGTTCATCCCTCAGTTCTCTGCTCTGACTGCACCTCTCTCCGCCTTGACCAAGAAGGGGGCTAATCCAAAGGACTGGTCACCTGCGGCCGACGCCGCGTTTGGCTCCCTGAAACAGGCATTTGCTTCTTCCCCTGTGCTCCACCGTCCTGAGTTAAACTGACAGTTCACCTTGGAGGTGGATGCCTCCTCCTCGGGAGCCGGAGCAGTGCTCATGCAGAAGTCCTCCACCGGGAAGATGGTTACTTGCGGTTTCTTCTCCAAGAGCTTCTCAGCGCCTGAACGCAACTATACCATCGGTGACCGAGAGCTATTGGCAGTCAAACTGGCTATGGAGGAATGGCGCTACCTTCTGGAGGGAGCAGTGTACCCCGTGATCATTTACACGGACCACAAGAACCTGGAATACCTGCGGTCCACTCAGCGACTGAACCCACGGCAAGCCAGGTGGTCCTTGTTCTTTGCCAGGTTCTATTTTCAGCTCCATTTTCGACCCGCGGACAAGAATGTACGAGCAGATGCCTTGTCCAGGTCATTCATGCCCATGGAGCAGGAGGAGGAGACATCCCAGCCCATCATCTGCCCTAGTAAGATCATTCCGGTGGCCCCTGTCACCCTGGCCCCCTGGCCCAGATACCGCCCGGGAAGACCTATGTCTCTGAGACTGACAGGCAAAAAGTGTTGCACTGGGGCCATGCCTCGAAAATAGCCGGCCATGCTGGTCAGAAGAAAACATGGAGTACAATTGTACGTCACTACTGGTGGCCATCCCTTCGCACGGACGTCGCTTCTTTTGTCTCAGCCTGCTCCTCTTGTGCCAGGAACAAGACGCCCAAACACCTGCCATATGGCATATGGTCGTCTTCTGCCTCTGCCTATACCCTCCGTTCCGTGGCAACACATTGCAATGGACTTTATTACGGACTTGCCCCTGTCCTCCGGACACACAGTCATATGGGTCGTGGTGGATCGGTTCTCCAAAATGGCTCATTTCGTCCCTATGGCTGGACTGCCCTCTGCCCAGGAACTCGCTGACGCTTACATACAGCACATCTTCCGTTTGCATGGCTTTCCATCTCACATTGTGTCCGACAGAGGAACTCAGTTTACCTCCCGCTTCTGGAGGGCCTTCTGCAAACATCTGGGAGTGACTCTGGACTTTTCTTCTGCCTACCATCCTCAGTCGAATGGCCAAGTGGAACGAGTCAATCAGATCTTGACCTCCTTCTTACGTCACTACGTTAACGCCCATCACGACGACTGGTCCACGCTTCTTCCTTTGGCTGAATTCTTCCATAACCACCACGTCAGTGAGTCCTCCTCCAGCTCTCCCTTCCATGTCATTTACGGACTTCCGTCCCATTACCTGTATCCTCTTCCTCGGATGTCCCTGCTGCTGATGCTGTAGTCCGTGACTTTACAACAATTTGGGACTCTGTCAAGACGTCCTTTGGACGTGCTTCCCTGCGGATGAAGAGACACGCAGACAAGAGGCGTCTGGATCCTCCGTGTTTCTCTCCAGGAGATCTGGTCTGGCTTGCTTCCAAGTACGTCCGATTGAAGCTACCATCATACAAGCTGGGTCCTCGCTACATCGGGCCGTTTAAAGTCCTCAGCAAAATAAATGAGGTCTCCTACAAGCTGCAGCTCCCGGCCACGATGAGGATACCCAACTCCTTCCACGTCTCCCTGCTCAAGCCGGTTGTCCTTGGTCCCTTCTCCGCTGCTGCCAGTTCTGCTCCTCCTCCTATTGCTGATGATGACATCTATGCGGTAAGGGATATCGTGGCCATGAAAACCGTACGGGGCCGACAGTTCTTCCTGGTGGACTGGGCAGGGTATGGTCCTGAGGATAGGTCCTGGGAACCCCGGGAGAATGTGGGTACTCCTCTGATCCGTGCCTTCCTGTCCCGGTTGCGGGGAGGGGGGCGTGGGGGAGGGGGTACTGTCACGCTCCCCGCGTCCCCTGCCTCGCTCCCCGGCTCCCCTGCCACGCTCTCCGGCTCCCCTGCCTCGCTCCCCGGCTCCCCTGCCATGCTCCCCAGCTTCCCTGCCTTGCTCCCCGGCTCCTCTGTCAGGCGTCCCCCGCTCCACAGCCTCCAGGCCCCATCACCTGCTGTCCCCAGGCGGCCCGGTCCCCGCTCCCGGCGCCCGTCGGCAGCTTCGCTCCAGCCCGGCTCTCCTGCCTCCTGTTCACCGCTCCCTGCCCTGGCTTCTGGCACCCGGGCCTCGCGCATGCGCATTAGGGCGCGCGCGGTCATTGACCCTTTCTTAAAGGGCCAGTGTCCTCCAACAGGATATTGAAGGATCAGGTACTGGGTATATAGGGGGATCCTTTCCAAGTGGGCGGGGCCTGTTCTTCGTGTTTTCTAAGCTAGGAGTCAGGTCTCCTTGTGTCTTGTGATATACTCACCTATCTCTCTCGTAGAGCCGTTCCTGCCTCGCCAACCGGTCCTGACGATCCCCGAAACCCGAACGGTGACAGTCTGCCATCCCATCAGTTCCTACCATCTCCGATCCCTGTGGTGACCCGCCTTCTCGCTCCATTGGTTCCGGACTCTGCCTGACGTCATCTCGGCCTCCGAACCTGAGCTCCGTCACCCGGACTACCTTCAGAGACCCCGTGGTCCCAGGGACTTCTTCACTCCACTCCTCTGAACGGACTGTCCTGCTAGTGCTCCGGCTACCGGGCACCTTGCCTTCGGTGAGGTGTTCAGCCCAGTGGATCCACCTCCTGGGTCTGCCCGTCCACCTGGCCCTAACAGTTGTGTTCCCGTGAGGATATGGTGCTGAACCCCTTTAACTCTCCCAAAATCTAACGGGTGCTTGCTGAACACTTGCCTGTACTCCTGCACTACCCAGTTTACCCCTTCCTTGTGGTGCATGGGTGTGGACTCGTTGCCGACATGCAAATCTCGGCACCACGCCTCTAACTGTTTTGGTGGGGGGTCGCTGCCCGAATGTGATGTGGTGGTCGTGGGGGTTGTTTCGTGGATAGCGTGTGCATCTACGGTGAACAATTTGGCTATGGTGGCGTAGTGGGGAAGACTGACCTCTTCCTCTCCGCAATTCAGCACTCTCACGGGCACTCTCCCCTTTTTGACATCAACCACCCCTCTGGCTGCCATTACTGTGGGCCAGTGCTCCGAAGGCAAGCACTACACCATTGCCGGGTAATCCTGTCCCTGGGGACCTACTGCTGCCCTATACCAAATCATCACCTCACTCTGCGGCGGCACCACCAAAGGCGCTGCGTCCATCATTCGCACATCACAGATTTCCCCACCTGTCATATTCACCTGTTGCCGCTGCAGGAGGGAATGGATTTTGCGTTGCAGAGCCCTCTGCCGGCCCCCTCCCGCAGTGACAGACAATTGTTGCAACAATCTCAATACCTCCCCCATGCAGTTCTCAATCACATTGGTCCCTAGGACCACTTTTGGGTTATGGTCACTGGAATCATTCAGTACTACAATCATCCCCTGACGTTTCAGCACTGTTCACCCTATGGTCAAAGTCACTTCTTTGAACCCCACTTGGGACATAGTGAGTCCATTGGCCGCAATGATGGTTAGACTATCATCCGGGGGGGCAAGTTTGCTATCAGACCAATACCGTTGGTACAACGTATAGGGTATAGTCGTTACCTGCGACCCGGTGTCGAGAAGAGACATAGTCGGGACACCGTCCACCGCCAGGGAGATGATGGGGCGACCTCCAACTACCGGTCCCGCCAGTCAGCTGGGCCTTGAGGACCTACTCCTGAGGATTGGCCCTTGGCCTCAGGGGTTGCTCGTTTAACGGACACTGTCTGGAGTAGTGCCCGGTCTTGTTACACTTGTAGCAAACAGGTGGTCCATACCGGGGGTCGTTGTTCCTCCTCCGCTGCATCCAGGGCACGTCTTCCGAGCTGTCGGCGAGCTGTATCTTCTCCGCTGGATTGACTATCGTCGGTAGCTGCAGGGCGGCAAGGATCCTGACGACGTCCTCATTCAGGCGCCAAACTTGCGATAACAGATCTTCCGGAACTCTGGTGGCTGCAGCGGGGGCCGGCAGGGCCAACAAGGGGGGTATCACCAAGACGGGAGCCGTGTCAGCCGGCCAAGTTGGCGGATCTGGGGCACCAACATCCGGTGCCTGCAGGGCTTTGATGTCCCGCTCTTTTAGTACTGCAAAGTCCAGGTAGGCATGCTCTAGAGACCACAGCTGCAGTTGTTTGCGATCTTCGGCAAGCCCCAGTTCCTGCAGGAACTGTTCTACCCGCATTTTGTTACTGTCAGTCTCATTGATGGGGTCCACCCGCCTCAGTGTACGCAAGGTCGTTTGCAGCCGCAAAGCATAGTCTCGGATACTGTCCTTCGGTCGCTGCCGACAATGATAAAACTGCATCTGTAACTTCGCTTCAGTACGGGTTTCAAAGGCGACCTGGAGTTTATCAAAAATGGTGGTTACCGAGGCCCGGTCCGTGTCTGCCCAGGTCTCCACCTCCTGCTCGGCGGTGACGGTCGGCTGCCCTAGGACTACCGCTGCACGCTGCTTGCCAGTCATGGCATACAAGTCAAGGATTGTGCATATTTTCTTCCGGAACACCGGCAGTGCATCAGGCTTCCCATCATACTGTGGCAGCCAGGCAGCACCGGGCACGTAGGGCAAGGAGGTTGGCATTACCTGGGTGACCGCCGCCATGGCCTCCCCCGCTCCTGCGACCGGAGCGAGTGCCGCCATGTTCCCATCATCAGGTGCACCTTCGGGCGCCGCCGCTCCAGCGGCCGGCGCCACTCTGCAATCTGAGTTAGGCGCGGACATCTTCCCGCTTCTCCCCCTTGGTCTTTTCGCGGCCTTCCTCTCTCCGGCTGGCAAGTTTCGTTTTTTGACTTCCGGCCTTGCTTTACGGCCGTGTTCCCAGGGGCCGGGGCTTCAGCTTTTGCGCTCTTTTCTCGAGGAAAAAGACTCTGGCGGGAATCTTCGCGCCAAAAGATGGCGGCAAGATGGCGGATTTTGAACATTTCAAGGGTTACCACTGACTTCTCTACAAGGCACATTTCCACAAGGTAAGTGGATGGGTAAGTATCCTGTTCGTGATGCCAGAAATTGGGGTGTGCCGCCCCGTGCTCGGCTGCAACCGAGCCTCTTGGGTCCGGACCTTCAGTGGGTGGCTCAAGTGTCTTCGGACCCGGGGGGTCCTGCGGTCACTCCGACCAAAAAGGGGTTGGCGGTTTGGGGATGTAGGTGTACGGCCGGAACCATGTTTTAAGTTCGTGATGCCACCCACGGGATGTGGTGAAGGTGAACACCACCGCTGTAGTTACAGGTCACCCGTGGGAGATGGTATGCAGCAAGTTGTTAACACCTCCGTGGGCGGGGATGCTGGCCCTGAGACCCATTGGGGGTGTTTTGGTGGTGCAGGGAGATGGCCGGCCAGAGGGCACTGCTGTACTCACTATTAGAATGAAACACTCGAGTCTCTGGTAAACCAAGATGATGGTTGTCGGTGCCCGCAGCCGGCTGCAGTCGGGTTCCCTCACCCGGTTGGTGATCTCTGCCTTTCTCCTGCACCTGTTTGAGTTTGGTGGACTACCTGCGCTTGCAGCATCAGGAGTCTGCTCCCCGGCTTGTGGATGTCGGAAGAGCCCGTTGCCCACAGACGCTGGCCCGTGGGATCTCTGAGCTTTGACGGTGGCTTTCTATCCCCCTTGTTGGGCTGTTGTCTTCTATGAGGGACTTTGGGTGGGAAAGGACCTAAAGTCCAGACTGCAATCAGTTAATTAACTCAGTCCAGTAGTTTCTAGACCTCGTTTCAGGGTCTGAGTACCCCCTCTTGTGCTCCGGTTTCCGAGTCGGTTCCCCGGGTCGGTACTGGCGGGCCACTACCCTGTCCTGGTCCACAGAGGCCTCTGTATGCCTCCTAGCCAAAGGTGCCCGGGCTCCAACCTTGGCACCTGTCAGTCTGTCACAGGCCTGTCACACAGGCCTGACCTCCTCCACTGCACTCTCAAACTCCACTTCTCCAAACTGACTAATTGTGAACTGAACTGTTTTCCTGCCTCAGGCTCTCTGAACTCCTCGGTGGGCATGTCCAACTGCCTGGGTCCAACCCCTGGTGTGTCCATCCAGCCCTGAGGGAGTTGACTAGGGTTTTATGTGGTTGGCTGGTGTTACCTAGTGAGGGGACTGGTGTTGTGCGGGGCCCTATCTGTGACTTCCTGGCTGGTCCAGGGTGTCACAGACCCAATACACAAAACTTGGGATCTGGCCTCATCTGTATACTGTACACGTATTTGATATGTCTAAAATATCTTTCAAGAACTGTCCTAGTTTATTACATTCCCAAAACATATGCATAAGATGGGCATCAGGCAAGTTACAGTGTGGGCATAGAAAATCATACCTCAAGGCAATCTTATGCAGAACAAAGGGAGTCCTATATTTCCTGTGAATCAGGTATAGCTGAGACAGCCTCTGGGCCTCTGACATAGAAAGCTGAGGCACTTAGCTCAGTACAGAATCCCATAGAGCATCTAATAATAATCCCACATCTGATTCTCATTTGGCTTTACTGTTAAGGGCAAATTTTTCCAGGTATGCGTTAAGCAAAATTGTATACAATATAGAGATTTGTCCTCTCATGTATCCCTCCTCCTTATCCACCTAATAAAAGACATGGGACGTATAAGGAGGTTGCTGGACTTCCATTGTACCATATAAGACTGTGAAAGCTGTAAAACATAAAGGACAGACTGTGAGGTAATTCACAATCACCCCTCAACTGCTCAAACTGCTTTAACTCATTATCAATCTGGATATGGGCTAGTGCACATACAATTTGCTCGTCCAATTCAGTGTAGCCATCCATTTTCAGAAATTCAGACAACAAAGGATTATGCCACAGTGGCATATACATAGTGCATTCCGACCCACCTAGTGTATTGTCATTGCTCATTTTTGATACCCGGCACTGAGCTATAAGTTGCTAATTCACAGCACTTTCACACATACAGCGCTGTAGACTTACACCTGATTTTCAATGACCCAGCGTCTTAATAGCACTTAATGGTGGTTATAATACAGTAGTTGAGCCTATAGCCACCGCTCATTTTATATGAGCACTCATCATTAAAATGTGCTCTTGATATAATAGCAATCTAGCTTACAATATTTATTAGCATTGATAGTACTTACATTTACCAATATCTTACAGTCAGGATAGTTTTACTGAGGTGAGTAAATCATCAATGCATAGCATTTAATTTTGTACTAGGACTATGTTGGGGTACAAGTCCAGACGTCTAACAGCCTTTGAACTACATTGCATCAGACTGGCAGAATATCTTAAAGTTAAACACATTCCACGTGGACTAAGGATATTGCTCAGGCCGACTCTATTTCAAGAAAATGTGGAGTTTTGTAACTACAATGAGAGTATTTTGAATAAATGCTCCATGGATATTCTTCTCACTATTGATTTCGTACAGAAAGAAGTATTGAAGATCGGTACTCATATCACAGCTACTGAACAACAGTTATAGGACCTGATGTATAAGGAGGATTTCCAGTCACACAAATCCAAAACTGAAGCCTCCATGTTGGAATGCAGAAATACACTATAAAACCGCAAAAGGTCAAAGTTTGTACATGATACAGAGGATTATAGGAACAACCAAATCAATAAATGGAGGTATATGAATTTTCCCAGGGATGGGAGGTCAGCAAAAAGATCTTATTTTTCCACCTCTGGGAGTTTAGATAGTGGCCGAAGTACCCTTGGCTCAGCACGCTCCTACAATCAACAACTTGGCTGTCGGCAATGCAAAGGACAGGTAACTCCAACTCCAAAGAGTTATCACACACAGATTGTAACCAGAACACATGAAATTAATGAAAATATTGTGTATAATATTTCTTCTGTGAATATTCCCCTGTTGAATTGCATGTCCTTCAATATGGTTTGTCATTATGTCCCAGCCCTCCCTTTGATTCCTTTAGACTAAATCTGTACTTATCCAGATTCTTTACATTATTGAGACTGAAGATACACTTCTCAGGGACAACAACCTCACATTACAGCACCATAGCGGAGAACATACCTAATAATAAGGAACAATTTTCCCTCCAAAAATTGAATTTACGGAAAAAAAGCAGATTTATTCCTCCCCGTAGCTCTCATCCTATTGAGACTTATGTATCTCTCTGATTCAGAAATATGTTGAACAACAATTAAAAACTTCCAACAAGGCAAATTGTGAATAAACATAATTTTTCACTTGAGGAACCAAGGGCCCTACACAATTTAAAAACAAACAAGAAAATTGTGATAAAACCAGCCGATGAAGGAAGATAGATTGTACCTATGATAAATCGTATAATTTTAAAAATACAGGCCCAATTAAGTGACAGGAATAACTATGAACCTATAATTCAGAACCCATCTTTAGAATTGATTCAACTTGTTCAAACATTGGTCAACAATTATAGACCAATATACATAATTGATAATAAGCTAGTAGAGTTTTTGGTTAATCTTTATCCAGTTGTTCCTGTCCTATAAACACTACCAAAGATTCATACAAGTTTGCAATATCCTCCAGGACGCCCTATAGTAGCATCAACCAATTCCGTCTTATCACCACTGGCTATCACTCTAGAGAGGATATTACCTCCATTAATATTGCTCATTCCGTCCTTTTTAAGGACACCTCACATTTTCACTCGTGTCTAAACACAGTGAATCCTGTACCACCGAATAGTATTCTTGTCACTTTAGATGTGACAAATTTTTACAATAACCACTCTAGAGGGATCATGGCAGTGAGGAATTTTCTCATTACAAATTCTGCTTATATGGATGAACAGATAGAATTCTGCATTGTTCTACTTACGGTTGTTTTGACTAAGAAAATTTTTCTTTTTGGTGATAAATTTTATCTGCAGATTAAAGGGACGGCGATGGGGTCAAATGTGGCCCCTCCCCATGCCAATATATTTATGGAGGCTTTTGAACACCAGCATCTATAACAACATCCATTATTTTCTCAACATGTGATCATCTGGAAACATTTTATAGATGATGTCTTCTTGATTTGGAAAGGTGACCAAGTTTAACTCAATAATTTTTTTGTACATATCAATCAGTCTGTGACAGGCTTATCTTTTACAATACACCAGGGTGTCCCTAACATTATTTTCTAGACACCCTGGTGACAATTGACTCTCGAGGGATGATCACTACTGATCTTTTTGTTAAGCCTACAGATCAGAATAGTTTGCTTTATTTTATGAGTTGTCAGACTCCACACATAAAGAAATTCCTTCTATGATCTCAATATTGCCTTATTGATCAAATTGTAAGTGAGCCACAGACACGTAATCATCCACATAAGGAAATGGACAATAAGTTCAGATCATGGGGGTATCCAGATTGTGTCCTGCGTTTCACACTTGTCTCCAAATCTGGTTCAAAAAAGGAAAGGGCATTATTTATTAGTACATATCACCCTTTTTCTTCTATAATTGTAAAATGCATACATAAGCATTGAACACTACTTCAGGAGGCATATCCTGCAATTTCAGATTACCACACCTTATATGTAATAAGAGACCCTGTAATGTTGAGGATTCCCTGGGCCATTATCGAAAAGACAAGTTCAAGATACATTATCAACACCTCGTAAGGGGATATTTCAGTGCCTCTGTTGTTTACATTGTTCAAACATTACAAAAGGTGAATTCTTTACCCATCTCAGGTCCGGCAAATGGTATCCCATTTGGGGTTTTTTTCACGTGAGTCATCTTCTGTGGTTTACTTAATTAAAACAACCCCTGACTACAGTCCTTGTTCACCAATTTATTAAAAATGTATTTAAAAACTAATACGCCATAATCCATAGCAATGTTCCACTCCGTTTCCCAAAAGCGAATATGAAAGACATAAAAAGAAAAAATGATTAAAAAAAAAGACAAAAGACATCCTCATTCACCAATGTATTTTTCTGCAAAATCCCTAATCCACAGTCCAACATAATCACTGGTATTAACATCTATCAGGCACACCCATTACTAATCCAATAGAACTATATATATAAAAAAAAATTTGAACAAACACCCCCTGACTAAAGCACTTGTTCATGAATTTATTAAAAATGTGTTTTAAAAAAATGCCCACCGTAATCCATAGCGACGTCCCAAGATGTTCCCCAAAAGCGAATCTGAAAGAAATAAAAAGAGAAAATTATTAAATAAAGACAAAAGAAACCATTATTCACCAATTTATTTCCCTGAAAGAACCCTAATCCATGCTCTGACATAATCTAAAAGGGGAAAATCATGCTCCTTTTAAAATCATGCCCATTTGGATGCCACACCCATTTTTGTTAGCCACACCCATTTTCTCGCACACTTTACTGAACACAAAATACAAGTAACAGTCATTAAAAGTAAAAGAGCGTTACCCTTCTTACCCTCCCTATACAGTACAGACCAAAAGTTTGGACACACCTTCTAATTCAAAGAGTTTTCTTTATTTTCAGGACTCTGAAAATTGTAGATTCACATTGAAGGAATCAAAAGTATGAATTAAAACATGTGGAATGGAATACTTAAAAAGTGTGAAACAACTGAAAATATGTCTTATATTCTAGGTTCTTCAAAGTAGCCACCTTTTCCTTTCATTACTACTTTGCACTCTCTTGGCATTCTCTTGATGAGCTTCAAGAGGTAGTCACCGGAAATGGTTTTCCAACAGTCTTGAAGGAGTTCCCAGAGATGCTTAGCACTTGTTGGCCCTTTGCCTTCACTCTGCGGTACAGCTCACTCCAAACCATCTTGATGGGTTCAGGTCTGGTCACTATGGAGACCAGGTCATCTGGCGTAGTACCCCATCACTCTTCTTCTTAGTCAAATAGCCCTTACACAGCCTGGAGGTGTGTTTGGGGTCATTGTCCTGTTGAAAAATAAATTATGGTCCAACTAAACGCAAACCGGATGGAATAGCATGCCCAATTTTGAATAAATCCCCAACAGTGTCACCAGCAATGCATACCCACACCATCAAACCTCTTCCATGCTTCACAGTGGGAACTAGAAATGTAGAGTCCATCTGTTCACCTTTTCTACAAAGACATGGTGGTTGGATCCAAAGATCTCAAATTTGGACTCATCAGACCAAAGCACAGATTTCCACTGGTCTAATGTCCATTCCTTGTGTTCTTAAGCCCAAACAAGTCTCTTCTGCTTGTTGCCTGTCCTTAGCAGTGGTTTCCTAGCAGCTATTTTACCATGAAGGCCTGCTGCACAAAGTCTCTTCTTAACAGTTGTTCTAGAGATGAGAAGGTGTGTCCAAACTTTTGGTCTGTACTGTACCTTCTTCACTTATAGTCTCATTGCCTCCTGTTGAGTATCAGTTGTTCCAGTCAACCTGTCAGTCACTTGTTGGCTTGGCATATTGTATTAAAGGGTGTTTCTTCAATTTTTGAACATTAGAACCAAAAGAATCTTCCTCAAATTGGAAAGGACAACCTTTTGTATGCTGCACCCAATTTCTGGTCTCAGCAACCACAGACGAAATATGAGGATGTAACCATTGAGGCCAGGGGATGACTGAAAAAGTCAGAATATCATCTTCCACTCATGGACAACCCTTTTCAATGTCCTTAATGGGTCTAGTAAAAACAAAAATCCCTACTTCCCGTAGAGGCACTGCTCCAAGCGTTACAGTCTATCAGCAGATGCTGGTATGCTACAGCAGTCATGTGTATGGATGAGCGAACCAAAGGATGTTTAGGTTTGCTGAGTTCACATGTAATTTTGTCCAAAGTTCTGTCTGGGTACCCAGACATTACCCGGACTCAACCCTTGGCCCCATATTAATCATTGGGGTCTTAAACTTTGCTTTAAAATGGTCCCGGGAAGGGCTAGTGGGCTGCAAAAAGAAGCAAATTGAGGGAAGAGCAGGACAATTATACATACCCAAACATAAGATGGCCGACAGACTGCTGTACTCGCTTGCTAGTTAAACAAAATTAATGTTCACTGCTTCCCCCACCAATCCTCTTTACCAGGGTCAGGGATTGGTTGGAGTCAAACTTCTATACACACCTCCTGCTGTTTAAACAAAATTAATAATCACTGGTTCCCCATTTATCCTCTGTGCTGATATCTGTGATTGGTGACAGTCAGTATGCTGTATTCCTCTTCACACTGATTGTCTGCTCCGAACCTCAGCGGGACAGCTGCAAGTATGGTTTAAAAATAAATAAATATTTTTAAAAAATGTCGTTCCCCCTTATTTTGCTAATCAGTCAAAGCTAAAGCAGCAGCTGTGGGCTAATATCAGGCTGGGAAGGGGCCAATATTCACGGCCCTTCCCTGTCTAATTAAATCAACCCCCAGCTTTCAGCTTTACCTTGTCTGGTTAGTAAAAAATAGAGTGCACTTCAATCTTAAATAAATAAACAAATAAATCATTGAAAAAAATGACTAAAAAAAAAACAGACACAGGAAAGAATGTTTTATTTAAAAAAAAAACACTCCCCGACTCCCTCTTTCACTAATTTATTAAACAAAAAAACAACCCAAAAAACATGAAGATCTGACGTAGTCTACAGAATCAGATGTAATCCAATAATAGGAAAATTAAAGACATAAAAAGAGAGAGGCTAAATAAATAAAAACAAAAAGCCAGTTTATTAGCTGCCCCAAAAAAATCCCGCAGGTTCGACGTAATTTATACAGAATAGTGATCCCACGACATCCAGCAATTCTCTAATAAAAACTATATACCCATGTTCAAGTGTCTATTTTGTCTCCTGCCTCTCCCTTTTGTCTCCTGGCTATCTCTTGGTTTCTCTCATTTTTTTAGCATGTCTCCTTTTGTCTTGCCTGACTTCTGGATTAAGGTGGTTTCACATCAGCATTTTTTTAACTGCGGTATGAATGGATTTTTTGCCACAAAGCCGGATCCTTTACAAATGCATTGTCATTTAAATTCTTTTGTAATGGAATTGCGGCAATATGCGGTCACATACGGTTGCGTGCTGCACACACTGGATCCGGTGCTTTGCGGTATTTTACCTTTTTTCAAAAACTCTACTTGTAGCATTTTTGTACTCCTGCAAAATACTGCATCTCAATGGATCCAATGCTTTGCATCTCTCTCTCTCTTTCTCAGACAGAAGACAAGGATTGTGGAGGGGTGAGAGGGAGTAATAAAGATGGCCCCTAAGTGTGTCTGTGTATTTATTTCTAATAAAGTATTTTTTCTTTGTGTGATATCTTTTTTTAACCCTTTATTGGAGATTCCTAATGGCCGCTTCAAACTTGGCTTGACGTTAAGAATCTTTAGCTTTATACCAGCTCATAAAACAAAGCTGGTTTTAACCCCTTATTACCCAGCATGCCACTCGGCACCAGGGCCGCTGGAAGAGTTATATGCAGCGCCAGAAGATGGCGCCTCTATGAAAGCACCATTTTCTGGGACGGCTGCGGACTGAAATTCGCAGCGGGGGGGGGGGCAGAAAGCTTGGACCACCCTGCGCTGCGGATTCCAATCCCCTGCTGCCTAGTTGTACCAGGCTGGACAAAAAAATTGGGCAAAGCCCACATTGCTTTTTTTTATTATTTCATGAAATTGATGAAATAATTAAAAAAAGGGCTTACCTATATTTTTGGTTCCCAGCCGGGTACAATAGGCAGCTGGAGGTTGGGGGCAGCCTGTACCTGCCTGGTGTACCTGCCTAGCATACAAAAATATGACGAAGCCCACTTCATTTTTTTAGTTTTTTGGCAAAATACTTAAAAAAGGGCTTCCCAGGATTTTCCCTTGCCAGTGAAGGTAACACCAAGCAGTGGGGGTTAGCACCCAGTAGCTGCTTGGATTACCCTTAACTAGCAATAGAAAATGCAGCGAGAGCCGATACTTTTTTTTTACCCTTAACCTTAGTGTTAGGGTTATGTGTTTAGGGTTTTTTATTTTTTTTTATTTTTAATGACTTTAAAAAAAAATCGTCATGGGCTTCGACCATCGAGCATTTTCCTTCTCACTCATCCCTACTCGTGACCACACAGCCAGCAGAACAAGTAATCAGATCAGCTGACTCCAGTGTTGGACAATTACTTATTCTGTGTCCCCCTGCATCCATCGCAGCAAATGTGGGCTGTGAGGTCAGCTGAGTTTGGCCGGCACTGGAGTCCGCTGATCTGAACTCTGTTGAACTCCAGCCCGCACACTCTGTGATGGATGCAGCGGGACATAGAACAAGTAATCAGCTGACACTGGAGTGAACTTATTTGATTACTTGTTCTGCTGGCTGCGTGATCAGGAGTTCAGCTGAGTTCAGATCAACTGAATCCAGTGCCGGCCCAGCTCATTTGAATTCCACAGCCCACACACGTTGCGATGGATGCAGGGGGACACAGAACATGTAATTAGCCGACACTGGAGTCAGCTGAATTGAACTCAGCTGAACTCCTGACCACACAGCCTGCACACAGTCACACGTGATCGGCAGCAGGCAGTGTCTGCTGTTAACCTGCATCCATTGCAGCATGTGTGGGCTCTCCTGTTTCTTTATGGAAATCGTATGTAATAATAACTGTAAGAGTCAATGCATGTAACAATAACTTCTATACAAACTATGTACATTGGCATACTGTACATATAGACAGTAGACAGTATGTCATAAAATATTTCTGCATAAAATGCTATTCATTGAAGCATGTTAAAATAATTTATTCATGAATTTTATATAGAACACTTGTGTGAATTTGTCTAATACCAAGTGCACAATGGCACAGTACGAGCCATCAGGAGTAGAGATGAACGAACCTAAGGTTCAGTGTTTGTACCAAACAGAGACTTTACAAATAAAACAGAGATTGGGTTTGGTATCTGGTGCTTTACATACGCAAACCACATGATTCAGTGTCGCTGTACTCTTGTACACTTGGTGCACAGCCCAGTGAGAGCCGCTTGCAGTGTTTGAACAACTTGCACTGGAGGTAACAAGAGCAGAATCAGATGTAGTGTGCACCAAAAAAAAAAAACGAAAATAGCTGGGTGCAAATTGGCCAAGAGAAGAACTGCCCAATTATTGACTTCCATTGGGGTTCAGGTCAAGCCTGCGTTCCATACCGATATTTATCTAAAGTCCAGCTGAACCCACCAAACCGAACTTCACAGGTTTGCTCATTTCTAATCAGTAGTCTGTGCCTGCCATATTTTGGATTCCAAAGTGTCTCAGTGGTTAACCAGTAGCTGAAGCTACCAGTATAAGACACTTCAAAGATTCTGGTATTGTGTTGGTCAATTGGCTGTGAATTTAACATTATCTGCCATCACTGAGTTAGGTCCAGCCCAAGTTGCTTAAGAAGACCAGTTTCTTCCACACATCTATGTATATGGCATAGTAATGTCATATAAAGCAGTCCCTTTGTTTAGATGCAACTCTGGTTCCATGCTCCTAATTTTTTTATTGCGTCTTCTGTTATTTTCAATAATTCTTATTTTGTGAGAAAGTAATGGTAGGAGATGCTTTTAAATATGAAATACTAGCAGCTGAATATCACTCGCAGCTCCCGTATATAACGCTCCCTGACAGAATACTGTACTGCTTAATTTTCTTTTTGTCTGTGTTCTAATTAATATTAAATTTACTGCTAAAAATAAACAGAATTTGCTTCCTCCTCATCATACCGCCATGACAGAGGATTAGCAAGTGTGTTCATAATTCATAGTCAATTTTGCAAAATATTTAAGGCTTATTAGAAAAGTTTACAGTACGAGGCATGAGCTGTCAGCAGAGGAAATATGACAACAGCATAAAATTATGTCGATGTGATGAATTTTCACACTCTTGACATCGTTTTCCTCTAATGTAGGAGCTTTAACATTTCAAATAGGGAACTTCTTACTGCCATTGAATATGAAAGGCAATCACATCTCTGGCATGCCAAGTCTCCGTGTTCATAATTGTATACATCCTCGCTTACTACTCTGTGTTTAGAATTCTTTAATTAAGCTTCTTTTTGTTTCGTAGGCATGACAGACACTCCTGAGATAGATAATAGATTGATATGGAAGAAAAATACTTGAGGGACCCTGGAGTGCTCATCATTTACTAGGTAGGATATGTTAAACATTATAGTGGTAAGATCAGGCCCTCCAGGACAAAAAATGAAAGAGGCATTTAATTGGAACACTTAGCAATCACAAAACCAAGACAGAGGTTAAATTGTGTTGAGCAAGAGAAATTAATACATTAAAGGTTATATTTCCAACTGTGAGGCTGCAAAGCCTGGCTCTTATGCGGTGTCAGAATCACATGAGGCAGAAGAAATGACTCTGAAATGATTGTGGAATCATTAACAAAAGCCAAGGCAGAGTAAGACATTTCCCAGCAGGAGGGTGTGAAGAAGAATAAAGACATGGAGAGAGCTCATTAAGAATGAATTGCAGACCATAAACATTTGAAACCACTAAGTGTGGAGTTCTATCTGTTATCTAATGACTCAGAGATTATAAAATAGCTATGACTTTCAGGGAAGGGGTTGACTTTGCAGTTGGTTGTTTGCTATTAGAAAGCATGTTTTTAAACATGGCATAGGGGCATCCCAATCTCACTTGCTACACACTTGCTACAGTGTTTGAAGAATGGCTGGAATGTACCTGTTGATCGACATTATTGATGTACAAGGTTTTTTCAATCAGTTATCTCGAAGTAAAATCAGTCATGAAATATTCTAAAACAATTAATTTGAAATTGCAACAGTCATTTATATATTGATTTTTCATAAATCAATAAGCACATGAAAATAAGAAATTTTGTAATATATCTTTTCAGAGAAATCTGCTTCTTTCTCCTCAGTGACTGATCTTTCAATCTCAATTTTCTCAAAGGCAAAATCTGACTTCAGTAAATGCAAACTTTCTTATTCAGACATTGTCCAGTTTCCCATTCTCAACTTTCTGCTGCTGCGTTAATGACCCAACTCATAGACCCATGACTGATGAAGCCACAAAAAGTGGTCTGTAATTGTCTGCAGCAGTCACAAGACCCTAATTTAGGATTTCATTAGTGCAATAGGTGGAGTACCAGCCAGTGCTGACATAGATAATAATAATAATAATAATAATTTTATTCATTTATATTGTGCTATTAATTCCACAGCGCTTTATGTACATTGGCAACACTGTCCCCATTGGGGCTCACTATCTAGATTCCTTATCTGTATGTCTTTTGAGTGTGGGAGGAAACTGGAGGAAACCCACACAAACACGGGGAGAACATACAAATTCCTTGCAGATGTTGTCCTTGGTGGGATTTCAACCCAGGACCCCAGCACTGCAAGACTGCAGTGCTTACCACTGAGCCACCATGCCGCCAATGAGTGGCTTTTTTTTAACTTATTTTTCTTTAAAATTAAAAATAACAACTTTCACATATCAGAGAATCTCTGCATATTTGTTTCTTTAGCAAAAAACGCACCTTCTAGCAGAAAAACTCCTCTGGCCGATAAAACACACCCAAATAACGCATGCGTTTTTACCGCGTTTTGGTGCGTTTTTGTCCCTGCCTTTTTCAAACATTATGGCTATGTGCGCACGTTGCGTAATTTCATGCGTTTACCCTGCATATTGCATTGCAACGTAAACGCATGCGTCCTGCATCCCCAGCACAATCTATGAAGATTGTGCACAATCCAACCTCACATTGCGTTTTAGAGCGCAGCGATTTGCATGCTGAAATTTTGATCTAAATCGCTGCGCTCAAAAAAGTAACATGTCACTTCTTTCGTGCGCTTTGGATACTGCTCCCACTCTGTCTATGGGAGAGGCTGCATCCATAGAGCATGAAATCGGCATCTATTCTGCAGACACACTGCATCCATTGCGCAGTGTTTCTGCAGCGATTTGAAGCGCACATACACTACCAAATTGCTCCAGATTTTTCAGCATGGACACTATGCAACGTGCGCACAAAGCCTATCATTGGTAAAACACAGGGGAAAAACGCAGGGACCTGCAGAAAAGAAGTGACATGCGGCTTTTTTTGCGGCAGAAAAACTGTAGCAAAACCTGTAAGGAAAAAGAAGCAACGCGCACACAGCATTTCGGATTTCTCATAGACTTTGCTGGGGAACGACTGCATGAAGTTTATGAACACAAACCACCAATTCTGCACAAAAAACGCAGCAGAAATGCAGCAAAAAAGCAGTGTGCGCACAGGGCCTTTGCCACCCATAATAATTTTTTATTTTTTTTTACAATTCAAAGTTCATTTGTCAGTGTGTTGAAGGATAGTCAAAAATTCTTCATGATCACTAAGGTAATGGAGCATACTCGCATAATGTGTAATACAATTTAGACTTTCATCTCTGTGAATGCCTAATTTTACTTTCTCAGTCTATTTTCAATAGTAAAGAATAGTATGAGCCTCTTATTTCTGACTTCTTGTAGAATATTAAAGGGAACTTGACAGCTGAATATTGCTGGTCAAGCCATAGGCAGCAGGAATCAGAGAAAAGCCCACTTATTGCAAAAACTGACTGGGGACAGTGCTATTAGGATGACTAGTCCAAGAGGAAAGAACCTGATGGCTTCTCCTTGCCCTACTATCCTAGACTGACAGGTCTTTCAATATGTGTGTGTTTAAGGAGAGAACTGCCAGGCAAGAGGAGAATGCTTCCAGAATAAAGAGACACATGGCTGAAATAATAGATTTGGCCTCTGATTCATGCTGTCAATGGTTTGGGCTGCATGAATCAGCTGTCAGGATACCTTTATATATTCTAGTCAGCATTAGAATACCAGTTCCCACAGAGACATATGTCACAGGAGCAGATCTATAGAGAGATACAATAGAATCTTCATTCGCCTACTGCTGATGATAATGATAATATCTGCTGTACCAACTGCCTCCCGGTTCATTTTGTAATACTGGTCTGGTGCAGCTGACCCCACACAGCCAAACACCTTCTGATTGTCCATCATTTATTTCACAGTTGCACTGTTCGTGAAAGCCTGGCAGCTTTTAAAGAACTTCCATGGACAGGCATAGCTGAAGCCACATCATTTACCAGATCCCAAGGGGTGTCCAAGCCTTCACTCTTTAACCTCTGTAGAGGAATCTGTACAGAAATCTGGACTTATATAGGAATCCCTGGGGTTGTGAAGGATGAGTCAGTTTCTACCTGGTGGACCAAGCTGGTGGCAAGAAAGGTTGTCATGCAGGGTTAATACCAAGATGTCATGTCAAAGGCAAAATCAGAAAGAAAATAGGTGATCAAAATACAAGCCAAATTTAGAAAATGGGATATATGAGGAAGAAACAAAATAGCAAAGAATTTTGGTAGGCAGAATGTATTCACTGGCCGTGTATGTCAGAGCTTCACGGGTTTAAGTAACTGATAACCCTGTCCAGGGCTCTCAGGAAGGAGCAATTAAAACCCAACAAGAAATAACCCCAGAGCATCCTGATTTATTGGCACTAAAAGTACCAGAAATTAAACAGGATTTTCAATGTCACATGTTTCCAGCAACAAAGGGGCGGCCCCGCCCAGTGGCCAATTTCCATATATTGTACATTGTTCTGCTGCTTGAAGGGCTGACAATACACAAACAGACTTTTTCTGCCTGTCCACTAGGTATTTTACTATGCTCCTAATAAAAGATTTGTATTACTTTTAAAATATCAATTGCATACTTACTTTTTAAAAAAAAAACAAAAAAAAAAACAAAACAGTAACTAATCCGATTTTTTTTGTGTGCACACTGCTTCCCATAATTTTCTTACCCCCAGTCCCCCAGTGTGAGCCGGTCAGACACTGCAAGCTGATCGCACTGGACTGAGCGCTGAGCGTACCTGAGCACCTTGATGCTCATGTGAGTGGTTTGCATACGTAAAGCACCCGATCAATGAACTTGAACTCTGTTTTTTTGCAAGGTCTGTGCCTGGTATGAACACCGAACAACAAACCTCGGGTTCGCTCAATTAACTCTCAATTAACTCTCTGGCCACTAGCTGGAGAAGGGAGCAGCATAAGTGTTGGGTTTTATTTTTTTAACCTTTGGATGGCTCTTTACAATTCAGCAGAATGGTGGGAAATTGGTTAGAGAATATGGAGTTTAGAAATATTTATCTCATCTCTACCCAATAGGGAAAATTTTGCAGGTAAAACTTGTTAAAAAATTATAATAGATAGGAGTGTATCAGACACTCCCATTACTAACATGGTAAGGGTAGAGTTAAAAAACATATACACAAAAAAAATGTATTTGGATAAAGACTCCCCTACACTCCCTTGTTCACCAATTAAAAAGAAATTCTCAACGTTCCAACATAATCCAATGGTGCAATGTCCCACAACATCCATCGAATCCTATGAAGCCATGTTCTGCGAATGACGCCCCATAAGTCACTCATGGTCACTGACAGACATAGAATTTCTCATGAGAAATTCCAGGTCTGTCGCTGACAGTGAGTGACACATGGAGCTTCCTTCTTAGAATGTTCTTTGAGCGAGGCTCCATATGTCACTCGCGGTCAGCAGCATGTACAGAATTTCTCACAAGTGTGAAAAAATTCTATATCTGCTGATGACCTTGAGTGATCTATCTAGCATTGTTATCAGAAAAAGGCTTCATATGATT
The DNA here is from genome assembly GCF_048569485.1 of Anomaloglossus baeobatrachus. NCBI lineage: Eukaryota > Metazoa > Chordata > Amphibia > Anura > Aromobatidae > Anomaloglossus > Anomaloglossus baeobatrachus. The sequence goes on from NC_134358.1 coordinate 202,731,389, forward strand.
CATTGGAAGTCATTGGAAGTCATGGGACATTACAGCATTGGATGTCATCAAAGTATATAGGACTTCTTTTTATTAATAAATTGGTAAATGAGGGAATGTGGGCGAGTCTTAATCCATTTATATTTTAATCTACACTTACCAGGATAGTATTGGGGGTGTCTGATAGACACCTCTCCATTACTAAATCCTGGGCTTCATGCCAGCTCTCAATTCACAGCTGACAACAAATCCAAAAGTATTACACTGATTGCCACCACACCAGGGAAATCAAGAAAAGCCATTCAAAGCACCAAAATTGATGCATCTAATGGATGTGTCACTTCCGAAGCAGCTGCAGGCTGCTTATTTTAGGCTAGGAAGAGCCAAATAAGTATGGCCTTTCCCAGCTTGATAATACCAGCCCTCAGCAGTCTGCTTTACCTTGGCTGGTTATCAAAATAGGAGAGACTTGGGATTCACACTATTTTTTATAACCAGCCACGGTAAAGCCGACAGCTGAAGGCTGCAGCCCACAGCTCTCTGCTTTACCTGCACTGGTTAGTAAAAATAGGGGGACCTTACTTCTTTTTTTTATTTATTCTCTATCCACATTTGTTTACAGGGACACTGCCCCATTTGCTTCCTATTGCAGACCCTTAGTTCTTACTATGACCATTTTAGTTTTGGTCCCCATTTGGTCCCCATTGACTTGTATGTAATTTGGGGAATGGGGTAAAGTTTGGGTCAAGTCCGGGTACAGAGCCGAGTTTCTAACTAAAGTCCAAAGAACCTGGCAAACCCAAACATCCAGTGGTCGGCTCATCCCTACTCAGTGTAAGGACACGTCAGTGAAAAACACTGAAGTTTTTCACTGGCGTGTAAAACACGCACATGTCCCTCCGTGTGCCGTGAATTACGGCACACGTGGGTTGTCTAAGTACAATCCGGGCTCCGTTCTCCGTGGCCCGTGATTGCACCTAGAGATTAACTCACCTGTGCCCACTCCCGCTCTCCATGGTGCTGATCGCTCCCGCGGTGCAGCATCCGGCCGGGGCTGACCCCCGCAGCAGCTGCTTCCGGGTCGGCTCTGTCGTGCATCATGAATATGCGTGACAGTAATGAGCCGGCTCAGAAGCAGCAGGCAGAACAGGCTGCAGAGAGCGTGGCTGAAGCTGGGTGAGTAAAAATGATTTTTATTTTAGAAGCACGTTTTTTTCTGGCACGTGTTTCACGGAAAACACCACTGCGTGGTCCGTGGGACATCAGTGATGCCAGAAAAAAATGGACATGTCTCCGTGCGGCAATCACGGACACGCGGGTAAGCCGCACGGAGACACGTTCAGTGAAAAATCACTGATGTGTGAGCAGACCCATTCATTATAATGGGTCTGCGTATGTCAGTGATTCTGGTACGTTTAAAAAAAAGCACAAACGTACCAGAATCACTGACGTGTGAAAGGGGCCTTACACACATTTTTTCAGGGCAACTAAAGGCTTTCGATCCATGACCAATCAATGCGTTGTAGATCAAATTTCAAAACCAGACTCAATGAAGCCTGCTCAGAACACCTACTCCTAATGAGTGCATAAATGTACGGCGCTTGTCACTGATTGGTCAATGAGAAATTCTGGGTATGCCACTGACCAGCAGTGACCTCGAGAGCATCATTCTGAGAAAGTTCTCAAAGCACAGCTTAATAGGAATCAATGGACGTTGTAGGACGTTGCTTTCTCCAGCCTCTCAACAAACTTTATTAACAAACGAACAGTACCTGGACTCTGAAATTGAACAAGGACTTTTTTAAAAGTTTGTGTTCCAGTCCGAGCCCCTGACGCCCAGTGTCCTGTATGAACCCCGAACTTTACCGTTCGGGTTCGCTAATCCCAATTTGAAATGTTTATTGTTTTGCATCATTAGAATTGCTATTTAACCAGTCATGTCAGAAGATAGAACAGATCCTCAGAAAATATGTCTTTTATTTGAAATAGTATATAATGAAAATAGTTAGAAAACTTGACAATAGTCCAGAAGGACATGGGTCATTAAAGGGAACTTGTCAACTGAAACATGTAAAACCCATCAATGGATTTAGTAGCCTTAATATTATTATTTCTGCACTATTAACCCCTTAAGCCCGCTTTACACGCTTCAATATATCTCACAATCCGTCGTTGGGGTCAAGTTGTAAGTGACGCACATCCGGCATCGTTTGTGAGGTATCTGCGTGTGACATCTACGTGCGATCAGGATTGAACGCAAAACCGTTGATCGCATACACATCGTATCTTTGTCTAGAATTGAGCGTTTTGTTGCACGAACCTAGTCAATTGAAACGTGTGACATCCCTCATACGATTTTGGTGTCTGAGGCTATGTGCGCAGGTGTGCGCTCTGCACCGCAGCTTAAAAAAGGTCCGCTTCAGAGCGCAGCTGAAAAGCTGTGTTCTGAAGCGCCTCACAATGTCTGTCATTCACTAATCTCTGTCAGTCGGTCACTATCTCTGTCCCTCACTCTCTGTCCATGTCAGTCTATTAGCCTCTCTCATATACTCACCGATCCCCGATCCCCGGCGCTGCACGGCATTCACACTGCTCCGGTGGCTTTTACTGTTTTGAAAAAGCCGGCCGCCCATTAAACAATCTCGTATTCCCTGCTATCCCTGCCCACCGGCGCCTATGATTGGTTACAGTGAGACACGCCCCCCACGCTGAGTGACAGGTGTTACACTGCACCCAATCACAGCAGCCGGTGGGCGTGTCTATACTGTGTAGTAAAATAAATAATTAAATAATTAAAAAAAATGGCGTGCGGTCCCCCCCAATTTTAAAACCAGCCAGATAAAGCCATACGGCTGAAGGCTGGTATTCTCAGGATGGGGAGCTCCACGTTATGGGGAGCCCCCCAGCCTAACAATATCAGCCAGCAGCCACCCAGAATTGCCGCATACATTAGATGCGACAGTTCTGGGACTGTACCCGGCTCTTCCCGATTTGCCCTGGTGCGTTGGCAAATCGGGGTAATAAGGAGTTATTGGCAGCCCATAGCTGCCAATAAGTCCTAGATTAATCATGTCAGGCGTCTATGAGACACCTTCCATGATTAATCTGTAAATTACAGTAAATAAACACACACACCCGAAAAAATCCTTTATTAGAAATAAAAAACTCAAACATATACCCTGTTTAACCACTTTAATCAGCCCAAAAAAGCCCTTCATGTCCGGCGTAATCCAGGATGCTCCAGCGTTGCTTCCAGCGCAGCTGCATGGAGGTGACCGGAGCTGCAGAATACACCGCCGCTCCTGTCACCTCCACGCAGCTAATGAAGGCAATAGCGTGATCAGCTGAGCTGTCACTGAGGTTACCCGCTGTCACTGGATCCAGCGGTGGCCGCGGGTAACCTCAGTGACTGCTCAGCTGATCGCGCTACTCACCTCAGTTGCTGCGTGGAGGTGAGAGGAGCGGCGGTGAGTAACGCGATCAGCTGAGCAGTCACTGAGGTTACCCGCGGCCACCGCTGGATCCAGTGACAGCGGGTAACCTCAGTGACAGCTCAGCTGATCGCGCTATTGCCTTCATTAGCTGCGTGGAGGTAACAGGAGCGGCGGTGTATTCTGCAGCTCCAGTCACCTCCATGCAGCTGCGCTGGAAGCGACGCTGGAGCATCCTGGATTACGCCAGACATGGAGGGCTTTTTTGGGCTGATTAAAGTGGTTAACCAGGGTATATGTTTGTGTTTTTTATTTCTAATAAAGGATTTTTTCGTGTGTGTGTGTTTATTTACTGTAATTTACAGATTAATCATGGAAGGTGTCTCATAGACGCCTGACATGATTAATCTAGGACTTATTGGCAGCTATGGGCTGCCAATAACTCCTTATTACCCCGATTTGCCAACGCACCAGGGCAAATCGGGAAGAGCCGGGTACAGTCCCAGAACTGTCGCATCTAATGTATGCGGCAATTCTAGGTGGCTGTTGGCTGATATTGTTAGGCTGGGGGGCTCCCCATAACGTGGAGCTCCCCATCCTGAGAATACCAGCCTTCAGCCGTATGGCTTTATCTGGCTGGTTTTAAAATTGGGGGGGACCGCACGCCGTTTTTTTAATTATTTCATTATTTATTTCACTACACAGTATAGACACGCCCACCGGCTGCTGTGATTGGGTGCAGTGTGACACCTGTCACTCAGCGTGGGGGCGTGTCTCACTGTAACCAATCATAGGCGCCAGTGGGCGGGGAAAGCAGGGAATACGAGATTGTTTAATGGGCGGCCGGCTTTTTCAAAACAGTAAAAGCCGCCGGAGCAGTGTGAATGCCGTGCAGCGCCGCGCCGGGGATCGGGGATCGGTGAGTATATGAGAGAGGGCTCCTAAACTCAGGAGTTTAGCGGTCACCGGTGAGTCTTCACTGGTGACCGCTAATAAGGACGCGACACAGACAGAGCCGCAGCATGACAATGAAGTCGGGTGAAGTTCACCCGAGTTCATTCTGACAGTGCGGCTCTTTCTGTGTCTGCTGTCATCTGCCATTCAGCTCTGCTACATGGCTGTCTGTGTCTGCTGTTAGCGGCCATGTAGCAGAGCTGAATGGCAGATGACATAGTAAAAACGCATCCCTACACATTACACACGCTTGTCAAGTCAATAAATAAAAAAAAAAAAAAAAAGGTGCCTATTGCACACGTCACAGAACACATGATCTAAAGGATCGCACATAAAATTGATCAATTTAACATAGACTACTAACGCACGTGTGACAGCAAATGAACGACCTACGTGCAATCTCATAAGATCCCGTATGCAACCTGGGCATGTCACATCGCAAATGCGATTGTACAACTAATTGCAACGTGTAAAGCAGGCTTTAGTGATGGAGCTAATTTTCACCTTAATGACCAGACCAAATTTTGCAATTCTGACCAGTGTCACTTTATGAGGTTATAACTCTGGAACGCTTCAATGGATCCCGATGATTCTAAGACTGTTTTTTCGTTACATATTGGACTTCATGTTAGTATTAGATTTTGGACAATATTTTTTGCATTTATTTATGAAACAAATTGAATTTTGGCAGCAAAAATTTTGAAAATTTAGCAAGTTTCAACTTTTGAATTCTTATACTGTTAAACCAGAGAGTTCTGTAACACAAAGTACTTAATAAATTACATTTCCCACATTTCTACTTTACATCAGCACAATTTTTGAAACAACATTTTTTGGGGTTAGAAAGTTAAAGGGTTCAAAGTTTATCAGCAATTTCCCATTTTTTCCAATAAAATTTACAAAATATTTTTTAGGGACCATATAACATTCAAAGTGACTTTGAGAGGCCTAGTTGATACAAAACACCCAAAAGTGACACCATTCTAAAAACTGCACCCCTCAAAGTACTCAAAATCACACCAAAGAAGTTTATTAACCCTTCAGGTGCTTCACATGAACTAAAGCAATGTGGAATGAAAAAAATATATTTATATTTTACCTAAAAATATTGCTCTATCACCAATTTCTTCACTTTTAGAAGAAGTAACACAACAAAATGGAACCCAAAATTTGTTCCCCAGTTTCTCCTGAGCGCATTAATACCCCACATGTGGTCATAAACCTCTGTTTGGACAAATAGGAGGGCTGAGAACAGAAGGAGCAATATTTGAATTTTGGAAATCAAATTTGGCTGAAATAGATTGTGGGTACCATGTTACATTTGCAGGGCCTCTAGGGTACCTAAACAGCAGAAACCCCCACAAGTGACTGCATTCTGGAAACTAGACCTCTCAAGGATTGTATCTAGGGGTATAGTGAGCATTTTGAACCCACAGATACCTCACAGAATTTGATAACATTATACTGTCCTATTGAAAATTTTCATTTTTTTCACAAAAATGTTGCTTTAGCACCAAATTTCTCACTTTTTCAACAGGTAACACCAAAAGGTGGACCCCACAGTTTGTTACCCACTTTCTTATGAATGCGGTGATACCCCACATGTAGCCAGAAACGTCTGCTTGAACAAATGGGAGGGCTTGGAACAAAAGGAGCAGTATTTGAATTTTGGAAAGCAAATTTGGCTAAAAAAGATTGTGGGCACCATGTTAATTTTTTAGGGCCCTATAGTACCTAGACAGCAGAAAACCCCCACAACTGAACACATTTTGGAAACTAGACCCCCTCAAGGAATTAATCTAGATGTTTGGTGAGAATTTTGAACCACCGGGGCCTTCACAGAATTTTATAATGTTGAGCAGTGAAAATAATAAAAAAAAACATTTTACCACAAAATTGTTACTTCAACCATTTGACTGCAAAATTGGCTGGAATCATTAGCGAATGCCATGTCACATTTGGAGAGCCCCTGCGGTGCCTAAACAGTGGAGATCCCCCATAAGAGACCCCATTCTGGAAACTAGACCCCTCAAGTATTTTATTCACGGGTATAGTGAGCATTTTGAATCCACAGCTACTTCACAGAATTTGATAACCTTAGGTCCTCATTAGAGTTGAGCGCGGTTCGTGGTTCGTGGTTCTCCAGTTCGCGGCTCGAGTGATTTTGGGGCATGTTCTAGATCGAACTAGAACTCGAGCTTTTTGCAAAAGCTCGATAGTTCTAGAAACGTTCGAGAACGGTTCTAGCAGCCAAAAAACAGCTAAATCCTAGCTTGGTTTCTGCTGTAATAGTGTAAGTCACTCTGTGAATCAAACTATTATCACATTTCAGTGTATAGTGTGCGTGAACAGCGCCTTCAGATCACTGCTGTTTCTATAATGGCGATCGCCATTTTTTTTTTTTTTTTTCTTGTCTTCCTTCCCTAAGCGCGCGCGTCTTGTGGGGCGGGCCAGCATGTCAGCCAATCACAGACACACACACACCTAAGTGGACTTTGAGCCAGAGAAGCAACGGCATGTGTGATAGGATCTGCATGTCACATGTCCCTGCATTATAAAACCGGACATTTTCTTCACGAACGCCATTATCTGCCTTCTGCGTCTTTGGTGTCAGACATCAGTGTCGCAGCTCCGTCCTCCTGAGTCCTATAGCCAATACAGCTGTATGCGCTGCATATACAGCGTTAGACAGCTTAGGGAGAGCACATTCTAGCAGTCCTTTTAAGGGCTCAAAGCGGCAGGGTCAGAGAGCCATAAGTGACAGGTCCTGCAAACAGCAACAGCGTCTGTGTAGCCCAGGTCAGGGATTTCCTCCCTGCATTTCACCATTAGGAGGGAATAGAAAGGCAGGCTTCCATTCCTCTACCCAGAGCACCACAATCCTGCCACTGTACCCTCTTGTCCTCTGCACACTCCAACTCATTCTAAGTAAGCCATTATACTAGCAAACACTCAGTGTACCTAGTGGCATCCTAAACGTGGCTATTGGACTTTGCTATAGTCCCACTAGTGCAAAGACATTAGCAGAGCACATCTGCCTGCATTGCACACTCCAAGTTTTTTAAACTAAGCAATTTTACTAGCAAACACTCAGTGTACCTAGTGGCATCCTATACGTGGCTATTGGACTTTGCTATAGTCCCACTAGTGCAAAGACATTTGCAGAGCACGTCTGCCTGCATTGCACACTACAACTTTTTTAAACTAAGCAATTTTACTAGCAAACACTCAGTGTACCTAGTGGCATCCTATACGTGGCTATTGGACTTTGCTATAGTCCCACTAGTGCAAAGACATTTGCAGAGCACGTCTGCCTGCATTGCACACTACAACTTTTTTAAAGTAAGCAATTTTACTAGCAAACACTCAGTGTACCTAGTGGCATCCTAAACGTGGCTATTGGACTTTGCTATAGTCCCACTAGTGCAAAGACATTAGCAGAGCACATCTGCCTGCATTGCACACTCCAAGTTTTTTAAACTAAGCAATTTTACTAGCAAACACTCAGTGTACCTAGTGGCATCCTATACGTGGCTATTGGACTTTGCTATAGTCCCACTAGTGCAAAGACATTTGCAGAGCACGTCTGCCTGCATTGCACACTACAACTTTTTTAAAGTAAGCAATTTTACTAGCAAACACTCAGTGTACCTAGTGGCATCCTATACGTGGCTATTGGACTTTGCTATAGTCCCACTAGTGCCAAGACATTTGCAGAGCGCATCTGCCTGCGTTGCACACTCCAACTAATTATAACGAAGCCATTATACTAGCAAACACTCAGTGTACCTAGTGGCATCCTATACGTGGCTATTGGACTTTTGTCAATTCACAGTATTGGAACGTTATTTGCATGACATCTGCCTGCATTGCACACTCTAACTTTTTTAAACTCAGCCATTATACTAGCAAACACTCACTGTACCTAGTTGTATCCTAAACGTGGCTATTGTACTTTTGTCAATTCACAGTATTGGAACGTTATTTGCAGGACATCTGCCTGCATTGCACACTCAAACTTTTTTAAACTCAGCCATTATACTAGCAAACACTCACTGTACCTAGTTGTATCCTAAACGTGGCTATTGTACTTTTGTCAATTCACAGTATTGGAACGTTATTTGCAGGACATCTGCCTGCATTGCACACTCAAACTTTTTTAAACTCAGCCATTATACTAGCAAACACTCACTGTACCTAGTTGTATCCTAAACGTGGCTATTGTACTTTTGTCAATTCACAGTATTGGAACGTTATTTGCAGGACATCTGCCTGCCTTGCACACTCAAACTTTTTTAAACTCAGCCATTATACTAGCAAACACTCACTGTACCTAGTTGTATCCTAAACGTGGCTATTGTACTTTTGTCAATTCACAGTATTGGAACGTTATTTGCAGGACGTCTGCCTGCATTGCACACTCAAACTTTTTTAAACTCAGCCATTATACTAGCAAACACTCACTGTACCTAGTTGTATCCTAAACGTGGCTATTGTACTTTTGTCAATTCACAGTATTGGAACGTTATTTGCAGGACATCTGCCTGCCTTGCACACTCAAACTTTTTTAAACTCAGCCATTATACTAGCAAACACTCACTGTACCTAGTTGTATCGTAAACGTGGCTATTGTACTTTTGTCAATTCACAGTATTGGAACGTTATTTGCAGGACATCTGCCTGCCTTGCACACTCAAACTTTTTTAAACTCAGCCATTATACTAGCAAACACTCACTGTACCTAGTTGTATCCTAAACGTGGCTATTGTACTTTTGTCAATTCACAGTATTGGAACGTTATTTGCAGCACGTCTGCCTGCATTGCACACTCAAACTTTTTTAAACTCAGCCATTATACTAGCAAACACTCACTGTACCTAGTTGTATCCTAAACGTGGCTATTGTACTTTTGTCAATTCACAGTATTGGAACGTTATTTGCAGGACATCTGCCTGCCTTGCACACTCAAACTTTTTTAAACTCAGCCATTATACTAGCAAACACTCACTGTACCTAGTTGTATCCTAAACGTGGCTATTGTACTTTTGTCAATTCACAGTATTGGAACGTTATTTGCAGGACGTCTGCCTGCATTGCACACTCAAACTTTTTTAAACTCAGCCATTATACTAGCAAACACTCACTGTACCTAGTTGTATCCTAAACGTGGCTATTGTACTTTTGTCAATTCACAGTATTGGAACGTTATTTGCAGGACGTCTGCCTGCATTGCACACTCAAACTTTTTTAAACTCAGCCATTATACTAGCAAACACTCACTGTACCTAGTTGTATCCTAAACGTGGCTATTGTACTTTTGTCAATTCACAGTATTGGAACGTTATTTGCAGCACGTCTGCCTGCATTGCACACTCAAACTTTTTTAAACTCAGCCATTATACTAGCAAACACTCACTGTACCTAGTTGTATCCTAAACGTGGCTATTGTACTTTTGTCAATTCACAGTATTGGAACGTTATTTGCAGGACATCTGCCTGCCTTGCACACTCAAACTTTTTTAAACTCAGCCATTATACTAGCAAACACTCACTGTACCTAGTTGTATCCTAAACGTGGCTATTGTACTTTTGTCAATTCACAGTATTGGAACGTTATTTGCAGCACGTCTGCCTGCATTGCACACTCAAACTTTTTTAAACTCAGCCATTATACTAGCAAACACTCACTGTACCTAGTTGTATCCTAAACGTGGCTATTGTACTTTTGTCAATTCACAGTATTGGAACGTTATTTGCAGGACGTCTGCCTGCATTGCACACTCAAACTTTTTTAAACTCAGCCATTATACTAGCAAACACTCACTGTACCTAGTTGTTTCCTAAACGTGGCTATTGTACTTTTGTCAATTCACAGTATTGGAACGTTATTTGCAGGACGTCTGCCTGCATTGCACACTCAAACTTTATTAAACTCAGCCATTATACTAGCAAACACTCACTGTACCTAGTTGTATCCTAAACGTGGCTATTGTACTTTTGTCAATTCACAGTATTGGAACGTTATTAGCAGCACGTCTGCCTGCATTGCACACTCAAACTTTTTTAAACTCAGCCATTATACTAGCAAACACTCACTGTACCTAGTTGTATCCTAAACGTGGCTATTGTACTTTTGTCAATTCACAGTATTGGAACGTTATTTGCAGGACGTCTGCCTGCATTGCACACTCAAACTTTTTTAAACTCAGCCATTATACTAGCAAACACTCACTGTACCTAGTTGTATCCTAAACGTGGCTATTGTACTTTTGTCAATTCACAGTATTGGAACGTTATTTGCAGCACGTCTGCCTGCATTGCACACTCAAACTTTTTTAAACTCAGCCATTATACTAGCAAACACTCACTGTACCTAGTTGTATCCTAAACGTGGCTATTGTACTTTTGTCAATTCACAGTATTGGAACGTTATTTGCAGGACATCTGCCTGCATTGCACACTCAAACTTTTTTAAACTCAGCCATTATACTAGCAAACACTCACTGTACCTAGTTGTATCCTAAACGTGGCTATTGTACTTTTGTCAATTCACACTACTGCAAATCTATGTGCAGCACCTCTGCATGACAACCTCGTGCTCTGTTTTTAATAAGCTATAATGATAGCACAAAATACTGCCATTTTGTGGCATCATAGAACTGGCTGTTGTATTCCATTAGTGCCCCACTGGTGACAAGCTATTTCTAGCACCTCTACATCACACCCTCATGCACATTTTGCTACGCTAATGTTATAGCAAACTCATGGAATTCATTGCTGCATTTCATAATTCGGAGGGATAGAAAGTCAGGCTTCCTTTAGCTTTTCCTTCTGTTCATAGACAGCATCTCCAAGACAAATTTCCCCTCCACGTCTAAGTGTGGAGAGGCAGCTAGTGCGCATGCGTGTGCCGATGTACCCCAGCTGCAGCATAATTACAGTGTTTCGCCTAGTGAGTATGCTCAGCCTGACTGTGCCATTCCTGACGCTAAGTTTTCATTTCGGGATACAGCGCATGCTCCCACACTAAGTGTGAAAAGCCTCTTTGCACAGGTGCTTGCATTCCGTGCCGGGTATAAGTCCTGTTTTGGGCATAGACACCATGCTAAAGCTGATAGTCTTTTTTCAGAGACTGTATTTCATGCTACTGAGCATGCTCAGGCACTTCCTGCATCAGAGACTAGGTCCGGTAATGAACTCTTTGGCCCTGGCCCTGATGTGGGGGTCCCATATAGACCACAGGGCATCAGGTGTCCTCCCAAATGGCTTGCAGAGGCCCACACCTATGACTTGTCACCGCATTATTGATGCTCAGACGATGACTGGTGAGGTGTTTGGGTCATGGCAGCCATGAGGTCATCATTGAAGTTGCGTTTCCAAATAGGACGCTAGTTATGCCACTCATGACGTGTCACTCTACTTTTGTCTCCAGGAGGTGCATTGTGGTTCACCCTGGTTTGGGGCGGACCCAGGTTATAAAAGGGGCTGGAGCCAACAAGGAGGTGCGCAGTCTTCTATTATGCTCCGAAAGAGCACACCTCCATGTGTTGAACCCATTGCGGCTTTAGGCCAGAGGTAGGCAGGGATCGGGTGGTGGATGCAGGCCACCACCACAGTTGGTAACGCAGAACGGTTAAGACCAGCTCCTGTCCTAACAGTCCTGCTTGTGCAGCCCAGTGGCATTAACAGGCCTGCTGCTGCTGATGCGCCTGCTGTCCACAGGTGTGGCCCCTACGCACACGGTCAGCGTACTCAATGGCCCCTGTGTTGTTAACAGGGAGTTCCTGGGCTGGGTGGGCATGTGGACCCTGTGACGCTAACAGGGCTCACAGTCTCCAGATCCGAATGGCGTCTAACTCGGTTCAGGCTACTATTAGTTTCATAGCCACACAGCTCTGTATCCTCCACCAAACCTTCAAGTTGCCAACCTCTCCTTTTCCAACTGGGAGCACGGTGGACACTGACTGCTGATGGGGATATATACCTTTCTCTTTCTTTTCTTATTAATTTTCGTTATATAGCGGTCACAGATTATATACCACTTTATCCAAATCTGCCAGTCCCACTGTAACAGATGTTGTTTCTTCAGCAAATGTTACAGTTGCTTAACCACCAAATCCACGGACCAAAACTTTTTTCCCCTTTCCAACACACCTGTTCCCCTTTCCAACAGCATCTGTCCTTTTTCAACTCATTTTGGGATATGACCAAAAGTGCAACTGTGCAGGGACACCGTACTCAACGCCATCTCAGCACAGCAGCCATCCCTCGGTCCCTCCGATGTGGACAAGTAAAAGACCATTTCCTCCTATCCATGACAAAGCGTTGAGATTCACTCTGTGCAGCACTGGTGTTTAGTGGACAAGTAGATCTAAGATTGCGTACCACATTCTGCAAATACTCCTGTATACGTGCGTCTATTTCTATGGCAGGAATTAGTTCGCCAAATTTTGTCTTGTACCGGGGATCTAACAGTGTGGCAACCCAGTATTCAGGATTAGTTCAAATTCATACAATCCGAGGGTCATGTAGGTAGTGCAGCAAGAAGGCGCTCATGTGTCTTGTGCATCCAGGAGGACCAAGTCCTTGGTGTGTTGGTGGCAGAGAGGTGAGAATCGTGCATCCTTCCTCTGCCCTCTCCCCCCAACCTCGCACAACCGAAATGTGAGCAAGCTCTCACTCATCTGCTGAGTCTTCCATGCCCATCGCCAGTTCGTCCTCCATTTCTTCATGGGCTCCTGCACTTTCATCAACACTTTTTGCTGATACTATGCGCCCTTGTTAATCCCTCTCCCTCACCATGACTGCCGCATAGGTGCCGCTGACCATCTGGACCTCGTAGATCTTGTTATCCCTTCCGCATATGACTCCTCCTGTACTTCCTCCCCTTCCTCTTGTCCCAACACCTGACTCCGAATAATAATTACAGTGTGCTCCATCATGTAGATGACCAGAATTGTCACGCTGAGAATGACATTGCCAGTGCTAAACATCTTCGTCGACATTTCAAAACTGTGTAGCAGGGTGCATAGGTCCTTGATCTGACACCACTCCAGCAGCGTGATCTGCACCACCTCTGGATCAAGTTATCCCAGGCTATATGTCTTACCGTATTTCAGCAGGGCTCTGCGGTGCTGCCACACACGCTGCAACATGTGCAGATTCCAATTCCTGCGTGTCGAAACATCGCATTTACGGCGTTTAACTGCCAGACCCTAAGACTTCCGGAGTGATGAAAGTTGTTGAGCTGCTGTGTGCGCACGATGGAAGTGAGCACATAGCGAGCGTGCCCACTGCACAAGGCCATGTAGGCCGTGATGGTGTTTTAAAAATTGCTGGCGAATTCGGTTCAACACGTGAGCCCTAAAAGGCACGTGTGTCACATTGCCCTGAGGATGGCCCGCAGCCAGGTTTGCATCATTGCCGCACACGGCTGTTAAGTCACCAACGGAGTCCGCTCCGTCAATTTGTACTCCGGTCGCCAGGTGACAACGTGTTCCTTTCATAAATAGTGCTGATGATGGGAGAGTAGTCGATGCCAGCGGCGCAGGTGGACGCAGGTTATGCTCACCCACTGGGCTGCATTACCTTGACAGATGCAGAATCTCTGGCTGAATGTAGCTGGTGGGTATCTCACAGATGAAATACCATCATTCAGCTACAACCAATGGGAAGACACCACACCCTTTTTTATGCCCATCCTGTCTGCAGACCACTGCCAGACATAGCTATGAACCTCTGGTTAATTTTACCCCCAGTTCAGTTTTATGATTTTGTGTGCTTGTTACCTGACTACTTTTCCTGCTTGCTGTTTATGTACCTTGTTGGCCGATACGCATTTCACCTCTGCTTGTTTTCTGATTCTTTCCTGGCCGTCCCATTCTGTTCCTGTTCCTCAATTAATGTTTTGACCCTGCCTGACTACTATTCTCTGTAATAGCGGTGTGACTCACATTTCCCATACATTTCAAAGTAAAACTTTGACCGCCTGATGGCATTGAGCTCTGCTGCCAGCATAGTAAGGAGGTGTGTGGTAGTCCTTGTGCGCAGTTGCAAGGAAGGGTGGCCTGACCACACAGGGTTTGCGCCAAGGTAGAGGACCCACACGAGGTTGAAGAGGCAGAAGCAGTGTATTAACTTCTACATACAGAACAAGGATTGAAACAACTCGTGGGGACGGCAAGACTTGTACAGCAGACCCTTCTCCATCTCTCACCATAGTTTGCCAGTGCCCAGTCAGTGACATGTAATGACCCTGTCTATGCTTACTGGTCCAAGTATCTGTGTTGAAATGCACCCTGTCGCACACAGATTTTCTCAAGGAAGTGGTGATGTTGTGTGCGACATGCTGGTGTAGCGCGGGCATGCTTTTCTTGGAGAAGCAGTGGTGATTGGGCATCTGGTACTGGGGCACAGCGACAGACATAAGGTCTGTAAAATCCTGTGTGTCCACTACGCGTAAAGGCAGCATTTCGGTAGCCAACAGCTTACAGAGGGATAGAGTCAACCACTTAGCTTTGTCATGGGTCGCAGTAAGTGGCCTTTTATTTGACCACATCTGAGGGACAGAGATCTGGCTGCTGTCTGTAGACGGTGTTGAGTAGGGTGTCCCTGGAAAAATGCAGGTTTGTGAGAAAAGTGCAGGCGGAGACATGATGTTGCCTTCATCTTGCCTTCAGATCTGTTCATCTTGTATCATTTTTAAAAAACACAGCAAGCAAGGGTTACTCCAAGCGGAGTCTACCTTTTTTCCCCAAATTGGGCACACAGACACCCCATCAGTGGCAGGACTTGTGCCCTAGTTGCAAACAGGATGTTTTGATTTGCATCAAGCACATTCCAAATCCACAAGCATTTACTCTCCCCAGGATGACACAGGGGTAGTAAATTCCTTCTGGATCCATGACTTGTTCATTTTGATGAACGTCAGTCTGTCCACATTGTCACTGGACAGACGCGTGCGCTTATCTGTCAGCACACACCCAGCAGCACTGAAGACACGTTCAGAGACAACGCTGGCAGCTGGACACGACAAAATCTTCAAGGCGTAACTGGAGAGCTCTTGACATTTTTCTAGATTTGAAGCACAAAAGGAGCAAGGCTCCATTTGCAAAGTCATTGCATCGATGTTCATTTGGAGATACTCCTGTATCATTCTCTCCATCCGTTGACTATGTGACACACTTGATGTCTCTGGTGGCCTTGCAAAGGAGGGTCTAAAAAAATTATGAAAAGATTCCATAAAATTGCTGTTACCAGCACCAGATACGGTCCTACTGGTACGGGTAGACTGTTGAAGATGACGAGGCCGTCCCATGTTTGTCAAGTTACAACTGGGAGAATCACTCCCTTCCCCTGCACGGTTGTTTGGTGGAAAAGCCGAGCTAAGATCGAGTAACAGCTTCTGCTGATACTCCTGCATACGTGCGTCCCTTTCTATGGGTGGAATTATGTCACAAAATTTGGACTTGTCCCGGGGATCTAATAGTGTGGCAAGCCAGTAGTCATCATCACTTCTAATTTTGACAATATGAGGGTCATGTTGGAGGTAGTGCAACAAGAAGGCACTCATGTGTCTTGCGCAGCCATGCGGACCAAGTCCACGCTGTGTTTGTGGCATAGAGGTGCTAACCGTTCTTTCTTCCTCTGTCATCTCCCCCCAACCTCTTTCAACTTAAATTTGACCAAGGTCCCCCTCATCAGCTGAGTCTTCCATGTCCATGGACAGTTCGTCCTCCATATCTTCATGTCCTCCTGCACCTTCCTCAACATCTCGCCTGCTACCATGCGCCCTTGTTGATCCCTGTCCCCCATGGTCCCATGCCTGCCGCGTTGGTGATGATGAACGTCTGGACCTTGGTGATGTTGTTGTGTCTTGCGCATATGAATCCTCCTGTAGTTCCTCCCCTTCCTGTTGTCCCACCCCCTGACTCCGAATAGTGTTTAGCGTGTGCTCCAGCATGTAAATGACTGTAATCGTCATGCTGATAATGGCATTGTCAGCGCTAAACATATTCGTCGCCATGTCGAAACTGTGCAGAAGGGTGCATAGGTCCGTGATCTGAGATCACTCCATCAGGGTGATCTGCCCCACCTCTGCATCTCGTTGGCCCAGGCTATACGTCATGACGTATTGCACCAGGGCTCTGCGGTGCTGCCACAGTCGCTGTAACATGTGGAGAGTTGAATTCCAGCGTGTCGCCACATCGCATTTCAGGCGATGAACCGGCAGGCCGAAAGACTTCTGGAGCGATGCAAGTCGCTCAGCTGCGGCGCTTGAACGGCGGAAGTGAGCACTGCAGACAGTTTCCGTGCCCTGGTCAGAAGGCCATCTAGGCCGGGATAGTGTGTTAAAAATTGCTGGACAACAAGGTTCAACACGTGAGCCATACAAGGCACGTGTGTCACCTTGCCCAGGCGAAGGGCCGCACCCAGGTTTGCAGCGTTGTCGCACACGGCCTTACCAGGCTGCAGGTTGAGTGGAGACAACCATTTATTAAACTCGGACCGCAGAGCTGACCACAACTCCTCAGCTGTGTGACTCTTATTCCCAAGACATGTCAAGCTAAAGACCGCCTGATGCCGTTGCGCTCTGCTGCCAGCATAGTAATGAGGGGTGCGTGATTCCTTCTGCGCAGTGAGAACGCTGGTGGCCTGACCAGGCAGGCTTGGGGCGGAGGTGGAGGACCCAGATGAGGTGGAGGATGCAGAAGCAGTGGCGGAACTTGGACAGACAGAGGATTGACACACAAGTCGTGGGGACGGCAAGACTTGTGCAGCAGACCCTTCACCATCTATCACCATAGTTACCCAGTGCCCAGTCAGCGACATGTAACGTCCCTGTCCATGCTTACTGGTCCAAGTATCGGTGCTGAAATTCACCCGTTCACACACAGAGTTTCTCAAGGAAGCGGTGATATTGTGTGCGACATGCTGGTGTAGCGCGGGCACACCTTTCTTAGAGAAGTAGTGGCGACTAGGCATCTGGTACTGGGGCACAGCGACAGATATAAGGTCTCTAAAATCCTGTGTGTCCACTAGGCGGAAAGGCAGCATTTCTGTAGCCAACAGCTTACAGAGGGATAGAGTCAACCTCTTCGCTTTGTCATGGGTCGAAGGAAGTGGCCTTTTATTTGACCACATCTGAGGGACAGAGATCTGGCTGCTGTGTGTAGACGGTGTTGAGTAGGGTGTCCCTGGAAAAATGCAGCTTTGGGAGGAAAGTGCAGGCGGAGACATGATGTTGCCTTCATCCAAAGTTGGTGCTATCGATGTCTGAGAGAGCTGTACACACTCACTTGTTTCCCCTTCCAAACCAACTGACGACCTACCAAGCAAACTGCCTGTTGCGGTTACAGTGGTGGAAGTTGTGGGTGGAAAAACAGGTGTGACAGCTGTCCCCACAGTCCTAGAAGATGACGAGCGCGCGGATGCCCTGGAAGGGGCAGGCGGTGGATGGTTGGCTCCACTAGGCCGCATTGCAGCACGGTGAGCTTCCCACCAGGCCATATGATATTTATTCATGTGACGATTCATGGAAGAAGTTGTCAAACTGCTGAGGTTTTGACCTCTACTAAGATAACCATGGCAAATGTTACAGATCACATAATTTGGCCGATCTTTTTTTATGTCAAAAAAGGACCAGGCTAGGCAAGGCTTAGAGGCCATGCGACCTGTTGATCCACCCCGAATAATGCTCAGAGGCAGAGTGGTGGCTGAGGATGCAGTTGTAGACGTGCTACCAGTGCTCCGACTGTGTCCAGGAAGGCGCCAGGTTACTTCGACGTCGGTTGCATCCTCCTCCACCGCCTCTATTGACCTCCTCGAGTGTCTGACTGTGGGTTGACAGTAGGTGGGATCTAGAACTTCATCATCAATTGTTGTGTTTGCACTCCCCTCCCCCTCAGACCGAGTTTCTTCTTGCCCTGACCGAATATTTAAGTTGTCATCCCAATCGGGTATCTGCGTCTCATCTTCATCAGTATGTTCCTCATTGCCTATAACCACAGTTGTTGGAAAGGCAGCATTTTGGTAGCCAACAGTTTGCATTTTATGAAAGTCAACCTCCAAGCCATGTCATGCCCTTCTAAAAGCATGTATAACACAGCGAGGGGACTCCAACCACAGTCTCCCTCGTTGCCACTCACTGGGCCACACACACCCCACTTGACTGGCATCGGTTGAGCCCCCTTTTGAAAAAGAAAAAGATGCTTTGCATGAAGCACTCTCAAAAATACGCGTGCCTTTCCCGTCCCCTGGCTGACCCCGGGGAAGAAAAGTCCTCTGAGAGCCATGACTTGTTCATCTTGGTTCTTTTAGAAACACAGCGAGGGGACTCCAACCACAGTCTCCCTCGTTGCCACTCACTGGGCCACACACACCCCACTTGACTGGCATCGGTTGAGCCCCCTTTTGAAAAAGAAAAAGATGCTTTGCATGAAGCACTCTCAAAAATACGCGTGCCTTTCCCGTCCCCTGGCTGACCCCGGGGAAGAAAAGTCCTCTGAGAGCCATGACTTGTTCATCTTGGTTCTTTTAGAAACACAGCGAGGGGACTCCAACCACAGTCTCCCTCGTTGCCACTCACTGGGCCACACACACCCCACTTGACTGGCATCGGTTGAGCCCCCTTTTGAAAAAGAAAAAGATGCTTTGCATGAAGCACTCTCAAAAATACGCGTGCCTTTCCCGTCCCCTGGCTGACCCCGGGGAAGAAAAGTCCTCTGAGAGCCATGACTTGTTCATCTTGGTTCTTTTAGAAACACAGCGAGGGGACTCCAACCACAGTCTCCCTCGTTGCCACTCACTGGGCCACACACACCCCACTTGACTGGCATCGGTTGAGCCCCCTTTTGAAAAAGAAAAAGATGCTTTGCATGAAGCACTCTCAAAAATACGCGTGCCTTTCCCGTCCCCTGGCTGACCCCGGGGAAGAAAAGTCCTCTGAGAGCCATGACTTGTTCATCTTGGTTCTTTTAGAAACACAGCGAGGGGACTCCAACCACAGTCTCCCTCGTTGCCACTCACTGGGCCACACACACCCCACTTGACTGGCATCGGTTGAGCCCCCTTTTGAAAAAGAAAAAGATGCTTTGCATGAAGCACTCTCAAAAATACGCGTGCCTTTCCCGTCCCCTGGCTGACCCCGGGGAAGAAAAGTCCTCTGAGAGCCATGACTTGTTCATCTTGGTTCTTTTAGAAACACAGCGAGGGGACTCCAACCACAGTCTCCCTCGTTGCCACTCACTGGGCCACACACACCCCACTTGACTGGCATCGGTTGAGCCCCCTTTTGAAAAAGAAAAAGATGCTTTGCATGAAGCACTCTCAAAAATACGCGTGCCTTTCCCGTCCCCTGGCTGACCCCGGGGAAGAAAAGTCCTCTGAGAGCCATGACTTGTTCATCTTGGTTCTTTTAGAAACACAGCGAGGGGACTCCAACCACAGTCTCCCTCGTTGCCACTCACTGGGCCACACACACCCCACTTGACTGGCATCGGTTGAGCCCCCTTTTGAAAAAGAAAAAGATGCTTTGCATGAAGCACTCTCAAAAATACGCGTGCCTTTCCCGTCCCCTGGCTGACCCCGGGGAAGAAAAGTCCTCTGAGAGCCATGACTTGTTCATCTTGGTTCTTTTAGAAACACAGCGAGGGGACTCCAACCACAGTCTCCCTCGTTGCCACTCACTGGGCCACACACACCCCACTTGACTGGCATCGGTTGAGCCCCCTTTTGAAAAAGAAAAAGATGCTTTGCATGAAGCACTCTCAAAAATACGCGTGCCTTTCCCGTCCCCTGGCTGACCCCGGGGAAGAAAAGTCCTCTGAGAGCCATGACTTGTTCATCTTGGTTCTTTTAGAAACACAGCGAGGGGACTCCAACCACAGTCTCCCTCGTTGCCACTCACTGGGCCACACACACCCCACTTGACTGGCATCGGTTGAGCCCCCTTTTGAAAAAGAAAAAGATGCTTTGCATGAAGCACTCTCAAAAATACGCGTGCCTTTCCCGTCCCCTGGCTGACCCCGGGGAAGAAAAGTCCTCTGAGAGCCATGACTTGTTCATCTTGGTTCTTTTAGAAACACAGCGAGGGGACTCCAACCACAGTCTCCCTCGTTGCCACTCACTGGGCCACACACACCCCACTTGACTGGCATCGGTTGAGCCCCCTTTTGAAAAAGAAAAAGATGCTTTGCATGAAGCACTCTCAAAAATACGCGTGCCTTTCCCGTCCCCTGGCTGACCCCGGGGAAGAAAAGTCCTCTGAGAGCCATGACTTGTTCATCTTGGTTCTTTTAGAAACACAGCGAGGGGACTCCAACCACAGTCTCCCTCGTTGCCACTCACTGGGCCACACACACCCCACTTGACTGGCATCGGTTGAGCCCCCTTTTGAAAAAGAAAAAGATGCTTTGCATGAAGCACTCTCAAAAATACGCGTGCCTTTCCCGTCCCCTGGCTGACCCCGGGGAAGAAAAGTCCTCTGAGAGCCATGACTTGTTCATCTTGGTTCTTTTAGAAACACAGCGAGGGGACTCCAACCACAGTCTCCCTCGTTGCCACTCACTGGGCCACACACACCCCACTTGACTGGCATCGGTTGAGCCCCCTTTTGAAAAAGAAAAAGATGCTTTGCATGAAGCACTCTCAAAAATACGCGTGCCTTTCCCGTCCCCTGGCTGACCCCGGGGAAGAAAAGTCCTCTGAGAGCCATGACTTGTTCATCTCGGTTCTTTTAGAAACACAGCGAGGGGACTCCAACCACAGTCTCCCTCGTTGCCACTCACTGGGCCACACACACCCCACTTGACTGGCATCGGTTGAGCCCCCTTTTGAAAAAGAAAAAGATGCTTTGCATGAAGCACTCTCAAAAATACGCGTGCCTTTCCCGTCCCCTGGCTGACCCCGGGGAAGAAAAGTCCTCTGAGAGCCATGACTTGTTCATCTTGGTTCTTTTAGAAACACAGCGAGGGGACTCCAACCACAGTCTCCCTCGTTGCCACTCACTGGGCCACACACACCCCACTTGACTGGCATCGGTTGAGCCCCCTTTTGAAAAAGAAAAAGATGCTTTGCATGAAGCACTCTCAAAAATACGCGTGCCTTTCCCGTCCCCTGGCTGACCCCGGGGAAGAAAAGTCCTCTGAGAGCCATGACTTGTTCATCTTGGTTCTTTTAGAAACACAGCGAGGGGACTCCAACCACAGTCTCCCTCGTTGCCACTCACTGGGCCACACACACCCCACTTGACTGGCATCGGTTGAGCCCCCTTTTGAAAAAGAAAAAGATGCTTTGCATGAAGCACTCTCAAAAATACGCGTGCCTTTCCCGTCCCCTGGCTGACCCCGGGGAAGAAAAGTCCTCTGAGAGCCATGACTTGTTCATCTTGGTTCTTTTAGAAACACAGCGAGGGGACTCCAACCACAGTCTCCCTCGTTGCCACTCACTGGGCCACACACACCCCACTTGACTGGCATCGGTTGAGCCCCCTTTTGAAAAAGAAAAAGATGCTTTGCATGAAGCACTCTCAAAAATACGCGTGCCTTTCCCGTCCCCTGGCTGACCCCGGGGAAGAAAAGTCCTCTGAGAGCCATGACTTGTTCATCTTGGTTCTTTTAGAAACACAGCGAGGGGACTCCAACCACAGTCTCCCTCGTTGCCACTCACTGGGCCACACACACCCCACTTGACTGGCATCGGTTGAGCCCCCTTTTGAAAAAGAAAAAGATGCTTTGCATGAAGCACTCTCAAAAATACGCGTGCCTTTCCCGTCCCCTGGCTGACCCCGGGGAAGAAAAGTCCTCTGAGAGCCATGACTTGTTCATCTTGGTTCTTTTAGAAACACAGCGAGGGGACTCCAACCACAGTCTCCCTCGTTGCCACTCACTGGGCCACACACACCCCACTTGACTGGCATCGGTTGAGCCCCCTTTTGAAAAAGAAAAAGATGCTTTGCATGAAGCACTCTCAAAAATACGCGTGCCTTTCCCGTCCCCTGGCTGACCCCGGGGAAGAAAAGTCCTCTGAGAGCCATGACTTGTTCATCTTGGTTCTTTTAGAAACACAGCGAGGGGACTCCAACCACAGTCTCCCTCGTTGCCACTCACTGGGCCACACACACCCCACTTGACTGGCATCGGTTGAGCCCCCTTTTGAAAAAGAAAAAGATGCTTTGCATGAAGCACTCTCAAAAATACGCGTGCCTTTCCCGTCCCCTGGCTGACCCCGGGGAAGAAAAGTCCTCTGAGAGCCATGTCCACATTGTCAGTGGACAGACACGTGTGCTTATCTGCCAGCAGACCCACAGCAGCACTGAAGACAGGTTCCGAGAGAACGCTGGCTGCAGGACACGACAAGATCCCCAAGACGTACGTGGCGAGCTCAGGCAATTTATCAAGATTGGAAGCCAAGAATGAGCAGGGCTCAAGTTGCACAATAATGGCATGTTTCCTTGCATATACTCATATATCTGTGTGTCCTCCTCTTTTTCCTTGTCCAGCTCTTTTGTTTTCGCATGAGTATATGTCCTTGTCACTTTCCCATGTGTTGTGAGTTGTTTGTGACCTTTTGGACACCTTTGAGGGTGTTTTCTAGGTGTTTTTCTGTGTTTGTGATTGCCTGCCATTGTTTCCTATGCAGTTCGAGTTCGGTTTGTCGAACGTTCGACGAACCGAACTCGAACGGGAGGTCCGTTCGGCGAACCAACCTCGAGCCGAACCGCGACCGGTTCGCTCATCTCTAGTCCTCATATTGAACATTTTTATTTTTTTCACAAAAATGTTGCTTTAGCACCAAATTTCTCACTTTTTCAAGAGGAAACACCAGACCCCACAATTTGTTATCCAATTTCTTATGAGAGCAGAGATACCCCACAAGTGGCCAAAAACCTCTGTTTTGACAAATGGGAGGGCTTGGAATGGAAAGAGAACCATTTGAATTTTAGAAAAGCTGAAATAAATTGTGAGCACCATGTCACATTTGCAGGGCCCCTAAGGTACTTAGAGCAGAAACCCCCTACAAGTGACCCCAATTTGGAAACTAGACCCCTCAAGTATTTTATTTAGGGGTATAGTGAGCATTTTGAACACCCAGGAGCATCACAAAAATGTTGCTCTAGCAGCAAATTTCTCACTTTTAGGCTATGTGCCCACGATCGGGTGACACCGCGTCTAGTACACAGTGCCAGCCCTCCTGTTGTCCACTGAAGAACCCAGCTGACCGTGATGAAAATCCAGGTTCATGCTGCTGCTGACTTTAGCTCTATTCTCTCTGCAGAGAACTCTCTTCTCAGTAGCATAAATTGACAAGTTGCAGTGCCAGATGTCAGTTTATGCTGTGGAGAAAATAAACACAGTGGGCACGGGATTTCGAAAAATCCTTCCACTGTGCTTTTAATGTACAACGCAGCAAAAACACAGCGTCCAAAACACTTGAATGCCTAATCACGGGCGCACAGCCTAAAAAGCTAGGAAGGATGGATGGATGGATAGATAGATAGATAGATAGACAGAAAGATGTCAAACACTTATATGATGTCCAACCCCCTTACATATTCTAAGCTGGTACCATTTAGTGACTTTGATGTGGCACTAAAGGGTGTCTAGCCTTGTATTTAGCAAAAAAAATAAATGATTTAAAGAAAAAAAAATGACATGGAGTCCCTCCCATGTTTGATAGCTAGCTAGGGTAAAGCAGACGGCTGCAGCCTGCAAACCACAGCTGGCAGCTTTACCTTGTTTGGGGATCCAATTTGGAGGGCACCCCAGGCTCTTTTTTATAATTATAAGTAAATAATAATAAAAAAAAAAAGTGGGGTCCCCCCAAATTGGTTCATCAGCCAAGGTAAAGTGGACAGCTGTGGTCTGGTATTCTCAAGGGTGGGAAGGTCCATAGTTATTGGCCCTTCCCAGCCTAAAAATAGCAGGCTGCAGCCGCCCCAGAAGTGGCGCATCAATTAAATTCGCCAATCCTGGTGCTTCGCCCCAGCTTATCCCATTGCCCTGGTGCGATGGCAAATAGGGTAATAAATGGGATTGATACTAGTTGTGTAGTATCATCTGGCATCAAGCCCAGCAGTTTGTGATGTTATGGCGTCTATCAGATACCCAACATCACCAGCTGTCAGTTATAACAAAAAAACGACGAAAAAAAAAAATATTTGAAAAAACACTCCCTAAAACATTCCCTCTTTCACCAATTTATTGCAAAGAAAAAAAAACAGGTCCCCTGTAATCCATTTTTGAGGTCCCATGATGACTTTGGACCTTCTAAAATATGAAGGGCGCGCTCAGGGAACGTATCCCCCATTTTCTAGGAGTGTAGACCCTCCATGTGAGGAACGTGGATGCAAATAATCTGCACCCACTCTCCCTAGGTCCACAGCAGCAGAGTTCATGCAACCAGCACATCTTTCAAAGCAGGAAGCTGAGCTGAAAGCCACTCTCTGCACATGCGGCAGCGTTTATTGTGAAGGAGGAGGGATCGCGGGGGATCAACACTGCAGTAGGTACAGCAGACACTGGGGTACACAGGGAAACACCAGGGGGGTATGGGAGGTGACTTAACTGGACCCGGGGAGGAGTTTTCTGTCGCATGTGTCATGGCACATGCGACAGAAATCAGAGGAAGACGGTGAATGCGGGTGGCATGCTGGTGTGCTCTCCGCCATCTTGGATTATCAAGAGAGGGTTGGGGTAGGGGGGGCAGTTTGGCGACACCGGGGGACTGGAGGGTACCGGGGAGGAGATTTATCTCCCATCTGACATGTTTGATCATGCCAGGTGAGAGATAAATAAATTTTTACTGGCGCGGTCATTTACTGTAATGTGATCATCAGTATACGGTGTATACCGGTGATCACGTGACCAAATGCGGCCTGAATCATGATCTCCAGGGTCTCAGCTACCCCCGGTAGCTGAATTCCAGGCGATTTTCTGACGCTGGGGGTGGGGGGGCGCTACAGTGTTACTTTTGGCATGATGTCTTAAAGCGTCAGAACAGAATAAATACCCTGTTTTCCTGACGTTTTAAGTGGTACGGCCGTCATTATGAAGTTAAAGGGAACCTGTAAACTCTTTCATGGTCCCTGAACCATAAAAAGCATCAATCAGACACAAAAGCTATGTTAATTTAAAGAATACATACTTTGAAAAGCCAGCTGAGGGCTTTGCATATTAAGGAGTAACCTAAGGCAAGTCCCTGTCAGATTCTCCTCAGCCTGCATGGTGGAGTGAAGCCACTGGGGACCTGCCTCTGACTAGTCATTTGAGACACAGAGTCATCAGTAAACTTTCCAAAATATTCTTTCTTTGAAACACCACAGCTTTTAAGAGTAAAATATACATAACTGCAATAACGCAGCTAGTGTCTGATTCATGCTGCTTGTGGTTCAGGCACCATGAATCAGCTGACAAGTTCCCTTTAAACAGTGCATAAATAATAATATTAAAACTACTAAGTCCATTCGGAGGTTGCAAGTTTCAATTTTTATATCTAGAAAATAATAAATGGCTAAATAACCCCTGAAAATAACTAGTACATTGCTTTTTCATTTCCCTACGAAGCCAAGTATCAAAATACAAGTGATAGTGATACTGTACTTCCAGTGTGGGAAATGGAATTACCCCTGTTGTTTCTGTAGCCTCTGAGGATATTCCAGAGAAAGACATATTGTGATCTAAATTATATAAACTTGTCTAAAATCAATGAAACATGCAAATGACTATTGAAAGGAGGTGGCATCAACCCATATACCAACAGAAGCCAAGCATCTGTGACATTGTGAGCAAATGAAGGTATCAGCTCCCACAGGACATGCAAATAAATATAACTTCACAGCATAGTTAGGGGATTTGATATTGAATATGTAAAGATTCCTACTGTTAGGGAATGTAAAACTTGCTCAGCATATAGAATAAAAGGTTCTGCTCCCGCTATGTAGCCAAACACAGAAATTCTAAATTTAATTTTGCAAGTGTGGAAATGTCTTTGTTTTCTATGTTTGCAAATATACAAAACTATTGACCTTAATACTAGCAAAATCTAAAATTCTAAATAAGTTGCTACTTTTTATCACTTATATGACACAGAAATGTTAGGCTATATACACTTAACCACGTACAAACACACAGTATTACTCATTAAGCTAACACACTGCTTTACAATTGTAATTCTTCTGATTTATTGAATCTCATAGTTTCATAATATGAAGGTGTAAAGAAGGCCAGAGTTCTTGAAGATGAATGTATAACCTAACATGTTGATCTAAACGAAGGCAAAAATCTCTTTAGGCAGATGCTAATTGCAATATACTATTATAATATCTATTATAATATTAGAATAAAAATATCATCCCAACTCCATACATACAAATCAGACAGATTCCCTGGATCAATGTCCCATCACAGAAATTAGAACCTACAGCCTATAATATTATTTTCTTCAATTAAGGCATCCGGGTCTTCCTTGAGTTTTTTTTTTTTGTTGGTAATCAACCATTTCAACATTCCATAAAAACAGAATTGAAGGGATGGCACCCACAAGTAAAATACAGCTCTTTTTATTTTCTATATGTCACATGGATAGACACGTGGGAAGGGTAGGTGGCTTCCCTACTGACTCATTTCATTTTTTGGCAGCTATATTTCCCTCACCTCATCCCAGTGAAGGTACCACTGAGTAGATGGGGATGCGTCTTAGGATGGGAGGCTCCTACGGCACTTTTTTGTCAGGCATCTAGCTTCAGAACAACATCTGAAAACTTATGGAGTAACAGTCCAACTGGGGGCGGTGGCACTAACGACAGTTGCATGATGAGCTCATTAAGCTGTCCGTGGCAATTCCCGATGAACTTGGCTGTGCATGCTGTAACTTTGGTCCATCTTGCCAGTTTCTTACTCCACAACTGAGCCACACAAGCCCATTTCCTCCTTGTTGCTGCCTGACTTCTCTCTTGGGAGCGCCTGGTCTGCCATCACATTTCTTATAATTTCATACTGCTCACAAATCAACATCCAGCAGGGTAAAGGGTTCCGTTTCTCCTCACCATGCTTATTTTCCTTTGGATCCACAATC
This sequence comes from Anomaloglossus baeobatrachus, assembly GCF_048569485.1. Taxonomy (NCBI): domain Eukaryota; kingdom Metazoa; phylum Chordata; class Amphibia; order Anura; family Aromobatidae; genus Anomaloglossus; species Anomaloglossus baeobatrachus. The sequence goes on from NC_134358.1 coordinate 202,758,826, forward strand.
ATGGGTGCTGTATATTCTACATTGCACATGTGTCACTTTTCTTTTCTGGAGTCTCCGCCTCCAGCCTCTCTTCTCGTGCATTCTGGGAACAGTGACCAGGATTTTTGCTTTCAATGCACTTTCTCCTGATGCATATCTCGCACAGCGGGTGGGGTCTTCTCTATAGGGCATTTTCTTCTCTGGGCTGAGTTTCTGGTGGGCTGGGCCAATCTTCACACTGGTTTTTGCCCTCAACTACCACAATGGATGGTCTTCTCTTAATACAAATGGACTTCACAATTTTCAGATCTATATTTTCTAAATATTTAGAAAACAATGTATAAAATTTTCTTTATACTGGGGTCACACTAGCATATAGCATCGAATGCAAGAGAATATGAAATGATATGCTATTAACACTCAGTTCAAACTCTGCTGTGAGAATCGGAGCGCAGGTGAGGAGAAGGATAGATTAATCTCTCCATCTTCTCTATTGGCTGTCTCTGCATATATTGGACTGCACTCAGGTGATATCTAAGCGAGTGCAGTCTGATGTTTCACATTCACCCACTGACTTGAGTGGGTGCTCGTGATTAGTGTTGAGCGAGTACCTAACTATTCGTACTTGCTATGCTGTTAGCGAGTACTGTCCACTACTCATATATTTGTTATGAGTAGCAGGCGCAATGTAAGTCATTTGGATATGCTCGCTAAGTAGCAAGTAACCCAAAAAACTGTACTATTCACTGCTTGCATAAAAAGTACGGCTTTTGGGTTACTCGCTACTTAGCAAGTATTTCCCAGTGACATATATTGAGCCCGCTACTCAGAACGAACATGCGAGTAGCGGACAGTACTCGCTAAAAGCATAGCGAGTATGAATAGTTAACTACTAGCTCAACACTACTCGTGATCCTAGATATGCTGCCAGTCACATCATGTTGCAACTTTTTTCCTCAGTATATTTAGAGGTAAGGTAAACCTCACATATCTGACCTGCAACATTCACTAACATTAGTCCGAGTGCAATTGCGCTCGTCCAATTTAAACAGTAATGTGAGCGAGCCCTTGCACTTTTCAAAAACTTGATACTTAGTGTTCGTATACCACATAAAATCCCATGAAATTACATTTAAGTTTGTGAGTGTAAAGTGTAAAAATGTGGAAGAGTTCACAGGTTATGAACAAAGCCAAACTTTGGGTTTCCTCCTTTGTGATTCTTTGCCAGGTCTTCACTGCAGCTGACTTCAGTTGGTGCTTGTTTGTGTGTCTTTCTACCTTAAATTTTGTGTTAAGCACCTGAAATGCTCAATGGGGTTAAGATCTGGTGATTGACACTGCCATTGTAGAATATTCCAATTCTTTGTCTTAAAAAACTTTTGGATTGCTATATTTAGGGTCATTGTCCGTTCATGCTGTGAAGCGCTGTCCAATCAACCTTGCTGTATTTGGTTTAATATGAGCAAAAATTATGGCCCTGTTAACTGTCAAATTCATCCAGCTGCTTCTGTCTTCAGTCACTTCATCAGCAAACACAAGTGATCCAATGCCATTGTAAGCCATGAAGATGTAGTGTGCTTTAAATCATGAGCCATTCCAAACGCTCTTAAATTTCTTATTACCATTATTCTTGTACAGTACAGATTAGTCTTAAATTTTATCTTTAAAAAGAATGTGTTTCCAGAACTGGGCTGGCTTCTTTAGATGATGTTTGTTAAAGTCTAAACTGGCCAGCTGATTAATGGTTTGCACCTTGTGGTGAACTTTCTGTATTTGCTCTCAGAAAGTCTTCTCTTTATGTTAAACTTAGATACTGAAACACCAACTTCCTTGAAAGTGTTCTTCACATTGGTGGATATTTTGAAGGGGTTTTTCTCTACCATGGAAAGGATTTTGTGATCAGCCACCATTGTTGTCTTCCATGGATGTCCAAATTATCTAGAGTTCCCAAGCTCATTGTTACACTCTATTTTTTCAGAATGTACCAAACTGTTGATTTTGCCACTCCTAACATTTCTGCTGTCTCTCTGATGGATTTCTTCATTTTGTTTTCAGCTTAACCCCTTACTAACGAAGCCTGTTTTCACCTTCTTGACAAGGCCAAATAGTGATTTAGTGATTTACAGGGATTTGGGAGATTGTTTTTTCATGACAAATTGTACTTCATGTTAGTGGTAAGTTTAGCTTTACATTTTTTTACTTTTTTTATGAAAATGTCAGAATTTTGGTTAAATTTTAGAAAATTTAGCAATTTTCATTTTTTTATGTCCTTAAACCAGAGAGTTATGTCACACAAAAAAATTAATAAATAACATTTCCTACATTTCTACGTTACATCAGCACTGTTTTTGAAACCTATTTCATTTATTTGGAAGCTAGAAGGGTTAAGATTATCAGCAATTTCTTATTTTTCCAACAAAATTTACAAAACCATTTTTTTAGCAACCACATCACCTTTGAAGTGACTTTGAGGGCCTATATAACAGAAAATAGCAAAACGTGACATCATTTTAAAAATTGTGTTGCTTAAAACTACATTCAAGAAGTTTAAGTCTTTAAGTACTTCACATGATTGAAAGAATGTTTAAGGAAAAACTTAAAATTTGACTTTTCCCCATAAAAATATTGCTGTAGACTCAAATTTTGAATTTTCGTAAGGGTAACAGAGGAAAAAATGGACCATGAAATTAGTTGTACAATTTTTCCCTAGTACACCAATACCCAATATGTTGTGTAAAACTACTGTTTGGATGCAGAGCCATTGTGAGAAGTGAAGGAGCACCATTTGACTTTTGGAGTGCAAATTTAAATTAAAAGATAGTGGAAGCCATTTCACATTTGTCGAGACCCTGATGTGCCTAAACAGGAGAAAAACAGGTAACAGGAGAAAATGGACCATAAAATTTGTTGTGCAATTTCTCCTGAGTACCCTGATAGCCCATATGTAGATGAAAACTACTGTTTAAGTATAAGGCAGGGCTCAGAAGGGAAGGCGTACTATGTGATTTTTTGAGCGCAAAATTGGCTGAAATAGATAGCAAACTCCAGTTCGCATTTGCCAAGCCCCTGGTGTTTTAAGATGTTTTAGCCCCAAGATTTTAGTTTTCAAAATGGCTAATAGAAAAAAAATTGGATCACAAAGTTTGCTGTGCAATTTCTCCTGAGTGCTCCAATACCCTACATGTAAACGGGAACTTCTTCCCAGACACAGTGAAAAGCTCAGAATGGAAGTAGAGCCATATAATGGTAATAGATATAATATAATAAAGTTTGCTAACAGTCGAGACCAGCACAAATGAATCCATAAAAAAATATATATATTAAAAAACATTTTACTTTATTACAGCAAAATTAAAAACAAAGTGGTAGCGCACAGGTACAAAGCAGCACTGGGAACAAAGGCTATGCATTTCTGAGCACACAGGGTCCTTAGTCACTGCCATAGTGAGCTAACTCAGACATATACAGTATATAGAAATTAAAAACACATGATGGCCCAATTATGCTGCACGAGGCGGAAAGTTCTCTGAGGCCACCCATTTGTTCACAATGAGCCCTATTGAAGGAAAAAAAAGAGAAAAAACACAGAAAAAGCTCACACAATACTATGAGTAAACACAGTGAATGAATACAAATTCAGGGAAAATGATTATATACACATATAGTGAAAATTAACATGCATAAATATTAGTGATGAGCGAGCATGCTTGTTACTACTCGGTACTCGCACGAGTATCACTGTACTCGGTCTACTCGGCGGGGACCGAGTAATCTCGCGATACTCGTGCTGTACTCGTGGTCTTCATTTCTGCATGTTGGCGCTCTTTTGAGAGCCAGCCCTCATGCAGGGATTGGCTGGCAGACCATTGCAATGCCACAGCCCTGTTAGTTGTGGAATTGCAGTGATTGGCCGGCCTGGACAGCGTGACCGAGCCTTTATACCGGCGGGCGCGCTGTGCTCTGCTCACAGCTATCCAGACAGTCAGTGCAGGGAGAGTGTCGCTGCTTCAGGGAAAGGTTTGCGGCCCTTTATAGCTATTTCCGTAGCAGGGCTGCAAACAGTGTGACCAAAAGTCCTTCTCAGGACTATTCTAGTTGTATACAGGCAGGCAGGGTATAGCCAGGTCGGAGTACAGTAGCAGAGTCCTTCTCAGGACTATTGTTGCTGTATACAGGCAGGGTATAGCCAGGTTGGAATACAGGCTAGTGACCAAAAGAGTCCTTGTCAGGACTATTGTAGCAGTATACAGGCAGGCAGGCAGGCAGGGTATATAGCCATTCCTAGTGGTGACCGTATACCAGCCTTCATCATATCTGGGGCTGGTGTACACAGTCTAAAACAGTCCTGATAGTGTCAGACTTCTCAGCAATTGTCGCTCCTAAAAACCTGTTAGGTTCTTAGTGCGTCCGTGCTTGCATTTAAAAACCGCACGTGTGTGCCTGTCGGTGGCAGCGTACAGGTGCACTTGTGTGCGTTTTTACCAAACTATTACATAACGCACAAGTGTAGTGTATAATACACGTCAGTCAGCAGTGGCTGATAGTGTCAGAGTTCTCGTCATTAATTTTTTCTCCTAAAACCTGTGTTAGGTTCTTAGTGCGTCCGTGCTTGCATTTAAAAACCGCACGTGTGTGCCTGTCGGTGGCAGCGTACAGGTGCACTTGTGTGCGTTTTTACCAAACTATTATATAACGCACAAGTGTAGTGTATAATACACGTCAGTCAGCAGTGGCTGATAGTGTCAGAGTTCTCGTCATAAATTTTTTCTCCTAAAACCTGTGTTAGGTTCTTAGTGCGTCCGTGCTTGCATTTAAAAACCGCACGTGTGTGCCTGTCGGTGGCAGCGTACAGGTGCACTTGTGTGCGTTTTTACCAAACTATTATATAACGCACAAGTGTAGTGTATAATACACGTCAGTCAGCAGTGGCTGATAGTGTCAGAGTTCTCGTCATAAATTTTTTCTCCTAAAACCTGTGTTAGGTTCCTAGTGCGTCCGTGCTTGCATTTAAAAACCGCACGTGTGTGCCTGTCGGTGGCAGCGTACAGGTGCACTTGTGTGCGTTTTTACCAAACTATTATATAACGCACAAGTGTAGTGTATAATACACGTCAGTCAGCAGTGGCTGATAGTGTCAGAGTTCTCGTCATTAATTTTTTCTCCTAAAACCTGTGTTAGGTTCTTAGTGCGTCCGTGCTTGCATTTAAAAAACGCACGTGTGTGCCTGTCGGTGGCAGCGTACAGGTGCACGATTTGCACAAACTTTGATATAACGCCCAAGTCTAGTGAATACACGTCAGCACAGCATTGAAAAATGCGCAAGGGCGTTGGCAAGGAACAAGGAAGTGGACGTGATGGTGGTGCAGGCAGAGGCCGAGGTCGTGGGCAAGCTCTAATTTTGCCACAACAAAGGGCCACATCTAGTCGCTCGCACGTCCTGTCCCAAATTCTTGGGGACCGCAGCAGTACACCGCTCTTGAACCAAGACCAGTGTCAAGAGGTTGTTAGTTGGATAGCGGATAATGCTTCCAGTCAGATTGGCACCACCACAAACACTCTGTCTTCCACACGGTCAAGTGTCAGTAGCCGTGATACTGCACCGCACATTTCAGAACCTGATCCTCCTTCCTACCACAAGGCTGAGTACACGTCCTCGGACATTAATGATCCCACACTTGGACACTCGGAAGAGCTGTTCACGTTTCCATTCGCACATTCTGGCCTCTCGCCAGCTCATGTTGAAGTGGGTCATGAGGAGATCGTATGTACAGATGGCCAAATATTTGAGCAGCCACGTTCTCACGAAGTTGGCAACGTGTCTCAACAAGGGGTGGACGATGATGAGACACAATTGTCAGGAAGTCAGGAGGAGGAGCAGGGTGCGGAAGAGGAAGACGACGTGATGGATGATCCAGTAACTGACCCAACCTGGCAGGAGGATATGCAGAGCGAGGACAGCAGTGCACAGGGGGAGGGAGGCGTAGCATCCCAACAGGCAGTAAGAAGCAGGGTGGTGGCTCCAGGCAGAAGTCAGGCAACCGTTCCCCGGAACAACAACACGACACAAGGTGCCTGTACAAATGTTAGGTCTTCCCGAGTCTGGCAGTTTTTTAAGTTGGATCCAGATGATTCTAAAAAGGCCATTTGCAACACCTGCCGTGCCAGCATCAGCAGGGGTACCAAAACTAGCAGCCTGACCACCACCAGCATGATCAGGCACATGTCAGCCAAGCACCCGACTTTGTGGGAAGTACAACAGAGTCGAGGAGCAGTGCTTGCTAATGTCACTGCTACGTCTTCGCTGGTTGTGCATGCGAGCCAATCCCCTGTCCATGCTGCCTGCGAACAAGCCTCCTCCGGTCCTGCACCTGCAGTTGCCTACGCAGAAATAACACCATCATCAAGCACGTCCTTGTCCCAGCGCAGCGTTCAGTTATCCATTCAGCAAACCTTTGAACGCAGGCGCAAATACACTGCCAACACCCCACATGCCACAGTTCTAAATGCTAACATTTCGCGACTACTTGCGCTGGAAATGTTGCCTTTTAGGCTGGTGGAGACAGAAGCATTCCGCGACCTGATGGCGGCAGCTGTCCCACGTTACTCGGTCCCCAGCCGCCACTATTTCTCCCGGTGTGCCGTCCCCGCGTTGCATAACCACGTGTCACAAAACATCACACGTGCCCTGAACAACGCTGTTTCACCCAAAGTCCACCTAACCACAGACACGTGGACAAGTGCTTGTGGGCAAGGCCGCTACATCTCGTTGACGGCACACTGGGTTAATATTGTGGAAGCTGGGACCCAGTCTGAGCGAGGGACGGAACACGTCCTTCCCACACCAAGGTTTGCAGGCCCTACCTCAGTCAGTGTTTCACCCACACTCTACAGCTCCGGAATGTCATGCTCTTCAGCCTCCTCCTCCTCCTGCGCATCCTCATCCACTGTACCCTCCACACCAGTCCCAAGCTGGAAGCACTGCAGCACTGCCTCGGCGAAGCGGCAACAGGCTGTGCTGAAGCTAATCTGCATAGGTGACAAACCCCACAATGCAGAAGAGCTGTGGACAGCTCTGAAACAGCAGGCAGATCACTGGCTCACACCTCTGAACCTAAAGCCAGGAAAGGTCGTGTGTGACAATGGCCGGAACCTGGTGGCGGCTTTGAGGCGAGGCCAGCTGACACATGTTCCATGCGTGGCCCATGTGCTCAACCTCGTGGTTCAGTGGTTTCTAAAGTCATACCCATAGCTGTCTGATCTGCTGGTAAAAGTTCGCCGCCTGTCTGCACATTTTCGAAAGTCACCTACTGCTTCAGCCGGCCTTGCCGGCTTTCAGCGCAGTTTGCATCTTCCAGCTCACAGACTGGTGTGTGATGTCCCCACGCGTTGGAATTCAACTCTGCACATGTTGGTCAGGATATGTGAGCAGAAGAGGGCAGTTGTTGAGTACCTGCATCACCTAAACCGTCGGGAAATGGGTCAAACTCCACACATAACACCTGAGGAGTGGAGATGGATGTCCGACCTATGTACCATCCTCCAAAACTTTGAGGACTCCACCAAGATGGTGAGTGGTGATGACGCCATTATTAGCGTCACCATACCGCTACTCTGCCTTCTAAAACGGTCTCTGCTCAAAACCAAACATGATGCATTGCAGGCGGAGCGCGATGAGTTGCAGCAAGAAACAGTAGTGGGTGTGGGTGATAACACACAGCCCAGCCTCGTCTCATCACAACGTGCAGTGGAGGACTATGACGAGGAGGAGGATGAAGACATGGAGCAAATCTCTGGCCAAATTGAGGATATCACATGCACACCAGTCATATCCTCGGTTCAGCGTGGCTGGCCAGAGGACAGGGTAGATGAGGAGGAGGAGGAGGAGGAGGAGGACAGCATGTTCAGTCAACGTGTTGGTCAGGCTACTGAAGTCCTGGCTGTTAAGAGTCTGGCGCACATGGCTGACTTTATGGTAAGCTGCCTGTCTCGTGACCCTCGCGTTAAGAACATCTTGGCCGACAATCATTACTGGTTGGTAACACTGTTAGACCCACGCTACAAGGAGAACTTTATGTCTCTTATTCCCGAGGCGGAGAGGTCAACCAAAATGCAGCAGTTCCGGAAGGCCATAGTCACGGAAGTAGGCAAAGCATTCCCCTCACAAAACGCTAGCGGCATAGGTCAGGAATCAGTGGACAACCAAGGCGTACAGCCGAGAGAGGCACAAGTCCAATCCGCCAGAGATAGGGGAACAGTCTTTAAGATGTGGGACAGTTTTCTCAGCCCCTCACGTACCACAGCCCCTGAGGTGCGGGGTAGTGCCACAAGAAATCCTAAGTTTGCCCAGATGCTCAAGGAGTACCTTGCAGATCGAACAACTGTACTCCGACATTCCTCTGTGCCTTACAATTATTGGGTATCCAAGGTGGACACGTGGCATGAATTGGCTCTCTACGCCTTGGAAGTCCTGGCCTGCCCTGCCGCTAGCGTTTTGTCAGAGCGTGTTTTTAGTGCCGCAGGTGGAATCATTACAGATAAACGCACCCGCCTGTCAACTGAAAATGCTGACAGGCTGACTCTGATCAAGATGAACAAGGGTTGGATTGGGCCAGACTTCACCACACCACCAGCAAATGAGAGCGGAATTTAAAGTTTGTAACGGGAATTTGCCATGTACCTCCAGTCACCCATGGGTACACACTTCTGGACTTTGGATAATCGCTGGACTGCTCCTCCTTCTCCTCATGCGCCACCATGATGACCGTTACAAGAGTTAGGCCTTTGTTTCAGGTATACCCCCAGTGGTAAATTTTTTCGCCCATTCTTTGCAGAATGGACATTACAACGACAGGAGACGCGCTCCTTTGCAATGGGAACAATGTTTTGAGGCCCTCATGCACGTCTCTATCCAGGGACAACATGGAGCCTCCCAATTTTTGGCTGCCCTGCCAAAGGGCTATACTACAAAAGACCCACTTCCTGACAATGGACATTTAATGTTTTGAGGCCCTCATGCACGTCTCTATCCAGGGACAACGTGGAGCCTCCCAATTTTTGGCTGCCCTGCCTAAGGGCTATACTACAATAGACCCACTTCCTTCCAATGGGCACTTCAGGTTTACAGGCCCTCATGCACGTCTCTATCCAGGGACAACGTGGAGCCTCCCAATTTTTGGCTGCCCTGCCTAAGGGCTATACTACAATAGACCCACTTCCTTCCAATGGGCACTTCAGGTTTACAGGCCCTCATGCACGTCTCTATCCAGGGACAACGTGGAGCCTCCCAATTTTTGGCTGCCCTGCCTAAGGGCTATACTACAATAGACCCACTTCCTTCCAATGGGCACTTCAGGTTTACAGGCCATCATGCACGTCTGTATGCAGGGGCATTGGTGAACCTCACAATTTTGGACTGCCCTGGCAAAGGAAAATACTACAAAGACTCACTTCCTCAAAATGGGCACATTAGACTCAGAGGCCTTTATGTACGTCTCTTCTCAGGGACATCGGAGTGCTACACAATGTTTTACGTAAAATCTTTCATGTAGTAATCTCAAAAAGTAACATACATTAGCTCTATCTCACTATTGGTTATGTGCCCTTAACATTTCCGCCATGAAAATTCATTTTGGTGTCATTTTGGAAGGTTTTCTGGTGAGTCCGTAAAAATGGCGTAAAACGCGGACTAAATTGTTCACAGCTGTGACTTTTGAGTGATAAATGCTTCAAGGGGTCTTCCCCATGCTGTTGCCATGTCATTTGAGCACTCTTCGGAGACTTTTGTGCCATTTTTAGGGTTTCTACATGCTGCCGGTGGTCATTTCACAAAAATACTCGGGTCTCCCATAGGATAACATTGGGCTCGTTGCTCGGGCCGAGTACACGAGTATCTTGGGAGGCTCGGCCCGAGCTTCGAGCACCCGAGCTTTTTAGTACTCGCTCATCACTAATAAATATATAAAACGTAAGAAAAACATTTTTAGAAAAAATTCTCCAGAAACATTTTTTGAGGGAAAAGTTCTCTTAGAAAAAATTCTTTAGAGATGTATGATTTGAATTGAATTACACATAAAAAGCCATATGAGGGATTGGGGTTTTTTTTGGGATGAGTTGTACTTTTGAATGAAACCATTACTTTTACCATATAGTGTACTTGAAAACAGGGAAAAAATCCAAGTGCAGTGAAATTGCAAAAAAGTGCAATTGCACAATTGTTCTTGGGGATTTTTATTTACCATGTTCACTATATAGTAAAACTGACCTGACATCTCACAAAAAGCAAATCCTCACATAGCTCTATAGGTAAGAAAAAAGTAATGACCCTTTGTCTCCTGGTGTCCCACTCGCCCCAATCTCCCTGTGTACACACCTGGATCTCTCCCTTAGGCTCCCCTTCACATGTCAGTGAATCTGGTACTTATGTTGAAATTTTTATAAGTACCAGAATCATGGAAAAATGCAAACCCATTAAAATCAATGGCTCTGCGCACACATCAGTGATTCCTCACTGACCATGTTTCCATGCGGCACATGCGTGTGCATATATTCCACATGGAGACATGTCCGTTTTTTTCCGGCATCACTGATGTTACATGGAATACACAGTGGTGTGATTTGTTTTACACATACCAGAGAAAAACACGTATCTTTGAAATAAAAATATTTTTATACTCACCTGTCTCCAGCAATATTGTCTTTGGCCGCTGCTGGCTCCTGCTTCCAGGACTGCTAATTATGTCCATGCACATTCACTGCACCGCGACCCGGAAGTAACAGCAGAGGCGAGACAGCAGCGGCCAGTGACAGCAGCAGGGGAAACTTCAAAACCACGGACAGCAGCGGCGTGGTCATGTGAGTATAGACGTTTCTTCTCTCCATGTGCCAAAATCACGGCACATGGAGGGTGTTATGGGGGGCTGTCTGATAATAAACCTAAAGGAATGTCAGACAGTCAGGGTCCACCGTGCAAAGACTCTGCTGCAGACTATGGCAGAGGATAAGAGGTGTATAAGTGTACCACTGTAAAAAATAATAGCACAAGTGCAGAGTGCAATACCTCTGTTAAACTCACATAGGAATATAATTAGAAAATAAAGCAATTCCTCCCTTACTTGGAGGGCGTGTGGACTGGTCTCTGTTAAAGATCACAGAGACAAAAGCAGTGAGTGTGAAATAGCACCTACCTAGGTCCGTTCCTCTAGTGGTGCCAGGAGACGGACAGCAGCGTAAGCCGCACAAAGCTCCTACCTGCGTTTGCTCCACTAGTGTGTGAGGACACGAACCACTAGATATGGCACCTGCCTAGGTCCGCTCTTCTAGTGGTGCAAAAGAGACGGACAGCAGCATAAGCCGCACAAAGCTCCAACCTCTGTTCGCTCCACTAGTGTGCGAGGACACGAACCACTAGATATGGCACCTGCCTAGGTCCGCTCTTCTAGTGGTGCAAAAGAGACGGACAACAGCATAAGCCGCACAAAGCTCCTACCTCTGTTCGCTCCCCTAGTGTGCGAGGATACGAACAACTGCCAGACGCAGTATAAGGAACGTTACCCTAGCGGCAACGTCCACCTACGAGTAGAATCACAAGGCCCAGCTGGACCATGTGCCTCAGGCACCTGCCTATGTCCGCTCCACTAAGAGGTAAGGATACGGACTGCAGCCGAAGCTGTAAGGTATAAGAACGCTACCCTGCCGGTAGCGCTCACCTAGCATAGACAGAGAGATGCCTAGAGGGACGTGAACAGGGCGTCTACCCTCATGCATGAACCAAGAGGACTGAGTGCCGGGCAGCGTGCGTCAGGGTCTTATATAGACTCTGTGCCTCATCCAAGATGGAGGACACCAGAGCCAATCCGCTGCCAGAATGACAGCAATGACGTCACGCTGGCCTATCACCGAGCAAAGCGTCACAAGCACATGACCAGCGACCAATCGGCATAGAAGGTGTCAGAGACATGTGACCACGTGTCCCAAGCACATGACCAGTGGCCAATCAGCTTAGAAGGTGTCAGAGACATGTGACCTCGTGTGAGCTATGATGTCACCCGCACATGTGCAATGGCTCCAAGATAGGACTTAGTCTCCAGCACTTGCACATGTGCAGTAGCAAGAAATCCGGACATAGTCTCCAGAGCCAAAGCAACCGTAACAGTACCTCCCCCTCAAGAGCCCCCCTCCCGGCGACGCAGGTAATCGGCAACTAAGTCGGGAGCATGGACAGCCTCCTCAGGCTCCCAAGAGCGATGTTCCGGGTCATAGCCCTCCCAATCTATCAAGAAGAACCTGCGCCCTCTAACCATCTTAGAACCAACTATGGCTCATACCTCATAGCTAGAGCGAGAGGAATCAGAGGCAGGAGAGTGCACTTCACGAGCGTGAGGTAAAATAGCCAGCTTTAGCAGTGAAACATGGAATTTGTCATGGATCCTAAGATGGACGGGTAATTTCAATTGGTAGACTACAGGATTTACCTGTCGAAGAACCTCATAAGGACCCAGGAAGCGAGCAGCAAATTTGACAGAGCTCACTCTAAGTTTCACGTGTTTTGCAGAGAGCCACACAAAATCCCCTGGAGAAAAGGCAGGAGCCGGGCGACGAAACCGATCGGACACCGTCTTCACACGGTCCTTAGCTGCTTGGATCGACTCTTGAGTCCGATCCCAAACCTCTCTGGCATTAGTTGCCCAGTCGGCCACAAAAGGAGAAGGTGCAGCAGCGGGAAACGGTACCGGTACCCTAGGGTGTTCCCCATTATTGAGTACGAATGGTGTCTGCCCAGTGGCCTCAGCCAGCGAATTGTTAAGGGCAAATTCTGCCCAGGGTAGGAGGGAGGACCAGTTATCGTGGTTCTCAGCAACAAAGTATCGAAGGTATATAATCATGGATTGATTGGTACGCTCAACCAAACCATTGGTCTCCGGATGGTATGCCGAAGAGAGATTCAACTCAATTTGCAGAAGGCTACAAAGATCTCGCCAGAAACGGGAAGCAAATTGCGGGCCTCTATCACAAATGATACGATCTGGCATCCCGTGAAGCCTAAAGACATGCTTGAGGAATAGTTTGGCTAGTACCCTGGAAGACGGGATTCTCGATAACGGTACGAGATGAACCATCCGGGAGAAGTGGTCCGTAATGACCCACACAAATCTATGTCCCTGTGAACACGGAAGATCACCCACAAAGTCCATGCCTACCACCTCCCATTGTCTATCTGGCACTGGTAAAGGATGCAAGAGCCCAGCCGGTCTCTGCCATAATGGACGGTTGCGAGCACACGAGTAGCAGGAACCGACATATCTCTTGACGTGGCTGGCTAAGTGTGGCCACCAATACCACCTCTCCAGTAACTCTTGTGTCTGCCTAATACCAAAATGCCCACCCACCTTTGAGGTGTGGGCCCACGACAGTATATCATTCTGTCGATCAGGCGGCACAAAGGTCTTGCCCGGTGGAATTTGGTCTAACGTCACAGGGGAGAGCGTATGAAAAACCCTGGAAGGAAGGATAAGACGAGGTTCATCAATCTCTTCCTGGGTAGAAACCATAGAGCGAGACAGATCGTCTGCCTTGTTATTCTTACTCCCAGACAGATAGTTGATGGAGAAGTGAAAGCGGGAGAAAAACAAGGACCAGCGGGCTTGGCGAGGATTCAGACGCTGAGCGGTTTGTATGTACGTCAAATTCTTATGGTCTGTATAGACCTGGAAAGGATGTTTCGCTCCTTCCAGCAAGTGACACCACTCCTCCAAGGCTAATCTCAGGGCGAGCAGTTCCCTATCCCCAATGGTATAGTTTCTCTCTGCCGGTGAAAAGGTTTTAGCAAAGAAGAAACACGGCCTTTTTCTACCTGCACCGTTCTTTTGATACAAGACCGCACCAGCACCCACTGAAGAGGCATCAACCTCCAAGAGGAAGGGCTTATTCTCATCGGGTCTTTGAAGAACGGGAGCAGTTGAAAAGTGTCTTTTTACTGCCTCAAAAGCCTGGGATGTCTCAGTAGACCAGACTTTTGGATTAGCACCTTTCTTAGTCAAGGCCGCCAAAGGGGCCACCAAAGTAGAGAAATGGGGTATGAACTGCCTGTAATAATTTATGAATCCTAAGAAGCGTTGCACCGCCTTCAAGGAATGAGGTTCGGACCATTCCAGGACAGCAGAGAGCTTCGCAGGATCCATAGCCAGACCCTCTTGTGAGATAATGTAGGCCAAAAAAGGCAAGGATGACTGCTCGAATACACATTTTTCGAGTTTAGCAAACAAAGAGTGCTCCCTTTAACGGGAAAGGACACGAATGACATCCTGACGATGAGTCTCCAGATCAGAAGAAAAAATCAGGATGTCGTCCAGATACACCACAACGGAGGATAACAGTAAATCCCTGAACACATCGTTTACGAAGTCCTGAAATACTGCGGGTGCATTACATAAACCAAAAGGCATGAAGAGGTATTCATAGTGACCGTCTCGGGTGTTAAAAGCGGTCTTCCATTCGTCACCCTCTCGAATTCGTACCAAGTTATACGCACCCCGCAGATCCAACTTCGTAAAAACCTGAGCTCCCCATAGTCTGTCAAAGAGCTCCGAAATTAAAGAGAACGGGTATTTGTTCTTTATTGTGATTGCGTTGAGACCCCTGTAATCTATCTATGCAGGGACGCAAATCACCCTCTTTCTTCCGAACAAAGAAAAACCCAGCTTCCGCGGGAGAGACAGGCTTACGAATGAACCCCTTCTCTAAACTCTCTCTTATATAGGTCGACATGGCTTCTGACTCAGGTATCGACAGGGGGTAAACCCTGCCCTTAGTTGGAATTGAACCTGGGATAAGGTCTATGGCACAGTCATACGGCCTATGGGGTGGAAGAACCTCAGCACCCTGTTTGGAGAACACGTCAGCGAAATCCAAATAGGGTGTAGGTATGGGAGAGAGATCAGTTGAACCGCAACGACCTTAGGTGGTAAGGGAAGACATCGGGACTGACATTTCGAACCCCAACTAATAATGCTGTCGGACTCCCAGTCAATGTGAGGAGCATGAGTCCGAAGCCATGGGAGACCCAGAAGGACGTAGTCTATACCCTCAGGCAAAACAAGAAAAGAAATCTCCTCTATGTGACCCTGAGGCAGGGAAAGGCGCAAGGGAACTGTCCTCAATGTAATGGAGTCAGACAACATAGTCCCATTAACAACACGGACAGGAATAGGCGCCTCTAACATGATAGAGGGAATATTGTGTCTCTTTACAAATCCTGAGGACACAAAAGTCCCGTCAGCTCCAGAATCCACAAAAGCCATAATAGGCCATGTATTCTCAGAAAATGAGAGCTGACCTGGGATACTACACTTAGAGGGTGCAGAAGACGTCTCTAGTAACCCCCCTGTAATGGTTACTAGGCGTGGGAGTTTCCCTGACGACTAGAACACTTGTTGGCGTAGTGCCCAGCCTGACGACATACGTAACATATAGGAGGACCAGACTTGCGTAGTCTGAAGGACGTATGACCTAACTCCATAGGAGTGGGAGATGTTTCAGATGCTGAGGAAGATGGTAGTGGACCCTCAACAACTGGAATAGCCCGATGCTTAGAGCGTGAGGAAGAGACCTCGAGTCTACGTTCCCTATGGCGTACGTCGATCCTCGTTGCTACTGTGATCAAGTCCTCCAGAGAAGAAGGGACAACACGAGGAGCAAGGGCATCCTTGACATAGCATGCCAACCCTCTCCAGAAGATAGGAATCCACACCTTCTCTGGCCAATCTAGTTCTGCCACCAGAGTTCTAAAAGCAATGGCATAAGAACTAGTGGATAACAAACCCTGAGATAGATCTAACAGTCTCAGGGCCGCATCATGGGTAACCTGCGGACCCATGAATACCGCTTTAAGAGCATCAAGAAAGTCTTGATGTCTCAGAGTAACCACAACAGAGCGCTCCCATAAGGGAGTCGCCCATTCTAAGGCTTTGTCCTGAAGTAAGGAGATGATAAAGCCTACTCTGGACCTCTCCATATAGAAGAGAGAAGAGTTGACCTCTAGGTGTATCTGACACTGACTAATGAAACCTCGACATGATCTGGCATCACCAGAATATCTGTTTGGCAGAGCAAGTCGAGGATCATGTGCAGATGTCACCATGGTCTGAGGTTTATCCTCTATACTCTTGAGCCGTGACTCAAGTACTTGTATGTAACGGTGTAACTGCTGATATTCTGCCATAACTGCCAGACCCTTGGCTCAGTCCTAATGTTACGGGGGGCTGTCTGATAATAAACCTAATGGAATGTCAGACAGTCAGGGTCCACCGTGCAAAGACTCTGCTGCAGACTATGGCAGAGGATAAGGGGTGTATAAGTGTACCACTGTAAAAAATAATAGCACAAGTGCAGAGTGCAATACCTCTGTTAAACTCACAGAGGAATATAATTAGAAAATAAAGCAATTCCTCCCTTACTTGGAGGGCGTGTGGAATGGTCTCTGTTAAAGATCACAGAGACAAAAGCAGTGAGTGTGAAATGGCACCTACCTAGGTCCGATCCTCTAGTGGTGCCAGGAGACGGACAGCAAGCCGCACAAAGCTCCTACCTGCGTTCGCTCCACTAGTGTGTGAGGACATGAACCACTAGATATGGCACCTGCCTAGGTCCGCTCTTCTAGTGGTGCAAAAGAGACGGACAGCAGCGTAAGCCGCACAAAGATCCTACCTGCGTTCGCTCCACTAGTGTGCGAGGACACGAACCACTAGATATGGCACCTGCCTAGGTCCGCTCTTCTAGTGGTGCAAAAGAGACGGAAAGCAGCATAAGCCGCACAAAGCTCCTACCTCTGTTCACTCCCCTAGTGTGCGAGGATACGAACAACTGCCAGACGCAGTATAAGGAACGTTACCCTAGCGGCAACGTCCACCTACGAGTAGAATCACAAGGCCCAGCCAGACCATGTGCCTCAGGCACCTGCCTATGTCCGCTCCACTAAGAGGTAAGGATACGAACTGCAGCTGAAGCTGTAAGGTATAAGAACACTACCCTGCCGGTAGCGCTCACCTAGCATAGACAGAGAGATGCCTAGAGGGACGTGCACAGGGCGTCTACCCTTATGCATGAACCAAGAGGACTGAGCGCCGGGCGGCGTGCGTCAGGGTCTTATATAGACTCTGTGCCTCCTCCAAGATGGAGGACACCAGAGCCAATCCGCTGCCAGAATGACAGCAATGACGTCACGCTGGCCTATCACCGAGCAAAGCGTCACAAGCACATGACCAGCGACCAATCGGCATAGAAGGTGTCAGAGACATGTGACCACGTGTCCCAAGCACATGACCAGTGGCCAATCAGCTTAGAAGGTGTCAGAGACATGTGACCTTGTGTCAGCGATGATGTCACCCGCACATGTGCAATGGCTCCAAGATAGGACTTAGTCTCCAGCGCTTGCACATGTGCAGTAGCAAGAAATCCGGACATAGTCTCCAGAGCCACAGCAACCGTAACAGAGGGCCATATGCGTCTTTAACATGTCAGTGAAAACCATGTGTATTTTTTAATGACGTGTTAAAGAGGCCTTATACTGTGTAGTTTTAGACTCCAACCTGACTTTTGATATAGTATTACATCATATGTTCATGTCTTTGTTACAAGCTCAGAAACAGAGAGTGCATAATTGCCATCAGATAATGGCTCTGATACACGTCCAGGCTCTACCTCCAACAGCTGTTAATTTCTTAAACAGTCCAGGGGAACGTACAGTGCGGGGGACTTAGGGGCAAGCCCACGAGCCCATTGTCCCCGCAACAGGATTGCAATTTGCCATGACAGCCAGAATTCTGCTGAAGACCCCAATGACTATGATGACAATGCTTATATTAAAACCAGTCTGTGGCTGTTGTTCAAAGGCTACCATGCTTTTCACTATTTACTGCACTTCTAAAGTATTGCAGTATATACAGTAGTAGAACAAATCAGATAAACGCAGGTTCCATTTACCTAAGGAGACCAATAATAAAGTAAAAAAATGTAAAAAAACAAGAAACAAAAAAATAAACAACAAAAATTTGAATCACTCCTTTCCCCCATGCAAAGTAATAAGAAAATACACGTGTTATTTCTATGTTCATAAAATTTGATCTATCAAAATATAAAATTAATTAACCTAATCCAAACTTCTTAATGAGAAATTAAATTTCAAGAATTACAATTTAACTGCACTTGGAATTTTTTTTTCACATTCTTCAGTACATCAAACGATAAAATGAAAGGTGTTATTCAAAACTATAACTTGTCCCACTAAAAAAACCCTCATGTATCTATGATGATGGAAAAATGAAAAAATTATAACACTTGGAAAAGGTGTATGAAAAAATGAAGCACAAAAGCAGATTTGTCACCTGGTCAGGAAGAGGTTAAGAATGCTGATATCTATTGAATTGGATTTCTGTAATGAAAATCAACTACATGGGAATGCTTACTGTTTGTTACTCTATAGTCTCCCTTTGCCACTGCCACTCTTAAGTTATGTGTTGGTTCAATATCCTGAGGCTGGTGTAGTGCTGGAAGTGGAGTCAATTCTGGAGAAAAAACAAAAGCAGTATAAATTCACTGTAGCTTGGTCTGGTATTTTTTTTCTTCTTGTTTGGGGTCAAAATGTATTTAGATGATTTTAATCTGAAGTTTGAATTAATTCTGGGGGTTGCTTTTTATTTTGTATACTGTATTTATTTATAACAGGGAAAAGGGAAACATAAATTGAGGTGTAACAAGCATTGAAATTACTTATTGTACAAATCTTGACATTTTTTAAAAAACAATAGGCTTTAGATATAATTTGAAAGGTAAAATTGAACAAAAAAAAAGGAAGGAAAATCTAAGGATAGTAGAAACCAGGTAAAGAAAAAAAATATAACTCCAGGAGTCCTAGCAACTATTACAATGCCAAAGAAACGTACTGCAAATATAAGGCAAAATTTGCAGTAAGAAAATTCAAACAGCTAATATATGTTAAAAAAACCCAAGAGAATAACATCAAAGGTCGTAGATCTTAAGGGTTGGGTTAAATTTAAGAGACCACAGATACCACCTCTCAGCATATCTAGAAAAGTTACTTTCCTTCAGGGCTATGTTGTACTCATAGATATTGTGTAAGGAAACCCTATCTATAATTTGTTGTATTGAGGGGACATCTGTTTCCTTCCATTTGGACGCTAGTAAAGATTTAATGACCAAAAGAATATGCCAAGTAATTTGCCTACACCACTTCTTCAACTCCTCCAAACCAATAGATAGGAGAACTAGTTCAGAGGTCAAATAAATTCTAACCGAGGTCACCGTATATATAAGATGTTCTGTGTCTTTTCATAGGGTACCCAACAAAGGACAATTCCAAAAAATATGGAAGTCTCTTTTTATTTTGAATGTCTCATTCTGCCTTCTATCTCGATTTTCTGCTTCCCCCGTACCTTAGTTATGAAGTGGGGCTCAGGTTCTATTGTTGTATAGAAGCAAAAATTCCCATTTGCTGGCCAGGAGGTGTACAAATGATTTAACATGCATTAAGTCAGGAAGGTTGAGAAATTTGTCAGAAGGCCGCTTTACACGCAACAACATCGCTAATGAGATGTCATTGGGGTCACGGAATTCGTGACGCACATCCGTTCTTGTTAGCGACATTGTTGCGGGTGACACATACGAGTGACCACTAACGATCAAAAATACTCACCTTATTGTTGATCGTTGACAAGCTGTCCATTTCCCAAATATTGTTGCTGTTGCAGGACGCAGGTTGTTCGTCGTTCCTGCGGAAGCACACATCGCTATGTGTGACACCGCAGGAACGAGGAACCTCACCGCACCTGCAGCCGTCCGCAATGTGGAAGGAAGGAGGTGGGCAGGATGTTGGTCCCGCTCATCTCCGCCCCCTCCGCTTCTATTGGGCGGCCGCTTAGTGACGTCGCTGTGATGCCGAACGAAACGCCCCCTTAGACAGGAGGTGGTTCACCGGTCACAGCGACGTTGCTAGGCAGGTAAGTAGTGTGACAGGTCCAAGCGATGTTGTGCGCCACGGGTAGCAATTTGCCAGTGACGCACAACCGACGGGGGTGGGTAGGCTCGCTAGTGATCTCGCTAGCAAGATCGCAGCGTGTAAAGTGCCCTTAAAACCTTGTTATACTCATCCAATAAATATTCTTTAGGTTGAAAAGGCATAGTTTATTGCACACACCAAAACCTTGTGGAAGGCATTCTCAGAAGAGATACTGAAAGTGGCCCAACTCAATATTGATACCCATGATTTGGGAATAAAATGACAAACATGCTCAAGTAGGTGTCCACATACTTTTTACCATTTCATTTTTAATTATTGTTTAGTACAGCCACAGAAACCCAGTGAAAAGGCTTAAAGACAATACCATACTGTCTAAATGTTTTAGGCAGGTGTGGAAAAATGCACAGTATCAATATTTTGAAAAATATAAACCTTAGTTATCTCAAATTGTCCTCACCATAGTAACAGATAGTAATCCGTTAGTAACTGCCAGTATACTGACAGACTTTTCATTTTTTAAAAAACGGTATAAAAATTATCCCTTTAGGTAATTTATGATCAGAAAGACCATTGTGTGCAGAAAATTGATTCAAACTAATG
Source organism: Anomaloglossus baeobatrachus (assembly GCF_048569485.1). Lineage (NCBI taxonomy): Eukaryota > Metazoa > Chordata > Amphibia > Anura > Aromobatidae > Anomaloglossus > Anomaloglossus baeobatrachus. The sequence continues at coordinate 202,779,434 of NC_134358.1, forward strand.
GCATCCCTTTTAGAGGTAATATCATCTTGCTGTGAGTGAGACACATATTCCATACTGCCCACCACTCATGCTTCATTAAAACACTTGCTAGAGGCAAGAAGGCCACTGGTGGGCTACTTTTGATAATATTGCCCGGACGGCTCATGCCTGTGGTGATGATGATGTCTCTGCTACTACTAATCACTGCCACATTCTTAGCCAAGATATGGGTTTTTATTTTGTTAACTATACCGGTCCATTGCCATAGTCACTTTTTGTGTTAATATTTTGTCAATCTTTTCAACCCAAATAACCATTGAAATAAAGAACATAATAAGAAATGCCAGAGAGGTACAAAAAAGTACAGAGAGCAAAATCTGGAAACAGACTGCAGCATAGGTTTGACATGTATGATTATCAAATTAGATTAGTAAAATAATAGTGCAAAAGCAGATATACTATTACAGATGTCTCAGATTCAGGGCTCAATCCTATGGCGTCTTGCTGTATGATCAGATTCCCTCTCTGCTGAGCCACAGCCTGTATTGGTTTGCTCCTATTTCAGGTGTTCCCACTTCCCTATTTGTTTTTGTTCTATCACATCTTGGGAGAGGCTATTTATAGTGATGAGCGAGTACTAAAAAGCTCGGGTGCTCGAGGCTCGGGCCGAGCATCCCAAGATACTCGTGTACTCGGCCCAAGCACCGAGCCCAATGTTATCCTATGGGAGACCCGAGTATTTTTGTGAAATAACCCCCGGCAGCATGGAGAAACGCTAAAAATGTCACAAAAGTCTCAGAAAAGTGCTCAAATGACATGGCAACAGCATGGGGAAGACCCCTTGAAGCATTTATCACTCAAAAGTCACAGCTGTGAACAATTTTGTCCGCGTTTTACGCCATTTTTACGGACTCACCAGAAAACCTTCCAAAATGACACCAAAATGAATTTTCATGGCGGAAATGTTAAGGGCACATACCCAATAGTGAGATAGAGCTAATGTATGTTACTTTTTGAGATCAATACATGAAAGATTTTACGTAAAACATTGTGTGGCACTCCGATGTCCCTGAGAAGAGACGTACATAAAGGCCTCCGAGTCTATTGAGGAAGTGAGTCTTTGTAGTATTTTCCTTTGCCAGGGCAGTCCAAAATTTTGAGGTTCACCAATGCCCCTGCATACAGACGTGCATGATGGCCTGTAAACCTGAAGTGCCCATTGTAAGGAAGTGGGTCTATTGTAGTATGGCCCTTAGGCAGGGCAGCCAAAAATTGGGAGGCTCCACGTTGTCCCTGGATAGAGACGTGCATGATGGCCTGTAAACCTGAAGTGCCCATTGTAAGGAAGTGGGTCTATTGTAGTATAGCCCTTTGGCAGGGCAGCCAAAAATTGGGAGGCTCCACGTTGTCCCTGGATAGAGACGTGCATGATGGCCTGTAAACCTGAAGTGCCCATTGTAAGGAAGTGGGTCTATTGTAGTATAGCCCTTAGGCAGGGCAGCCAAAAATTGGGAGGCTCCACGTTGTCCCTGGATAGAGACGTGCATGATGGCCTGTAAACCTGAAGTGCCCATTGGAAGGAAGTGGGTCTATTGTAGTATAGCCCTTTGGCAGGGCAGCCAAAAATTGGGAGGCTCCACGTTGTCCCTGGATAGAGACGTGCATGATGGCCTGTAAACCTGAAGTGCCCATTGTAAGGAAGTGGGTCTATTGTAGTATAGCCCTTAGGCAGGGCAGCCAAAAATTGGGAGGCTCCACGTTGTCCCTGGATAGAGACCTGTTAGGTTCTTAGTGCCTCCGTGCTTGCATTTAAAAACCGCACGTGTGTGCCTGTTGGTGGCAGCTTTCCGCTGCACTTGTGTGCGTTTTGCAAAAACTTGGATATAACGCACAAGTCTAGTGAATACACATCAGCACAGCATTGCAAAATGCGCAAGGGGGTTGTCAACGAACAAGGAAGTGGACGTGATGGTGGTGCAGGCAGAGACCGAGGTCGTGTGCAAGCTCTAATTTCGCCACAACAAAGGGCCACATCTAGTCGCTCGCACGTCCTGTCCCAAATTCTTGGGGACCGCAGCAGTACACCGCTCTTGAACCAAGACCAGTGTCAACAGGTTGTTAGTTGGATAGCGGATAATGCTTCCAGTCAGATTGGCACCACCACATACACTGTCTCTTCCACACGGTCAAGTGTCAGTAGCCGTGATACTGCACCGCACATTTCAGAACCTGATCCTCCTTCCTACCACCAGGCCGAGTACACGTCCACGGACATTACTGATCCCACACTTGGACACTCGGAAGAGCTGTTCGTTCACGTTTCCATTCACACATTCTGGCCTCTCGCCAGCTCCTGTTGAAGTGGGCCATGACGAGATTGTATGTACAGATGCCCAAATATTTGAGCAGCCACGTTCTCACGAAGTTGGCAACGGGTCTCAACAAGGGGTGGACGATGATGAGACACAATTGTCAGGAAGTCAGGAGGAGCAGGGTGCAGAAGAGGAAGACGACGTGGTGGATGATCCAGTAACTGACCCAACCTGGCAGGAGGATATGCAGAGCGAGGACAGCAGTGCACAGGGGGAGGGAGGTGTAGCATCCCAACAGGCAGTAAGAAACACAATTATATAACGCACAAGTCTAGTGAATACACGTCAGCACAGCATTGCAAAATGCGCAAGGGCGTTGTCAACGAACAAGGAAGTGGACGTGATGGTGGTGCAGGCAGAGACCGAGGTCGTGTGCAAGCTCTAATTTCGCCACAACAAAGGGCCACATCTAGTCGCTCGCACGTCCTGTCCCAAATTCTTGGGGACCGCAGCAGTACACCGCTCTTGAACCAAGACCAGTGTCAACAGGTTGTTAGTTGGATAGCGGATAATGCTTCCAGTCAGATTGGCACCACCACAAACACTCTGTCTTCCACACGGTCAAGTGTGAGTAGCCGTGATACTGCACCGCACATTTCAGAACCTGATCCTCCTTCCTACCACCAGGCCGAGTACACGTCCACGGACATTACTGATCCCACACTTGGACACTCGGAAGAGCTGTTCGTTCACGTTTCCATTCACACATTCTGGCCTCTCGCCAGCTCCTGTTGAAGTGGGCAATGACGAGATTGTATGTACAGATGCCCAAATATTTGAGCAGCCACGTTCTCACGAAGTTGGCAACGTGTCTCAACAAGGGGTGGACGATGATGAGACACAATTGTCAGGAAGTCAGGAGGAGCAGGGTGCGGAAGAGGAAGACGACGTGGTGGATGATCCAGTAACTGACCCAACCTGGCAGGAGGATATGCAGAGCGAGGACAGCAGTGCACAGGGGGAGGGAGGCGTAGCATCCCAACAGGCAGTAAGAAGCAGGGTGGTGGCCCCAGGCAGACGTCAGGCAACTGTTCCCCGGAACAACACGACACAAGGTGCCTGTACAAATGTTAGGTCTTCCCGAGTCTGGCAGTTTTTTAAGTTGGTTCCAGATGATTCTAAAAAGGCCATTTGCAACACCTGCCGTGCCAGCATCAGCAGGGGTACCAAAACTAGCAGCCTGACCACCACCAGCATGATCAGGCACATGTCAGCCAAGCACCCGACTTTGTGGGATGTACAACAGAGTCGAGGAGCAGTGCTTGCTGATGTCACTGCTACGTCTTCGCTTGTTGTGCATGCGAGCCAATCCCCTGTCCATGCTGCCCGCGAACAAGCCTCCTCCGGCCCTGCACCTGCAGTTGCCCACGCAGAAATAACACCATCACCAAGCACGTCCTTGTCCCAGCGCAGCGTTCAGTTATCCATTCAGCAAACCTTTGAACGCAGGCGCAAATACACTGCCAACGCCCCACATGCCACACTTCTAAATGCTAACATTTCGCGACTGCTTGCGCTGGAAATGTTGCCTTTTAGGCTGGTTGAGACAGAAGCATTCCGCGACCTGATGATGGCAGCTGTCCCACGTTACTCGGTCCCCAGCCGCCACTATTTCTCCCGGTGTGCCGTCCCCGCATTGCATAACCAACCACGTGTCACAAAACATCACACGTGCCCTGAACAACGCTGTTTCAGCCAAAGTCCACCTAACCACAGACACGTGGACAAGTGCATGTGGGCAAGGCCGCTACATCTCGTTGACGTCACACTGGGTTAATATTGTGGAAGCTGGGACCCAGTCTGAGCGAGGGACGGAACACGTCCTTCACACACCAAGTTTTGCAGGCCCTACCTCAGTCAGGGTTTCACCCACACTCTACAGCTCCGGAATGTCATGCTCCTCAGCCTCCTCCTCCTCCTGCGCATCCTCATCCACTTTACCCTCCACACCAGTCTCAAGCTGGAAGTGTCGCGGGCGGAGGAGGGGACGCTGCGCTCTCCCACTGCTCGGGTCCGGCTGCCGCTGCTCTACGGCTGCTGCTGCTCGGTGGCTCGAGCGATGGCCGGATCCCGGGGACTCGAGCGGCGCTCATCGCCCGTGAGTGAAAAGGGGTCGTTTGGGTTTTGGGGATATTGTCTGTGACGCCACCCACGGTTGTGGTGATTGTGTGGACACCACCGCTGCTCTGGACGGGGATCCCGGGAGCCTGTGACAGGGAGCAGCTTTGTTGTTATTTCTCCCCTCCGTGGGTAGGGGGGTTGGTTGTCACGGGGCCCGGTGATGGGGTAGAGATGGATGACAGGCGGGTTGCGGGGCCTGATGAGGTGCAGGGTCGCAGGGGCAGCGCTGTGCCGCACGGCACGGAGGTACTCACTCAGTCCAATGATGATGACACAGTTCACGGTAAAACAAGTGGCTGGATGGACGGGTCCCTCGGACGGCTGCGGTTGTTCCTCCCTGCAGGTTAGTGATGACTGTCTCTCCCTGCACCTAAGTTCAGTGTTGGTAGTGATGGTTTCCCACCGGTAACCCGCTCCCCGACCTGGATATGGGCCGGAGGAGCCCTTTTTGCCCACAGGCGCTGGCCCTGGGAGACGGTTGCCCTTGGCGGTGGCGGTGTCTCCCCTTCACGGTTGGACGGTTGCCTTCTATCGTGACTTGGCTGTTTGGAAACCCTGAGGTCCCCTTCACTAACGGATTTGGCAAATTCACGGCGACACCAAGCCTTGCCGGGATCCGAAAGGCCCCTGCCAATGGTGCTGGCTTCTCTTTGTATACCGGTCCGGTACGGCCGGGTCACCACCCGTCCACGGTCCTTACGGCAGACTCCAATCGGCCTCCACTGCAGACGGTCACCACATCCTGCCAACCTTGCTGTCCTGTCCGGGCCACACACCCGGACCAACTTCAGGCTCTTTGCTGTCACTTTTCTCCTCTCTACTACGTTCCTCCTTCCACTTCCTTAGCTTAACTCTCACTGCCTGTGTTTTCCCTCCTCCTTGGTGGGTGGAGACCAACCGCCTGGCTCCACCCCCTGGTGTGGACAACAGCCCCTGGGGAAGGCAACAAGGATTTTGTGTTTTGACTATGATATGCCGGCAGGGAGTGTGGGGTGTGTAAGTGTTGTGCTCTGTGGCCCCTGGCTTGTCCAGGGCGACACAAAAGCACTGCAGCACTGCCTCGGTGAAGCGGCAACAGGCTGTGCTGAAGCTAATCTGCATAGGTGACAAACCCCACAATGCAGAAGAGGTGTGGACAGCTCTGAAACAGCAGGCAGATCATTGGCTCACACCTCTGAACCTAAAGCCAGGAAAGGTCGTGTGTGACAATGGCCGGAACCTGGTGGCGGCTTTGAGGCGAGGCCAGCTGACACATGTTCCATGCGTGGCCCATGTGCTCAACCTCGTGGTTCAGCGGTTTATAAAGTCATAACCAGAGCTGTCTGATCTGCTGGTAAAAGTTCGCCGCCTGTCTGCACATTTTCGAAAGTCACCTACTGCTTCAGCCGGCCTTGCCGGCTTTCAGCGCCGTTTGCATCTTCCGGCTCACAGACTGGTGTGTGATGTCCCCACGCGTTGGAATTCAACTCTGCACATGTTGGTCAGGATATGTGAGCAGAAGAGGGCAGTTGTTGAGTACCTGCATCACCTAAGCCGTCGGGAAATGGGTCAAACTCCACACATAACACCTGAGGAGTGGAGATGGATGTCCGACCTATGTACCATCCGCCAAAACTTTGAGGACTCCACCAAGATGGTGAGCGGCGATGACGACATTATTAGCGTCACCATACCGCTTCTCTGCCTTCTAAAATGGTCTCTGCTCAAAAAACAACCATGATGCATTGCAGGCGGAGCGCGATGAGTTTGAGCAAGAAACAGTAGTGGGTGTGGGTGATAACACACAGCCCAGCCTTGTCTCATCACAACGTGCAGTGGAGGACTATGACGAGGAGGAGGATGAAGACATGGAGCAACTCTCTGGCCAAATTGAGGATATGACATGCAGTCATATCCTCGGTTCAGCGTGGCTGGCCAGAGGACAGGGTAGATGATGATGAGGAGGAGGAGGAGGAGGAGGAGGAGGAGGAGGAGGAGGACAGCATGTTCAGTCATCGTGTTGGTCAGGATACTGAAGTGATGGCTGTTAAGAGTCTGGCACACATGGCTGCCTTTATGGTAAGCTGCCCGTCTCGTGACCCTCGCGTTAAGAACATCTTGGCCGACAATCATTACTGGTTGGTAACACTGTTAGACCCACGCTAAAAGGAGAACTTTATGTCTCTTATTCCCGAGGCGGAGAGGTCAGGAAAAATGCAGCAGTTCCAGAAGGCCATAGTCACGGAAGTAGGCAAAGCATTCCCCTCACAAAACGCTAGCGGCATAGGTCAGGAATCAGTGGACAACCAAGGCGTACAGCCGAGAGGGGCACAAGTCCAATCCGCCAGAGGTAGGGGAACAGTCTTTAAGATGTGGGACAGTTTTCTCAGCCCCTCACATACCACAGCCCCTGAGGTGCGGGGTAGTGCCACAAGAAATCCTAAGTTTGCCCAGATGCTCAAGGAGTACCTTGCAGATCAAACAACTGTACTCCGACATTCCTCTGTGCCTTACAATTAATGGGTATCCAAGCTGGACATGTGGCATGAATTGGCTCTCTACGCCTTGGAAGTCCTGGCCTGCCCTGCCGCTAGCGTTTTGTCAGAGCGTGTTTTTAGTGCCGCAGGTGGAATCATTACAGATAAACGCACCTGCCTGTCAACTGTAAATGCTGACAGGCTGACTCTGATCAAGATGAACAAGGGTTGGATTGGGCCAGACTTCACCACACCACCAGCAAATGACAGCGGAATTTAAAGTTTGTAACGGGATTTTGCCATGTACCTCCACTCACACATGTTAACACACTTCTGGACTTTGGCTAATCGCTGGACTGCTCCTCCTTCTCCTCATGCGCCATCATGATGACCGTTACAATAGTTAGGCCGTTGTTTCAGGTATACCCCCAGTGGTAAATTTTTTCGCCCATTCTTTCAGAATGGGCATTACAACGACTGGAGACCCGCTCCTTTGCAATGGGAACAATGTTTTGAGGCCCTCATGCACATCTCTATCCAGGGACAATATGGAGCCGTACGCTGCCACCGACAGGCACACACGTGCGGTTTTTAAATGCAAGCACGGACGCAATAAGAACCTAACAGGTTTTTAGGAGCGACAATTACTGAGAAGTCTGACACTATCAGACACTGCTGACTGACGTGTATTATTCACTAGACTTGTGCGTTATATAATAGTTTGTGAAAAACGCACACAGGTGCACCTGTACGCTGCCACCGACAGGCACACACGTGCGGTTTTTAAATGCAAGCACGGACGCAATAAGAACCTAACAGGTTTTTAGGAGCGACAATTACTGAGAAGTCTGACACTATCAGACACTGCTGACTGACGTGTATTATTCACTAGACTTGTGCGTTATATAATGGTTTGTGAAAAACGCACACAAGTGCACCTGTACGCTGCCACCGACAGGCACACACGTGCGGTTTTTAAATGCAAGCACGGATGCAATAAGAACCTAACAGGTTTTTAGGAGCGACAATTACTGAGAAGTCTGACACTATCAGACACTGCTGACTGACGTGTATTATTCACTAGACTTGTGCGTTATATAATAGTTTGTGAAAAATGCACACAAGTGCACCTGTACGCTGCCACCGACAGGCACACACGTGCGGTTTTTAAATGCAAGCACGGACGCAATAAGAACCTAACAGGTTTTTAGGAGCGACAATTACTGAGAAGTCTGACACTATCTGGACTGTTTTAGACTGTGTACACCAGCCCCAGATATGATGAAGGCTGGTATACGGTCACCACTAGGAATGGCTATATACCCTGCCTGCCTGCCTGCCTGCCTGTATACTGCTACAATAGTCCTGACAAGGACTCTTCTGGTCACTAGCCTGTATTCCGACCTGGCTATACCCTGCCTGTATACAGCAACAATAGTCCTGAGAAGGACTCTGCTACTGTACTCCGACCTGGCTATACCCTGCCTGCCTGTATACAACTAGAATAGTCCTGAGAAGGACTTTTGGTCACACTGTTTGCAGCCCTGCTACGGAAATAGCTATAAAGGGCCGCAAACCTTTCCCTGAAGCAGCGACACTCTCCCTGCACTGACTGTCTGGATGGCTGTGAGCAGAGCACAGCGCGCCGGCCGGTATAAAGGCTCGGTCACGCTGTGCGGGCCGGCCAATCACTGCAATTCCACAACTAACAGGGCTGTGGTCTGCCAGCCAATCCCTGCATGAGGGCTGGCTCTCAAAAGAGCGCCCACATGCAGGGATGAAGACCACGAGTACAGCACGAGTATCGCGAGATTACTCGGTCCCCGCCGAGTAGCCCGAGTACAGTGATACTCGTGCGAGTACCGAGTAGTAACAAGCATGCTCGCTCATCACTAGCTATTTATACTCATCTTGCACTTGCCATGTTTGCTGGATATATTTCCAGGTGGATAGGTGGTTGTAGTTCTAGCTCTTGAGCTTATGGTTTACCCTCTTGTTAAATCCCAGATGTTTTTCCTGCAGAGAATTAGTGATAGATTCCCTTCCCAGTTCTCCAGTCTTTTCTCTAAGCTTGGGAGTGTGGGAAATTTCTCAAAATCTGTTTTTTCCTGGGTTCCTTTTATTTTCTTCTGTTTGTCCTGGGTAACTATATGAACACGTTCAAAGGCCTGTGCCTCATCCTCTAGTTACAGTCATATGAAAAAGTTTGGGCACCCCTATTAATGTTAACCTTTTTTTCTTTATAATGATTTGGGTTTTTGCAACAACTATTTCAGTTTCATATATCTATTAACGTATGGACTCAGTAATATTTCTAGATTGAAATGAGTTTTATTGTATTAACAGAAAATGTGCAATCCACATTTAAACACAATTTATCAGGTGCAAAAGTGTTACGAGGGGGACCCGGGGAAGCGTGCCAAGATGGGAAATGGACAGCTTCCGCCGGTCAAGGTCCACTGTGCGGTGTAAGGGACCGCTGCTATGGTCAGGAAAGAGTGAGCGGGTTGCTACTAGTGATCGTCTGGAACGTCACAGACGATCTATGTACACCGGTACGCCCTAACCCGTGAGGGTTGTATGGCTCGGGGACGCACAGAGGTGCCCACGCACGTGTGCTTTCAATAACCAGGTGAGTCCGGTGGAGACTCGAGGAGCTCACCTGGGACAGGAACACGGCCTGTTGAAGGAGATACTGCCGGAGCAGCAAGGCAGGAACACGGCCTGCAAACCAGGTGCTGCCTGAGCAGCAAGGGCAAAGCCCACGAAAGACAATGACGTCTGTACAGTGGCGTGGCAGCACGCTGCCAGACATCCAAACATAGAAGGACGGTCGCGCGCCGCCATGATGGCAGGAGGGGTTTTTATGGAGATGTAGCTCCAGCCAAGGGCGGGCGCGAGACGGATGTGACCCAATCATGATCTGTGACGTCCTGGCCCGGCCAGTCAAGATTCAGCACATCACCAGCCTCGTTATCTGGCCGTGTGATACCAGTGAGCAAATCAGAAGACGTCACGTGGGGCACATGCTCAACCTCCTGCCTCTGGGTCATAAAGGCGGGATCTTCGGTTTCACAATGTGCAGAGCTAAGGGAAGTCTTGCTGCTTCCCTGAGCATCTATCCTTTGCACACTGTGCAACCACTCCGACCCTCTGCGATGCTGAGCAGGACGACACGTGGCAGGCAAGGGATGGGAGACCACTCCATTCCTTACAAGGAGTAAACCACTAGGTGTCACCCTTCTGCTGCATCTAGGAGGAGGAAACTCCTGCAGTCTCCCAGGCCTTTGGCGCTGCTGAGCAAGAGGGCTCGCGGCAGACAAGGAATGGGGGACCACCTCATTCCTTGCAAGAGGAGAGCCACGAGATGTAACATTACCCCCCTCGTCTAGGGCCCCCCCCGCCGCCTGTGCTCAAAGGCTGCTACCAAACCCGGAGCGTGGACATGATCCTCCAATTCCCAGGTCCTATGCTTCGGTCCACGACCGACCCACTCCACGAGGAAGTACCTCTTGCCCTGAACGATTTTTGTTTTAACCAACCTCGCTACTTCAGGGTTGTCGGACGAGGAGTCGGCTGTCGGCCACCAATCATGCCTGGCCTCTAGAACTCTGGTCCTTTTGGACCTGAAGAGGCCCACGACCTTGGAGGTATGGTCCCAGGAAAGTACATCGTTCCGTAACCTAGGGGGAACGAGGGTCTGGCCAGGTGGCACCAGGTCTAGGGGAGTGGGTGACCCGGTGGTCCCGAGGTGTTCTTTACATGACCCTGCCCAGGACGAGATCTCCCCTGTTGTCCAGTTGAGTATCGGAGCATGCCGTTTCAACCAGGGGAGTCCTAGTAGGATCTCATCCGTCCCTTCTGGAAGCACCAGAAAGGACACCTGCTCATGGTGGCCTGGTGGTACATCCATCCTGAGAGGGACGGTGATCTGGGTAATGGGTTTGGTAAGTAGGGACCCGTTGACTACCTGGACACTGATTGGTTTAGGCAACAGGACCAGGGGAACAGAGTACCTAGTTGCCAGGGAGGCTGAAATGAAATTGCTGTCAGCGCCAGTGTCTAAGCAAGCCAGGGCAGGGAAGACAGTGGTGCCGAACTGCAACTGGGCGCTGAGGGTTAATTTAGAAGGAGAGGCAGCGTCTAGGGCTCCTCCTCTGATGGAAACCAGACTTTGTCTCTTTTCCGATGGTTTTGAACATCGGGTAGCTACATGTCCCCTCTGCCCACAGGCAAAGCAAACGACCGGCGGCCGAGAGCCTGTGGTAGAGGAGACCACCTTGGAGACTTCCATGGGCTCCACAGAGTCATCAACAGAACTGGCTGGGAGACTGGTCTGGTGGGGAAGGAGAGTCAGAGGCTCTGTAGGCCAGGTAGACGTGGGTGCTGAAGAGACCTCGAGCCTCCGCTCCGCGTGGCGGATGTCTATGCGAGAAGCAAGCCGTATCAAGGCCTCTAAGGTGGTCGGCACATCACGCGTGGCCAGTGCGTCTTTGACGAACCCTGCCAGACCCTCCCAGAACACAGGGACAAGGACTTTATCTGGCCAGTCCAGCTCTGCGGCGAGTGTCCTGAACTGCACCGCAAAGTCCCCGACTGAAGTGGACTTTTGCCGAAGGCGTAGGAGTCGCAGCGCGGAGTCGTGGGTGACTTGAGGCCCGAGGAACACCTTTCTCATGGCCTCAAGATAAACTGGAAGGTGATTCACCACCCGATCTCCGCGCTCCCACAACGGCGTGGACCATTTTAGCGCTCTCCCTGTGAGCAGGGACTGGACGAATGCTACTTTCGCCTTCTCAGTAGCATAAAGAGTGGCGGACATCTCCAAGTAGGTGGTAACCTGGTTTATGAAACCACGGCACTCGGAGCTGTCCCCGTTGAAGCGCTCTGGGAGCGCAAGGCGAGGTGACTTTCCGCTCAATTCCACAGCCTGAGTAGCCGCTTGGGTGGCAATTGTCGCTAGAGCAGCCTTATCGGGGGAAGACCGCTCCACAGCTGCCAATCGTGACTCCAACTGCTGCACATAACGCAGCAACTGCTGCTGCTCTTCTGCCATAGCCAGACCTTTGGCGCGACCGTAATGTTACGAGGGGGACCCGGGGAAGCGTGCCAAGATGGGAAATGGACAGCTTCCGCCGGTCAAGGTCCACTGTGCGGTGTAAGGGACCGCTGCTATGGTCAGGAAAGAGTGAGCGGGTTGCTACTAGTGATCGTCTGGAACGTCACAGACGATCTATGTACACCGGTACGCCCTAACCCGTGAGGGTTGTATGGCTCGGGGCTTCTCGTACGGTGTACCTGTTGCACGGGGACGCACAGAGGTGCCTACGCACGTGTGCCAGCGGGAGTCACAGGATATGGCACGAGGGTAGCACAGAGGTGCCCACGCACGTGTGCTTTCAATAACCAGGTGAGTCCGGTGGAGACTCGAGGAGCTCACCTGGGACAGGAACACGGCCTGTTGAAGGAGATACTGCCGGAGCAGCAAGGCAGGAACACGGCCTGCAAACCAGGTGCTGCCTGAGCAGCAAGGGCAAAGCCCACGAAAGACAATGACGTCTGTACAGTGGCGTGGCAGCACGCTGCCAGACATCCAAACATAGAAGGACGGTCGCGCACCGCCATGATGGCAGGAGGGGTTTTTATGGAGATGTAGCTCCAGCCAAGGGCGGGCGCGAGACGGATGTGACCCAATCATGATCTGTGACGTCCTGGCCCGGCCAGTCAAGATTCAGCACATCACCAGCCTCGTTATCTGGCCGTGTGATACCAGTGAGCGAATCAGAAGACGTCACGTGGGGCACATGCTCAACCTCCTGCCTCTGGGTCATAAAGGCGGGATCTTCGGTTTCACAATGTGCAGAGCTAAGGGAAGTCTTGCTGCTTCCCTGAGCATCTATCCTTTGCACACTGTGCAACCACTCTGACCCTCTGCGATGCTGAGCAGGAGGACACGTGGCAGGCAAGGGATGGGAGACCACTCCATTCCTTACAAGGAGTAAACCACTAGGTGTCACCCTTCTGCTGCATCTAGGAGGAGGAAACTCCTGCAGTCTCCCAGGCCTTTGGCGCTGCTGAGCAAGAGGGCTCGCGGCAGACAAGGAATGGGGGACCACCTCATTCCTTGCAAGAGGAGAGCCACGAAATGTAACACAAAAGTATGGGCACTCTTATCAATTTCTTGATTTGAACACTCCTAACTACTTTTTACTGACTTACTAAAACACTAAATTAGTAGTGATGAGCGAGTACTAAAAAGCTCGGGTGCTCGAAGCTCGGGCCGAGCCTCCCAAGATACTCGTGTACTCGGCCCGAGCAACGAGCCCAATGTTATCCTATGGGAGACCCGAGTATTTTTGTGAAATGACCCCCCGACAGCATGGAGAAACCCTAAAAATGTCACAAAAGTCTCAGAAGAGTGCTCAAATGACATGGCAACAGCATGGGGAAGACCCCTTGAAGCATTTATCACTCAAAAGTCACAGCTGTGAACAATTTTGTCCGCGTTTCACGCCATTTTTACGGACTCACCAGAAAACCTTCCAAAATGACCCCAAAATGATTTTTCATGGCAGAAATGTTAAGGGCACATACCCAATAGTGAGATAGAGCTGGTGTATGTTACTTTTTGAGATTAATACATGAAAGATTTTACGTGAAAACATTGTGTGGCACTCCGATGTCCCTGAGAAGAGACGTACATGAAGGCCTCTTGAGTCTAATGTGCCCATTTTGAGGAAGTGAGTCTTTGTAGTATTTTCCTTTGCCAGGGCAGTCCAAAATTGTGAGGTTCACCAATGCCCCTGCATAGAGACGTGCATGAGGGCCTGTAAACCTGAAGTGCCCATTGGATGGAAGTGGGTGTATTATAGTATAGCCCTTTGGCAGGGCAGCCAAAAATTGGGAGGCTCCACGTTGTCCCTGGGTAGAGACGTGCATGAGGGCCTGTAAACCTGAAGTGCCCATTGGAAGGAAGTGGGTGTATTATAGTATAGCCCTTTGGCAGGGCAGCCAAAAATTGGGAGGCTCCACGTTGTCCCTGGGTAGAGACGTGCATGAGGGCCTCAAAACATTAAGTGTCCATTGTCAGGAAGTGGGTGTATTATAGTATAGCCCTTTGGCAGGGCAGCCAAAAATTGGGAGGCTCCACGTTGTCCCTGGGTAGAGACGTGCATGAGGGCCTCAAAACATTAAGTGTCCATTGTCAGGAAGTGGGTGTATTATAGTATAGCCCTTTGGCAGGGCAGCCAAAAATTGGGAGGCTCCACGTTGTCCCTGGGTAGAGACATGCATGAGGGCCTGTAAACCTGAAGTGCCCATTGGAAGGAAGTGGGTGTATTATAGTATAGCCCTTTGGCAGGGCAGCCAAAAATTGGGAGGCTCCACGTTGTCCCTGGGTAGAGACGTGCATGAGGGCCTCAAAACATTAAGTGTCCATTGTCAGGAAGTGGGTGTATTATAGTATAGCCCTTTGGCAGGGCAGCCAAAAATTGGGAGGCTCCACGTTGTCCCTGGGTAGAGACGTGCATGAGGGCCTCAAAACATTGTTCCCATTGCAAAGGAGCGGGTCTCCTGTCGTTGTAATGTCCATTCTGCAAAGAATGGGCGAAAAAATTTACCACTGGGGGTATACCTGAAACAAAGGCCTAAGTATTGCAATTTGTAACGGTCATCATCATGGTGGCGCATGAGGAGAAGGAGGAGCAGTCCAGCGATTATCCAAAGTCCAGAAGTGTGTACCCATGGGTGAGTGGAGGTACATGGCAAACTTTAAATTCCGCTCTCATTTGCTGGTGGTGTGGTGAAGTCTGGCCCAATCCAACCCTTGTTCATCTTGATAAGAGTCAGCCTGTCAGCATTTTCAGTTGACAGGCGGGTGCGTTTATCTGTAATGATTCCACCTGCGGCACTAAAAACACGCTCTGACAAAACGCTAGCAGCAGGGCAGGCCAGGACTTCCAAGGCATAGAGAGCCAATTCATGCCACGTGTCCAGCTTGGATACCCAATAATTGTAAGGCACAGAGGAATGTCGGAGTACAGTTGTTCGATCTGCAAGGTACTCCTTCAGCATCTGGGCAAACTTAGGATTTCTTGTGGCACTACCCCGCACCTCAGGGGCTGTGGTACGTGAGGGGCTGAGAAAACTGTCCCACATCTTAAAGACTGTTCCCCTACCTCTGGCGGATTGGACTTGTGCCTCTCTCGGCTGTACGCCTCGGTTGTCCACTGATTCCTGACCTATGCCGCTAGCGTTTTGTGAGGGGAATGCTTTGCCTACTTCCGTGACTATGGCCTTCCGGAACTGCTGCATTTTGGTTGACCTCTCCTCCACGGGAATAAGAGGCAAAAAGTTCTCCTTGTAGCGTGGGTCTAACAGTGTTACCAACCAGTAATGATTGTCGGCCAAGATGTTCTTAACGCGAGGGTCACGAGACAGGCAGCTTACCATAAAGTCAGCCATGTGCGCCAGACTCTTAACAGCCAGGACTTCAGTAGCCTGACCAACAAGATGACTGAACATGCTGTCCTCCTCCTCCTCCTCCTCATCTACCCTGTCCTCTGGCCAGCCACGCTGAACCGAGGATATGACTGGTGTGCATGTCATATCCTCAATTTGGCCGGAGAGTTGCTCCATGTCTTCATCCTCCTCTTCGTCATAGTCCTCCACTGCACGTTGTGATGAGACGAGGCTGGGCTGTGTGTTATCATCACCCACACCCACTACTGTTTCTTGCTGCAACTCATCGCGCTCCGCCTGCAATGCATCATGTTTGTTTTTCAGCAGAGACCGTTTTAGAAGGCAGAGTAGCGGTATGGTGACGCTAATAATGGCGTCATCACCACTCACCATCTTGGTGGAGTCCTCAAAGTTTTGGAGGATGGTACATAGGTCTGACATCCATCTCCACTCCTCAGGTGTTATGTGTGGAGTTTGACCCATTTCCCGACGGCTTAGGTGATGCAGGTACTCAACAACTGCCCTCTTCTGCTCACATATCCTGACCAACATGTGCAGAGTTGAATTCCAACGCGTGGGGACATCACACACCAGTCTGTGAGCCGGAAGATGCAAACTGCGCTGAAAGCCGGCAAGGCCGGCTGAAGCAGTAGGTGACTTTCGAAAATGTGCAGACAGGCGGCGAACTTTTACCAGCAGATCAGACAGCTCTGGGTATGACTTTAGAAACCGCTGAACCACGAGGTTGAGCACATGGGCCACGCATGGGACATGTGTCAGCTGGCCTCGCCTCAAAGCCGCCACCAGGTTCCGGCCATTGTCACACACGACCTTTCCTGGCTTTAGGTTCAGAGGTGTGAGCCAGTGATCTGCCTGCTGTTTCAGAGCTGTCCACAGCTCTTCTGCATTGTGGGGTTTGTCACCTATGCAGATTAGCTTCAGCACAGCCTGTTGCCGCTTCGCCGAGGCAGTGCTGCAGTGCTTCCAGCTTGTGACTGGTGTGGAGGGTACAGTGGATGAGGATGCGCAGGAGGAGGAGGAGGAGGCTGAAGAGCATGACATTCCGGAGCTGTAGAGTGTGGGTGAAACACTGACTGAGGTAGGGCCTGCAAACCTTGGTGTGGGAAGGACGTGTTCCGTCCCTCGCTCAGACTGGGTCCCAGCTTCCACAATATTAACCCAGTGTGCCGTCAACGAGATGTAGTGGCCTTGCCCACAAGCACTTGTCCACGTGTCTGTGGTTAGGTGGACCTTGGGTGAAACAGCGTTGTTCAGGGCACGTGTGATGTTTTGTGACACGTGGTTATGCAACGCGGGGACGGCACACCGGGAGAAATAGTGGCGGCTGGGGACCGAGTAACGTGGGACAGCTGCCGCCATCAGGTCGCGGAATGCTTCTGTCTCCACCAGCCTAAAAGGCAACATTTCCAGCGCAAGCAGTCGCGAAATGTTAGCATTTAGAACTGTGGCATGTGGGGTGTTGGCAGTGTATTTGCGCCTGCGTTCAAAGGTTTGCTGAATGGATAACTGAACGCTGCGCTGGGACAAGGACGTGCTTGATGATGGTGTTCTTTCTGCGTAGGCAACTGCAGGTGCAGGAGTGGAGGAGGCTTGTTCGCAGGCAGCATGGACAGGGGATTGGCTCGCATGCACAACCAGCGAAGACGTAGCAGTGACATCAGCAAGCACTGCTCCTCGACTCTGTTGTACTTCCCACAAAGTCGGGTGCTTGGCTGACATGTGCCTGATCATGCTGGTGGTGGTCAGGCTGCTAGTTTTGGTACCCCTGCTGATGCTGGCACGGCAGGTGTTGCAAATGGCCTTTTTTGAATCATCTGGATCCAACTTAAAAAACTGCCAGACTCGGGAAGACCTAACATTTGTACAGGCACCTTGTGTCGTCGTGTTGTTCCGGGGAACAGTTGCCTGACTTCTGCCTGGGGCCACCACCCTGCTTCTTACTGCCTGTTGTGATGCTACGCCTCCCTCCCCCTGTGCACTGCTGTCCTCGCTCTGCATATCCTCCTGCCAGGTTGGGTCAGTTACTGGATCATCCACCACGTCGTCTTCCTCTTCCGCACCCTGCTCCTCCTCCTGACTTCCTGACAATTGTGTCTCATCATCGTCCACCACTTGTTGAGACACGTTGCCAACTTCGTGAGAACGTGGCTGCTCAAATATTTGGCCATCTGTACAGACGATCTCCTCATGACCCACTTCAATATGAGCTGGCGAGAGGCCAGAATGTGTGAATGGAAACGTGAACAGCTCTTCCGAGTGTCCAAGTGTGGGATCATTAATGTCCGAGGAGGACGTGTACTCAGCCTGGTGGTAGGAAGGAGGATCAGGTTCAGAAATGTGCGGTGCAGTATCACGGCTACTGACACTTGACCGTGTGGAAGACAGAGTGTTTGTGGTGGTGCCAATCTGACTGGAAGCATTATCTGCTATCCAACTAACAACCTGTTGACACTGGTCTTGGTTCAAGAGCGGTGTACTGCTGCGGTCCCCAAGAATTTGGGACAGGACGTGCGAGCGACTAGATGTGGCCCTTTGTTGTGGCGAAATTAGAGCTTGCCCACGACCTCGGCCTCTGCCTGCACCACCATCACGTCCACTTCCTTGTTCCTTGCCAATGCCCTTGCGCATTTTGCAATGCTGTGCACTGCTGACGTGTATATTCACTACTTGTGCGTTATATCAAAGTTTGTGGAAATTGCACACAAGTGCACCTGTACGCTGCCACCGACAGGCACACACGTGCGGTTTTAAAAACCAAGCACGGACGCAATAAGAACCTAACAGGTTTTTTTGGGGAGCGACAATTACAGACAAGTCAGACACTATCTGGACTGTTTTACACTGTGTACACCAGCCCCAGATATGATGAAGGCTGGTATACGGTCACCACTACCCTGCCTGCCTGCCTGCCTGTATACTGGTACAATAGTCCTGACAAGGACTCTTCTGGTCACTAGCCTGTATTCAGACCTGGCTATACCCTGCCTGTATATAGCAACAATAGTCCTGAGAAGGACTCTGCTACTGTACTGCGACCTGGCTATACCCTGCCTGCCTGTATACAACTAGAATAGTCCTGAGAAGGACTTTTGGTCACACTGTTTGCAGCCCTGCAACTGAAAAAGCTATAAAGGGCCGCAAAGCTTTCCCTGAATCAGCGACACTCTCCCTGCACTGACTGTCTGGATAGCTGTGAGCAGAGCACAGCGCGCCGGCCGGTATAAAGGCTCGGTCACGCTGTGCAGGCCGGCCAATCACTGCAATTCCACAACTAACAGGGCTGTGGCATTGCAGTGGTCTGCCAGCCAATCCCTGCATGAGGGCTGGCTCTCAAAAGAGCGCCAACATGCAGAAATGAAGACCACGAGTACAGCACGAGTATCGCGAGATTACTCGGTCCCCGCCGAGCAGCCCGAGTACAGCGATACTCGTGCGAGTACCGAGTAGTTACAAGCATGCTCGCTCATCACTATAAATTAGTTTTGTAACATCATTGAGCTTTGAACTTTATAGACAGGTGTATCCAATCATGAGAAAAGGTATTTAAGGTGGCCACTTGCAAGTTATTCTCCTATTTGAATCTCCTATGAAGAGTGGCATCATGGGCTCCTCAAAACAACTCTCAAATGATCTGAAAACAAAGATTATTCAACATAGTTGTTCAGAAGAAGAATAAAAAAAATTGTCTTAGAGATTTAAACTGTCAGTTTCTACTGTGAGGAACATAGGAAGGAAATGGAAGAACACAGGTACAGTTCTTGTTAAGCCCAGAAGTGGCAGTCCAAGAAAAATATCAGAAAGGCAGAGAAGAAGAATGGTGAGAACAGTCAAGGACAATCCACAGACCACCTCCAAAGACCTGCAGCATCATCTTGCTGCAGATGGTGTCAATGTGCATCGGTCAACAATACAGCGCACGTTGCACAAGGAGAAGCTGTATGGGAGAGTGATGCGAAAGAAGCTGTTTCTGCAAGTACGCCAAAAACAGAGTCGCCTGAGGTATGCAAAAGCACATTTGGACAAGCCAATTACATTTCGGCAGAAGGTCCTGTGGACTGATGAAAAAAAGATTGAGTTGTTTGGTCATACAAAAAGGCGTTATGCATGGAGGCAAAAAATCACGGCATTCCAAGAAAAGCACTTGCTACCCACAGTAAAATTTGGTGGAGGTTCAATCATGCTTTGGGGCTGTGTGGCCAATACCGGCACCGGGAATCTTGTTAAAGTTGAGGGTCGCATGGATTCAACTCAACATCAGCAGATTCTTGACAATAATGTCCAAGAATCAGTGACAAAGTTGAAGTTACGCAGGGAATGGATATTTCAGCAAGACAATGATCCAAAACACTGCTCCAAATCTACTCAGGCATTCATGCAGAGGAACAATTACAATGTTCTGGAATGGCCATCCTAGTCCCCAGACCTGAATATCATTGAAATCTGTGGGATGATTTGAAGCGTGCTGTTCATGCTCGGCAACCATCAAATTTAACTGAACTGGAATTGTTTTGTAAACAGGAATGGTCAAATATACCTTCATCCAGGATCCAGGAACTCATTAAAAGCTACAGGAAGCGACTAGATGCTGTTATTTTTCCAAAAGGAGGATCTACAAATAATTAATGTCACTTTTATGTTGAGGTGCCCATACTTTTGCACCGGTCAAATTTTGTTTAAATGCGGGTTGCACATTTTCTGTTAGTACAATAAACCTCATTCCAATCCAGAAATATTACTCAGTCCATCAGTTACTAGATATATGAAACTGAAATAGCTGTTGCAAAAACTCAAATTGTTATAAAGAATAAAGGTTAACATTAATAGGGGTGCCCAAACTTTTTCATATGACTGTATGTGTACTGTTTATTTTCTGTTATCCCTGTTTTTGTGTTCCAAATTGATTAGAGTTAGGGAGCAGTTAAGGACACTCAGGGTCAGCCGATATTGTGTGGGTGCACCATTTTATATTCATAGGGTGCCAACCACCATGGTCAGACAGGGACAAATCAAGGTCAGATTAGGGATTATTGTTGACTGAATAGGGACCTGTTGTTACGGGGGGACCAGCAGATTAGGACCAGGGGGTATATATCCTAATCGCCAGTCGGGGCCCACCGTGCTCCAGATGACAAAGGAGCTGCTGGCACCTGAGGGTTAGGCGGAGATTATAGAGCTGAATGGCTCTGAGATAACCCAGGAACTCTGGGAACCGGTCCCGTGTGTTGGGACACGTCAGACCGGACGACAACCCGATTAGCGTTTTGGTGCACCTAGCACTACACCAACCACATGTGCAGGAAACACGTGAGGCTGGGTGGTAACCAGGTAGCGTTGACCGGAAGACCGCCACGAAAGCGCCCTGTCGGCCACGTGTGTAGGACACGTCAGGCCGAGCGGTCCCCCAATTAGCGTTTCTGGCCACCTCTCGCCTGGCCACGTGTGTGTAGGACACGTCAGGCCAGATGGGTACACCAGTAGCGTTGACCGGGAAGCCGAGGAGGATAAGGAACACCCTGTTAACTCCACAGGGGTCCTGAGGTACGCTGTCCGTGCGCAGAGGGGGCACAACCGGACAGGTGGCGCAGCAGGTGCATTGTCCGTGTGCGTAGGGGGCACAATCGGACAGGTGGCGCAGCAGGTGCGTTGTCCGTGTGCGTAGGAGGCACAATCGGACAGGTCGCGCAGCAGGTGCATTGTCCGTGTGCGTAGGGGGCACAATCGGACAGGAAGCACAGCAGCCGCAGCCCAGTTAATGCCACTGGGCTGCTATAGCAAAGACTGGAACGGCAGGAGGGAAGCACGGCGCCTGACCCTGATGTGCCAAGCCACGAATCTTGGCGTGACAGGCACCGTTCGCCTAACCCTACCTACCGCTTCCCAACATAGGCTTATACCGCAATGAGGCTCTAACATGGAGGTGTGCTCTGACTGAGCAAAAGTGAAGACTGCGCACCTCCATGTTGTCTCCAGCCCCTTTTATAACCTGGGTCCGCCCCAAACACTTCACCAGTCATCGTCTGACGACCAATACTGAGGTGCCAGATCATAGGGGCGGGCCTCTGCGAGCCAGTCCGGAGTTGCCACGTCATCAGGACACCTGACACCCTCTGCCCTATCAGGGCCTGCCACCTCACGGACATGCTCAGTGAGGTCCTTACCAGCCCTAGCCTCTGGTGCACTAAGTGCCTGAGCATGCCCAGTAGCCTGAGCAACAGGCTCAGAATGCAGACTATCAGTTTGAGCATGCTCACTAGGCAAAACACCGGGCTTAGACTCTGGCTGGGGTAAATCGGCGCACGCATGCGCACTAGCCGCCTCTCCATACTTAGACGTGGTGGAAGGAACACCCAACTGGACAACCCGAGGCACGGCCAAGAACGGCAGCCGGCGCCTTGGCGCAACAGGAACCGCAGCAGGCTGCTTGCGGCTATGGCGATGCCGGTTCGTAACAGTACCCCCCCTCTAGTGGCCCTCCCACTTGAATGGTCTATAGTCGCCACAGATACCACTGAGCGACGGGCGGAAGATGGAGACATGCGGTGGGAGCTACAAGACTCGCTCCACCGCGTAATCACCCCAGACGACCAGTCGATATGTGGGGAATGTTGCTTCAACCAAGGAATACCCAGCAGAATATCATCTGCACCCTTAGGGAGAACCAGAAATGAAATGGTCTCCCTATGCCCAGACGACATGGTAAGGGTAATGGGCACTGTCCGCTGGTGAATTACCTTGGGCAACAAGGACCCATCCAATACACGGACTCTCACTGGCCTTGGCATTTGCACCAGTGGGATGGCATGCCGCTGGGCAAAAGAGGAGGAGATGAAACTATCCCCAGCACCTGTGTCCACACTTGCCCTTGTGGACCATGTTGACCCCTTAAAGGAAATGGATGCGGGAAACGTCACCCTAATGGATGACGCAGAGTCCAGTCTACCTTCAGCTATGATCACCAATCGCGGTCACTTACCCTGACGCTTTGGGCAACGGTTGGCATAATGACCATACTGCTCACACGCGAAACAGGAAATGCCCTTGCGACTCGAAGACCTAGCAACACCAACCCTAGCGATGTCCATAGGGACAGAGATGTCCTCTAAGGGAGGTGCAGTAGGAGAGACCACTACAGTGGCTGAACGACCCTCTGACCTGCGCTCCAGCTGAGGTTCGGAGGTCCGCAGGTCAATGCGGGTAGCCAGAGTCATGAGGCCCTCAAGGGTAGTTGGTACCTCACGCGACACTAATGCGTCCTTCACGTGGGAGGGTAATCCCCTCCAGAACAGTGGAATGAGAGTCCTCTCTGACCACCCCAGTTCTGCAGCAAGTGTCTTGAAACTCACAGCATATTGACTTGAGGAGGTACGCCCCTGCTCCAAAGTCAGTAGCTGTAGGGCCGAGTCGTGAGTGACCTGAGGCCCCAGGAACACTTGTCGCAAGGACTCCAAAAACTCCTTAGAGTCCTGTACTACGGGGTCATTCCTCTCCCACAATGGTGTAGCCCACTCCAGTGCTCTATCAGAGAGCAAGGAGATGATAAACCCCACCTTCGACCTCTCTGTACGAAACTGTGCAGCCAACAGCTCTAGATGGACTGAGCACTGGTTCACGAATCCCCTACATGCCTTGCTGTTCCCTGTAAACTTGTTGGGCAGCGAGAGGTGAGGGAGGGTTGGAGTAGGCTTGGTGACTGACACCATTGCAGCCACTTGAGCCACCACATCATCCATATCAGCAGCAAGAGCAAACTTCTCCAGAGACCTCACTCTGGCATCAAGCTGCAGCATGAACTGACGTAGCTGCTCCATCTCCGCCATGCCAGCCAGACCCAGGCACAGTCTTACTGTTACGGGGGGACCAGCAGATTAGGACCAGGGGGTATATATCCTAATCGCCAGTCGGGGCCCACCGTGCTCCAGATGACAAAGGAGCTGCTGGCACCTGAGGGTTAGGCAGAAACTATAGAGCTGGATGGCTCTGAGATAAACCAGGAACTCTGGGAACCGGTCACGTGTGTTGGGACACGTCAGACCGGACGACAACCCGATTAGCGTTTTGGTGCACCTAGCACTACACCAACCACATGTGCAGGAAACACGTCAGGCTGGGTGGTAACCAGGTAGCGTTGACCGGAAGACCGCCACGAAAGCGCCCTGTCGGCCACGTGTCTAGGACACATCAGGCCGAGCGGTCCTCCGATTAGCGTTTCTGGCCACCTCTCGCCTGGCCACGTGTGTGTAGGACACGTCAGGCCAGATAGGTACACCAGTAGCGTTGACCGGGAAGTCGAGGAGGATAAGGAACACCCTGTTAACTCCACAGGGGTCCTGGGGTACGCTGTCCGTGTGCGTAGGGGGCACAATCGGACAGGTGGCGCAGCAGGTGCGTTGTCCGTGTGCGTAGGAGGCACAATCGGACAGGTGGCGCAGCAGGTGCATTGTCCGTGTGTGTAGGGGGCACAATCGGACAGGAAGCACAGCAGCTGCAGCCCAGTTAACGCCACTGGGCTGCTATAGCAAGACTGGAACGGCAGGAGGGAAGCACGGCGCCTGACCCTGATGTGCCGAGCCACGAATCTTGGCGTGACAGGCACCATTCGCCTAACCCTACCTACCGCTTCCCAACATAGGCTTATGCCGCAATGAGGCTCTAACATGGAGGTGTGCTCTGACTGAGCAAAAGTGAAGACTGCGCACCTCCATGTTGTCTCCAGCCCCTTTTATAACCTGGGTCCGCCCCAAACACTTCACCAGTCATCGTCTGACGACCAATACTGAGGTGCCAGATCATAGGTGCGGGCCTCTGCGAGCCAGTCCGGAGTTGCCACGTCATCAGGACACCTGACACCCTCTGCCCTATCAGGGCCTACCACCTCACGGACATGCTCAGTGAGGTCCTTACCGGACCTAGCCTCTAGTGCACTAAGTCCCTGAGCATGCCCAGTAGCCTGAGCAACAGGCTTAGAAAGCAGACTATCAGTTTGAGCATGCTCACTAGGCAAAACACCGGGCTTAGACTCTGGCTGGGGTAAATCGGCGCACGCATGCGCACTAGCCGCCTCTCCACACTTAGATGTGGTGGAAGGAACACCCAACTGGACGACCCGAGGCACGGCCAAGAACGGCAGCCGGCGCCTGGGCGCAACAGGAACCGCAGCAGGCTGCTTGCGGCTATGGCGACGCCGGTTCGTAACACCTGTTGGGCACAGGTGTTGTGATTCTCCAGTTTTGTATGGAACCCATCTGAGTGTGTGGACATCGTTGTAACATTATAGCCACCCCATTAATGTGTGCCGGGGTGTCAGCATAGATCTGGTGGATGCTCTGGATGCACAACTTCAAACCTTGTGGAAATTGTGGACATGAAGCATCATCAACAACTCTCTAGTTGTAATGACGGAGTGGAACTCAAGGTAAAGTTGCTGCATTGCTTCAACGTCGATAGAAGTAACTTTTAAATTTTTTCTGCCTCATGCAAATTATCCTTTCACCTCCTCTCTTCTAGCTTTGTTTGTGGATTCAGGTTCTACTTTGAAAGTGATTGGTCATAACTTTGCTGTAGATTGTTTTTATGATTTCTCTCTTAATCTACTCTTTCTCATTCATGTTTCTGCTATTAATAACTCTCCTCTTTCACAAAATCACGTTACTATGAAGGTTGAGAATGTCTATATGAAGGTAGGAGGGTTACACACAAAATCTATTTCATTTATGGTTCTACCTTCTCTACATGTAAAGTTGGTACTGGGCCTGCCATTATTATTTAAATACAATCCGGACATCAGTTGGAGGACCCAAGAGGTTAAGTTATGGGGTGACTGACTCCTGCTTTTCTTGATGTCTGTTGGGATCCTTGGCTCCTGTAATTTGTTGCCCCGGATCTATGAATGTTAAGGCTGATGTTTTGTCTCAAAGAATTGTCCCAGATGTGAGGGACAAAGAGCTATTCAGGGTTTTTGGTGAAATGGTGATCATGGGTGCTCTGAAAGCAGATCTCAGACAGCACATTCAGAATGCTCAGTACAGTGCCCCAGTAATTTTACCTATGAACACAATTTATATAACAATATCTTTACTAGTAGATCCTCTTAAAGAAATGCATGTTTCCATTTTAGCAGAGCAGCCAGATAAATAATTAAAAAAAAATGGCATGTGATCCCTCCTATTTTGATACCGAGCCAAAATAAAACTAACAGCTTATGGCTGGTATTCTCAGTCTGGGGAGGCCCATGGTTATTGTGCCCACCCAGCCTACAAATAGCATCCTGCAGCCGCCCAGAATTGTTGCATCCATTAGATGCAACAATCTCAGTACTTTACCTTGCTCATCCCGAATTACCTGGTGAGGTTCAAATCAGGTTGATATAATGGGTTAGGGACAGTTCCCCACTGCCACTAAGCCCTAGATTAGTAATAGGAGAAACACCAAAAAATCCCTTTATTTGAAATAAAATACAAAAAACCCCACCTTATTTCACCCCTTTATAAACCCCCTAAACACCCAGATCTGACGTAATCCACACAAGGTCCAACAGCAATCCTGGCTCTGCTATATCCTGCAGTTGCAGTGTAGGGGCATAGAACATGACCACCCACTGCGGCTGCAGGCAGAGACTGGCTGAGTCGCAGCTGTGAGCGGTGACATCACTAAGTTTATGTGTGGTCACAGCTGGAAGTTCCCACAGTATCCCACCTGTAACCGCAGGAAAACTCACCTCAGGTGAACTGATTGAACTCAGTGACCTCACCTCAGGTGAACTGAGTTCAATCAGACCTGCGTCTCCTTGCAGAAAACCAATTTTCTTTTGCCAAGAGGTGCAGATTTGGTGCTGAAATTTATATATCATATTCCTGCATCAAATCTGCATCTTCTGGCAAAAAACCTGCATCAAAATGCAATGTGGTTTTGAAGAGGTATTGATGCAATTTTTTTTCCAGGAGATGCGGATTTAGTTCTGGAATATGGTGTATAAATTTCAGCACCAAATCTGAATTTCTTGGCAAAAAAGGCACAAAAATATTTTTGATGCCGCTTCAGAATGGTCTTCTGTGAGGAGATGAAAATTTTATGCTGAAATGTCTTCCCCAGATATCTACACCAAATTTTATCTCCTGGCAAGAAGGCAGAACACTGTATCGAAACGGAGTCAAAACCGTTTTTGTGAGGGGTTTTTTGCCAGGAGATGCAAATTTGGTGCTGAAATGTGCACACCAAATTCCTGCACCAAATATACATCTCCGGGCAAATAACCCCGCATCAATATTGCATCAAAACCGCATCACGTTAAATGCATTTTTTTTGCGAGAAGATGCAGATTTGGGGATGGAATTTGGTATATAAATTTCAGCACCAAATCTGCATTTCTCGGCAAAAAAAATGTGGTTTTCTCCCAGGAGATGCAGGTCTCATTGAACTGAATGACTTCACCTGAGGTGAGGTCCTGAGTTCAATAAGGTCAGCTGATGTTAGTTTACCTTCCATGGGAACCTCCAGCTGTGACCACACATAAACTCAGTGATGTCACCGCGCACAGCGGTGGCTCAGTCAGTCTGTGCCTGAATCCACAGCATGTGGTCATGGTCTGTGCCATTGTGCTTTGACTTCAGTATGTAGCAGAACTAGGATTGTCGTGGGACCTTGTGTGGATTTTATCAGAACTCGGTGTTTGGGGCTAATAAATTGGAGAAAGTGGGTGTTTTTTTTTCCTTAATTTCAAATAAAGTATTATTTTGGTGTCTGTATTTATTTCTTTTCACTTACAGTATTAGCACTGGAGGGGCTCATAGATGCCTCACACTACTAATATAGGGCTTAGTTATAGCTGTGAGCTGTCATTAACCCCTTATATTACCCTAATTGCCACTTCACAAGGGCAATTGGGATGAGCCAGGTAAAGTGCTGGGATTGTCACATCTAATTGATGTGACAATCCTGGGCAGTTGCAGGCTGCTATTTTTAGGCTGGGTGGTGCCCAATAACCAGGGGCCTTCCAAGCCTGAGAATACCAGCCCCCAGCTGCCAGCTATGTTATGGCTAGGTATCAAAATTGGGGGATCAAAATTTATGGTATCCTGATGACACCCCCGCAACACCCACGCTACAGTGGATTTCACTACGATGACTTCACGAGTTCATCAGAGTTCATTTTGAACTCCAATGACCTCCTGGATGTCACTACACACACACTGCTTGCTGAATACTCATCTGACCCACGATGCTGTCCTCGGTGATGCTGTACCCAGGGCTGTCACCGTAATGTTCCGGCTTCCAGCTCTTCAGTGCAGTGAATATAATCAATGAAAATAATGAGTGGCGGTTAGAAACGTGAGACATCAGAGCTGAAGAAAACTGCACTGGATTCACGTGAATATAGAAAATCTTTTTATTTAAAAGAGCAGTGTTTTCTATGGTATGTGTCACACTGATGTCACATGGATCACATCAGTGTGTGATCCGTGTGACACCTGTGCTGCCAGAGAAAAAACGGACATGTCTTCGTGTGTGCATGCAAAGCAATGAGGTGTCACATGGTCCATGTGAAAAAATGGCCGTGTGAGTAACAGTATAGAATAACATGGGTACGTGTGGCATCCATGTTAAAAACGGATGTCACACATACCTGAAACACGGACGTCTGTAACTAGCCTTAAGCTGAATCTCCTCTATATCCTTAACTGTTTGATATCCATGGCAGTGGCTATGTATTTGGTCCTGGGGGACACTGAATTGGTGAGATGGTTTTGCCTTACTTTGGCCCTTGAACACAGATTGATACTATCTGAGAGTACAGTCCAACAAAGACAGTAATACTCTCTATCAATTGAAATCTATTTTAAAGTGCTGGTATATGGACAAAACATTCAACATCCAGAAATTAATTGAATTGGGGGAGAAAAAAAAACTATAATTCTTTTAGAAAAAGAACAGGTAAAGTAATTTTTTATCCAAAATCCATTAATTGAATAAAAATGCTGCTGAATATTTTTTAACGTTACCTTAGAAAATGCTACGGAAAATGACAAGTTCTTCTTAACATTTTAATGTAGCCTTAAGTGCAGTTACAAAGCAACTTATTGCTACCCAGGGGCTGTTGGATCAATTTCAGAAGAACAAAGGACCTTTTAGGATTTTTATAAGAAAAAATAAAATCACAAAATTATGCCTCTTCTTTTTTTTTTCATTTTTATTTTCACAAGCGAGACATCTTTTTGTTGAAGTCCTTTATCTGAAGCTTTGTATACATATTTTTAATCCTACACAAAAATGATAGGATGTCAAGAAGGATCTATAATAACACCATTTTTTTTATTTCACTTCAAAGACTTTGCAATTTCTGATCCATGTGACATTCACACTCCTTCAGGGTCAAACAACATCTTGCAGCCTTCATAAAATGATTAAATATTTTAAACAGCTCCTGCTTATACCTTCATCGCCCCATGAGACTGATACTGTTATCGTTTTTGTCAAAGGCAGTTTCCATCCACATTTGTCATTCTAGCTTGCATTTATGAGTTATCAATCGCCACGTCAAAATGCAAAATAACTGATGTTCTTTGGGCGGTATTGGATGGTCTATCCGGGGCTTTTAATCAATGCTGATTTTTATTTTCCATACCCATACATAAATCTTTACTATTCTGGGCCACACATAATGCATTTATACAAAGCACAGTGACAGGAGCAGTAGTTATATTATCAAACATTATACCTTGGGGCTAACTGAGTATCAAGGGCTTTCAAAAGGGAACACTGGGAATTACTGTGCAGAAGAGATGACTGCAGAGGAGAATGGAACGAATTGGTAGTTGCTCTGAATAAATCAAGATCATGCTGCATAATCTTTCCAGCTTACGTGCAACCCTAATTCCTTCACTAATGTTTTGAATCACTGATCATCTCTCTAAAGAGTTGTATAGCCATTTCACTGCTTGTATATAATTAGAAAGAAAAGCATATAAAAAGTTTGATTTCTTCAAATATGCATTTTTATCAACAGTACTTTGCAATGCACTGAATAAGAATTTAATGCAATACTTACAATCTATTGCTATTAAAATATGGTTAAAGAGAAACCTATGCCTAATTATAGCTTACTTATAATTAGTGCACTGGGAAGCATCATTGTACTACACAATATTGTAAGTTACATTTCCAACTGGATATACTTTGGTGCTACTCGTAGAACCCACAAGTTTCAAATACAATGCTTTTGTGTAGGAAATAGTCATCTCCGGAGTAAGAATGTATATCCACTTGGTGGCAGTAATGAACTACCTCTGTTAAACTAGTGTACATTTTAAAGTGCTATAGTACTACAACTAGTGGTGAGCGAGCGTGCTCACCACTGCTCATTACTCGATTGAGCATCTGTGTTTTGCCATTACTTAAGTACCGAGTATAATGGAAGTCAATCGGAAACTCAGATGCTAAAGGCTCGATCAAGTAACGAGCTGTGACGAGCACGCTTGCTCAGCACTAACTACAACATACATATACTGTATCTGCCAGTGTCAAGCTGTTTTTGGGTCAAAATTGAGAAAGTTTGCAGTCAAGATTAGAGATGGATTTAAATTCCACCCAAATTTTACAAAAAAATTTGCATCCTGGAGAATATTCATTCTTCTTTTTAATTCATCTTGCATAAATTCAGCAATATTGCCGATTGTGGCTGCCATCTTGCTGAATAATAGAAAACCTACAAATGTTGTAAAGAAAAAAATATTCATCACTACTTATCTTTTCGGTCACTCCAGCTGCTTCTTGCCTGTTTGATGATCCTCTGTGCTTCCGTCACACCTCATCTCCATCCTGATGTTCACTCTAGAAGCCAAGGATTTCAGCTGAAGTAGGCCTTCAAGTCCATTGCGCATGCCCTGGGGGCTACTCACGGTCAGACGTCCTGGTCTAGAGTGAACCCTGGACCAGAGATGTGACATTATGGAGTCATTAAGGATCAGATATCACTGTGAGCAGCGGGGGTGGCTGGAAGGGTGAGCAGTGTGCGGGGGCCGGGAGACCCCAGTGAATAATAGGAAACATTCATTGCTAATCCAATTTCCCAGTAAAATCTATGAATCCAGGAGAATGAGTACTGTGGAAGAAGAGTGCAATAGGGTTTTATCCAGTATAAAAATTAATTAAACAGGAAAAAGGAACTCATCTTTTGAGGTTGTGAAAGTCACAACCTCTGTGAGGCATGTAGTGGTATTAGCTGCAGCCCCGAAGTGTAGATTGTCAATCCAGTAGAGGAGGAAATCAGGTATATGCCACACTAACACTCCAATATTGATAAAATTATTCCTTTATTGTTTGTATAGGTCTACGCATTTCAGTCACTGTTCCTTTGTATGTCCTGATGAAGGAGATGGTTGTCTCTGAAACGCGTAGACCTATACAAACAATAAAGGAATAATTTTATCACTATTGAATGGAGTGTTATCGCGGCATATACCTGATTTCCTCCTCTACTGGATTGTCAGTAAAATCCATGTCGTTTGTCAAATTAAAATTTTGTCAAGTATGCTCATCTCCAGTTAGGATGAATTATTTCGGCTCCTGAGCTACTCTGAAGAGATCTTGTGATGCACCAGCCCATTTTACCATGGACTATAAAATGTGTAGACTGTGTGGAACAAAACACAAAACAGAATATACTTTATATATTACACAATAATAGTAGTATAATGAATAGCTTGTTTCTTAAAGTGGTATTACACAAATTAAAATATAAGGTTTATTCCCGTTTGTTCCTCCTCATTTCTTTTCACTGAGAGCATACATTAAATACTATAGTGCATGTTATATGTGTGGTGGTCTGAATAAGAAAATAGATACATGTCTGACTTTACGCCATAACGTGCCCATTCATGTGAATGAGTCACTCTTGGAAAGTGCTATCAGTTTTCACTGAAAGGTTGTAAAGGCCCATTTACATGCAACGGCAATGCTAACGAGATGTTGTTGGGGGTCACAGAATTTGTGATGCAGATCCGGCCTCGTTGGCGACGACGTTGCGTTTAACGCCTACGAGCGAGTGTTAACGATCAAAAATACTCACCTAATCGTTGATCGTTGACACGCCGTTCATTTTCATAATATCGTTGCTCGTTGTGGACGCAGATTGTTCGTCGTTCCTGAGGCAGCATACATCGCTACATGTGACACCCCAGGAACGACGAACTACACCGTACCTGCGTCCTCCGGTAATGAGGTGGGCGTGTCTTTCCTTGGCTGCTCTCCGCCCCTCTGCTTCTATTGGCCGCCTGCCGTGTGACGTCGCTGTGATGCCGCATGAACCGATCCCTGAGAAAAGAGGCAGTTCGCCGGCCACAGTGACATCGCTAGGCAGGTAAGTATGTGTGATGGGGACTAACGATATTGTGCACCACGGGCAGAGATTTGCACGTGATGCACAAACGACGGGGGCGGGTGCGATCGACAGTGACATCGCTAGTGATGTCGCTGTGTGTAATTGGGCCTTAAGAAGAAGCTGTGGATTAATCCATCATTTTTTTTTGCATGCACGAAAAACAGTTGATACATGAGTGGTAACAAATGATAAACAGATCCATTAGACTGAGGAAAAAATGGTCCACTATATTATGGACATGAAAAATATCACTGTGTAAATAAGGTCTTACAGGTGTTCATCATCGAGATAGTATTGACCTTTAATTGTTACTGATTTCTAAAGCTCAGGTATACATTTGATATTGAAAATATCAGATATCGAAGTTTATTTCTATTGTTACAGAAGAGTTTTAGTTATCTGTCTTTATTTGAAACATTTTTAATAAAAATATGATGATGTCTGCAATATTTCAAGAAAATGTGTTTTATAGTTTGAAGAGACTCCACACAATACTGTATAACAATGATGTGAACAATAAAGATGCGTAAAATTGTTTTGACAAGTGAAGAGAAATAATACAAATCAATGCTCTTTTGTGTTTCAAGTGCTTAAATTTAGGTGAAATTCTCACTGAAAGCTATGCAAGATTTACTTAGGGTAAAAATAAAAAAAAATCTAAGAAGAAAATGCTATGAACAATTTACACTTATGAAAATCTTTTTTTAAATGAATAATTCAACTTTATAGATGAATTTACTCAGTAATACTTAATCTCGCAAACAGGGGAAAACCTTCTCAGAAGAAAAAAAGAAATAATTATCTTAAAGGGATTTTCAAATAGTAAATAACTAAGCTGAGCAAAGATAGAATGTCAGATGAGCTCCGTGGACGTGACATAAAATAACTTAAATAACAAACAGTAGGTACTCACCCAACACCGGCTCCCCTTTAGTGCTAGTACCTCGGTTTTTGAGAAGTATCTGTGATGTCACATTGACAGCGTGCATCGTGCTGTCTACCTTGGCACAGATATTGAGCTGTTATTGGTTACACCTATAATGTGTATGCTAACAGGTACGAGGATCCAACACCGCAGACAATGAGGAGACAGTGGTAGTTGAATCAACAACAATTTATTCACTTAATTCAAAAGATGCCTTCAGTAAAGGATCAAGGAGTAGTGAAAATAATGCCAAACAAACACGTTATATTACAAATAAAATACAGCAATCCATACAAATAGGATAAAAATACATTGCTATATACACATAGTTCTATGTTTAATAATTAGTAATGATTACCGCCACTAATGTATTAGTTTTAGGACACTTTCACATTGTGTTTTTACCTACGTTCACTGGTCCTGTCGGGGCATCCGTCCGAAACCCCTCCCCCCTGCAAAATGTGTTTTGAATGCATACGCCAATGGGGCCATTGACTATAATGGAGTAGACAGAGTCAGCGTGTGCTCTGTTTTGCACCATTCTTGGGCATATACCTTTTCTGCAGGCGGATACCCGAACATAGTCTACTACGTTCGGGTGTCCACCTGCAGAATACGTATATGCTCAAAAATGTTGCAAAACAGAGCACACGCTGACTCCGTCTGCTCCATTATAGTCAATAGCCCCATCAGCGTATGCGTCTGAAACACATTTTGCGGGGGGAGAGGGGTTTGGACAAATGCCCCGATTGGACCAATGAATGTAAATAAAAACGCAATGTGAAAGCGGACTTACCGCAACACAGGAAACGTCAATGTCACTACTGTACCCATCATCTTTGTCACTTTATAGGCTACAAAAAATGTCACACAGACCACACAAGGATCAATAATACTACTTGCTAGGCCGCAAGTTTCAATTGATGGGTTACTCTGCACACTTAGCATTCTAACCTTCTTTGTTCCTTGAAACATGGTCCCATTACACACTTGGTAGCATTCAGCTCAGACAAATGGTCCTGTGCTATTGCGTAGTCATCTCTCTCCCCCGGGGCCAGCACTGTTGGGTAAGATCTTCTCCAGGATATGGACTCTTTTGGGTCTTCTCTCGACTCTGGTCTCTCTTCTGTTTTCTATCAGCTCTCATCTCTTTTGAGTCTTCTCTCGAATCTGGTGTCTCTTGGGTCTTCTCTCAAATCTGGTCTTTCTTGGGTATTCTCTCAGATCTGGTCTCTCTTGGGTCTTCTCTGGGGTTTGGTTTCTCTTGGGTTTTCTCTCAGTATGGTAGCTGTAAACCAACTCTCCTGCTCAGAGGACTATGCTGCTAGAGGTCCAAGCACCACCTCCTCTCCTTCTTAGCCCTTCCAAGCCTTTCATACAGCTATCACCTAACCCGGCATCTCCTTCATACTCTCCCCTAAGGAAAAAAGCAGATGTTACTGTTCACCTGCAAACACTCTGTAAGACATTAACAGTGTTCATCTTCCATCTTATCTACTTCTTCACATGCACTGTTGATGTGATATCACTGCTGCATAAAATACAAATTGAGAGAGACAAAAAGTGCAGATAGGGTCTTACTTGATTAGAGTAGTGGATATAAAGGGATGAGGAAGGCTCAACTGTAGTAGTCATGAAAGCCGCAACCACTGTTAAAACATGTACCAACGACTGCTGCAGATAGCCGGTGGAAGATGATAGGTGCAGATCAAAGAAAGGGTTAAACACTGCACTGCTTTTGAAGAACATCCAAGACCAAATGGATAGGAATCATGATCTTTATCTACATGTTTCAGAGACTATTCTCCTTCTTCAGGGCCAAAACTCCAATATATGATTTTTGCAGCCAATACAATGAGAGTTGAGCACAAGTGAGGTGCCAGAGCTGGATTGGGGGAGGGGAAGTACCTGCTCACTTTGTTGAGATATTTTACAGCTTTCAGGGGCCAAAAAAAGGAAAAAGTGGAAAACTCCTTTTAACACTCATTGGAATGGGGATGACACATGCATTTCAAATCTAAGGTCACTACCATAGGTTTCTCTACTTCCACCAGGATTGGGTCAATAAAGCGCTTCATGCAACAGCACTCCATTACCCCTACATTCATGTGTGCCACCGCCGTGTCAGCAGCCGGATCCGCGGTGGCTCGAGGGGCGCCTGGACCCGGGGGTCTCGCAGCCACTCGAATAAAGAAGGGTATTTACAGGGAGTATGGTATATTGAGAGTTCATGATGCCACCCGTTGTGTGTGGTAAGATGGAGTATCACCGCTGTGGCTGGGAGTACCCAGTGGCGATGGAGTGGGCAGCTAGGTGTTTAATCCCTCCACGAGTAGGGGGGAAGGCCCCGGGACTCGATGATGGGGACAGGAAGGTGCCGTTGGGGAGGTAAGGGTCACTTACGCACTCACTCAGTCCAATAACGCTGACACCGAGTTTCTAGTTAGTTCTATTCAGTTTAGACTAAAGGCCCAGTCCTACACAATAACTTACCAGCAATCCTGAAAACGATACGACCTGATAGGGATCGCTGGTAAGTTGCTGGGAGGTCACTGGTGAGATGTCACACAGTCAGACCTTACCAATGAAGCAGGAACGATACTGGTCGCAGTACCGACCTGTATAACGATCTCAGCAGTCACTGTGACCCTGTCACACAGTGTCAAACACAGCGATGCGTCCTGCCCAGCAGGACATCACCTTTGAAGAAAATGGCCTGAACCATTCTGCAACGACTAACGATCTCACAGCAGGGGCCTGATCGCTGGTAGATGTCACACATAACGAGATCACCAACGGGATCGCTACTGCGTCACAGAAACCGTGACTCAGCAGCGATCTCGCTAGCGATCTCTTTATGTGTGATGGTAACTTTAGGGTCATTTGACCCTTTTTCAGGACTTCAGAGAGAGCTCGAAATTTCTGGGACTTCTAGTGTTAAGGCTTTTTTATTAATATTCATATTGAAATTTTAGAACATGCGGACAGGTGATGCCATCACCTGTCCGCATGTTCTAAAATTTCAATATGAATATTAATAAAAAATGTTGAACCGTTGATCGCCCTTTTCGTTTTTTTTTGGTTTGTTCCCTTCAGCGATTTGGTTCATATATTATAGTTCCTTCTGCGCCATATATGATGAATATGTATGTACATGTGTATTGCTATATATAATTTGAACGATATGCAGATGTTTATGCCATTATCTACTAGTGTTAAGGCTTGTAAGTTAGCTGAAATGCATTGATCTGTAACTTGCCACACACCCTAGAGTGTTTTTAAAGTTTTTCTGATGAATGTACTGTATACGCAATAGATATTTTAAGACTGAAGAAATAAAATACAAGATTTTACTTATTCCTGGTGGACTTCCTTCCCTTGCTGGATCATCTATGTTTTTTTTCTTTGCTACATGAAGTAAAAAAACGATGCCATTTTCCCTGCAATACATGAGGAGAAAGAAGCTGGGGAAGAAAGCTGACATAGCAATGATA
The DNA here is from genome assembly GCF_048569485.1 of Anomaloglossus baeobatrachus. Classification (NCBI taxonomy): domain Eukaryota; kingdom Metazoa; phylum Chordata; class Amphibia; order Anura; family Aromobatidae; genus Anomaloglossus; species Anomaloglossus baeobatrachus. Next base: position 202,815,634 of record NC_134358.1, read on the forward strand.
CACAAAAACCTAAAAGCCAGAGAGCCATCCAAGGGGTGATGGAGGTTGGGGAAGATGAAGAGGAGGCTGAAGAGATGCCCCACATCGTGACATCGGGAGTCGTGGTGGGAAGCAACCACCCAGAAGACAAACTGATGGCAACCAGCACCAGGACAGCTCAAATTACAGTGAGCCACCATCCGACATCCAGAGGCAGGCCTTGTGATGCATGAGCTGCACATGTGGTGCTTGAGCCAGATGCTGGCCTAGATAGAAGAGCTGCCCACCACTGACCAGGATGCTGCCACAGAGATGGATGCTATGATACCCCCAGCAGAAGTGACTGATGTGCCTGTTTCAGAACAGGGCAAGGCCTGTTCCCCAGAGGGGGAAAGTGAGGGGAAGGCAGGAGTTACCCCACTGAGCCAGATTCTTTAGAGGCGCTGCTGCCCACAGAATTAAATTGGAGGTTAGAATTATGAGGCTCAATGATGGCAAGCAAGAGCGCCAGCACATTTAGTAGGCCATGAGAAGAGTGGGATGTAGTAGAAGAGAGAAAGCTCACAGACATCATGGCCGAAGAATGGCTGGCATGCTTTAAGAGTTGGAGCTTCAAGGATCTGTGCACAAAAGGGCTAGAGATAGACTTTTATGTGATTCAAGGCTTTGGTTTTGTTGAGGAAAATGGGACCAAGGACAAGGTGTATGTCAATTGTAGCATGGTGAAGCGGGACAATTTGCCCCCTCCCGGCTGCATAGTCTGTATAACTATTTCATTCTGCAAGCTTTGGTGCCACAAGGAGTGGTGTGATATCTTCCTTCCTGCCATGGCAGGCACAAATTGAAGAATGAGGGCATGAAGCTAATTGTGCCAGGCGGCAGAAGTATATGCACCGACAAAAGGGGAGGGGTTACCTTGCGGGGAATTAAGTGGGCTCACCATGCAAGGGCGCATTAAAGAGACAGACATGTCCAAGGACATACAAGTATGTACTTGGTCATGAAGGGGTTAATGTCTATTGACTATTTACCCCTTTCCCCGGCACATATTCCCGCCCACCCCACTGTGTCAGTGTCAGTGATTAGAACATGTCTTAATGTTAAATGAATATTCAACACCTTCCCTGTCCATAATCCCGACCACCACTCTGTTGGATTCAGTGATTGCAATGTTTGTTCATTGCAAAGGAATATCCACCCTCTGTGCCAGTGTCACAAAGGAGTGGGTGGTATTGTGTGCAGTGAAAGGGGGTGAATACTAATTTCCAATAACACATGTTTCAATTACTGATGTCAGGGAAGATTGGTGTGCAGGGGTAGGGAGTGAATAATAATTTTCCATTAATGAGCTACCCAATCACTGACGCCAATGCAAAATATAAGACATCCCCTGAAAATAAGCCCTAGCACATTTTTAGGAGGCAAAAAATAATATAAAACTCTGTCTTATTTTCGGGGAAACATGGTACCAGCCACCTAAAATACAGATAATGTTAGGATTATTATTATTTATTAATACAGTGCCATTATTCCATGGCGTTTTACATGTGAAAGGGGGTATACATAATAGGGACAAGTAATCAAACAATACAAGACACAGACAGGTAAGGGAAGAGAGAGGACCCTGCCCGCGACGGCTCACAGTGTACAAGGGATGAGTGAGGATTACAGTAGGTGAGGGTGGAGGTGGTCGTGCGGTGCTTTGGAGGACTGAGGGTTTTAGCATGTTGTAGGCTTGTCAGAAGAGGTGGGTCTTCAGGTTCCTTTTGAAGTTTTCCACGGTAGGGGAGAGTCTGATATCTTGGGGCAGAGGGTTCCAGAGGAATATGCTATAACGATGGGACCTCTAGGATACTTACCAATCATGATAACAAAGAGGTAATAGCACATTTAACAGAAATATTTGTTGTCTTTGTAAAATGTCTCATTACTGTATAAACTCATGTTAGTGTATATTGCATGAATCCTTCAGGAAAATGTCCTATCTCCATATTTAATTTTAGGAGTTAACAGTACATTATCGCCTAATGGACTGCTATGGGTGCTGTGATACGGCTTTTTAGATCTCAGCGACTGTGCGTTGATAATGGTTGTGAGCAGACCTTAGACAATGATGTATTTTTTAGATGACGTTTAAACTTATCTTTAATATACTGTCATTCAATTAGTTACATTCTTTCCTCTAAAAAATACCCTAACAAATCTCTCTGAAAACAGTTTACATGTTTATTTCACATTTTAGTCTTTCAAAACTAAGCTTTCACTGTTACTTAAGTTGATACTAAAATAAAATTGCCAAAAAAGCGGCTTGTAGTCTAACAGTCATCATATTTTATTCTAAAGGTTATTGCATTATTCTTTCTAAATGAAGACCAAATTAGGAAGAGTTGCCTGTGAAATGCTAGGCACTCTCAATACAGCAGACTAAGCCAGTTCAGAAAGGTTATTTAAAGTTTTAGTTACACCATATTTACAAATAATAAGTGATGGGTAGAAGAAAGGTTATTATTCTTCCAAAATAAAATAATGTCATTTTTTATTTAATTAGCAAATTCTAAATGTGCTGATAAAGGACATTTGCTTGGGAGAAGTATGGTATTGTGTTACAAATACAAATTAATTGACTATGGAAACATAATAATAGATGAACCATAAAACCGCCATACTTCAAGCAGTAAATAAAATAGATCTCTTCTGGGGTCATGCAATTTTTACTGACAAAATATTCATGTGTTCTTTGCTGCATGGTTACAATTAAATGTATGATACATCCCAATAAATGGATAGTTTCTGTATTATACATCACCAATTAGTTGCAAATTCTGATCTTAAAATTTTCCATTTGTTATATCTCTGGGAAGAGATTGTGCATATTTTCTTTTCTTTCTATTCAGTATAATCATATTCTCTCCATTTTAAATTTCTCTTTTGAGGCTGGGGCCACACGGGGATTACTGCAATCCCTTTGCATGACACTCATGTCGCACTGGCAGTACAGCAGAGCTGAGTGTCATGCGAGTGTCCCTACGACTGAGGTCGGATCGTGCGATCGGACCTCAGCTGCGGGGGTCCGGCTGGCACTGAGGAGGGGGCGGGCTGGTGCTGCAGAGGGGAAAGCCGGCGCTGAGGAGGGGAGGGAGGGATTTATCTCCCTCTCTCCTCCGTAGCTGGCTATTGCCATTCTCGCACTGCACTCGTGTTACACCGGTGTACTGCGAGAGCAGTGCGATTTTTCTCTCGCCCCATAGACTTGAATGGGTGCGAGAGAAACAATGATCGTATTACAATCGCAGCATGCTGCAATTGTTTTCTCGGTTCGATTAGGGCTGAGAAAATAATCACTCATGGGTGCCTGCACACAGGCTAATGTGGTCGGAGTGGAATGCGATTTTTTATCGCACTTCACTCGCACCGATTTTCATGCCGCGTGTCTTAGGCCTTACTTTTTTCATTTGACTCCTTTGTATCTATCCATCTATCTATCCCTCTGTCTGACAGTCTGTCTATGATTTCATGTCATGTTACACACTACAGTTATTTTTTTTTTAAACCAAATTTTTATTTCTTTTCTTGTAATGGTAAAAAAGGGTACAGAATGAAGAAAATAAGGGCCAACAAATCAAAATATCAAATAACATAGTCTCTACAATTTATCGATCAAATATTTGTCACGGTCATCAAATTTGCTCCTTCCCCTTCTTCGTCATTGTATATTTCTATTATTCAGTCTCCGCTACCCCCCTTCAGCATTCCTTGATAACTTGTTACAAACATTACTTTTAAACACTATCCATCCCACCCCCCCTCCCCTCTCCATGCGACACAACCCAGAATTTGGCCAACTATACTTTCAGCTCGCACAGGGACCCTAACAGGTCTTCCTTCATGTACCATTCCGTAGACACAAATGTGGACATTATTTGTATTGTTTCTTCTCTAGAACATATAACGCTTATGAACTTTCTCCATTTACTGAAAAATTTTGCTGTCATCCTTTCTTTACACCTCTCCACCATCACCTTCTCCAACATGAGCGTTTTTTTCAATTGATTAACAAGTTCTTCTTTTGTTGCTATTTCCTTCGCCAGCCAGCCACTTCTGAAGAATAGCCCTTTTACTTATCATTGCTATATCATGGAAAAGATTCGTTAACTTGTCTCCCCCTTTCTCTCCCTCCTCCCGATGCTGATAGTGAAATAACCAGACCATTGGATCTAACTCTACATTTCTATTCCAGATTTTCCTCACTACCCCTTGGACTTGTTTCCAAAATCTTTCAATCCTTTCGCACTGCCATATCCCATGATATAGATCTGTTTTTTCCGTACCACAATTTGGACAACTCATCATCTGGATGTCTTGCATTCAGTATATTAAATCCATAGCTCTATGTATGATCCTGAATTGGGTATCTCTTAAGTTCTCATTCACAATCTTCTTCCTCATCACCATCCAACCATTCAAAATCTTCTCCTCTACTTCTTGATCTCCCAACTGCTTTGCCCACCCTTCCAACATTCTTCCTGATATGTTAGGGACTAACACTTCTCTCATATTTCCATAAAGACTTGATATATTTGTGGCATGGATGTCCCTTAATATGATCGCATCCATCTGATTTGCCTCATATTCGTTAGTTATGTTGTATAGTTTCTTCATTATCCCTTGTTTCACCTGTTCAAACTGGAGAGTCTGGAATGGGCGCAAGTCATACTTTGCTCTCAACTCCTCACACGTCATCCATCTCCGTTCTGTATCATGCATCAGGTTTTTTAGAGTTCCAATCCCTTTTTCCCTCCATTCTTTAGAGAGATAATTTTCCCTTCCCTGTGGAAAGTCAGGACAAGCCCATATATTAAGGAATTTGGAGATGTTCCAGGCTAACCCGAACTTTTTCCTAACCGCCTTCCAAGTCATCACTGTGTCTCTACAAATCAGTGAGTGTTTAATGTTGGGTGGCAAATTTGGAATGGAGGTATGTAGGATTGAACTCAGGTCCCAAAGTTTACAAAATTCAGCCTCTATATCCCAGTCAGAATACCTACTTGTTCGTCTAATCCAATCGACTACATGTCTTAAGATACAGGCCAAATTGTACCCCCTGATGTTAGGTAGTCTGATCCCTCCATTTTCTGTTGATAACATTAGCTTTTTGGCACTAATCCTCGGCCTATATCCCTTCCACAAAAAACGTGAGAACGCTTTTGTCAATCTGTTCACATCCGAGTGTTTAAGAAGCAATGGGATTGTCTGCATTGGATAGAGAAGCTTGGAAAAGCTTATCATTTTTATTAGATGATTTCTTCCCAGAAGAGTCAACGGCAAATTTGCCCAACCTTGCAGTTCACGTTCAATTTTTTCGATCAAAGGGGAATAATTTAATGAATATATGGTTTTTGTATCCCTCCCAACCTGTACTCCCAAGTAGAGATGAGCGAACCGGTCGCGGTTCGGCTCGAGGTTGGTTCGCCGAACGGACCTCCCGTTCGAGTTCGGTTCGTCGAACGTTCGACGAACCGAACTCGAACTGCATAGGAAACAATGGCAGGCAATCACAAACACAGAAAAACACCTAGAAAACACCCTCAAAGGTGTCCAAAAGGTCACAAACAACTCACAACACATGGGAAAGTGACAAGGACATATACTCATGCGAAAACAAAAGAGCTGGACAAGGAAAAAGAGGAGGACACACAGATATATGAGTATATGCAAGGAAACATGCCATTATTGTGCAACTTGAGCCCTGCTCATTCTTGGCTTCCAATCTTGATAAATTGCCTGAGCTCGCCACGTACGTCTTGGGGATCTTGTCGTGTCCTGCAGCCAGCGTTCTCTCTGAACCTGTCTTCAGTGCTGCTGTGGGTCTGCTGGCAGATAAGCACACGTGTCTGTCCACTGACAATGTGGACATGGCTCTCAGAGGACTTTTCTTCCCCGGGGTCAGCCAGGGGACGGGAAAGGCACGCGTATTTTTGAGAGTGCTTCATGCAAAGCATCTTTTTCTTTTTCAAAAGGGGGCTCAACCGATGCCAGTCAAGTGGGGTGTGTGTGGCCCAGTGAGTGGCAACGAGGGAGACTGTGGTGGAGTCCCCTCGCTGTGTTTCTAAAAGAACCAAGATGAACAAGTCATGGCTCTCAGAGGACTTTTCTTCCCCGGGGTCAGCCAGGGGACGGGAAAGGCACGCGTATTTTTGAGAGTGCTTCATGCAAAGCATCTTTTTCTTTTTCAAAAGGGGGCTCAACCGATGCCAGTCAAGTGGGGTGTGTGTGGCCCAGTGAGTGGCAACGAGGGAGACTGTGGTTGGAGTCCCCTCGCTGTGTTTCTAAAAGAACCAAGATGAACAAGTCATGGCTCTCAGAGGACTTTTCTTCCCCGGGGTCAGCCAGGGGACGGGAAAGGCACGCGTATTTTTGAGAGTGCTTCATGCAAAGCATCTTTTTCTTTTTCAAAAGGGGGCTCAACCGATGCCAGTCAAGTGGGGTGTGTGTGGCCCAGTGAGTGGCAACGAGGGAGACTGTGGTTGGAGTCCCCTCGCTGTGTTTCTAAAAGAACCAAGATGAACAAGTCATGGCTCTCAGAGGACTTTTCTTCCCCGGGGTCAGCCAGGGGACGGGAAAGGCACGCGTATTTTTGAGAGTGCTTCATGCAAAGCATCTTTTTCTTTTTCAAAAGGGGGCTCAACCGATGCCAGTCAAGTGGGGTGTGTGTGGCCCAGTGAGTGGCAACGAGGGAGACTGTGGTTGGAGTCCCCTCGCTGTGTTTCTAAAAGAACCAAGATGAACAAGTCATGGCTCTCAGAGGACTTTTCTTCCCCGGGGTCAGCCAGGGGACGGGAAAGGCACGCGTATTTTTGAGAGTGCTTCATGCAAAGCATCTTTTTCTTTTTCAAAAGGGGGCTCAACCGATGCCAGTCAAGTGGGGTGTGTGTGGCCCAGTGAGTGGCAACGAGGGAGACTGTGGTTGGAGTCCCCTCGCTGTGTTTCTAAAAGAACCAAGATGAACAAGTCATGGCTCTCAGAGGACTTTTCTTCCCCGGGGTCAGCCAGGGGACGGGAAAGGCACGCGTATTTTTGAGAGTGCTTCATGCAAAGCATCTTTTTCTTTTTCAAAAGGGGGCTCAACCGATGCCAGTCAAGTGGGGTGTGTGTGGCCCAGTGAGTGGCAACGAGGGAGACTGTGGTTGGAGTCCCCTCGCTGTGTTTCTAAAAGAACCAAGATGAACAAGTCATGGCTCTCAGAGGACTTTTCTTCCCCGGGGTCAGCCAGGGGACGGGAAAGGCACGCGTATTTTTGAGAGTGCTTCATGCAAAGCATCTTTTTCTTTTTCAAAAGGGGGCTCAACCGATGCCAGTCAAGTGGGGTGTGTGTGGCCCAGTGAGTGGCAACGAGGGAGACTGTGGTTGGAGTCCCCTCGCTGTGTTTCTAAAAGAACCAAGATGAACAAGTCATGGCTCTCAGAGGACTTTTCTTCCCCGGGGTCAGCCAGGGGACGGGAAAGGCACGCGTATTTTTGAGAGTGCTTCATGCAAAGCATCTTTTTCTTTTTCAAAAGGGGGCTCAACCGATGCCAGTCAAGTGGGGTGTGTGTGGCCCAGTGAGTGGCAACGAGGGAGACTGTGGTTGGAGTCCCCTCGCTGTGTTTCTAAAAGAACCAAGATGAACAAGTCATGGCTCTCAGAGGACTTTTCTTCCCCGGGGTCAGCCAGGGGACGGGAAAGGCACGCGTATTTTTGAGAGTGCTTCATGCAAAGCATCTTTTTCTTTTTCAAAAGGGGGCTCAACCGATGCCAGTCAAGTGGGGTGTGTGTGGCCCAGTGAGTGGCAACGAGGGAGACTGTGGTTGGAGTCCCCTCGCTGTGTTTCTAAAAGAACCAAGATGAACAAGTCATGGCTCTCAGAGGACTTTTCTTCCCCGGGGTCAGCCAGGGGACGGGAAAGGCACGCGTATTTTTGAGAGTGCTTCATGCAAAGCATCTTTTTCTTTTTCAAAAGGGGGCTCAACCGATGCCAGTCAAGTGGGGTGTGTGTGGCCCAGTGAGTGGCAACGAGGGAGACTGTGGTTGGAGTCCCCTCGCTGTGTTTCTAAAAGAACCAAGATGAACAAGTCATGGCTCTCAGAGGACTTTTCTTCCCCGGGGTCAGCCAGGGGACGGGAAAGGCACGCGTATTTTTGAGAGTGCTTCATGCAAAGCATCTTTTTCTTTTTCAAAAGGGGGCTCAACCGATGCCAGTCAAGTGGGGTGTGTGTGGCCCAGTGAGTGGCAACGAGGGAGACTGTGGTTGGAGTCCCCTCGCTGTGTTTCTAAAAGAACCAAGATGAACAAGTCATGGCTCTCAGAGGACTTTTCTTCCCCGGGGTCAGCCAGGGGACGGGAAAGGCACGCGTATTTTTGAGAGTGCTTCATGCAAAGCATCTTTTTCTTTTTCAAAAGGGGGCTCAACCGATGCCAGTCAAGTGGGGTGTGTGGCCCAGTGAGTGGCAACGAGGGAGACTGTGGTTGGAGTCCCCTCGCTGTGTTTCTAAAAGAACCAAGATGAACAAGTCATGGCTCTCAGAGGACTTTTCTTCCCCGGGGTCAGCCAGGGGACGGGAAAGGCACGCGTATTTTTGAGAGTGCTTCATGCAAAGCATCTTTTTCTTTTTCAAAAGGGGGCTCAACCGATGCCAGTCAAGTGGGGTGTGTGTGGCCCAGTGAGTGGCAACGAGGGAGACTGTGGTTGGAGTCCCCTCGCTGTGTTTCTAAAAGAACCAAGATGAACAAGTCATGGCTCTCAGAGGACTTTTCTTCCCCGGGGTCAGCCAGGGGACGGGAAAGGCACGCGTATTTTTGAGAGTGCTTCATGCAAAGCATCTTTTTCTTTTTCAAAAGGGGGCTCAACCGATGCCAGTCAAGTGGGGTGTGTGTGGCCCAGTGAGTGGCAACGAGGGAGACTGTGGTTGGAGTCCCCTCGCTGTGTTTCTAAAAGAACCAAGATGAACAAGTCATGGCTCTCAGAGGACTTTTCTTCCCCGGGGTCAGCCAGGGGACGGGAAAGGCACGCGTATTTTTGAGAGTGCTTCATGCAAAGCATCTTTTTCTTTTTCAAAAGGGGGCTCAACCGATGCCAGTCAAGTGGGGTGTGTGTGGCCCAGTGAGTGGCAACGAGGGAGACTGTGGTTGGAGTCCCCTCGCTGTGTTTCTAAAAGAACCAAGATGAACAAGTCATGGCTCTCAGAGGACTTTTCTTCCCCGGGGTCAGCCAGGGGACGGGAAAGGCACGCGTATTTTTGAGAGTGCTTCATGCAAAGCATCTTTTTCTTTTTCAAAAGGGGGCTCAACCGATGCCAGTCAAGTGGGGTGTGTGTGGCCCAGTGAGTGGCAACGAGGGAGACTGTGGTTGGAGTCCCCTCGCTGTGTTTCTAAAAGAACCAAGATGAACAAGTCATGGCTCTCAGAGGACTTTTCTTCCCCGGGGTCAGCCAGGGGACGGGAAAGGCACGCGTATTTTTGAGAGTGCTTCATGCAAAGCATCTTTTTCTTTTTCAAAAGGGGGCTCAACCGATGCCAGTCAAGTGGGGTGTGTGTGGCCCAGTGAGTGGCAACGAGGGAGACTGTGGTTGGAGTCCCCTCGCTGTGTTTCTAAAAGAACCAAGATGAACAAGTCATGGCTCTCAGAGGACTTTTCTTCCCCGGGGTCAGCCAGGGGACGGGAAAGGCACGCGTATTTTTGAGAGTGCTTCATGCAAAGCATCTTTTTCTTTTTCAAAAGGGGGCTCAACCGATGCCAGTCAAGTGGGGTGTGTGTGGCCCAGTGAGTGGCAACGAGGGAGACTGTGGTTGGAGTCCCCTCGCTGTGTTTCTAAAAGAACCAAGATGAACAAGTCATGGCTCTCAGAGGACTTTTCTTCCCCGGGGTCAGCCAGGGGACGGGAAAGGCACGCGTATTTTTGAGAGTGCTTCATGCAAAGCATCTTTTTCTTTTTCAAAAGGGGGCTCAACCGATGCCAGTCAAGTGGGGTGTGTGTGGCCCAGTGAGTGGCAACGAGGGAGACTGTGGTTGGAGTCCCCTCGCTGTGTTTCTAAAAGAACCAAGATGAACAAGTCATGGCTCTCAGAGGACTTTTCTTCCCCGGGGTCAGCCAGGGGACGGGAAAGGCACGCGTATTTTTGAGAGTGCTTCATGCAAAGCATCTTTTTCTTTTTCAAAAGGGGGCTCAACCGATGCCAGTCAAGTGGGGTGTGTGTGGCCCAGTGAGTGGCAACGAGGGAGACTGTGGTTGGAGTCCCCTCGCTGTGTTTCTAAAAGAACCAAGATGAACAAGTCATGGCTCTCAGAGGACTTTTCTTCCCCGGGGTCAGCCAGGGGACGGGAAAGGCACGCGTATTTTTGAGAGTGCTTCATGCAAAGCATCTTTTTCTTTTTCAAAAGGGGGCTCAACCGATGCCAGTCAAGTGGGGTGTGTGTGGCCCAGTGAGTGGCAACGAGGGAGACTGTGGTTGGAGTCCCCTCGCTGTGTTTCTAAAAGAACCAAGATGAACAAGTCATGGCTCTCAGAGGACTTTTCTTCCCCGGGGTCAGCCAGGGGACGGGAAAGGCACGCGTATTTTTGAGAGTGCTTCATGCAAAGCATCTTTTTCTTTTTCAAAAGGGGGCTCAACCGATGCCAGTCAAGTGGGGTGTGTGTGGCCCAGTGAGTGGCAACGAGGGAGACTGTGGTTGGAGTCCCCTCGCTGTGTTTCTAAAAGAACCAAGATGAACAAGTCATGGCTCTCAGAGGACTTTTCTTCCCCGGGGTCAGCCAGGGGACGGGAAAGGCACGCGTATTTTTGAGAGTGCTTCATGCAAAGCATCTTTTTCTTTTTCAAAAGGGGGCTCAACCGATGCCAGTCAAGTGGGGTGTGTGTGGCCCAGTGAGTGGCAACGAGGGAGACTGTGGTTGGAGTCCCCTCGCTGTGTTTCTAAAAGAACCAAGATGAACAAGTCATGGCTCTCAGAGGACTTTTCTTCCCCGGGGTCAGCCAGGGGACGGGAAAGGCACGCGTATTTTTGAGAGTGCTTCATGCAAAGCATCTTTTTCTTTTTCAAAAGGGGGCTCAACCGATGCCAGTCAAGTGGGGTGTGTGTGGCCCAGTGAGTGGCAACGAGGGAGACTGTGGTTGGAGTCCCCTCGCTGTGTTTCTAAAAGAACCAAGATGAACAAGTCATGGCTCTCAGAGGACTTTTCTTCCCCGGGGTCAGCCAGGGGACGGGAAAGGCACGCGTATTTTTGAGAGTGCTTCATGCAAAGCATCTTTTTCTTTTTCAAAAGGGGGCTCAACCGATGCCAGTCAAGTGGGGTGTGTGTGGCCCAGTGAGTGGCAACGAGGGAGACTGTGGTTGGAGTCCCCTCGCTGTGTTTCTAAAAGAACCAAGATGAACAAGTCATGGCTCTCAGAGGACTTTTCTTCCCCGGGGTCAGCCAGGGGACGGGAAAGGCACGCGTATTTTTGAGAGTGCTTCATGCAAAGCATCTTTTTCTTTTTCAAAAGGGGGCTCAACCGATGCCAGTCAAGTGGGGTGTGTGTGGCCCAGTGAGTGGCAACGAGGGAGACTGTGGTTGGAGTCCCCTCGCTGTGTTTCTAAAAGAACCAAGATGAACAAGTCATGGCTCTCAGAGGACTTTTCTTCCCCGGGGTCAGCCAGGGGACGGGAAAGGCACGCGTATTTTTGAGAGTGCTTCATGCAAAGCATCTTTTTCTTTTTCAAAAGGGGGCTCAACCGATGCCAGTCAAGTGGGGTGTGTGTGGCCCAGTGAGTGGCAACGAGGGAGACTGTGGTTGGAGTCCCCTCGCTGTGTTTCTAAAAGAACCAAGATGAACAAGTCATGGCTCTCAGAGGACTTTTCTTCCCCGGGGTCAGCCAGGGGACGGGAAAGGCACGCGTATTTTTGAGAGTGCTTCATGCAAAGCATCTTTTTCTTTTTCAAAAGGGGGCTCAACCGATGCCAGTCAAGTGGGGTGTGTGTGGCCCAGTGAGTGGCAACGAGGGAGACTGTGGTTGGAGTCCCCTCGCTGTGTTTCTAAAAGAACCAAGATGAACAAGTCATGGCTCTCAGAGGACTTTTCTTCCCCGGGGTCAGCCAGGGGACGGGAAAGGCACGCGTATTTTTGAGAGTGCTTCATGCAAAGCATCTTTTTCTTTTTCAAAAGGGGGCTCAACCGATGCCAGTCAAGTGGGGTGTGTGTGGCCCAGTGAGTGGCAACGAGGGAGACTGTGGTTGGAGTCCCCTCGCTGTGTTTCTAAAAGAACCAAGATGAACAAGTCATGGCTCTCAGAGGACTTTTCTTCCCCGGGGTCAGCCAGGGGACGGGAAAGGCACGCGTATTTTTGAGAGTGCTTCATGCAAAGCATCTTTTTCTTTTTCAAAAGGGGGCTCAACCGATGCCAGTCAAGTGGGGTGTGTGTGGCCCAGTGAGTGGCAACGAGGGAGACTGTGGTTGGAGTCCCCTCGCTGTGTTTCTAAAAGAACCAAGATGAACAAGTCATGGCTCTCAGAGGACTTTTCTTCCCCGGGGTCAGCCAGGGGACGGGAAAGGCACGCGTATTTTTGAGAGTGCTTCATGCAAAGCATCTTTTTCTTTTTCAAAAGGGGGCTCAACCGATGCCAGTCAAGTGGGGTGTGTGTGGCCCAGTGAGTGGCAACGAGGGAGACTGTGGTTGGAGTCCCCTCGCTGTGTTTCTAAAAGAACCAAGATGAACAAGTCATGGCTCTCAGAGGACTTTTCTTCCCCGGGGTCAGCCAGGGGACGGGAAAGGCACGCGTATTTTTGAGAGTGCTTCATGCAAAGCATCTTTTTCTTTTTCAAAAGGGGGCTCAACCGATGCCAGTCAAGTGGGGTGTGTGTGGCCCAGTGAGTGGCAACGAGGGAGACTGTGGTTGGAGTCCCCTCGCTGTGTTTCTAAAAGAACCAAGATGAACAAGTCATGGCTCTCAGAGGACTTTTCTTCCCCGGGGTCAGCCAGGGGACGGGAAAGGCACGCGTATTTTTGAGAGTGCTTCATGCAAAGCATCTTTTTCTTTTTCAAAAGGGGGCTCAACCGATGCCAGTCAAGTGGGGTGTGTGTGGCCCAGTGAGTGGCAACGAGGGAGACTGTGGTTGGAGTCCCCTCGCTGTGTTTCTAAAAGAACCAAGATGAACAAGTCATGGCTCTCAGAGGACTTTTCTTCCCCGGGGTCAGCCAGGGGACGGGAAAGGCACGCGTATTTTTGAGAGTGCTTCATGCAAAGCATCTTTTTCTTTTTCAAAAGGGGGCTCAACCGATGCCAGTCAAGTGGGGTGTGTGTGGCCCAGTGAGTGGCAACGAGGGAGACTGTGGTTGGAGTCCCCTCGCTGTGTTTCTAAAAGAACCAAGATGAACAAGTCATGGCTCTCAGAGGACTTTTCTTCCCCGGGGTCAGCCAGGGGACGGGAAAGGCACGCGTATTTTTGAGAGTGCTTCATGCAAAGCATCTTTTTCTTTTTCAAAAGGGGGCTCAACCGATGCCAGTCAAGTGGGGTGTGTGTGGCCCAGTGAGTGGCAACGAGGGAGACTGTGGTTGGAGTCCCCTCGCTGTGTTTCTAAAAGAACCAAGATGAACAAGTCATGGCTCTCAGAGGACTTTTCTTCCCCGGGGTCAGCCAGGGGACGGGAAAGGCACGCGTATTTTTGAGAGTGCTTCATGCAAAGCATCTTTTTCTTTTTCAAAAGGGGGCTCAACCGATGCCAGTCAAGTGGGGTGTGTGTGGCCCAGTGAGTGGCAACGAGGGAGACTGTGGTTGGAGTCCCCTCGCTGTGTTTCTAAAAGAACCAAGATGAACAAGTCATGGCTCTCAGAGGACTTTTCTTCCCCGGGGTCAGCCAGGGGACGGGAAAGGCACGCGTATTTTTGAGAGTGCTTCATGCAAAGCATCTTTTTCTTTTTCAAAAGGGGGCTCAACCGATGCCAGTCAAGTGGGGTGTGTGTGGCCCAGTGAGTGGCAACGAGGGAGACTGTGGTTGGAGTCCCCTCGCTGTGTTTCTAAAAGAACCAAGATGAACAAGTCATGGCTCTCAGAGGACTTTTCTTCCCCGGGGTCAGCCAGGGGACGGGAAAGGCACGCGTATTTTTGAGAGTGCTTCATGCAAAGCATCTTTTTCTTTTTCAAAAGGGGGCTCAACCGATGCCAGTCAAGTGGGGTGTGTGTGGCCCAGTGAGTGGCAACGAGGGAGACTGTGGTTGGAGTCCCCTCGCTGTGTTTCTAAAAGAACCAAGATGAACAAGTCATGGCTCTCAGAGGACTTTTCTTCCCCGGGGTCAGCCAGGGGACGGGAAAGGCACGCGTATTTTTGAGAGTGCTTCATGCAAAGCATCTTTTTCTTTTTCAAAAGGGGGCTCAACCGATGCCAGTCAAGTGGGGTGTGTGTGGCCCAGTGAGTGGCAACGAGGGAGACTGTGGTTGGAGTCCCCTCGCTGTGTTTCTAAAAGAACCAAGATGAACAAGTCATGGCTCTCAGAGGACTTTTCTTCCCCGGGGTCAGCCAGGGGACGGGAAAGGCACGCGTATTTTTGAGAGTGCTTCATGCAAAGCATCTTTTTCTTTTTCAAAAGGGGGCTCAACCGATGCCAGTCAAGTGGGGTGTGTGTGGCCCAGTGAGTGGCAACGAGGGAGACTGTGGTTGGAGTCCCCTCGCTGTGTTTCTAAAAGAACCAAGATGAACAAGTCATGGCTCTCAGAGGACTTTTCTTCCCCGGGGTCAGCCAGGGGACGGGAAAGGCACGCGTATTTTTGAGAGTGCTTCATGCAAAGCATCTTTTTCTTTTTCAAAAGGGGGCTCAACCGATGCCAGTCAAGTGGGGTGTGTGTGGCCCAGTGAGTGGCAACGAGGGAGACTGTGGTTGGAGTCCCCTCGCTGTGTTTCTAAAAGAACCAAGATGAACAAGTCATGGCTCTCAGAGGACTTTTCTTCCCCGGGGTCAGCCAGGGGACGGGAAAGGCACGCGTATTTTTGAGAGTGCTTCATGCAAAGCATCTTTTTCTTTTTCAAAAGGGGGCTCAACCGATGCCAGTCAAGTGGGGTGTGTGTGGCCCAGTGAGTGGCAACGAGGGAGACTGTGGTTGGAGTCCCCTCGCTGTGTTTCTAAAAGAACCAAGATGAACAAGTCATGGCTCTCAGAGGACTTTTCTTCCCCGGGGTCAGCCAGGGGACGGGAAAGGCACGCGTATTTTTGAGAGTGCTTCATGCAAAGCATCTTTTTCTTTTTCAAAAGGGGGCTCAACCGATGCCAGTCAAGTGGGGTGTGTGTGGCCCAGTGAGTGGCAACGAGGGAGACTGTGGTTGGAGTCCCCTCGCTGTGTTTCTAAAAGAACCAAGATGAACAAGTCATGGCTCTCAGAGGACTTTTCTTCCCCGGGGTCAGCCAGGGGACGGGAAAGGCACGCGTATTTTTGAGAGTGCTTCATGCAAAGCATCTTTTTCTTTTTCAAAAGGGGGCTCAACCGATGCCAGTCAAGTGGGGTGTGTGTGGCCCAGTGAGTGGCAACGAGGGAGACTGTGGTTGGAGTCCCCTCGCTGTGTTTCTAAAAGAACCAAGATGAACAAGTCATGGCTCTCAGAGGACTTTTCTTCCCCGGGGTCAGCCAGGGGACGGGAAAGGCACGCGTATTTTTGAGAGTGCTTCATGCAAAGCATCTTTTTCTTTTTCAAAAGGGGGCTCAACCGATGCCAGTCAAGTGGGGTGTGTGTGGCCCAGTGAGTGGCAACGAGGGAGACTGTGGTTGGAGTCCCCTCGCTGTGTTTCTAAAAGAACCAAGATGAACAAGTCATGGCTCTCAGAGGACTTTTCTTCCCCGGGGTCAGCCAGGGGACGGGAAAGGCACGCGTATTTTTGAGAGTGCTTCATGCAAAGCATCTTTTTCTTTTTCAAAAGGGGGCTCAACCGATGCCAGTCAAGTGGGGTGTGTGTGGCCCAGTGAGTGGCAACGAGGGAGACTGTGGTTGGAGTCCCCTCGCTGTGTTTCTAAAAGAACCAAGATGAACAAGTCATGGCTCTCAGAGGACTTTTCTTCCCCGGGGTCAGCCAGGGGACGGGAAAGGCACGCGTATTTTTGAGAGTGCTTCATGCAAAGCATCTTTTTCTTTTTCAAAAGGGGGCTCAACCGATGCCAGTCAAGTGGGGTGTGTGTGGCCCAGTGAGTGGCAACGAGGGAGACTGTGGTTGGAGTCCCCTCGCTGTGTTTCTAAAAGAACCAAGATGAACAAGTCATGGCTCTCAGAGGACTTTTCTTCCCCGGGGTCAGCCAGGGGACGGGAAAGGCACGCGTATTTTTGAGAGTGCTTCATGCAAAGCATCTTTTTCTTTTTCAAAAGGGGGCTCAACCGATGCCAGTCAAGTGGGGTGTGTGTGGCCCAGTGAGTGGCAACGAGGGAGACTGTGGTTGGAGTCCCCTCGCTGTGTTTCTAAAAGAACCAAGATGAACAAGTCATGGCTCTCAGAGGACTTTTCTTCCCCGGGGTCAGCCAGGGGACGGGAAAGGCACGCGTATTTTTGAGAGTGCTTCATGCAAAGCATCTTTTTCTTTTTCAAAAGGGGGCTCAACCGATGCCAGTCAAGTGGGGTGTGTGTGGCCCAGTGAGTGGCAACGAGGGAGACTGTGGTTGGAGTCCCCTCGCTGTGTTTCTAAAAGAACCAAGATGAACAAGTCATGGCTCTCAGAGGACTTTTCTTCCCCGGGGTCAGCCAGGGGACGGGAAAGGCACGCGTATTTTTGAGAGTGCTTCATGCAAAGCATCTTTTTCTTTTTCAAAAGGGGGCTCAACCGATGCCAGTCAAGTGGGGTGTGTGTGGCCCAGTGAGTGGCAACGAGGGAGACTGTGGTTGGAGTCCCCTCGCTGTGTTTCTAAAAGAACCAAGATGAACAAGTCATGGCTCTCAGAGGACTTTTCTTCCCCGGGGTCAGCCAGGGGACGGGAAAGGCACGCGTATTTTTGAGAGTGCTTCATGCAAAGCATCTTTTTCTTTTTCAAAAGGGGGCTCAACCGATGCCAGTCAAGTGGGGTGTGTGTGGCCCAGTGAGTGGCAACGAGGGAGACTGTGGTTGGAGTCCCCTCGCTGTGTTTCTAAAAGAACCAAGATGAACAAGTCATGGCTCTCAGAGGACTTTTCTTCCCCGGGGTCAGCCAGGGGACGGGAAAGGCACGCGTATTTTTGAGAGTGCTTCATGCAAAGCATCTTTTTCTTTTTCAAAAGGGGGCTCAACCGATGCCAGTCAAGTGGGGTGTGTGTGGCCCAGTGAGTGGCAACGAGGGAGACTGTGGTTGGAGTCCCCTCGCTGTGTTTCTAAAAGAACCAAGATGAACAAGTCATGGCTCTCAGAGGACTTTTCTTCCCCGGGGTCAGCCAGGGGACGGGAAAGGCACGCGTATTTTTGAGAGTGCTTCATGCAAAGCATCTTTTTCTTTTTCAAAAGGGGGCTCAACCGATGCCAGTCAAGTGGGGTGTGTGTGGCCCAGTGAGTGGCAACGAGGGAGACTGTGGTTGGAGTCCCCTCGCTGTGTTTCTAAAAGAACCAAGATGAACAAGTCATGGCTCTCAGAGGACTTTTCTTCCCCGGGGTCAGCCAGGGGACGGGAAAGGCACGCGTATTTTTGAGAGTGCTTCATGCAAAGCATCTTTTTCTTTTTCAAAAGGGGGCTCAACCGATGCCAGTCAAGTGGGGTGTGTGTGGCCCAGTGAGTGGCAACGAGGGAGACTGTGGTTGGAGTCCCCTCGCTGTGTTTCTAAAAGAACCAAGATGAACAAGTCATGGCTCTCAGAGGACTTTTCTTCCCCGGGGTCAGCCAGGGGACGGGAAAGGCACGCGTATTTTTGAGAGTGCTTCATGCAAAGCATCTTTTTCTTTT
Organism: Anomaloglossus baeobatrachus; assembly: GCF_048569485.1. Taxonomy (NCBI): domain Eukaryota; kingdom Metazoa; phylum Chordata; class Amphibia; order Anura; family Aromobatidae; genus Anomaloglossus; species Anomaloglossus baeobatrachus. The sequence goes on from NC_134358.1 coordinate 202,833,500, forward strand.
TCAAAAGGGGGCTCAACCGATGCCAGTCAAGTGGGGTGTGTGTGGCCCAGTGAGTGGCAACGAGGGAGACTGTGGTTGGAGTCCCCTCGCTGTGTTTCTAAAAGAACCAAGATGAACAAGTCATGGCTCTCAGAGGACTTTTCTTCCCCGGGGTCAGCCAGGGGACGGGAAAGGCACGCGTATTTTTGAGAGTGCTTCATGCAAAGCATCTTTTTCTTTTTCAAAAGGGGGCTCAACCGATGCCAGTCAAGTGGGGTGTGTGTGGCCCAGTGAGTGGCAACGAGGGAGACTGTGGTTGGAGTCCCCTCGCTGTGTTTCTAAAAGAACCAAGATGAACAAGTCATGGCTCTCAGAGGACTTTTCTTCCCCGGGGTCAGCCAGGGGACGGGAAAGGCACGCGTATTTTTGAGAGTGCTTCATGCAAAGCATCTTTTTCTTTTTCAAAAGGGGGCTCAACCGATGCCAGTCAAGTGGGGTGTGTGTGGCCCAGTGAGTGGCAACGAGGGAGACTGTGGTTGGAGTCCCCTCGCTGTGTTTCTAAAAGAACCAAGATGAACAAGTCATGGCTCTCAGAGGACTTTTCTTCCCCGGGGTCAGCCAGGGGACGGGAAAGGCACGCGTATTTTTGAGAGTGCTTCATGCAAAGCATCTTTTTCTTTTTCAAAAGGGGGCTCAACCGATGCCAGTCAAGTGGGGTGTGTGTGGCCCAGTGAGTGGCAACGAGGGAGACTGTGGTTGGAGTCCCCTCGCTGTGTTTCTAAAAGAACCAAGATGAACAAGTCATGGCTCTCAGAGGACTTTTCTTCCCCGGGGTCAGCCAGGGGACGGGAAAGGCACGCGTATTTTTGAGAGTGCTTCATGCAAAGCATCTTTTTCTTTTTCAAAAGGGGGCTCAACCGATGCCAGTCAAGTGGGGTGTGTGTGGCCCAGTGAGTGGCAACGAGGGAGACTGTGGTTGGAGTCCCCTCGCTGTGTTTCTAAAAGAACCAAGATGAACAAGTCATGGCTCTCAGAGGACTTTTCTTCCCCGGGGTCAGCCAGGGGACGGGAAAGGCACGCGTATTTTTGAGAGTGCTTCATGCAAAGCATCTTTTTCTTTTTCAAAAGGGGGCTCAACCGATGCCAGTCAAGTGGGGTGTGTGTGGCCCAGTGAGTGGCAACGAGGGAGACTGTGGTTGGAGTCCCCTCGCTGTGTTTCTAAAAGAACCAAGATGAACAAGTCATGGCTCTCAGAGGACTTTTCTTCCCCGGGGTCAGCCAGGGGACGGGAAAGGCACGCGTATTTTTGAGAGTGCTTCATGCAAAGCATCTTTTTCTTTTTCAAAAGGGGGCTCAACCGATGCCAGTCAAGTGGGGTGTGTGTGGCCCAGTGAGTGGCAACGAGGGAGACTGTGGTTGGAGTCCCCTCGCTGTGTTTCTAAAAGAACCAAGATGAACAAGTCATGGCTCTCAGAGGACTTTTCTTCCCCGGGGTCAGCCAGGGGACGGGAAAGGCACGCGTATTTTTGAGAGTGCTTCATGCAAAGCATCTTTTTCTTTTTCAAAAGGGGGCTCAACCGATGCCAGTCAAGTGGGGTGTGTGTGGCCCAGTGAGTGGCAACGAGGGAGACTGTGGTTGGAGTCCCCTCGCTGTGTTTCTAAAAGAACCAAGATGAACAAGTCATGGCTCTCAGAGGACTTTTCTTCCCCGGGGTCAGCCAGGGGACGGGAAAGGCACGCGTATTTTTGAGAGTGCTTCATGCAAAGCATCTTTTTCTTTTTCAAAAGGGGGCTCAACCGATGCCAGTCAAGTGGGGTGTGTGTGGCCCAGTGAGTGGCAACGAGGGAGACTGTGGTTGGAGTCCCCTCGCTGTGTTTCTAAAAGAACCAAGATGAACAAGTCATGGCTCTCAGAGGACTTTTCTTCCCCGGGGTCAGCCAGGGGACGGGAAAGGCACGCGTATTTTTGAGAGTGCTTCATGCAAAGCATCTTTTTCTTTTTCAAAAGGGGGCTCAACCGATGCCAGTCAAGTGGGGTGTGTGTGGCCCAGTGAGTGGCAACGAGGGAGACTGTGGTTGGAGTCCCCTCGCTGTGTTTCTAAAAGAACCAAGATGAACAAGTCATGGCTCTCAGAGGACTTTTCTTCCCCGGGGTCAGCCAGGGGACGGGAAAGGCACGCGTATTTTTGAGAGTGCTTCATGCAAAGCATCTTTTTCTTTTTCAAAAGGGGGCTCAACCGATGCCAGTCAAGTGGGGTGTGTGTGGCCCAGTGAGTGGCAACGAGGGAGACTGTGGTTGGAGTCCCCTCGCTGTGTTTCTAAAAGAACCAAGATGAACAAGTCATGGCTCTCAGAGGACTTTTCTTCCCCGGGGTCAGCCAGGGGACGGGAAAGGCACGCGTATTTTTGAGAGTGCTTCATGCAAAGCATCTTTTTCTTTTTCAAAAGGGGGCTCAACCGATGCCAGTCAAGTGGGGTGTGTGTGGCCCAGTGAGTGGCAACGAGGGAGACTGTGGTTGGAGTCCCCTCGCTGTGTTTCTAAAAGAACCAAGATGAACAAGTCATGGCTCTCAGAGGACTTTTCTTCCCCGGGGTCAGCCAGGGGACGGGAAAGGCACGCGTATTTTTGAGAGTGCTTCATGCAAAGCATCTTTTTCTTTTTCAAAAGGGGGCTCAACCGATGCCAGTCAAGTGGGGTGTGTGTGGCCCAGTGAGTGGCAACGAGGGAGACTGTGGTTGGAGTCCCCTCGCTGTGTTTCTAAAAGAACCAAGATGAACAAGTCATGGCTCTCAGAGGACTTTTCTTCCCCGGGGTCAGCCAGGGGACGGGAAAGGCACGCGTATTTTTGAGAGTGCTTCATGCAAAGCATCTTTTTCTTTTTCAAAAGGGGGCTCAACCGATGCCAGTCAAGTGGGGTGTGTGTGGCCCAGTGAGTGGCAACGAGGGAGACTGTGGTTGGAGTCCCCTCGCTGTGTTTCTAAAAGAACCAAGATGAACAAGTCATGGCTCTCAGAGGACTTTTCTTCCCCGGGGTCAGCCAGGGGACGGGAAAGGCACGCGTATTTTTGAGAGTGCTTCATGCAAAGCATCTTTTTCTTTTTCAAAAGGGGGCTCAACCGATGCCAGTCAAGTGGGGTGTGTGTGGCCCAGTGAGTGGCAACGACGGAGACTGTGGTTGGAGTCCCCTCGCTGTGTTTCTAAAAGAACCAAGATGAACAAGTCATGGCTCTCAGAGGACTTTTCTTCCCCGGGGTCAGCCAGGGGACGGGAAAGGCACGCGTATTTTTGAGAGTGCTTCATGCAAAGCATCTTTTTCTTTTTCAAAAGGGGGCTCAACCGATGCCAGTCAAGTGGGGTGTGTGTGGCCCAGTGAGTGGCAACGAGGGAGACTGTGGTTGGAGTCCCCTCGCTGTGTTTCTAAAAGAACCAAGATGAACAAGTCATGGCTCTCAGAGGACTTTTCTTCCCCGGGGTCAGCCAGGGGACGGGAAAGGCACGCGTATTTTTGAGAGTGCTTCATGCAAAGCATCTTTTTCTTTTTCAAAAGGGGGCTCAACCGATGCCAGTCAAGTGGGGTGTGTGTGGCCCAGTGAGTGGCAACGAGGGAGACTGTGGTTGGAGTCCCCTCGCTGTGTTTCTAAAAGAACCAAGATGAACAAGTCATGGCTCTCAGAGGACTTTTCTTCCCCGGGGTCAGCCAGGGGACGGGAAAGGCACGCGTATTTTTGAGAGTGCTTCATGCAAAGCATCTTTTTCTTTTTCAAAAGGGGGCTCAACCGATGCCAGTCAAGTGGGGTGTGTGTGGCCCAGTGAGTGGCAACGAGGGAGACTGTGGTTGGAGTCCCCTCGCTGTGTTTCTAAAAGAACCAAGATGAACAAGTCATGGCTCTCAGAGGACTTTTCTTCCCCGGGGTCAGCCAGGGGACGGGAAAGGCACGCGTATTTTTGAGAGTGCTTCATGCAAAGCATCTTTTTCTTTTTCAAAAGGGGGCTCAACTGATGCCAGTCAAGTGGGGTGTGTGTGGCCCAGTGAGTGGCAACGAGGGAGACTGTGGTTGGAGTCCCCTCGCTGTGTTTCTAAAAGAACCAAGATGAACAAGTCATGGCTCTCAGAGGACTTTTCTTCCCCGGGGTCAGCCAGGGGACGGGAAAGGCACGCGTATTTTTGAGAGTGCTTCATGCAAAGCATCTTTTTCTTTTTCAAAAGGGGGCTCAACCGATGCCAGTCAAGTGGGGTGTGTGTGGCCCAGTGAGTGGCAACGAGGGAGACTGTGGTTGGAGTCCCCTCGCTGTGTTTCTAAAAGAACCAAGATGAACAAGTCATGGCTCTCAGAGGACTTTTCTTCCCCGGGGTCAGCCAGGGGACGGGAAAGGCACGCGTATTTTTGAGAGTGCTTCATGCAAAGCATCTTTTTCTTTTTCAAAAGGGGGCTCAACCGATGCCAGTCAAGTGGGGTGTGTGTGGCCCAGTGAGTGGCAACGAGGGAGACTGTGGTTGGAGTCCCCTCGCTGTGTTTCTAAAAGAACCAAGATGAACAAGTCATGGCTCTCAGAGGACTTTTCTTCCCCGGGGTCAGCCAGGGGACGGGAAAGGCACGCGTATTTTTGAGAGTGCTTCATGCAAAGCATCTTTTTCTTTTTCAAAAGGGGGCTCAACCGATGCCAGTCAAGTGGGGTGTGTGTGGCCCAGTGAGTGGCAACGAGGGAGACTGTGGTTGGAGTCCCCTCGCTGTGTTTCTAAAAGAACCAAGATGAACAAGTCATGGCTCTCAGAGGACTTTTCTTCCCCGGGGTCAGCCAGGGGACGGGAAAGGCACGCGTATTTTTGAGAGTGCTTCATGCAAAGCATCTTTTTCTTTTTCAAAAGGGGGCTCAACCGATGCCAGTCAATTGGGGTGTGTGTGGCCCAGTGAGTGACAACGAGGGAGACTGTGGTTGGAGTCCCCTCGCTGTGTTTCTAAAAGAACCAAGATGAACAAGTCATGGCTCTCAGAGGACTTTTCTTCCCCGGGGTCAGCCAGGGGACGGGAAAGGCACGCGTATTTTTGAGAGTGCTTCATGCAAAGCATCTTTTTCTTTTTCAAAAGGGGGCTCAACCGATGCCAGTCAAGTGGGGTGTGTGTGGCCCAGTGAGTGGCAACGAGGGAGACTGTGGTTGGAGTCCCCTCGCTGTGTTTCTAAAAGAACCAAGATGAACAAGTCATGGCTCTCAGAGGACTTTTCTTCCCCGGGGTCAGCCAGGGGACGGGAAAGGCACGCGTATTTTTGAGAGTGCTTCATGCAAAGCATCTTTTTCTTTTTCAAAAGGGGGCTCAACCGATGCCAGTCAAGTGGGGTGTGTGTGGCCCAGTGAGTGGCAACGAGGGAGACTGTGGTTGGAGTCCCCTCGCTGTGTTTCTAAAAGAACCAAGATGAACAAGTCATGGCTCTCAGAGGACTTTTCTTCCCCGGGGTCAGCCAGGGGACGGGAAAGGCACGCGTATTTTTGAGAGTGCTTCATGCAAAGCATCTTTTTCTTTTTCAAAAGGGGGCTCAACCGATGCCAGTCAAGTGGGGTGTGTGTGGCCCAGTGAGTGGCAACGAGGGAGACTGTGGTTGGAGTCCCCTCGCTGTGTTTCTAAAAGAACCAAGATGAACAAGTCATGGCTCTCAGAGGACTTTTCTTCCCCGGGGTCAGCCAGGGGACGGGAAAGGCACGCGTATTTTTGAGAGTGCTTCATGCAAAGCATCTTTTTGTTTTTCAAAAGGGGGCTCAACCGATGCCAGTCAAGTGGGGTGTGTGTGGCCCAGTGAGTGGCAACGAGGGAGACTGTGGTTGGAGTCCCCTCGCTGTGTTATACATGCTTTTAGAAGGGCATGACATGGCTTGGAGGTTGACTTTCATAAAATGCAAACTGTTGGCTACCAAAATGCTGCCTTTCCAACAACTGTGGTTATAGGCAATGAGGAACATACTGATGAAGATGAGACGCAGATACCCGATTGGGATGACAACTTAAATATTCGGTCAGGGCAAGAAGAAACTCGGTCTGAGGGGGAGGGGAGTGCAAACACAACAATTGATGATGAAATTCTAGATCCCACCTACTGTCAACCCACAGTCAGACACTCGAGGAGGTCAATAGAGGCGGTGGAGGAGGATGCAACCGACGTCGAAGTAACCTGGCGCCTTCCTGGACACAGTCGGAGCACTGGTAGCACGTCTACAACTGCATCCTCAGCCACCACTCTGCCTCTGAGCATTATTCGGGGTGGATCAACAGGTCGCATTGCCTCTAAGCCTTGCCTAGCCTGGTCCTTTTTTGACATAAAAAAAGATCGGCCAAATTATGTGATCTGTAACATTTGCCATGGTTATCTTAGTAGAGGTCAAAACCTCAGCAGTTTGACAACTTCTTCCATGAATCGTCACATGAATAAATATCATATGGCCTGGTGGGAAGCTCACCGTGCTGCAATGCGGCCTAGTGGAGCCAACCATCCACCGCCTGCCCCTTCCAGGGCATCCGCGCGCTCGTCATCTTCTAGGACTGTTGGGACAACTGTCACACCTGTTTTTCCACCCACAACTTCCACCACTGTAACCGCAACAGGCAGTTTGCTTGGTAGGTCGTCAGTTGGTTTGGAAGGGGAAACAAGTGAGTGTGTACAGCTCTCTCAGACATCGATAGCACCAACTTTGGATGAAGGCAACATCATGTCTCCGCCTGCACTTTCCTCCCAAAGCTGCATTTTTCCAGGGACACCCTACTCAACACCGTCTACACACAGCAGCCAGATCTCTGTCCCTCAGATGTGGTCAAATAAAAGGCCACTTCCTTCGACCCATGACAAAGCGAAGAGGTTGACTCTATCCCTCTGTAAGCTGTTGGCTACAGAAATGCTGCCTTTCCGCCTAGTGGACACACAGGATTTTAGAGACCTTATATCTGTCGCTGTGCCCCAGTACCAGATGCCTAGTCGCCACTACTTCTCTAAGAAAGGTGTGCCCGCGCTACACCAGCATGTCGCACACAATATCACCGCTTCCTTGAGAAACTCTGTGTGTGAACGGGTGAATTTCAGCACCGATACTTGGACCAGTAAGCATGGACAGGGACGTTACATGTCGCTGACTGGGCACTGGGTAACTATGGTGATAGATGGTGAAGGGTCTGCTGCACAAGTCTTGCCGTCCCCACGACTTGTGTGTCAATCCTCTGTCTGTCCAAGTTCCGCCACTGCTTCTGCATCCTCCACCTCATCTGGGTCCTCCACCTCCGCCCCAAGCCTGCCTGGTCAGGCCACCAGCGTTCTCACTGCGCAGAAGGAATCACGCACCCCTCATTACTATGCTGGCAGCAGAGCGCAACGGCATCAGGCGGTCTTTAGCTTGACATGTCTTGGGAATAAGAGTCACACAGCTGAGGAGTTGTGGTCAGCTCTGCGGTCCGAGTTTAATAAATGGTTGTCTCCACTCAACCTGCAGCCTGGTAAGGCCGTGTGCGACAATGCTGCAAACCTGGGTGCGGCCCTTCAACTGGGCAAGGTGACACACGTGCCTTGTATGGCTCACGTGTTGAACCTTGTTGTCCAGCAATTTTTAACACACTATCCCGGCCTAGATGGCCTTCTGACCAGGGCACGGAAACTGTCTGCAGTGCTCACTTCCGCCGTTCAAGCGCCGCAGCTGAGCGACTTGCATCGCTCCAGAAGTCTTTCGGCCTGCCGGTTCATCGCCTGAAATGCGATGTGGCGACACGCTGGAATTCAACTCTCCACATGTTACAGCGACTGTGGCAGCACTGCAGAGCCCTGGTGCAATACGTCATGACGTATAGCCTGGGCCAACGAGATGCAGAGGTGGGGCAGATCACCCTGATGGAGTGATCTCAGATCACGGACCTATGCACCCTTCTGCACAGTTTCGACATGGCGACGAATATGTTTAGCGCTGACAATGCCATTATCAGCATGACGATTACAGTCATTTACATGCTGGAGCACACGCTAAACACTATTCGGAGTCAGGGGGTGGGACAACAGGAAGGGGAGGAACTACAGGAGGATTCATATGCGCAAGACACAACAACATCACCAAGGTCCAGACGTTCATCATCACCAACGCGGCAGGCATGGGACCATGGGGGACAGGGATCAACAAGGGCGCATGGTAGCAGGCGAGATGTTGAGGAAGGTGCAGGAGGACATGAAGATATGGAGGACGAACTGTCCATGGACATGGAAGACTCAGCTGATGAGGGGGACCTTGGTCAAATTTAAGTTGAAAGAGGTTGGGGGGAGATGACAGAGGAAGAAAGAACGGTTAGCACCTCTATGCCACAAACACAGCGTGGACTTGGTCCGCATGGCTGCGCAAGACACATGAGTGCCTTCTTGTTGCACTACCTCCAACATGACCCTCGTATTGTCAAAATTAGAAGTGATGATGACTACTGGCTTGCCACACTATTAGATCCCCGGGACAAGTCCAAATTTTGTGACATAATTCCACCCATAGAAAGGGACGCACGTATGCAGGAGTATCAGCAGAAGCTGTTACTCGATCTTAGCTCGGCTTTTCCACCAAACAACCGTGCAGGTGAAGGGAGTGATTCTCCCAGTTGTAACTTGACAAACATGGGACGGCCTCGTCATCTTCAACAGTCTACCCGTACCAGTAGGACCGTATCTGGTGCTGGTAACAGCAATTTTATGGAATCTTTTCATAATTTTTTTAGACCCTCCTTTGCAAGGCCACCAGAGACATCAAGTGTGTCACATAGTCAACGGATGGAGAGGATGATACAGGAGTATCTCCAAATGAACATCGATGCAATGACTTTGCAAATGGAGCCTTGCTCCTTTTGTGCTTCAAATCTAGAAAAATGTCAAGAGCTCTCCAGTTACGCCTTGAAGATTTTGTCGTGTCCAGCTGCCAGCGTTGTCTCTGAACGTGTCTTCAGTGCTGCTGGGTGTGTGCTGACAGATAAGCGCACGCGTCTGTCCAGTGACAATGTGGACAGACTGACGTTCATCAAAATGAACAAGTCATGGATCCAGAAGGAATTTACTACCCCTGTGTCATCCTGGGGAGAGTAAATGCTTGTGGATTTGGAATGTGCTTGATGCAAATCAAAACATCCTGTTTGCAACTAGGGCACAAGTCCTGCCACTGATGGGGTGTCTGTGTGCCCAATTTGGGGAAAAAAGGTAGACTCCGCTTGGAGTAACCCTTGCTTGCTGTGTTTTTTAAAAATGATACAAGATGAACAGATCTGAAGGCAAGATGAAGGCAACATCATGTCTCCGCCTGCACTTTTCTCACAAACCTGCATTTTTCCAGGGACACCCTACTCAACACCGTCTACAGACAGCAGCCAGATCTCTGTCCCTCAGATGTGGTCAAATAAAAGGCCACTTACTGCGACCCATGACAAAGCTAAGTGGTTGACTCTATCCCTCTGTAAGCTGTTGGCTACTGAAATGCTGCCTTTACGCGTAGTGGACACACAGGATTTTACAGACCTTATGTCTGTCGCTGTGCCCCAGTACCAGATGCCCAATCACCACTGCTTCTCCAAGAAAAGCATGCCCGCGCTACACCAGCATGTCGCACACAACATCACCACTTCCTTGAGAAAATCTGTGTGCGACAGGGTGCATTTCAACACAGATACTTGGACCAGTAAGCATAGACAGGGTCATTACATGTCACTGACTGGGCACTGGCAAACTATGGTGAGAGATGGAGAAGGGTCTGCTGTACAAGTCTTGCCGTCCCCACGAGTTGTTTCAATCCTTGTTCTGTATGTAGAAGTTAATACACTGCTTCTGCCTCTTCAACCTCGTGTGGGTCCTCTACCTTGGCGCAAACCCTGTGTGGTCAGGCCACCCTTCCTTGCAACTGCGCACAAGGACTACCACACACCTCCTTACTATGCTGGCAGCAGAGCTCAATGCCATCAGGCGGTCAAAGTTTTACTTTGAAATGTATGGGAAATGTGAGTCACACCGCTATTACAGAGAATAGTAGTCAGGCAGGGTCAAAACATTAATTGAGGAACAGGAACAGAATGGGACGGCCAGGAAAGAATCAGAAAACAAGCAGAGGTGAAATGCGTATCGGCCAACAAGGTACATAAACAGCAAGCAGGAAAAGTAGTCAGGTAACAAGCACACAAAATCATAAAACTGAACTGGGGGTAAAATTAACCAGAGGTTCATAGCTATGTCTGGCAGTGGTCTGCAGACAGGATGGGCATAAAAAAGGGTGTGGTGTCTTCCCATTGGTTGTAGCTGAATGATGGTATTTCATCTGTGAGATACCCACCAGCTACATTCAGCCAGAGATTCTGCATCTGTCAAGGTAATGCAGCCCAGTGGGTGAGCATAACCTGCGTCCACCTGCGCCGCTGGCATCGACTACTCTCCCATCATCAGCACTATTCATGAAAGGAACACGTTGTCACCTGGCAACCGGAGTACAAATTGACGGAGCGGACTCCGTTGGTGACTTAACAGCCGTGTGCGGCAATGATGCAAACCTGGCTGCGGGCCATCCTCAGGGCAATGTGACACACGTGCCTTTTAGGGCTCACGTGTTGAACCGAATTCGCCAGCAATTTTTAAAACACCATCACGGCCTACATGGCCTTGTGCAGTGGGCACGCTCGCTATGTGCTCACTTCCATCGTGCGCACACAGCAGCTCAACAACTTTCATCACTCCGGAAGTCTTAGGGTCTGGCAGTTAAACGCCGTAAATGCGATGTTTCGACACGCAGGAATTGGAATCTGCACATGTTGCAGCGTGTGTGGCAGCACCGCAGAGCCCTGCTGAAATACGGTAAGACATATAGCCTGGGATAACTTGATCCAGAGGTGGTGCAGATCACGCTGCTGGAGTGGTGTCAGATCAAGGACCTATGCACCCTGCTACACAGTTTTGAAATGTCGACGAAGATGTTTAGCACTGGCAATGTCATTCTCAGCGTGACAATTCTGGTCATCTACATGATGGAGCACACTGTAATTATTATTCGGAGTCAGGTGTTGGGACAAGAGGAAGGGGAGGAAGTACAGGAGGAGTCATATGCGGAAGGGATAACAAGATCTACGAGGTCCAGATGGTCAGCGGCACCTATGCGGCAGTCATGGTGAGGGAGAGGGATTAACAAGGGCGCATAGTATCAGCAAAAAGTGTTGATGAAAGTGCAGGAGCCCATGAAGAAATGGAGGACGAACTGGCGATGGGCATGGAAGACTCAGCAGATGAGTGAGAGCTTGCTCACATTTCGGTTGTGCGAGGTTGGGGGGAGAGGGCAGAGGAAGGATGCACGATTCTCACCTCTCTGCCACCAACACACCAAGGACTTGGTCCTCCTGGATGCACAAGACACATGAGCGCCTTCTTGCTGCACTACCTACATGACCCTCGGATTGTATGAATTTGAACTAATCCTGAATACTGGGTTGCCACACTGTTAGATCCCCGGTACAAGACAAAATTTGGCGAACTAATTCCTGCCATAGAAATAGACGCACGTATACAGGAGTATCTGCAGAATGTGGTACGCAATCTTATATCTACTTGTCCACTAAACACCAGTGCTGCACAGAGTGAATCTCAACGCTTTGTCATGGATAGGAGGAAATGGTCTTTTACTTGTCCACATCGGAGGGACCGAGGGATGGCTGCTGTGCTGAGATGGCGTTGAGTACGGTGTCCCTGCACAGTTGCACTTTTGGTCATATCCCAAAATGAGTTGAAAAAGGACAGATGCTGTTGGAAAGGGGAACAGGTGTGTTGGAAAGGGGAAAAAAGTTTTGGTCCGTGGATTTGGTGGTTAAGCAACTGTAACATTTGCTGAAGAAACAACATCTGTTACAGTGGGACTGGCAGATTTGGATAAAGTGGTATATAATCTGTGACCGCTATATAACGAAAATTAATAAGAAAAGAAAGAGAAAGGTATATATCCCCATCAGCAGTCAGTGTCCACCGTGCTCCCAGTTGGAAAAGGAGAGGTTGGCAACTTGAAGGTTTGGTGGAGGATACAGAGCTGTGTGGCTATGAAACTAATAGTAGCCTGAACCGAGTTAGACGCCATTCGGATCTGGAGACTGTGAGCCCTGTTAGCGTCACAGGGTCCACATGCCCACCCAGCCCAGGAACTCCCTGTTAACAACACAGGGGCCATTGAGTACGCTGACCGTGTGCGTAGGGGCCACACCTGTGGACAGCAGGCGCATCAGCAGCAGCAGGCCTGTTAATGCCACTGGGCTGTACAAGCAGGACTGTTAGGACAGGAGCTGGTCTTAACCGTTCTGCGTTACCAACTGTGGTGGTGGCCTGCATCCACCACCCGATCCCTGCCTACCTCTGGCCTAAAGCCGCAATGGGTTCAACACATGGAGGTGTGCTCTTTCGGAGCATAATAGAAGACTGCGCACCTCCTTGTTGGCTCCAGCCCCTTTTATAACCTGGGTCCGCCCCAAACCAGGGTGAACCACAATGCACCTCCTGGAGACAAAAGTAGAGTGACACGTCATGAGTGGCATAACTAGCGTCCTATTTGGAAACGCAACTTCAATGATGACCTCATGGCTGCCATGACCCAAACACCTCACCAGTCATCGTCTGAGCATCAATAATGCGGTGACAAGTCATAGGTGTGGGCCTCTGCAAGCCATTTGGGAGGACACCTGATGCCCTGTGGTCTATATGGGACCCCCACATCAGGGCCAGGGCCAAAGAGTTCATTACCGGACCTAGTCTCTGATACAGGAAGTGCCTGAGCATGCTCAGTAGCATGAAATACAGTCTCTGAAAAAAGACTATCAGCTTTAGCATGGTGTCTATGCCCAAAACAGGACTTATACCCGGCACGGAATGCAAGCACCTGTGCAAAGAGGCTTTTCACACTTAGTGTGGGAGCATGCGCTGTATCCCGAAATGAAAACTTAGCGTCAGGAATGGCACAGTCAGGCTGAGCATACTCACTAGGCGAAACACTGTAATTATGCTGCAGCTGGGGTACATCGGCACACGCATGCGCACTAGCTGCCTCTCCACACTTAGACGTGGAGGGGAAATTTGTCTTGGAGATGCTGTCTATGAACAGAAGGAAAAGCTAAAGGAAGCCTGACTTTCTATCTCTCCGAATTATGAAATGCAGCAATGAATTCCATGAGTTTGCTATAACATTAGCGTAGCAAAATGTGCATGAGGGTGTGATGTAGAGGTGCTAGAAATAGCTTGTCACCAGTGGGGCACTAATGGAATACAACAGCCAGTTCTATGATGCCACAAAATGGCAGTATTTTGTGCTATCATTATAGCTTATTAAAAACAGAGCACGAGGTTGTCATGCAGAGGTGCTGCACATAGATTTGCAGTAGTGTGAATTGACAAAAGTACAATAGCCACGTTTAGGATACAACTAGGTACAGTGAGTGTTTGCTAGTATAATGGCTGAGTTTAAAAAAGTTTGAGTGTGCAATGCAGGCAGACGTCCTGCAAATAACGTTCCAATACTGTGAATTGACAAAAGTACAATAGCCACGTTTAGGATACAACTAGGTACAGTGAGTGTTTGCTAGTATAATGGCTGAGTTTAAAAAAGTTTGAGTGTGCAATGCAGGCAGACGTGCTGCAAATAACGTTCCAATACTGTGAATTGACAAAAGTACAATAGCCACGTTTAGGATACAACTAGGTACAGTGAGTGTTTGCTAGTATAATGGCTGAGTTTAAAAAAGTTTGAGTGTGCAATGCAGGCAGATGTCCTGCAAATAACGTTCCAATACTGTGAATTGACAAAAGTACAATAGCCACGTTTAGGATACAACTAGGTACAGTGAGTGTTTGCTAGTATAATGGCTGAGTTTAAAAAAGTTTGAGTGTGCAATGCAGGCAGACGTGCTGCAAATAACGTTCCAATACTGTGAATTGACAAAAGTACAATAGCCACGTTTAGGATACAACTAGGTACAGTGAGTGTTTGCTAGTATAATGGCTGAGTTTAAAAAAGTTTGAGTGTGCAATGCAGGCAGACGTCCTGCAAATAACGTTCCAATACTGTGAATTGACAAAAGTACAATAGCCACGTTTAGGATACAACTAGGTACAGTGAGTGTTTGCTAGTATAATGGCTGAGTTTAAAAAAGTTTGAGTGTGCAATGCAGGCAGACGTGCTGCAAATAACGTTCCAATACTGTGAATTGACAAAAGTACAATAGCCACGTTTAGGATACAACTAGGTACAGTGAGTGTTTGCTAGTATAATGGCTGAGTTTAAAAAAGTTTGAGTGTGCAATGCAGGCAGATGTCCTGCAAATAACGTTCCAATACTGTGAATTGACAAAAGTACAATAGCCACGTTTAGGATACAACTAGGTACAGTGAGTGTTTGCTAGTATAATGGCTGAGTTTAAAAAAGTTTGAGTGTGCAATGCAGGCAGACGTGCTGCAAATAACGTTCCAATACTGTGAATTGACAAAAGTACAATAGCCACGTTTAGGATACAACTAGGTACAGTGAGTGTTTGCTAGTATAATGGCTGAGTTTAAAAAAGTTTGAGTGTGCAATGCAGGCAGACGTCCTGCAAATAACGTTCCAATACTGTGAATTGACAAAAATACAATAGCCACGTTTAGGATACAACTAGGTACAGTGAGTGTTTGCTAGTATAATGGCTGAGTTTAAAAAAGTTTGAGTGTGCAATGCAGGCAGACGTGCTGCAAATAACGTTCCAATACTGTGAATTGACAAAAGTACAATAGCCACGTTTAGGATACAACTAGGTACAGTGAGTGTTTGCTAGTATAATGGCTGAGTTTAAAAAAGTTTGAGTGTGCAATGCAGGCAGACGTCCTGCAAATAACGTTCCAATACTGTGAATTGACAAAAGTACAATAGCCACGTTTAGGATACAACTAGGTACAGTGAGTGTTTGCTAGTATAATGGCTGAGTTTAAAAAAGTTAGAGTGTGCAATGCAGGCAGATGTCATGCAAATAACGTTCCAATACTGTGAATTGACAAAAGTCCAATAGCCACGTATAGGATGCCACTAGGTACACTGAGTGTTTGCTAGTATAATGGCTTCGTTATAATTAGTTGGAGTGTGCAACGCAGGCAGATGCGCTCTGCAAATGTCTTGGCACTAGTGGGACTATAGCAAAGTCCAATAGCCACGTATAGGATGCCACTAGGTACACTGAGTGTTTGCTAGTAAAATTGCTTAGTTTAAAAAAGTTGTAGTGTGCAATGCAGGCAGACGTGCTCTGCAAATGTCTTTGCACTAGTGGGACTATAGCAAAGTCCAATAGCCACGTATAGGATGCCACTAGGTACACTGAGTGTTTGCTAGTAAAATTGCTTAGTTTAAAAAAGTTGTAGTGTGCAATGCAGGCAGACGTGCTCTGCAAATGTCTTTGCACTAGTGGGACTATAGCAAAGTCCAATAGCCACGTATAGGATGCCACTAGGTACACTGAGTGTTTGCTAGTAAAATTGCTTAGTTTAAAAAACTTGGAGTGTGCAATGCAGGCAGATGTGCTCTGCTAATGTCTTTGCACTAGTGGGACTATAGCAAAGTCCAATAGCCACGTTTAGGATGCCACTAGGTACACTGAGTGTTTGCTAGTAAAATTGATTAGTTTAAAAAAGTTGTAGTGTGCAATGCAGGCAGACGTGCTCTGCAAATGTCTTTGCACTAGTGGGACTATAGCAAAGTCCAATAGCCACGTATAGGATGCCACTAGGTACACTGAGTG
Source organism: Anomaloglossus baeobatrachus (assembly GCF_048569485.1). Classification (NCBI taxonomy): domain Eukaryota; kingdom Metazoa; phylum Chordata; class Amphibia; order Anura; family Aromobatidae; genus Anomaloglossus; species Anomaloglossus baeobatrachus. Next base: position 202,849,241 of record NC_134358.1, read on the forward strand.
TTTGCTAGTAAAATTGCTTAGTTTAAAAAAGTTGTAGTGTGCAATGCAGGCAGACGTGCTCTGCAAATGTCTTTGCACTAGTGGGACTATAGCAAAGTCCAATAGCCACGTATAGGATGCCACTAGGTACACTGAGTGTTTGCTAGTAAAATTGCTTAGTTTAAAAAACTTGGAGTGTGCAATGCAGGCAGATGTGCTCTGCTAATGTCTTTGCACTAGTGGGACTATAGCAAAGTCCAATAGCCACGTATAGGATGCCACTAGGTACACTGAGTGTTTGCTAGTATAATGGCTTCGTTATAATTAGTTGGAGTGTGCAACGCAGGCAGATGCGCTCTGCAAATGTCTTGGCACTAGTGGGACTATAGCAAAGTCCAATAGCCACGTATAGGATGCCACTAGGTACACTGAGTGTTTGCTAGTAAAATTGCTTAGTTTAAAAAAGTTGTAGTGTGCAATGCAGGCAGACGTGCTCTGCAAATGTCTTTGCACTAGTGGGACTATAGCAAAGTCCAATAGCCACGTATAGGATGCCACTAGGTACACTGAGTGTTTGCTAGTAAAATTGCTTAGTTTAAAAAAGTTGTAGTGTGCAATGCAGGCAGACGTGCTCTGCAAATGTATTTGCACTAGTGGGACTATAGCAAAGTCCAATAGCCACGTATAGGATGCCACTAGGTACACTGAGTGTTTGCTAGTAAAATTGCTTAGTTTAAAAAACTTGGAGTGTGCAATGCAGGCAGATGTGCTCTGCTAATGTCTTTGCACTAGTGGGACTATAGCAAAGTCCAATAGCCACGTATAGGATGCCACTAGGTACACTGAGTGTTTGCTAGTATAATGGCTTCGTTATAATTAGTTGGAGTGTGCAACGCAGGCAGATGCGCTCTGCAAATGTCTTGGCACTAGTGGGACTATAGCAAAGTCCAATAGCCACGTATAGGATGCCACTATGTACACTGAGTGTTTGCTAGTAAAATTGCTTAGTTTAAAAAAGTTGTAGTGTGCAATGCAGGCAGACGTGCTCTGCAAATGTCTTTGCACTAGTGGGACTATAGCAAAGTCCAATAGCCACGTATAGGATGCCACTAGGTACACTGAGTGTTTGCTAGTAAAATTGCTTAGTTTAAAAAAGTTGGAGTGTGCAATGCAGGCAGACGTGCTCTGCAAATGTATTTGCACTAGTGGGACTATAGCAAAGTCCAATAGCCACGTATAGGATGCCACTAGGTACACTGAGTGTTTGCTAGTAAAATTGCTTAGTTTAAAAAAGTTGGAGTGTGCAATGCAGGCAGATGTGCTCTGCTAATGTCTTTGCACTAGTGGGACTATAGCAAAGTCCAATAGCCACGTTTAGGATGCCACTAGGTACACTGAGTGTTTGCTAGTATAATGGCTTACTTAGAATGAGTTGGAGTGTGCAGAGGACAAGAGGGTACAGTGGCAGGATTGTGGTGCTCTGGGTAGAGGAATGGAAGCCTGCCTTTCTATTCCCTCCTAATGGTGAAATGCAGGGAGGAAATCCCTGACCTGGGCTACACAGACGCTGTTGCTGTTTGCAGGACCTGTCACTTATGGCTCTCTGACCCTGCCGCTTTGAGCCCTTAAAAGGACTGCTAGAATGTACTCTCCCTAAGCTGTCTAACGCTGTGTATGCAGCGCATACAGCTGTATCGGCTATAGGACTCAGGAGGACGGAGCTGCGACACTGATGTCTGACACCAAAGACGCAGAAGGCAGATAATGGCGTTCGTGAAGAAAATGTCCGGTTTTATAATGCAGGGACATGTGACATGCAGATCCTATCACACATGCCGTTGCTTCTCTGGCTCAAAGTCCACTTAGGTGTGTGTGTGTCTGTGATTGGCTGACATGCTGGCCCGCCCCACAAGACGCGCGCGCTTAGGGAAGGAAGACAAGAAAAAAAAAAAAAAAAATGGCGATCGCCATTATAGAAACAGCAGTGATCTGAAGGCGCTGTTCACGCACACTATACACTGAAATGTGATAATAGTTTGATTCACAGAGTGACTTACACTATTACAGCAGAAACCAAGCTAGGATTTAGCTGTTTTTTGGCTGCTAGAACCGTTCTCGAACGTTTCTAGAACTATCGAGCTTTTGCAAAAAGCTCGAGTTCTAGTTCGATCTAGAACATGCCCCAAAATCACTCGAGCCGCGAACTGGAGAACCACGAACCACGAACCGCGCTCAACTCTACTCCCAAGTATTTAATTGTATTTCTAGCTATTGGAATGTCACATAATGCACCCCTCTCCCCCTCCGCTCTCTTTCCGTCCAAGAAGAGAATTTCACATTTGTTTTTGTTAAGTCTAAACCCTGCTAACCTCTCAAACTCCTCAATTTGTTCTATGACTCTACTCAATTGTGTTTTAGGTTTGCTCATGAACAGGATTATATCATCAGCAAATAAGGCTGAGTGCAATGACTTCCTCCCTACCTTGATCCCTTCAAACCACCCCCCCTCATTCAAACGTCTAGCCAGTGGTTCAATAGCCAAGTTAAACAATAGTGGTGACATCGGGCATCCTTGCCTGGTTCCCTTCATCAAAGGAAATGTTTTTGACAGAAATCCCGGGGTACTCACTCTTGCCTGAGGATTTGCATAAAGGACCCTCACAAAATTCCTAAAAGCTCTGTGTAAGCCCAGGTGATCTAACACCTGCTCCAGCCATGACCACCTCACATTGTCAAAGGCTTTCTCCGCGTCCAAGGTGATCAAGGCTGGATTCCCCTCCCCCCTTCTCTCGTCTGCTTTACTACATCAATTGCTAGCATTACTTTCCTAATGTTTGTCACCACTGAACGTCCTTTAACAAAGCCAGCCTGGGGGAGATCTATAATCTCTGGCAATGCTGCCGCTAACCTATTTGCCATCAACTTCGCTAAAATTTTTAGGTCTTGATTAATCAGCGAGATGGGCCTATAACTAGATGGGTCTTCTAAATTCTTTCCTCCTTTAGGAATGAGCTTTATATAGGCTGTATTAAGTGTACCGATATTCTTTCGCCGTCCATTATCTTATTGAATAACTCTGTCAGTATAGGTGAGATTTGATCCTTCATAATTTTGAAAAAACTGTCGCTAAAGCCATCTGGTCCCGGGGCCTTTGTCGTTTTTAACTCTCCTATAACCTGTAGCACCTCCTCCTCCGTCACCTCTTTATTCAGAGCCTGTAAATTTTCCTCCGTGAGCGTAGGCATTTTTGTTCCTTTTAACCACTCATTTCCTTCTCTCCTATCATCTAACCCCTCCTTTTTATATAAACCTGCATAGAAGTCTCCAAGAATGTCATTTATCTCTTTGGGATCTGTCGTTTTACTCCCCACAGCGTTTCTCAGTGTCATAATATGTGTCATCAGTCGTCGTCCCCTTGCCAGATTTGCCAATAACTTCCCTGCCTTGTTCCCGAAATGATTCAACTCTGCCTCTTGTTGTGTCCTGTACATACCTTCTTTCCTTTCTACCCAGTTCTCAAAATTGCCCTTCGCCTCCACCCACTTTGCTTTTGTCACCCTTGATGGTTTTTCTAAGAAGTCAGTATATGCTTCCCTGACTGCCCGGCTAGCCTCCTGAAACTTTACTTGTGCCTGTCGTTTCGCCTTTGTCGTATATCCTATCACTTTTCCTCTCAAAACTGCCTTAGCCATGTCCCAATACAATAGTGTTTCCCCACTGTGCTCCTGATTCGTCAATGTATAATCCACCCACCATTCTCTCAGTATTCTATGGAAGTTCTCGTCCAAAGTCAAGAATGAGGGGAAGCGCCATATATCTCTCTGTCTCTCTGAACTTTGTCAGCTATACTGACTACCACTGGGCTATGATTCGATATTACCATAGTCTCTATAACTATCTCTTCTACCCTCTGCAATAAATTCTCACTTGTCAGCCAAAGGTCAATCCTTGACCAAGAGTCGTGTGGGTGGGAATAGTGTGTAAATTCTCTCTCTTACGGGTGATATAATCTCCAGCAATCCTGTAGTGTAGTTGTATTTAACAATGCTCTCAGCGACCCCTCGTGTTCCTCCCCTGCTTCCCCTGACTCCTCCTGTCTTCTTCCTGAGAAACCACTGTATTGAAGTCTCCCCCCACCAATTTACATATATCCCCATCCAGCAAAATCTTACTATCTATATTTTAAAAAAAAACCCTTTGTTCCGTATTGGGTGCATATATATTATGGATACTAAAAGTGCCTTGAGTACCTGAAATCTTTATATGTATGTATCTTCCTTCTTCATCTGAATCTTGTGTTTCCACCTCGTGTGCAAAGTTTTTATTGATCAAAATAAGAACCCCTGCTTTCCTACCGTTTGAGGCCGACCCACATACCCTTCCCACCCACATCTTGTTCATACGGAAGAACTCATCCTTTTGCAAGTGCGTCTCCTGTAATAAAGCAATATCAACCTTAAGCTTCTTGAGATGACGTAGTATCATATTTTGTTTGTGCGGCGATCTGAGTCCCTTAACATTCCACGTAATGAGCTTAACCATAATCCCCAAAATCAACAGTTCCTTTTTCAAGCCGTGTCACATGGATTCCCCAACTCTCTTCCCCTCCCCTCCCCCAACTGTATATAACCCCTCCCATCCCCAACTTTACAAATACAATTAACGTCTTCCATTTTTTCTGAGATGATTGAGACTTCTTTCAAACCCCTGATTCAAGTCAAGCTCTCCATGAAGCCACCCCACTAAGTCACCTCTCTCCCTCTATTGGCTATTAACTCCTTGCCCCTAAACAGCCTTTATAAATTTATCAAGCTCCTACAACCATCATTAAGAGAAGAAAAAGAGAGAGAGAAGAAGGAAAAAAAAAGCATTAGTAAATGATAAAAAGGAAAAAGTGATAAGCATGAAAAAGAGAGAGAGAAAAAGGGAGCGAAAGAAAAAGAGATAGAGAAGAAAGAGAGAAGGAGGTAGGCGAGACTTTAGAGAGTTAAGGAACATTTGTCACCATACGGCTCCATTCAGCAGTCTCAAATTAAGTCCTTGTCTTGCCTGTTTCTTCATGAGCTGCTGCCTCTTCCTCCTCTTTTCCCAGCTGAAGTCGCCATCTGTCACTTTTCCTTTGGACTGGCTGGTCTGGATCTTGATTGACTCCACTCTGGCTCGTTGTCGGGTCTAACTGCAGATGTTATGTTTGCAGGATCTGCATGTTTCGGATCAGTGAAAGTCCCTTCTTTTCCATTCCTCTCCTGTCGCCGTGTTCTCCCGTCCTGTAGTATCTCTCGCTCCACCTCTGAAGGATCCTGAAAAGTCTTTGTGACCCCATCTGCTCCTCTTACTCTTAGTATTGCTGGGTATAAAAGCTGAAATTTAATGTTTTTGTGATAGAGGGCAGTGCAGATCTGGCTAAATGCTTTTCTTTTTCGTGTGTTCTGCCGAATAGTCGCCAAATAATAGAATCTTGTGTCCCTGAATGCATAGTGCCTGTTTCCTATTCCTGAAGGCCCGTAGAATTTCTTCTTTATCTTTGTATTCCAGGTATTTTATAATAACCTGTCTTGCTCTGGACATTTCACCTTGCTTGGAGGTATTATCATTGTTACTGTGGCCATCTCTTTGCTCCCTTACGGGTCCCACTCTGTGCGCTCTTTCTACACGGCAGCTATGTGGTAAGCCTAAAGCCTGGGGTAATTCTTTTTCACAGATTGAGTCCAAATATTTTGTTGTCACTGTCTTAGGCAAACCCACCAGCCTTAAATTATTCCTCCTAGATCTGTTTTCGAGATCTTCTATTTTATCCTTCATAAGCTGAGCATTAGTGTTTAGCTCCTTAAATCTGCCCTCCAATCTTGTCAGGTTCTCTTCAGCATTTGCTCTACCTCTGTCAGTCTCATATCATGGTGCTCCACATCCTCCTGCAGCGCAGCCAAAGCCACCTTCACTGAGGTTGCTATTGCCTCTCTGATTTCTGCTGTCAGATGATCTGCCACTTCTTTTGACAGCCTTTTGTAATCCATCTCATATCTTTCCCCCAAGCCCAATGTCTCTGTACCACTCTGCATACTCTGAATTCTACTGTTATCTTGGCCTCCTGCACATTGCTGCAGCAGCCCTTGTGGTTCCTCTCCCTCCTCCCCCTCCTTCCTCCTCACTGTGGGTGCCATGTTATCTGCACTCACCCCCTCCTCCCTCTGCTCTGCTCTGGGCTTGAATGGTGTTCCTCCACTTCTGAGGAGATAACGATCCATGCACTGACAACTGGTAATTCAGTGCAGTCTCTCTATGTTGGTCTAGGGTGCTATTTGTTTCTGTAGGTCGCTGTATATTGCAGGGGCTGTATGGAGCTGCTCCTTCTCCCTCCTCACATCTCAGCGCAGGAACAGGAAGTCCACACTACAGTTATTTTATAACTCAGCAATCTAAGGGTTGCATTAAATGGCATGTGTATATTCTATTTCATGTTTCCGTAAGTTCACATAGCAAAAAAAATTGCTTTATTCTGCCATAGACTTAGATATGATTTCCTTTAAATTTAGGCCACTCGCTTTGAGATTGTTTTATTAGGAGATGCTTATGAAAACATACTGTTCTGGTTTTTGACAATTGACCTTCTGTGACCTTTTGAGACCTTGTGTGAATTCAAAACAACAAAATACATCAATATCTATATCCTAACTGGATTCGATAGGTGAGTTGTTAGTCGGGATTTTTAAATACTTGTCTTCTTATCAATTGATATTATAATATATATTTTATGTATTTATCTTATTAAATGTCCTACTTTTCAATTATGAGACAGCTTAAAGGTACTCTGTCAGATTCCAACTGCACTCATAATCACAACAACAGTTCCGGGTGCATAGCTAGAATCCCTCCCTAACTCTCGGATTTAATGGCATAACATTTCAAAGTTTGAAAATTACTACAATTTCAAAATTTTAGCTACATTTCCAATATTTTTACAAAAAATGCAAAAAATATTGTCTTAAATTAGTAAATGCTGGGACAGTTAGGGAGTCATTCTCGATATGCACCCAGAACTGCTCGTGGTTCTGGGTGCCCAAGGGACCTTACATGTTTACCCCTAAGCCTGGTTTTTACTTTCCTGACCAGGCCATTTTTTCTTATTCTGACCAGTGTGATTTTGGCAGGTTCTAACTCTGGAATTCTTCAATGGATTTTGGTGATTCTGATACTGTTTTTTTTCCACGACATGATATACTTCATGATAGTGGTAGATTTTAGTCTATGTTTTTATAATTTTTAAAAAAAAAAATTGAAATTTGGAGAACATTTTGAAAATTTAGCAATTTTCAAACTATGAATTTTTATGCCATTAAATCCGAGAGTTATGTCACACAAAATAGTTAATAAATAACATGTATAACATGTCTACTTTACATCAGGACAATTTTTGAAACATAGTTGTTTTTTTGTTGGGAAGGTAGAATGATTAAAAGTTTATCAGCAATTTCTCCAACAAAATTTACAAAACATTTTTTTAAGGGACCACATCCCCTTTGAAGTGACTTTGAGAAGCCTACATGACATACAGTAAAATATCCAAAAGTGATATTATTCTAAATACTGCACTCTTCCAACTTCTCAAATCCACATCCAAGAAGTTTCTTAACCCTTTATGTGCTTCACAAGAGCTAAAGCAATGTGGAAGGAAAAAATTAAAATGTAACTATTTTCCCCCAAAATGTTACCTAAGCCACCATACAATTGTGCAATTTCTCGTCAGTACACTGATACCTCACATGTGGAGGAAATCTACTGTTTGGGCACACTGCAATACAAAATTAGCTGACATCCGCAGCGGACACCATGTTGCATTTGGAGAGCCCCTGATGTGCCTAAACAGTGAAACTTCCCCACAAGTGACCCTATTTTGGAAGCTAGACACCTCAAGGAATGTATGTAGATGTTTGGTGAATACATTGGTCCCCAAGGGGCTTCACAGAATTTTATAATGTTGAGCCGTGAATATACAAAATACATTTTTAACCACAAAAATGTTGCTTAAACCCACACATTTTTCATTTTTGCAAGGGTAACAGGACAAAATAGACCATAGAATTTGTTGTGAAATTTCTCCTGAGTAGGCCAATAGTCCATATTTGTGGAAATACTACTTTTGAGGCACAGTGCAAACTGAAGCAGGAAAGGAGCGCCATATTTGAGTTCAGATTTAGGTGGAATGGTTTGAGGTGCCATGTCACATTGGCAAAGCCCATGAGGTGCCTAAACAGTGCAGCTCCCCCTCAAGTGACCCTATTTTGGAAAAAAGAACCCTTCTGGAATTTACCTAGATGTTTAGTAAGCACATTAAGCCCCCAAGTGCTTAATAAGAATTTATTATGTTCAACTATAAAAATGAAAAAATACATTTTTAGCCACAACAATTTCTTTTACCCCAAATGTTTCCTTTTTCCAAGGGTAATAGACAAAATGGACCATACAATTTGTTTTGCAATTTCTCCTGAGTATGCCAATACCCCACATGTGGCTGAAAGCAACTTTTGAGGCACAGTGCAAAGTGAAAAGGAAAGGAGCGCCATATTTGAATTCACATTTAGTTGGAATGGTTTGCGGGTGTGTTGCCACATTTGCAGAGCCCCTGAGTTCCAGGATAGCAGAAACTCCCACAAGTGACTCCATTATACAAACTGCACGACTCAATAAATTCATCTAGGGGTGCACAGGTGTGTCACCAAATTTAATACTACTGGGCAGTGAAGAAAAATAACATTTTTATCACTAAAATGAATGCAATACTCCACATGTTACTGTACAGTACTGTTTGGTTATACCGCAGGGCTAAGAAGGGAAGGAGCACTATTTGATTTTGGAGCACTGAATTTCCTAGAATAGTTTGCGGACTCCATTTGCAGAGCCCCTAAGAAGTACTTTGCACGTTGCGACATCGATACTGCGATATCGTCAGGGTCAAATCCAAAAAGTGACGCACATCCGGCGCCGGTAAGAACGTTGCAACGTGTAAAGCCTAGGAGAGAAGATGAACGAGTGTGAAACAGTCAAAAATCGCTGATCTGTGTCACGTCGTTCATTTTCATAATGTCGGTGCGTCCGCAGGTACGATGTTGTTTGTCGTTCCTGCAGCTCCACACATCGCTGTGTGTGAATCCGCAGGACCGACAAACATCTCCTTACCTGCGCCCACCATCCACCGGCAATGCGGAAGGGAGAAGGTGAGTGGGATGTTTACATCCCGCTCATCTCCGCTCCTCAGCTTCTATTGGCCGCCTGCCGTGTGACATCGCTGTGACGCCGCACGACCCACCCCCTTAGGAAGGAGGCGGGTCGCCGGACAGGGCAAGTCGCAGGGCAGGTAAGTGCATGTGAAGCTGCCGTAGCGATAATGTTCACTACGGCAGCTATCACAAGATATCGCATGTGCGACGGGGGTGGGTACTATCGCGCTCGGCAACGCTATCATCGGCTAGCGATGACACTTGCATTTGCAGCACTGACACTTTGCCTCGCACAGCATGCATCTGGCATGGTGTGCTAGACTTTTTGTAGCTGTGTAACCCAAGGCCTCAATAGTGATAACCCAGGGTTACCATGGCAGTGATCGGATTTCTGTGATTACATTAGAGGGATCTGATTGCTCGGGAGAGGAGCACAATTTTCTCCCTGCCTCCTCAATGCTGTGATCACTATTGATCACAACATTTAGGGGGTTAAACTGCCCGGATCAATGCGGGCACCGCTTTTGGCCATGATAGCCAGTATGTTCAATGTCGGTAAGGGGTTGTCCCTCAAACAATGTACGGTACATTTAAAATAAATAAAATAATAATAAGTTCCACTTCTCAATGTGTTAATAAAATGTTCCTGTGCTTAATCTTATAAATGTCCTCCTCGTAAGTACTTTCTTACGTGCTATGTCTATCATTCACACCTGCTCCATTTCATGGTCAGTACATACCATTGTTCCTGTCCAGGGAAGGAACCATAAGAAAATATTCAGAAGATATAGCATGGTCTTGATGCTGCTTCTTTCGATGAGGTAATTTGTTCCTTGCTTGTTTTATTCCAGGAGTGAATTTTTCTGCTGGGTCTCCAGCCCTCCGAGGTCATTGTAACCCTCAGTCTGATATAGCACCGCATGACCAGCTCTACCCTCACCTACTGTATTCTCATCCATCCCTTATAGACTGTGAACTCTCGCGGGCAGGGACCTCTCTCGTCCTGTACCTGTCTGTGCCTTGTATTGTGTATGATTACTGTACTTGTCCCTATTATGTATACCCCTTTGACATGTAAAGTGCCATGGAATAAATGGCACTATAACAAATAATAGTAATAATTGTAAATCAAGTAAGTGTCATATGAACTCAGCATCCACCAGAACTCCTACTACACCTCAATTACTTGATTTATGCTCAAATGGCTGAATATGTAGCAAAAAAACCCTCACTCCTGTGATAACACAGGTAGGGAAATGTGTTGCTTGCAGAAAGGAGCAGCTACAAGCTCCCGCTATGTTGTCTGCATAGTCACTTATCATAAGTTGCTTCTACTTCCTTCAGTCACTGCACAGCACATAGTGAGTAATGACTGTAACCATACTTGGCACTTAGTGAAAGCTAGCTTTGTACTGATACAATGCAGAGCCAGCTATCAGTCAGTGTTGGGGTGCGATTACAGCCAATGCTCACTGCATACTGAGCGATGACTGACACTACTCCAGCCATGCATCTTTGAATGAAAAGGGTCACTCACATCTATGTACAAGATCTGCGAGTGCAATGTAATAAAATATCGCATTGTACTCGCACCAATATTAAACAATAGGGCTGAGCATATCTCCTCTGCAAAATTCATCATGCAAGGCAAATCACAGCATGTGAGTCAATGGGTTTGAGAAAAATGCACGACACACGCGTGGCACACGGGCAGCATACGGTCAGGCATACACAATGCGTTTTCAACATCCTATTTTACATATTGTAAATAGCTAGACAGATAGTTGAATGAATAGAAAGATAGATGTCTAAAAGCTATTTAATGTTCGACCCCCAACATAGTCTACGCTTATACCCTTTAGTGCCTTTCATGTGGCACTAAAGGGTGTTTAGCCTTGTATTTAGCAACAGACTAAATAATTACATTAAAAAAACTACTTGGGGTCCCCTCTATTTTTGGCAGCCAGCTACAGTAAAGCAGACAGCTGCACACTATAGCTGGCATCTTTACCTTGGCTGGTAATGCAAAACAAAAGTCTCCCACAAACTGGATCACCAGCCAAGATGAAGCTTACAGCTCGGGTCTGTTATTCTCAAGGTGGAAAGGGCTATGGTTAGTTGGCCCTTCCCAGCCAAAAAATATCAGGCCACAGCTACCCCAGAAGTGTTGTATCCATTAGCTGCGCCAATCTTGGCACCTTGCTTCCACTCTTACCATTGCCCTGCTGCGGTGTCTATCGGGTAATATATGGGTTGATACCAGCTATGAATTGCCAGCTGACCTCAAGCCCTGGTAGTGGTAATGGATGGACATCTTTCAGACATCACCATTACTAACCGAGTAAATGTAAATAGTAAGAAAGACACACACAAAAATTATTTAAACTCCTGACATTCACCAATTTTTTGCAAAGAAAATCCTTCAAGTTCTTCTGTAATCCACTGAATTCGACGTAGTCCACAAAAACAAACCTGAAAGACATGAAAATATAAAATTAGGAAAGTAATAAAGACAAGCGACACCCTCATTCACCAATTAATTCCCAATAAAAATCCAATGCAGGTCTGCCGCAATCCACATGGAGGTCCCACAACGCTCCATGACTCAGTTTCCCAGCCTAGGAAGAACGTTTAGAGTATGTTGAGGATAAAGAATTGAGTATCCAAAATACTTAATTCAGCCATTTCATAGACTCAGTTATATAGTTCAGTAGATGTGAACTAACACACATATTTGTGAATGCTTTTGTTTCTTATTAACATGTATATATGTATATTGCATATTCAGTGTATTTTCCTTAGACTCAGTATATACTAGGATATATATATATATAGCTTGAAGATGGCTGCTATTTCCTGTTCCACACCCAAGACAGATGGACAAAGGAAAATTCCTGGAGCCTGGACTGACCAATCCAAGAAGGATGTGTAGATCTCTCTACGTCATGAAGCCCTGCCCTGCGATACTTGATTGGACTAAAACTTTTGTTTACACCCCCTTACTGCTCGGTCTAGAGTTTCTTTCAAACAATAAAAAACACACTTGGTTAAGAGCCAGTCATGGAGATAGATCTAACTGACTTGCTGTCTAGTTATTTAATCTCTAAGTGCACTCATGACATTTTTAATTAGAAACAGCAGCCGGATATCAAGAGATCCTTTGAGTCTCATCATCATCGTCATTCTGACCTTGACAGTTGGCGCCCAACGTGGGGCCACCGAGAAGAGTGAGTCAGAGCTTCCACTTTCCGGACGTCTGGGGCTACTCCACAAGTATCCAGGTGTTGCTCAATATCGAGGATTGATCGCCCTCCGTTTCACGGTAAGAACATCATATACATTGTGTGTGCTGTTTTACCTGTGGATCGAGAGACACCTGGCGAAAGGGGGTGGTCACTAGTCCGGAGAATGGTAGTGCACCGGAGACCTAACGGTGTGACTGTCGCTCGCCGGTGACCGAGAGAAAAAACCCAGACCCTATAGGTGCTGGCTTTTAGGTCTTTTGTAAAGTATCCGGCTGTCTGTATTTCTCGCTGTAAGTAAGGTAGAAATGGGGTTTTTTTTCTTGAGTAGCTGTTTATTTGTATATAGTGTATGGTTAATCAAGCTTGTGATTTCTCTGTTTGGTTCTCGGAGAGTTAATTGTCTGAGCAGACAGCTATAGAAATGGTGGAGAGAAGCCCAGCGTGCTTGCAGTCTTTTAAACAAAGGAAGCAAGGAGAGTGTAGAAGTCCACAGACGCAGCCTACCCCCCTGCATTTCTTCGCTGTGTTAGAGAGAAGGGGGGTTGATAGTGCCCACACAGAGGCAGCTGCTGTCTTTGTTCTGTGAAAAAGCAGGGGGGGAAGTTAATCACTCACTGCCTGCAGTTTTTTCTTCTTCACTGAGAGCGAAGAGGCAGACTGCGGGGGTCTGGTGGAGCCCAGGGATATCTATAACAGTCTTTCTATTGAGAACAAAGAATGCGAGAGGGGGGAGCAGAAGCCCACAGAAGCAGCTACATCCTTAAATTCTTACACTCAGAGGAAGCAAAAAGGTGGGGGCCATATGTCCACCAGCTGCTTGAGACAGAGGGAGATCAAATTGCATAGCTATGTCCCTGCTGTCTTTTAGCTGAGAAGCAAGGGGGGTGGAGGACTGAAGAGGCGGACACCGGGGGTTAAAACAGCGCAGCTCTTTGCAGTGAAGAGAAAGGAGAGGTCAGTTGGGTAATATACAGGAGATGGCTGCAGCCTTTGACAAGTGTTATTTTGGTTTGGATTAGAGAGAAATTAATGCGTTTTTCAGTCTTTTTAAATTGTTTGTTTTTGAACAGAAGTATGAGAACTAGCGATTCCCCTGTGTTGCGGATAACACAGCCACTGTTTGTTGGATATTGAATATTGAATGTTGAATGTTAGATATTAAATATTAAATATTGAATATTGGATAGATAATAAACGAGGCGGGAAGGGTTCTGTTAACTTAAAGTGGATTTAGCGTATTCCCCTGCGGTTCTGGCGCATGTCACTGTCTGCGTGGCAGACGAGGCGGGAAAGGAACTCACTTTAGTTAAGGTAAAAGTGTCGGAATTAGCGTATTCCCCTGCGTATTAAACGTGAGCCACTGTTATGAGGGGGTAGGTCTTCATAACGAGGCGGGAAAGAATTTCGGTTGGAGCCGGCCGGTCCAATTAAGCACTGTATACTCTGTTCAAAAGATAAATATGTTGTTTTTAGTAGGAGCTGAGAACGCTGTCGCCCTAGTTACAAAAAACGGAAAAAATATAAAAGATTGCAAAAAGTTGTGTAAAATCGTTGGACTACCACTAGATGGCGGGCTGCAACCCATGTATTGAAGTTCAGATTAATCTGTAGTGAGTTTATAATGAAGAACAAAGACCCTATTCACTGTGTGTTGCTGTTTGTAGAATCACTAAATGTTTTTCTCATAGCGGTGCCTCATTGTTTTCCTTTAGAAGTCATTATATCTGGTGCTAATCAAATCTCTCTTTTGTATGCTGAAATGCAAATTTACAGGCACTAAAAGTATCCCTGGTTTATTACGTAGTTCCAGCCACTCCCAGTACACCCAGGGAGTCACAACATGGATGCTGCACCCGGAAGTCAGGTGCCTGGAACTTCCTGTGGCAGCCGTCTTGCTACACCCACTGATGGCAGTACACCTCATAAGCCACATCCCTCGCAATGGCTCTTTGTCTAAGACTCTCCACCCATCCCCGGTGGGAGGTGTTCTGTGGTATAAATGACTAACACATTTGAATAAGTATAAATAGTATATTTGTTTACTCAGCTATCCCATACATGCAAGTCAAAGATAAGTAAGTGAAATTTTTACTGAATTGATGAATAGTCAGAGATAAGAATGGACTGTGTCTTTCCCCAATAGTGACGTAAGTTTGGTTTAACCCTTAGAGTTCAGGATTTCCCATTTTTAGTTTGCTGTTTATACCTGAATAGGGAATATTAAATTTTATGGGATGTGCGATATAATTTGTGTTGTTTTGTTTTTAATGGCGATTTATTTGAACAATATATTTTTATTTTGTGACTCTATCACCTTTTCTGTTTTTATGATTATTTCTAAACAATTCATATATTTTTGCAGGTTAGTCGCCCAGTCACAGCTGTCATTCCATTATGTCTCAGTTGTTTTTACTATGAAAGGTCTTTCTTTTCTTTATGGATACAGTGTTTATTGTAAGGTTTTTAAAATTTCCCAGTAATGTATAGTGTTGTGAGATGTACGTTATTTTCAGTGTTTGTTCATTTTAGGTTTTAGTATGTGGCTAATTTATTACCTGCTGTTTTATTTTTTTCTTCTAGGGAATACCAGTATAAAAATGCTGAATTTTGCCATATTGGTAAATAAACAATTAAACAAGGGGGGAATAAGGTATTAATTATATTCTCCAGTTTCTTGGAGGGCGCAGCAGGCATATTAGATAGGATTTGAAGCTGACCTTTTTCCCACAGGCTATGTTTATTAGATTACTATGAGGTATATCTGTTAACTGAAATAGGAAAGTCTTGTCTTATATGTTTATTTGTTTATTTGTTTGTTTATTTATTTAGTATTCTCAGTCATGTGAGGTATAGATGACCACTAACTGTATTATGATCAGAGATGAAGTTATAAGAATGATCTAATGTATATTTTTTTAGTTCTTGTTTTTATAGATGAAATCAGATGGTGGTCGATTCTGCACTGGATATGCTGCTGTTTACACCACATGAGGTAGTCTAAATTCGACCACTCCCTCCAATCCTATTGATACAGGAGACAGTGATGCATTAATGCCTCTCTTGATGGGTAGAACAGGAGTGGGTAAGAGTCTTTAGAGGTGTATGTAGGTTGTAGATTTTTTCCTGTTGTCAAATGAATTAGGTATGCCGAAAAGAAAGTCTAGATCTGAGCTGATGGATTCGGATGGAGATCCTCGCACAGGTGCAGCTGACCAAGAAGCAGTGAACGGGCCTAGAGTTGAGAGTCTTTCACCAATACCGACCATGCCTTGGTGACACCGGTCACGTCAGTGACTTCTGTCACTCCTTGTGTTCTTAAATCCCTACAGGAACAAGCGATACAACAAGGAATGGAGTGTGACATGAAGAGAGCCAGCTGACTGAGGAAGGTCTGTGGATAAAGGGTGGTAAGCTTTCTCTGCCATGAGAGCTCTTCTTAATGATGGCCCAGGTAACATCTGTGAAAGACAATTGTCAGTGTGTGCTTTGGTGACATCAGGGTTCAGTACCCAGGTGGGCAGATTCACCCAGTCTCGTGAGACAAGTGCCTAGAACGAAGTGAGAAAAAACTATAAAGAGTCCGTAGAAACACCCTGCACCTACTCTACCCATTCTTAGAGACTGCAAACTGATTATAGATGTATATCATGAGCATGTTGTATGCAAGTCTGTGCGTGTTGTGTAAATCTCTCTCCAGGTTTGGTCGGAGGCATTCCAGTGCAGAAAACGACATTATTGTTGAGAAGCACATGAAAGTGGTATGTAAAAAAAATGTGTTTACAAAAAGTGTATATTTTATAGAAAAGTGGAAACTAGTAAATCGTGTACAAAATGTATATGTTTTGTTTTCTTTTTGCAATAAGCAGGTCTTTATGTAAGATGTTTTTGGTTTAGCATAGACATGTATATTTTTATATAATTGACTGAATAGTGTGATAAACAGGTGTATTCTCCAATTCCAGATCTTAAATCAGAGCTATTAGCATATGGTCTCCAGTCAGGAAACTGATTGATCCTAAAGGACAAGCGAGAAAGAGCCATGAGTCAACACTAGAGGAGCTGATCCAACCACAGAAAAATCTATGGATCCACACCTCGCATTGCAGAAGGGTTAATCAACCAGAGCTGCACTGAGCGTTCTGCTCATACTTATCCTTTTCAGAAAACCCTGTACAGTCTTAGACCAGCATTGCCAGAACAGTTAGAAGAGAGGATTTAGGGAATCTTGAGACATGGGAAAGTCCAACTACAAAGGCTGAGGACTCGCCTAGGAGTCCTTGGTCTCAAACCGGTGAAGAAAACCCCTTTCCCCTTTCTGCCCATGTTTCAACGTTCAGTTAGGCAGGTTTTACAACAGATCTTTCTACCTCTCTTCCTAAGGGAATACAGTACCCTTAGAATTTAGAAATGGCAGAAGTAAGTCTTTAGGGGGGACTGTTGAGGATAAAGAATTGAGTATCCAAAAATACTTAATTCAGCCATTTCATAGACTCAGTTATATAGTTCAGTAGATGTGAACTAACACACATATTTGTGAATGCTTTTGTTTCTTACTAACATGTATATATGTATATTGCATATTCAGTGTATTTTCCTTAGACTCAGTATATACTAGGATATATATATATATATAACTTGAAGATGGCTGCTATTTCCTGTTCCACACCCAAGACAGATGGACAAAGGAAAATTCCTGGAGCCTGGACTGACCAATCCAAGAAGGATGTGTAGATCTCTCTACGTCATGAAGCCCTGCCCTGCGATACTTGATTGGACTAAAACTTTTGTTTACACCCCCTTACTGCTCGGTCTAGAGTTTCTTTCAAACAATAAAAAACACACTTGGTTAAGAGCCAGTCATGGAGATAGATCTAACTGACTTGCTGTCTAGTTATTTAATCTCTAAGTGCACTCATGACATTTTTAATTAGAAACAGCAGCCGGATATCAAGAGATCCTTTGAGTCTCATCATCATCGTCATTCTGACCTTGGCAAGTAGAGATGAGCAAAAAAGGTTCACCAATTTCAAATTCCATCCGAGCCTTGACTTGTTCGGGTAGGGATCAGATTCACAAACACTTTTCTCAAATATTTGCAAAGATCGGTCTTGTCCAGTAAATGTTTTTGGTTGCACTAAGGCTTTTCTTCTAGTTAATAATCACTTTGGCTCTGATAGTCATGCTGTATGATGAGTGGGGGGGACATGTTTGATGAGGGGAGGGAGTGGGGAGAGGTCAGAGGTGCCGCAGACTGTTTTTTTTCTTAACTTTATGTGTGGATGTTCCAGCAGCCAATTAGGGCACAAAAATCATCGACAACATTCAGACACAATGGCTTGTGTCATTGGCTGTCAAATTTACATGTCCCTCTAAATATAAAATGTGGACATGTAGCGTTGGTGCCATTTTGTGATTGCTATAGCTCAGGCATGTGCTGCTGCTAGACAGCTTAGTTAGTGGATTTAATTTTAGGTAGTTGAGATAGTTAGGAGTAGATATGAGCGATGTTTGAGGTTCGTGGTTCGCCAATTTCATGTTCGAGTGATTTTGGGGGGTGTTCGAGCTCGAGCTCGAACTCCAGTTTTTTGCTAAAAGCTCGACAGTTCGAGTTAGGTTTGAGAACGGTTCAAAAATGTGGCTTTTCACAGTAAGGCTATGTGCACACATTGCTATCTTCATGCGTCCTGCATCCCCAGCACAATCCCTCTCTCTTTCCTACTCACCGATCACGGGCGCCTCGCTGCATGGCTGTCAGAAATCTGCAGCGTCTTTTCCTCTTTAGAAAATGGTTGCCGCTTAATTATTCAATCAGGTATTCCGTGCTTTCCCCACCCACCAGCGCCCATGATTGGTTGCAGTCAGACACACCCCCACGATGAGTGACAGCTGTCTCACTATAACCAATCACAGCCGCCGGCGGGCGGGTCTATATCATGCAGTAAAATAAATAAATAAAAAAAAAAAAATGCA
Organism: Anomaloglossus baeobatrachus; assembly: GCF_048569485.1. Classification (NCBI taxonomy): domain Eukaryota; kingdom Metazoa; phylum Chordata; class Amphibia; order Anura; family Aromobatidae; genus Anomaloglossus; species Anomaloglossus baeobatrachus. Next base: position 202,867,650 of record NC_134358.1, read on the forward strand.
GTTCCCCCCATATTTGATACCAGCCAGGATAAAGCCACATGGCTGCAGGCTGGGACAAAAAGAAAGATTCGTATCCGCTCACCTGTAGCCAAAGGAGGAGTCACCGTATCCAGGACTCGTGCAAGGGAAAGGGTATACTGGCAATCCAGATTGTAGACAGAGGGTAATCCAGCAACAAAGTCCAAGGGATATTAAAATCCAAAAATTTTATTAAATCAAATTAAAATCCATATAAAAAAAGTCCAAACAGGGTATAAACAACTGTCAGAGAGGATGCATTTCGAACCCAATGGCTCTTAGTCAGTCTCTGCAGAACTACAAGGCTCAGCATTCTTCATCCAGGACTGTATGCAGGAGTTTTTTGCCCACCAAAAAATTGACGTGGGCTTTGCCATATTTTTGTATGCTAGCCAGGTACAGCAGGCAGGTACGGCTTCCCCCAACCCCCAGCTGCCTATTTGTACCCGGCTGGGAACTAAAAAAATAGGGAAGCCCTTTTTTTAATTATTTCATGAATTTCATGAAATAAATGAAAAATAAATCGTCATGAGCTTCGCTCTATTTTTGTGTCCAGCCAGGTACAACTAGGCAGCTTGGGATTGGAATCTGCAGCACAGGTTAGCCCAAGCTTTCTGGGCTCCTCTGCTGCGAATTGCAGTCCGCAGCCGCCCCAGAAAATGTCGTTTTTATAGAAGCGCCATCATCTGGCGCTGTATCCAACTCTTCCAGCTGCCCTGGTGACCAGGGCTGTGGAGTCGGAGTCAGAATCGTGGAGTCGGAGTCGGAGTTCATTTTGGTGGAGTCGGAGTCGGTATAAAATGCAACGACTCCGACTCCTAAAATATATAATAAATTGGGGACAGTAGTGCAATGCAGAATGTGCTGAATATTTTACTAAATAATAACATTTAGCATAATGCTTATATTTAAGTGAAAAATGTATTGTAGTACAATGTGAACATTAGACATTTAATTATTTTTATGATACAATAATCAAGATATTTAGATAGAACATAAAATATATTTATTGGGATACAACTTTAGAACACAAAAAATCCAATAAATTGTAAATATGTAATACAATATGTAATATATACTGTGTATATATATATATATATATATATATATATATATATATATATATATATGAAATCTACTGTATATTACATATTTACAATTTATTACAGTTTGTGTTCTAAAGTTGTATTCCAATAAATATATTTTATGTTCTATCCAAATATCTTGATTATTGTATCATAAAAATTATTAAATGTCTGATGTTCACATACTCATGTTCATGTATTACAATAAATGTTTCACCTAACTATAAGCAATATATGTAGGAGTCGGAGTCGCTGCAAGAGAAATTGAGGAGTTGGAGTCAGAGTCGAAGATTTGGTTTACCGACTCCACAGCCCTGCTGGTGATGGGTGGCTTGCTGGGTAATAATGACTTAATACTAGCTTTGTTTTACTAGCTAGTATTAAGTCAGAGATTCTTAATGTCAGTTAAGTTTGACCTGGCCATTAAGACTCTCCAATCAAGGGTTAAAAAAAGACACCACACAGAGAAAACATACTTTAATAGAAATAAATACACAGACACATTAGAGACTCATTGTTTATTACTCCCTGTCATCCCTCCCCAATCCATGGTCTTCTGTCTTCTTTCTCCTTCAACCCATGCAGCTCTGCTACATCAGACAGCGCTGCATGGGAGGAAGACGCTGCTGCTCCCGTGCAATCTATACCACTTAGCGAGTTTCAGAGGCTGCAGACTGTAAGCGGTGACGTCACCGCTGACAGGCTCGTTGCTATAGCAACGGTAATCTCCGTTATTGACCAGCTGTGGCAGCCGGTGAATAACGGAACGGGGAAGCAGAATGGGGAAGCCGACCGTGTGCCAGAGCATCTCGCCGGTACATGGAGATATACAAACGATCACCGCGTACAGGATGCTCTGACAGGACCTAGCATGACATCTAGCCATGTGACCAGTCTGTAGTCAATGAGATAATAGACACATGACTGGTCACATGCTATTTTGACATCACAATAGGTCCTATCATCAGTGCTGGTCACCGGGAGGACGCAGCAAATATCGGAATGAAAGCGGCGGGAGACAGAGTGCAGGACACATCGCGTGGACCTGTAAGTGTTCTGGCAATGTTTATTAACTGTATGGGTACATTTATAATATGTTTTTATGTGTTTGTGTTTGCCTCCCATTGTTTTCAATGGAGTTCGAGAGGTTCGTTGAACGGTTTGTCGAGCCGAACTCGAACGCGGCCTCTGTTCGACGAACTGAACCGAACTCGAACCTTTAGAGGCTCGCTCATCTCTAGTTAGGAGAGCAATAGTGTAGAATAATCTTGTACAGGGGCATGTAGTGTAGGGAACGTTGTGTGCCACAAATCGGCATTTCATCATGTAGTGATTGCTAATTGTGTTGTACTCCCAAAAAATGCTATTTCATCATCTACATAGCAATTGCAATATCTGTAATTCAATCAAAAATTGCCATTTAATCATCTAAATAGTGGTAATTATGTGGACCAGCCCAAAATTGCTATTTCATCATCTAAAGAGTGCAAAACCTGTCATCAAGATAAAAAATTATCATTTAATCATCTAAATAGTGGTAAATGTGTGGTTCAACTACATTTGCTGTTTTGTCATCTAAGTAGTACAAAATCTGTTATACAGTTAAAATTTGCTATTTCATTATCTAAACAGTGCAAAATCTGTTGTCCAGCTAAAAATTGCTATTTCATCATATAAATAAGTGCAAAATCTGTGATCCAGGTAACAATTATCATTTAATCATCTAAATAGTGGTAATTGTGTGGTGCTTCCAAAAATTGCTATTTCATTATCTAAATAGAGATTGCAAAATTTGCAATCAAACCAAAAATTGCCATTTAATCATCTAATTAGTGGTAATCTTGTGGTCCAACCCAAAATTACTATTTCATCATCTAAATAGAACAAAATCTGTGATAAAGTAAAAAAAGCCATTAACTCATCTAAATAGTGCTAATCGTGTGGTGCAGCTCAAAATTGCTTTTTCATCATCTACAAGTTGTGCTCAAAATTTTACATACCACAGAAGATTTTTTGCTTTCTTTACCTTTTTTCAGAGAATATGAATGATAACACAAAAACTTTTTTCCATTCATGTTTAGTGGTTAAGTGAAGCCATTTATTGTCAAACTACTGTGTTTTCTCTTTTCAAAACATAATGACAATCAAAAACATCCAATGACCCTGATCAAAAGTTCACATACTCCATTGTTTAATACCGTGTATTGCCCCCTCTAACATCAATGACAGCTTAAAGACTTCTGTGGTAGTTGTGGATGAGGCTCTTTATTTTCTCAGATGGTAAAGCTACCAATTCTTCTTGCAAAAGGCCTTGAGTTCCTGTAAATTCCTGGGCTTTCTTGCATAAACTACGTGCTTGAGTTCTCCCCAGAGTGGCTCAATGATATTAAGTTCAGGAGACTGAGATGGCCACTCCAGAACCTTCACTTTGTTCTTCTGTAGCCAATGACAGGTCGACTTGGCCTTGTGTTTGGGATTGTTGTCATGTTGTCATGTCTCAAGAATTTATTTTATTTTTTATTTGTAGTTATTTCGGCTACAAATTCTTGCAACTGATTTTCAGTATAAAAGTAGCATAAAAAAGTCAAATGTAAAAGTAACAGCGGTGAACACACCGTTTCATTGTTGAGTCACCAAGGCATTTGTTTTCAACATTAGCAGCAGTTGCAACAACATCCACAGAAGCCATGACAAAGTTGTCACAGACTGCAATAATGCAAGATCAATGCAGCACACTGAAAAACTACAACATGTCATAGCCTGCGCAGTTTGCGACTGGGGTGGAAAAGTCTTTGGAGATCCGTGACTTGCTCATCTTGATGAAAGTTAAGTGGTCTACACTTTCAGGGGACAGCCAGATACGCTTATCCCGTTAGAACCAGCAGCAGCACTGAAGACACCTTCTGAGAGAACGCTGGGTGCCAGGCATAAAAATCTCCAGCTGACGAGCTAAGGCCATTTTTCCATTTTTGAAGAACAAAATGCAACATGGTCAAACTCCCTAGATACTCTGGCACCATCCTCTCCTGTTGTTCACTATGTGTCACACTTGTACTCTGTTCTATTAGTGCATGGGATGGTCTAAAAAAACGTGTGCTACAATTCACAGAAATGACTTCTGCCCGTTAATCTGTTGTTGCTGCTAATGTTTCTGTGATGTCGGTGGTGGAGACTTTAGATGAGGTGGAAGAAGCAGAAACAGTGGAGGAATTCGTAAATACAGAACTTTGTCCCGAAAACCTTGGGGTTTGCTCGTCCAGGTGTCAGTGGTGAAATGTACCCTGTCAGACACAGATTTTTCAAGGAACGTGTGATGTTGTCTGCAAGTTGCTGGTGTAGTGCAGGCACAGCTTTATTAGAGAATTTATGGCAACTGGACAGCTGGTACTGGGCAACTGCAATGGCCATCAGCTTTTGGAAAACATCTGTATCCACCAGGCGGAAAGGCAGCATTTCTGTGGCCAACAGATTGAATATGGTGAATTTGAAGCTCTTAGCTTTGGCATGTGTAGGAGGAAATAATATTTTACATGACCACAACTGCAGTAGCAAGGGCTGGCTGCTGTGTTGAGAGAAGGTGGAGAGGGTAGAGTAGGCTGTACATGACATACTGGTGGATTGTTGGGGAAGTGCAGGCAGACAGAGATGTTATTGTGGATTGAGAAATATGTGGCTTAGGGATTTTGCAAGGAAATCAATTTTTAAATTAGGGTGTCTTGTTTACTCTTTATTTCTTTAGTATTTTTTTTTTCTTATGTGTTTTAGATTCGCTTTTGGGAAACGTCGTGTGACAGTACTATGCATTACGGTGGATCATTTATATAAAAAGAATGGTTAATGAGTGCAGTAGTTGGAGGAAGGATTTGTGCAACACCTCATCATCATCCTCTCTGTTGTCCACACTCCACACGCTGAGGGTCACCTGCCTTCTCTTACTGCCCTGACAGCACAGTACAGTATGCATGTGCCACATATATCTGAGTTTCATCATGATCACCTCCACCCTGAGGCATAACATCTGTTGACAAGCGTATCGTTTTTTCTTGGACCCTACTTCACCCCGAATCCAACTGACGAAGATTTTGGCCATTGGTGCAGATGCTTGTGTGAACAGCTCTGCAGACTTACTCATCTGTGGTCCCCCACAGTCAGTTGAGTGGTTGGAGAGCTGTGACATGGGGCAAACAAGGGTAATTGGGGTGCCACCACTGAAGAGTGTATTGGGTGTGATGTTGAGGTAGATGAGAGGAGGACACTTGATTCCGCTTATTTATGTAAGGAAGACAAATAGTTGAAAACTCTTTTTTTTGTCTTTCAATGTACACTGCTGATTTGTCTGGTTTTTATGCAGAAGATACGACTGTATACAGTTTTAATGTTTTGATCTCCAATCAAATAAAGAGGTGAATGAGTGAAAGGAGTAGGCATGTACCTCTGAGACCCCTGCCACTACAGACAAGACATAACTTGGAGAGCCAATTTGGAGTCTGCACATTTCCAAAAATTTGCAATCGTTTACAGACGTTCATAGGTGTCACACGGGATGACATCACAAACGATGCTGGATGTGCGTCACGAAAACCGTGACCCCAACGACATATCGCACGACAGATCGTTTCGTGTGATGCCCGCATTAGAGTCATCTTTTGTATAGCTCTTTTTGCCGCCTTCTGTCCTCACCTTGACTTGTGGGTGGGGAAGTCGCCCCTTCCATGGGATGCCTCTGTAAGGAATTCCATCTGCCGCTCAAATGCCTTCTGCTGCTGCTGTTGGATCTTTTGCAGCAACAGTTTATGTATTTCCTGCTGGATTTGCTACTGCATATTGGCCTGTATCAGCTTCCTATTAGTCTCCTGCTGCTGCTGTACATTGGCTGCTTGTTTAGCTTCTCCATGCTGTCCAACCGTGCTACCAAACTTATGGCTGCCTTCACCCAGGACATGCAGATTGTCCACAGCAGTCACACCTGCTCCCTGGGAATCTTGCCAACATTTTTAGTACTAACTGTGGGATTACAGTTCACTCGGTTATATGTTCAGGGAGACACAGCAACCGTTTAGATTTAAATGTCGGCTGGTTTATTTTATTTTCATAAAACACTCCACAGGATAAACATAAACACCCTTTTTTCAGGAATAAAGTAACCAACGGAAAAAGGTAAAAAGAAAAGTTTGTAGGTACTGCGGGGTTCCAAAATTCAAGAGTTTTCTTGTTCTACCTTCATTTTTTATGGATAATACTCTATAGACATGATGGTTAATCCATATTTATTTTCCTATAGTCATAAGGCAGTTTTTTTCCTTCCCAGACCCAAGGTGCTGGCTTAAGTCCGGCTAAGGTTCTGCTTCCTTTTTCCACCTATCGACATTATGGCCAAATGCTATGTAAACATCAGCTTAAATCTAAAAATGGGAAAGGCTATAATGTATCATATCTGTTAGATCCACAACTCATTGCATTCTTATAAGTAGATCATGGTTCTAGTAAGTTCACTGTCGTAGGAAAATAAAAAAATATAGATTATATTTTTCTAAATGACCCTCAATATCTGTCAAGTTTTCATATTGCAAAACCATCTCATCTTGATTGATAATGATTCTGAATTTTGAACAAATATATTCATATCCTTTTTGGGTTTTAGCAGCTCAGTCCCATTTCTCATTTTGTATAGAAACCATAAACATTTGAAACATATCAATATACTCTGGCAAATTGATATAAGGAGTGTAGATGAAAAGCCCCATTCTCACATATCCTTTTCCATTTCCCTTCAAGCTTTTGATAAACCATTTAAAGGGAACCAATCATCAGGGTTTTCGTAAATAACCTAAAGCCAGTGCTATACTGGCACTATCAGGTTGATTCTCTACATACCTGTAGTGGTCAGCTTGGATGTATAGGTTTTGAAATCCAAGAAAGTAAAGTTTATAAAATTTTCAGTTGCTTGAGTGAAAGCAGCTGAGGATCAGATAATATCTGGGAGGTATTTATAGTTATCCCCTCCCCCTGTTAGAATTAGCATATGTATTATACAAATGATGTAACTTTTCTCTTCCAGAAACCGTGGGGAGGTCATACCCATGTGACCAGAACCTGCTATAGGGGAGAGAAAGCAGATTAAGCAGTCTGCGACATCAGTCAATTTAACTATAGCCTGATCGTAGTTTATGAATTTATTATCCCTTCTGTCTTAGAGATACTTGTGTATAGCCTCAGTTCTGCTCAGAATACATACCAAAACACTTATCTGAACCACATGCAAGTTGTGTTCTAACGTGTATTGCCGTTATTGAAAAATTTTTAGAGTGAGAAGTATGCATCCAAGTGGTCTTTCTTTCAACTTTAACCAAGGTTGTGGTGGTTAACAGAACATGGCATGGCCCTTCAAACTAAAGGCCCTGTCACACACAGAGATAAATCTGCGGCAGATCTGTGGTTGCAGTGAAATTGTGGACAATCAGTGCCAGGTTTGTGGCTGTGTACAAATGGAACAATATGTCCATGATATCACTGCAACCACAGATCTGCCCAAGATTTATCTCTGTGTGTGACGGGGCCTTTAGTCTCCAAAGTTTTCCTTACATGCATTTTCTTAACCACCCAATCTCTAGGCTTTATTGAGTGACACTTATCTTCAATCTTTCTGTATCCTATCCAAAATCATCTTCTTGGCTTTTAAAGTTTCTTCTTCACAACCTCAGGCCTTGGGCAATCCCAAAAAGAGATCTACCCAGAGAAAGACAAAGTCATATGTGCTTATTGTTAGGTGACTATGAAATCAATGTGCAGTCACTGGAATGGATGCAATGGCCGTTATCTTTGTCGGACCTTAACAATCTCACCATACTTATGAAGGAAGGGCAAAGACCATACAAGAAAATAAATATGGAGACACAGTCTGATTGCACCCTTGTGCTAATCAATGTTGATCAGTATTAGAGATGAGCAATGTTCTAGGTTCAGTAATTTCATGTTCGAGTGATTTTGGGGGGTGTTCGAGATCGAACTCGAACTCGAGCTTTTTGCTAAAAGCTCGACAGTTCGAGTTACGTTCGAGAACGGTTCGATAACCATAAACGTGGCTTTTCACAGTAAGGCTATGTGCACACGTTGCTATCTGCATGCGTCCTGCATCCCCAGCACAATCCCTCCCCCTTTCCTACTCACCGATCATGGGCGTCTCGCTCCACGTCTGTCACAAATCTGCAGTGTCTTTTTCTCTTTAGAAAATGGCTGTCGCTTCATTAGTCAATTAGTTATTCCGTGCTTTCCCTGCCCACTGGCGCCTATGATTGGTTGCTGTCAGACACGTGCCCAAGCTGAGTGACAGCTTTGTCACTGCAACCAATCACAGCCGCCGGCGGGCGGGTCTATATCGTGCAGTAAAATAAATAAATAATAATAAACAAAAAAATGCAGTACCCCCATATTTGATACCAGCCAGGATAAAGCCACACGGCTGGAGGCTGGTATTGTCAGGATGGAGAGCGCCACGGTATGGGGAGCCCTCCAGTTTAACAATATCACCAAGCAGCCGGCCTGAAAAGCCGCATCCATTAGATGCGACTGTTCTGGGGGACTCCACCCAGCTCATCCCGAATTGTCCTGGTGCGGTGGCAATCGGGGTAATAGGGAGTTTAATCATGCCAGGTGTCTCCTCGAGATACCGTCCATGATTAAACTTAAAGTGAAAGTAAAGAAACACACACAGCGAAAAATCCTTTTTTTTTTAATTTTAATTATATTTATAATATATTTATTATGACGCTGCTGCTCCCGTGCAGTTTTTTCACTCCGTGAGTGACCAGAAGCTGCTGCCTGTAAGCGGTGACGTCACCGCTGACAGGCGCGTTGCTATAGCAACGGTGATCTCCGTTATTGACCGGCTGTGGCAGCCGGTGAATAACGGAACGGGGAAGCAGAACAGGGAGTTGACCGTGTGACAGAGCATGTCGCCGGTATACGGAGATGCTGTAGCGATCACTGCGTACCGGAGAGTGCAATGACAGGACCTAGCATGACGTCATAGCCATGTGACCAGTCTGTAGCCAATGAAATAATAGACACGTGACTGGTCACTGGCTATTTTGACATCACGATAGGTCCTATGCTGGTGCTGGTTACCGGGAGGATGCAGCGATTATCAGAAGGAAAAGCGGTGGGAGACAGAGTGCAGGACGCATCGCGGGGACAGGTAAGTGTTATGGTAATGTTTATTAACTGTATGTGTACATTTATAATGTGTTTTTATGTGTTTGTGTTTGCCTCCCATTGGTTTCGAAGGGGTTCGAGAGGTTCGTCGAACGACTCGCCAAACCGAACTCGAACGTGGCCTCCGTTCGACGAACCGAGTTGAACTCGAGCCTCTAGAGGTTCGCTCATCTCTAGTATTGACCGTGGCTTTAATAGCACAATGACTTGAATTATGCACTAAATGGATTATCATTGGGAAGAGTAATTTAAAAGGCAACCTCACACTCAGACTCCACTCATCAAACACATGTTGCTTTATTGTTCTTCTGTTGTTCTTTTTCTTTGACTGAGAACTACTACTGTTTTCAATTAACAGCTTAAAGTCAGATATATCCTGTTCAAAAATGCATACATAATTCTCTTTTATTGATATAATGATGGCTGCTTTAGCAACAATATTCACCAGGACAGCACCATGGTCTTCACTTGTATTCTCTTTCATGTGAGCCTGGACTTTAATAATAGCCACTTGTTTATTGGTCATAAGCTAGTCCTTTCCTGCAGACCCAAGTATTCTGTTTAGTTATTTGCGCTAGTATGCCCCCTCTCCCAGTCATATGGTTTGGATTTTGAGTCCCAAAAATCTGTGAAAGCAGAGGTGGGAAATTAGGGGGCACGTTCATGCATCTACTAGTAACTCTAAACTTTTTTTTCCCTTATTCACCTTTTTTATATATTCTTTAAGGCATTCTTTTTTTTTAAATCAGATCTTTTTTTATTAAACACAAATAAAATGGTACAAAAAAACGATATAAATAGTCATTGCATAACACGCATTTACTGTATCATAATAGGTTGAACATCATCATATTATGCAGGGCTACACAATTACCCCTCATACATATTTATGATACTATTTTTATTTTCCATAAACTAACCAATTAGTCAACTTAAACTTATTAAGATATCGAAAAGTCGTTGAGGATAAGACTTGTAGCCCTACGTCTGTCCCATTTAACACTCATTTTCTAACCATGTCACTCCATAACATTTTCCCCTAACCACATCCACCCCTCCTTCCCCCTCCCGGACATCAAATTATTCCCTATTCTCCTCCCAGTGCCTCCCAAAGGTTGTGATACCATATGTAATATCTAGGCTCCCAGTTCCTTGGTGGGTCCCCCTATTGCAAGCATAGCAACAGACTATCCAGTATACCATCCTGTATTAGCGTGCCAGAGAGAAGACCGGGAACATCCATCTAAGGTTACCAGATCTTGTAGAAGTTACCTAGATACTTCCTCTTTAAGGCCGCTTTACATGCTACAATATATCTTACGATATGTCGGCGGGGTCACGTCATAAGTGACGCACATCCGGCATCATAAGGTACATTGTAGTGTGTGGCAGGTACGTGCAATTGCGATTGAACGTTAAAAAATTCATTGCATGCACGTCGTTCAATTCATAAAAACTGAACGTCAGATTGTTCATCGTACCCGGGGTAGAACACATCGCAGTGTGTGACACCCCAGGAACGATGAACAGATCTTACCTGCGTCCTGCGGCTCCCGCCGGCAATGCGGAAGGAAGGAGGGGGGCGGGATGTTTACGTCCCGCTCATCTCCACCCCTCCGCTTCTATTGGTCGGCTGCCGCGTGATGTCGCTGTGACACCGAACGTCCCTCCCACTCCAGGAAGTGGACATTCATCGCCCACATCGAGGTCGTATGGACGGATAAGTACGTGTGACGGGGTCAACAAATTGAACGCGCTGCACATACGATGGGGGCAGTTACGATCGCATACGATATCATATGCGAAATCGTAACATGTAAAGCAGGCTTTAGATATACTATTCTCTCCAGTCGGAGTAGATTATTCAGCTTATTTTTGAGCTCTACTATAGTCAGGGATGAGGGATCAAGCCAGGGGTACACCAACAACTTCCTTGCTTGGTATAAGATACATGATATACCCAGGGCCATCAGGGAGTCTGGATCTACTTCATCTTCCCACAAGTTCACTAGGCAGGTATGGGGTGAGGGAGGGACTTTGATATGATAGACCTGTTCTGTAAGTCCCAAGGTTTGCTTCCAGGATTTGCCTATATTCCCACATTCCCATATTACATACATTAACTGAGCCTCCACTTGCCCACACCTAACACACTGCACATTCGGCCTAAGTCCAATCTTGTACAGAAGGCTAGGTGTCTTGTATACCCTGTGAATAAGAAACACCTGAGGGTGCCTCTGACACTCTGACTCCGCCATTTTGGGAATCTGCCAATATATCAGACCATTGGTCCTCAGTTAAGGGACCCAGTTCCCGCTACCACTTATTTTTGACCATCAATGGAAATCTAATTAAATGGGTGGGTAGTAACTTTTTATATATTTCAGACATGAGGCCTCTAGAGGATTCAGATATAGCTAAGGTATATAACATGGAGTTATGTGTCATCTTCACGGGGCCTGATTTCCCTTGTTTTTCGAGTGTGTGTCGCAGCTGTAAATATTGATAGAGAAAGGTAGAAGACAAAAATCTGTTTGCAATTGTTCAAAGCTCTTATCTTGCAGAAAACATTATCTTGCAGAATATGCGAAAGCAGGCAGATCCGATGTCTCGATCTTCTCTCACCCTAAGGGGCACTTTGCACACTGCGACATCGCAGGTGCGATGTCGGTGGGGTCAAATTGAAAATGACGCACTTCCGGCATCGCATGCGACATCGCAGTGTGTGAAGCCTGGATGATACGATTAACGACCGCAAAAGCGTCGTAATCGTATCATCGGTGCAGCGTCGGCGTAATCCATGATTACGCTGACGCGACGGTCCGATGTTGTTCCTCGCTCCTGCGGCAGCACACATCGCTGTGTGTGAAGTCGCAGGAGCGAGGAACGTCTCCTACCGGCCTCACTGCGGCTTCCGTAGGATATGCGGAAGGAAGGAGGTGGGCAGGATGTTTACATCCTGCTCATCTCCGCCCCTCCGCTCTGATTGGCCGGCTGCCGTGTGACGTCGCAGTGACGCCGCACGACCCGCCCCCTTAACAAGGAGGCGGGTCGCCGGCCACAGGGACGTCGCACGGCAGGTGAGTGTGTGTGTGAAGCTGGCGTAGCGATAACCTTCGCTACGCCAGCTATCACCACATATCGCTGCTGCGACGGGGGGCGGGCACTATCGCACTCGGCATCGCAGCATCGGCCTGCGATGTCTTAGTGTGCAAACCCCGCCTAAGGCCCCTTTCACACGTCAGTGATTCTGGTACGTTTGTGCTTTTTTTTTAAACGTACCAGAATCACTGACATACGCAGACCCATTATAATGAATGGGTCTGCTCACATGTCAGTGATTTTTCACTGCACGTGTCTCCGTGCAGCATACCCGCGTGTGCGTGATTGCTGCACGGAGACATGTCCATTTTTTCTGGCATCACTGATGTTCCACGGACCACGCAGTGGTGTGGTTCATGAAACACGTGCCAGAAAAAAACGTGCATTTAAAATAATAAACATTTTAACTCACCCGGCGTCCAGCGATGTCCTCTGCAGCCCGTGCAGCTTGCTACTTCTAAGCCGGCTGATTACTGTCGCGCATATTCATTATGCGCGACACAGCCGACCCGGAAGCAGCTGCTGCGGGGGTCACCGCCGGCCGGATGCTGCAGCGCGGGAGGATTCAGCACCATGGAGAGCGGGAGCGGGCGCAGGTGAGTTGATTTCTAAGTGCAATCACGGGCCACGGAGAACGGAGCCCGGATTGCACTTAGACAACCCACGTGTGCCGTGATTTTCGGCACACGCAGGGACATGTGCGTGTTTTACACGCCAGTGAAAAACGTCTGTGTTTTTCACTGACGTGTGAAACGGGCCTAAAGCCAACTAAATTCTGGATTTCTTGCAGATCCAGGTTCCGTCATAATGGCCAATACTCCGCAGGCCCATCGACTTTCAGGGGACTTTGCCCCTATCCCATACCTTAAAGATCATAGCTAGCATTGGGTGTCTCACTTTATTTACTTGTGGCCGCCCCATCTCCAACCAGCTTAACGGGTACTTCCAATCCAAGCATTCTTTCACCAGCTCACCACTTATGTCTTAGGCCCTCTCCTTTCCCCATCCTCTGAAGTGTTGCAGTTGGGAAGCAATATAATACAAATATGGATTAAGAACTTCCCCCTTCCTCTTTTCTCTGCAGCACCTCTAGTCGGATCTTAGCATGCTTTTTCTTCCATATGAGCTCTCGGAACAAGGTGTTTATCTTTGTAAAAAATTCCATATGTATCTATACTGGGGAGTTATGTATAAGATATAACAATTGCAGCATCAGTGCCATCTTAATTACATTTGTTCTACCAATGTTTCATAGGGGGAGTTTATACCAGGTATTGATCTTCAGTCTAAATTGCTCTTTAAGGCATTCTTGCCAATTTTACCACTTATTACATCTATAGGCCGCTTTACACGCTGCGATATCGCTATCGATATCAATAGCATGTGTACCCGCCCCCGTCAGTTGTGCATCACGGGCAAATTGCTGCCCGTGGCGCACAACATCGCTCGGACCCGTCACACTTCTTACCTGCCTAGCTACGTTGCTGTGACAGGTGAGGGGGTGAATCGTTTAGCGCCAAAGCGACGTCACTAAGCGGCCGGCCAATCGAAGCAGAGGGGCGGAGATGAGCAGGACGAACATCCCGCCCACCTCCTTCCTTCCTCATTGCGGGCGGCCGCAGGTAAGGTGAGGTTCCTAGTTCCTACAGTGTCACACATAGCAATGAGTGCTGCCGCATGAACAACGAACAACCTGCGTCCTGCAGCAGCAACGATATTTGGGAATGGAGCACCATGTCAACGAGCAACGATAAGGTGAGTATTTTTGCTCGTTAGCGGTCGCTCATACGTTTCACACGCAACGACGTCGCTAACAAGACCGGATGTGTGTCACGAATTCCGTGACCCCCAACGGCATCTCTTTAGCGATGTCGCTGCGTGTAAAGCGGCCTTATGAATGTTCTCACAGCCATTATAGTATTGTGCTTATCTTTTCTATTTGGGTTTGAGGTCCCAATGGGATCCTTGAGACCAAATACAGGTAACATGGCATGAACCTAGTCTCATAATTTGGATCCTTTCTATGAAACTATCACCATGCCCCTAATTAATTATGTCTCCACAATGTATATATCACCAGATAAACATAGGAATAAATATCAAATAAAGAACATAGGGCAGCAAAGTAGCAGAAAAAATAGGAAAAATCAAGTTACCCAATTACACTAAATAACATTGAACAGAGTACAGCAATTATAACAGATACATGATGTCAGTTAAAATTATATTAATCCATTATACCCTTAAGGCTCCGTTACACGCGTCGATTTATCTGGCGATATGTCGTCGGGGTCACGGATTCCGTGACGCACATCCGGCATCGTTCACGACGTTGTTGCGTGTGACACCTACGAGCGACTCTGAACGATTGCAAATAGGATGAAAATCGTGGATCGTTGACACGTCATTCATTTTTAAAAATTGTTCGTTTTGGGGAAGCAGCCGACATATTGCTCCGTTTGACACCCTGCCAACGTCGAACAATATTCAAACGATCGCCTGGGTCCAACAATATATCGTTGATTGCTGATGCGTCGATTTTGAGATCGTTACGTGTGACAGCAAATAAACGACCAATAAGCGATACTGGCAAATCGTAAATACGATCTGAGCATGTCACGTCGCACATGCGATCGCCCGATAAATCGACGCGTGTAAAACGGCCTTTAGTCAATTCCCCATAATCCTTAATAAACCTTCATAATGTCTATATTGACCAATAAATCATCATAAGAGGAAATACTTCCCTTGAGTTGATGCCTTAAAGCATGGCCCTGACATGTTTCAACACCCTGTCAAGGTTCATCTGGTTGTCAGGGCAAAAAAGGTGATTGTCCCAGTTCTATAAAGAAAACTATGCTGTACCCAATATGGATTGGCTGGTTTATATAGTAATTAGAGACCAAGATTGACCAATACCTCAAAAATCCAAAAGCAATATATTGGATGAGATGTCCATTGTGCCCGTTAAACCACCGCTAGGGAGCTGTAACACTCCAATCTAATTCAACCCTTTAGCACCCCCTACATCTGGTGTTCAGCTGATATATTGACACGTATCGCGTCACACCACATGACCAATCATGTGGATAGAGCTATCAATTTGATATCATGGCGAGAATCGGATCACATAACACATGATTTAGTCCCGTAATGATAAAGTGACACAATCTAAAAATCATCTGGCATCCACTCACAGCATCTGTGCCCGTCAATCAAGTGACATGGGACATGCTTCAATAGCACGGTCACACCCCAAATGTAAACCTAGGGAAATGGGCCGTCAACTATCCCAGGTTTGTGCACAGCGCCACTTGCTTAACGCTGCCAGTCAGTAGTGTAGCTAGCGGGGGGCAGAGGGGGCGGTTGCCCTGGGCCCCGTGCTCAGTGGGGGCCCACTAGGAGCTTATGAGCTGTCAGTGCTGCAGGGGCAGAACAGAAATTCTAGCACAGATGATGACAATACATGCTTGTGGTACTGCCAGGACCTGCGATGATGTCGCACCCATGTGACCGAGTGGGAGGAGCCAAAGTTTTGCCGGTCAGAAAACAAGCATGAGGAGATAATGATTCCTGAAGGAGATAGGAACTTGTAATGAGGTAAGATGGGGCTGCAGGGTGAGTGGCATATGAGGGGTGCAGACTGTGACAAAATAGTGTGAAGGGGTGCAGGGTGTTTGAGTGAGGGGTAAGTTGGAATACGGGCTGTGTGACACATAGGAATGCAGGCAGGGCCGGCTCCAGGATTTTGTGAGCCCTGGGTGAAGGAGTCTTAGTGGGCCCCATCCTCACATAGACACACACATACAGATACGTACACATACAGACATACGTATGTATGTATATATATATATATATATATATATATATATACACCGTATTTTTGGGATTATAAGACACACTTTTCCTCCCAAAAACGTTGGAGGAAAATGAGGAATACATCTTAAAATTCGAATGTAGCTTACCGGGAGGTGGAGAGGGGTCACAGGAGGCGGGGGAGATGCTATGCCGTGTGCAGCGTGGTTCTGTTCTGTGCGCCAGGTAGTGCGGCTCTGCTTTGTGTGGCTCATTCTGCATTGTGCAGTGCAGTGAGGCCCAGCTCTGTGCGGCTCACTCTGTTCTGCAGCATGGCTCTGCACTGTATGGCGCGGCCCTGCTCTGTGCGGAGCGGCTCTGCTTGGTGCGGGGCTTCTCTGCTCTGTGTGGCGAGCGGTAAGGTACCGGCCATTCTGAAGATGGTGAGGT
Source organism: Anomaloglossus baeobatrachus (assembly GCF_048569485.1). NCBI lineage: Eukaryota > Metazoa > Chordata > Amphibia > Anura > Aromobatidae > Anomaloglossus > Anomaloglossus baeobatrachus. The sequence goes on from NC_134358.1 coordinate 202,884,311, forward strand.
CTTCTTCAAATAACGACACCTAGAGTCGGATCATGCGCAGATGGAGCTCTCGGCTCAAGCTTTCTTCTTCGCACGCGTGGACTCTCGCCACCATTATTTAAAGAAGACCTCACCGCCAACATCTTCAGAATGGCCGGGCCGGTGCCTTACCGCTCGCCGCACAGAGCAGAGCAGCCCCACACAGAGCAGAGCCGCACAGAGCAGCCCCGCACAGAGCCACACAGAGCAGAGCAGCCATGCAGTGAGTATCTAGGCCCTCCTCTGTACCACTCACATCATCGCCATACTCCACTACCGCCCCTGCCTCCTGTTACCCCTGCTCCTCTGCCAGCCCCCCTCCCTGGTAAGAAACCACCGGATTATAATACAGATCCCATTTTTTTTCTCTAAATTTGGGAAGCATTGTATAATCCGATGCATCTTATAAAACGAAAAATACGATATTTAAAGAGAAATTAAGAAAAATACATATAAATAGACAGAAATCTATACACAGTCATATAAACTGACACACAGATATACATATCATACATGCACACACAGACACATTAGAGATATTATTAATATGGAGAAGCCAGCAACAGTCTCACTCACCTCCCCGCTTGTCTCTGTTCAGCTCCTCCTGGGCATGTGGCTGTGTGGGCCACACTGCGTGATAGCCGTCACTAACAGACATGGCTGCATAAAGTACACACAGACTGCTGTATATACATCACAGGAAGGGATAGGGCTACAGTATATACATCACAGGAGGGGCTGGGGGCATAGACATTACTGGGAGCCATACATATTACTGAAGTGCATACATATTCCTGGAGCATAGATGTTACTGGGGTAGTATACAACTCTGGGCGGCATACACATTACCGGGGTGGGTGGCATACTACTCTGGGGTGGCAGAGCATATAGCTCTGGGGGGCCACACATACGGCTCTGCGGGGATACACATATGGCTCTGGGGTGGCAGAACATACGGCTCTGGGTTGGCAGCACAAACGGCTCTGGGGTGGCAGCACATATGGCTCTGGCAGTCCCATACAGCTCAAGATGGGTCACCTATTGGTCTGAGAGGGCCCATACAGCACAGGAGTGGGGGCCCATACAGATCGGGAGGGGGGTGGATTATACAGCTCAGATGACATGGGGGTCCTATTCCTATACAGATTGCTGGGTAGACCATACAGCTCAGGACGGGGCCACATACAGATCAGGGGTGAAACATACAGCTCAGGTGGGGGGGGGCATAAAGCGTGGGAGGACATATGCTGTGCTCAGTGTGCTGGGGGACGCTGGCTGGAGCTGCGCTGCAGCTCCTCTTCATCTGTGGGACTGGAGCACACTGTGCAGTAGCTCAGGCCACAGATGAACTTTAATGGAGGAGGTGCACAGAGCATTCAACAGTGACTGCTGTATGTCAGTGTGTATCAAAGGGTCGGCAACTGCACTATTCAGGATCCAGGCTAGTGCGGCTGCCAACCCAAGCACTGCAGTCTCCGAAACTCAGCCACAACATTTGCCTGGGTGTGCCGGATGCTGACGCCGGACCTGGATGTAGGGTGAGTGGAATATGGGGGTTCAGGGTGTTTGAGAGAGGTATAAGTTGGGATCTGTGTAACATATAGGGATGCAGCGTGTGTGGTATATGGGGTACATGGTCTGTGGGATATGGAGGTGCAGTGTGTGTGATATGGGGGTACAGGCTGGGGTGCAGTGTGGATATGGAGGTGCAGTATGTGTGTGGGATATGGGCAGGGCCGGACTGGGACTAAAATTCAGCCCTGGCATTTGGGGGTGTATAGGCCCACTTGTCACTTGGTGAATGTGTAATATCTTTGTGCACTTGTAGATTGTGTAACACGACCATATAACATGTAGTCACAGCTGTGTCCAGTATTACAGCTCAGGCCTATTTATTGCTCTTAAGTTGCCGGACCTGGTGGAGCTGCTATTTTCCGTATAGAACTGCGTCCCTTAGTTAAAGAAGAGGATGCTGAGCTCTACATATCATGCTAAGGCCTCATCATATAACTGATGGGCAGTGCAAAATCAGATCCCCCTCAGCTAATATTGATGACCTATTCTACAGATAAGTAAACAGGAAAGCTGTAGTTGTCACTAGAGATGAGCGAACCGGTCGCGGTCCGGCTTGAGTTCGGTTCGCCGAACGGAGGGCTCGTTCGAGTTCGGTTCGGCGAACGTTCGAAGGAAACAATGGCAGACAATCACAAACACATAAAAACACCTAGAAAACACCCTCAAAGGTGTCCAAAAGGTGACAAACAACTCACAACACAACACAAACACATGGGAAAGTGACAAGGACATATACTCATGCGAAAACAAAAGAGCAGGACAAGGAAAAAGAGAAGGAGACACAGATATAGGCATGGCACGCCCTTCTAAAATCATTTAAAACACCGCAAGGTGACTCCAAGCGGAGTCTACCTTTTTTCCAAAAATTGGGCCACACACACACCCACCCCTTCAGTGGCAGCACTTGTGCCCCAGTTGTACACTTCACAGCTAGATTTGCATCAAGCACATTTAAAAATACGCCATACTTAACCGTCCCCAGGATGACACCGGGGTAGGTAGCAAAGTCTTTCCTGATCCCAGCGCTGTGCATCTTGGATCATTTTTAAAAACACAGGAAGGGTTACTCCAAGAAGAGTCTCCCTTTTTTCCAAAAATTGGGCCACACAGGCACCCCATCAGTGGCAGCACTTGTGCCCTAGTTGTACACTTTACAGCTAGATTTGCATCAAGCACATTCAAAATACACAAGCATTTACTCTCCCCAGGATGACACAGGGGTAGTAAATTCCTTGTGGATCCATGACTTGTTCATTTTGATGAACGTTAGTCTGTCCACATTGTCACTGGACAGACGCGTGCGCTTATCTGTCAGCACACACCCAGCAGCACTGAAGACACGTTCAGAGACAACGCTGGCAGCTGGACACGACAAAATCTCCAAGGCGTAAGTGGAGAGCTCTGGCCATTTTTCAAGATTTGAAGCCCAAAATGAGCAAGGCTCCATTTGCAAAGTAATGGCATTGATGTTCATTTGGAGACACTCCTGTATCATCCTCTCCAGCCGTTGACTATGTGTCAGACTTGTTGTCTCTGGTGGCCTTGCAAAGGAGGGTCTAAAAAAATTATGAAAAGATTCAATAAAATTGCTGTTACCAGCACCAGATACGGTGCTACTGGTACGGGTAGACTGTTGAAGATGACGAGACCGTCCCATGTTTGTCAAGTTACAACTGGGAGATTCACTCCCTGCACCTGCACGGTTGTTTGGTGGAAAAGCCGAGCTAAGATCGAGAAACAGCTTCTGCTGATACTCCTGCATACGTGCGTCCCTTTCTATGGCTGGAATTATGTCACAAAATTTGGACTTGTACCGGGGATATAATAGTGTGGCAAGCCAGTAGTCATCATCACTTCTAATTTTGACAATACGAGGGTCATGTTGGAGGTAGTGCAGCAAGAAGGCACTCATGTGTCTTGTGCAGCCATGCGGACCAAGTCCACGCTGTGTTTGTGGCATAGAGGTGCTAACCGTTCTTTCTTCCTCTGACATCTCCCCCCAACCTCTTTCAACTGAAATTTGACCAAGGTCTCCCTCATCCGCTGAGCCTTCCATGTCCATGGACAGTTCGTCCTCCATTTCTTCATGTTCTCCTGCACCTTCCTCAACATTTCGCCTGCTACCATGCGCCCTTGTTGATCCCTGTCCCCCATGGTCCCATGCCTGCCGCGTTGGTGATGATGAACGTCTGGACCTTGATGATGTTGTTGTGTCTTGCGCATATGAATCCTCCTGTAGTTCCTCCCCTTCCTGTTGTCCCACTCCCTGACTCCGTATAGTGTTTAGCATGTGCTCCAGCAGGTAAATGACTGGAATTGTCATGCTGATAATGGCATTGTCAGCGCTAAACATATTTGTCGCCATGTCGAAACTGTGCAGAAGGGTGCATAGGCCCTTGATCTGAGACCACTCCATCAGGGTGATCTGCCCCACCTCTGCATCTCGTTGGCCCAGGCGTATTGCACCAGGGCTCGGCGGTGCTGCCACAGTCGCTGTAACATGTGGAGAGTCGAATTCCAGCGTGTCGCCACATCGCATTTCAGGCGATGAACCGGCAGGCCGAAAGACGTCTGGAGCGATGCAAGTCGCTCAGCAGCAGTGGTTGAACGGCGGAAGTGAGCAGACAGTTTTCGTGCCCTGTTCAGAAGGCCATCTAGGCCGGGATACTGTGTTAAAAATTTATGGACAACAAGGTTCAACACGTGAGCCATTCAAGGCACATGTGTCACCTTGCCCAGGTGAAGGGCCGCACCCAGGTTTGCAGCATTGTCGCACACGGCCTTACCAGGCTGCAGGTTGAGTGGAGACAACCATTTATTAAACTCAGTCTCCAGAGTTGCCCACAACTCATCCGCTGTGTGACTCCTATTTCCAAGACATGTCAATCTAAAGACCGCCTGATGCCGTTGCCCTCTGCTGCCAGCATAGTAATGAGGGGTGCGTGATTCCTTCTGCACAGTGAGAACACTGGTGGCCTGACCAGGCAGGCTTGGGGCGGAGGTGGAGGACCCAGATGAGGTGGAGGAGGCAGATGCAGTGGCGGAACTTGGACAGACAGAGGATTGACACACAAGTCGTGGGGACGGCAAGACTTGTGCAGCAGACCTTTCACCATCTATCACCATAGTTACCCAGTCCACTTCCTTTCTCAAGGAAGCGGTGATGTTGTGTGCGACATGATGGTGTAGCGCGGGCACACCTTTCTTAGAGAAGTAGTGGCGACTGGGCATCTGGTACTGGGGCACAGCGACAGACATATGGTCTCTAAAATCCTGTGTGTCCACCAGGCGGAAAGGCAGCATTTCGGTAGCCAAGAGCTTACAGAGGGATAAAGTCAACCTCTTAGCTTTGCCATGGGTCGAAGGAAATGGCCTTTTATTTGTCCACATCTGAGGGACAGAGATCTGGCTGCTGTGTGTAGACGGTGTTGAGTAGGGTGTCCCTGGAAAAATGCAGGTTTGTGAGGAAAGTGCAGGCGTAGACATGATGTTGCCTTCATCCAACGTTGGTGCAATCGATGTCTGAGAGAGCTGTACACACGCACTTGTTTCCCCTTCCAAACCAACTGACGACCTACCAAGCAAACTGCCTGTTGCGGTTACAGTGGTGGAAGTTGTGTGTGGAAAACCAGGTGTGACAGCTGTCCCCACAGTCCTAGAAGATGAAGAGCGCGCGGATGCACTGGAAGGGGCAGGCGGTGGATGGTTCGCTCCGCTAGGCCGCATTGCAGCACGGTGAGCTTCCCACTGGGACATATGATATTTATTCATGTGACGATTCATGGAAGAAGTTGTCAAACTGCTGAGGTTTTGCCCTCTACTAATAGAATCACGACAAATTTTACAGATCAAATAATTTGGGCGATCTTTTGCTATGTCATAAAAGGACCAGGCTAGGCAAGGCTTAGAGGGCATGCAACCTGCTGATCCACCCCGACTAGTGCTCAGGGGCACAGTGGTGGCTGAGGAGGCAGTTTTAGACGTGCTACCAGTACTCCGACTCTGTCCAGGAAGGCGCACGGTAACTTCGTCGTCAGTTGCATCACCGTTTCTGTTGACCTCCTCGAGGGCCTGACTGTGGGTTGACAGTAGGTGGGATCTAGAACTTCCTCATCAATTGTTGTGTTTGCACTCCCCTCACCCTCAGACCGAGCCTTTTCTTGCCCTGACCGAATATTTAAGTTGTCATCCCAATCTGGTATCTGCGTCTCATTGTCATCAGTATGTTCCTCATTGTCTATTACAACAGGTGTTTCAGTTTGTGAATAAGGGTCAACATTATGCTCAGAAACCTGGTCATCACGGCCTGAATCTGAGTCACAAAGGTTCTGGGCATCACTGCAAACCATTTCCTGGTCTGTACTCACTGTAGCTTGGGAGCAGACCTCTGATTCCCAGGCCATAGTGTGACTGAACAGCTCTGCAGACTCAGCCATCTAAGTTCCACTATACTGTGCAGAGCGGATGGAGACTTCAGAGCTGGGAGAAAGCAAGCGTGATTAGGATGACAACTCAGAGGACTGGTGTTTTTTGGATGCGGTAGTAGGTGGAGGAGAGGGCTCTTGTTGGACCACTTGAGATCCATTCAAGCATTTTCCTTTTTTGGCCATCATCTACCTTTGTTACAGTTGTTCGTGTCCGTAAAAAAGGGAGCACATCGGATTGTCCACGGTAAGTAGTAGACATCTTACTTTTGCTGGAAGATGGTCTATCTTCAGTAGATGTTAATGGAGCTTTGCCACCTTCCCACGGACAAACCCTTTTTTTTCTTTTCCAACACGCCTTTTCCCCTTTCCACCAGCATCTGTCATTTTGCCACTCATTTTGATTGCAACAAGATTGTGCACTTAAAATGTGGTAGTAAAAATTGAGAGGTGGTGTAGATTGCAGCGGTGGTCTATCTTTATTAACAGCAGAATAAACAACAATAACTATCCCTGACAATGCAACTACGGCCCTTAAACTGACAGCATAGTTTGCTAGTATAATAGCTTAGTAACAATGAGTTTGAGTGTGCAATGCAGAGGTGCTGCACATAGGTTTGTACCAGTGGGACACTAATGGAAGTCAAACAGCCACTTTTAGGATGCCACTAAGTTTACTCAGTGTTTGCTATTATAATGGCTTAGTAACAATGAGTTTGAGTGTGCAATGCAGAGGTGCTGCACATAGGTTTGCACCAGTGAGACACTAATGGAAGTCCAACAGCCACTTTTAGGATGCCACTAAGTTTACTCAGTGTTTGCTAGTATAATGGCTTAGTAACAATGAGTTTGAGTGTGCAATGCAGAGGTGCTGCACATAGGTTTGCACCAGTGGGACACTAATGGAATTCCAACAGCCACTTTTAGGATGCCACTAAGTTTCCTCAGTGTTTGCTAGTATAATGGCTTAGTAACAATGAGTTTGAGTGTGCAAAGGGCAGGAGGGTACAGTAGCAGGGTTGTGGGTCTGGGTAGAGGAAAGGAAGCCTCCCTTTCTATCCCTCCTAATGGGGAAATTTAGCGAGGAAATCCCTGACCTTAGCTACACAGACGCTGTCATCTTGTGTAGCTGTTAAAATCTGTTTTCACGGACCTGACTGTCACCTATGGCTCTGACCCTGCCGGTATTAGCCCTTACAAGGACTAATAGAAACTTCTATCCCTATTCTGTATAGCGCTGTGTATAGAGCGTACACAGCAGTATCGGAGACAGGAGCTACGCCAGCGGTGACTGACACCAAGACGCAGAAGGCAGATAATGACGTGCTGGAGGAAAATGTCCGTTTTTATAATGCATGGACATGTGACATGGACATCCTATCACACATGCCGTTGCTTCTCTGGCTAAAAGTCCACTTAGCTGTGTGTGTGTCTGGGATTGGCTGACATGCTGGCCCGCCCCACTACACGCACGCGCTTAGGGAAGGAAGACAAGGAAAAAAAAAAATGGCGATCGCCATTATCCAAACAGCAGTGATCTGAATGCGCTGTTCCCGCACACTATACTCTGAAATTTCATAATAGTGTGAGTCACAGAGTGGCTTACACTATTACAGCGGAAAGCCAGCTAGTAATTAGCTTGTCTTTTTGCTGCTAGAACCGCTCTTGAACGTATCTAGAACTATCGAGCTTTAGCAAAAAGCTCGAGTTCTAGTTCGATCTAGAACAGCCCCCAAAATCACTCGAGCCACGAACTTGAGAACCTCGAACCGCGAACCGCGCTCAACTCTAGTTGTCACTGATGCTAATTTTGGGTGCATGCCACTTAGGGAATGTGCAATTACATTTTTGGGGGCAGATCCTACCATGGATACCACTATGAAAACTACTCACAATGAGTGACCATCTGCATCTATTAGTGTGCGCAGGTTCAGGCTTTTGAGCATCTTTTAACCACTTCAGGTTTCTAAAACCACCAAGTGGTTAAAAGAAGTGACCAGTTCATTTTTCTGGTGTTTTCCACCCAGCAGATGCTCTGTACTTTACAATGCAGAGCAATGGAAAGGTTCGGAAGATGCCTGGATGTCTTTTATTGCGTTTTACCATCACTTTTTCTTAAAAAGCACAGTAAAAAAAAGTGACAAAAACAATAGAAAAACACTAAAAAAAGCCAAAGATGGTCAAGACCATAGAAAAAATACCCAGGAAACAACTATAAAACTACACAGAAGATGGGACAGGAAAAAAAACGTCACGGTTTTCAACATCTACTTAAAAAACTTGCCGGTGTTGCTTGAGTTTAAAACACCTTGTGTGCACATACCCTTAGGTTTTCCAGTTTTTGAAAACCCATTTCCTGCATTGTTTATTTGTTATATTCACTCTCCCCAGGTCATCACAGTGACAGAGCTGCAACCAGTCATGGAGCTCAGCAAGTAACTGATTGGCTACAGCAAGTAACTGATTGGCTACAGCGCTGCTGATGTGATGTCAGACATGCAGACAATTATAGACTCCAGGCTCAGCAGCAGTTTGTATTTTTTATAACAAAAAGGATGCATCAGACATCAAGAGGATGTGAGCAGTCAGCGTCATGTAAGAGCTACTCACGTAAATACATCACTAGAACCAAATATTTGAGGATGATTTGGAGACATTCTGCTTAAAAAATGTGTAAACATGTTAATTTACACTGTTTTTGGAGAAGAAACTGAGCTGAATCTTGCCAAATTCTCCTCATAATGTCAAAACAAAGTTTTGATTATTTTTAAGCTTTTTTTGACATAGCCATGAAACTTGTTTTCGATTTTCATGTTCAGAACCACAATCAGTACATGTATGCCGGACCAGAACCATCTGCAGCACATGAATGCAGCACCAGAGCCACCATCAGCACATGAATACAGCACCAGTGCCACAATCAGTATATGAATGCCACACCAGAACCATCATCAGCACATGAATACAGCACCAGAACCACCACCAGAACATGAATGCAGTGCCAGAATCACCATTAGCACATGAATGCAGCACTAGAGCCACCATCAGCACATGAATGCAGCATCAGAGCCACCACTAGAACATGAATGAGTTGTTCCCGTCCCTTTTGTCTCCACGTAGTACAGACACCATGATTAGATTTCATGCCCACAGCTAGTCTCTGAAGACCTCCCTCTTTGTTCTTCAGCAGCACTTCCTGACATAGTGCCTTTAAAAATAAAAGTATCAGTATAATGCCCCAAAAATATAAATATCTCCCATGCTGTGCTACTAAATATAGACTTGCTGTGCTTCCTTCACAAAATATCTCCCCCCACATACACACTGCCCCTCTCCGAAATATTATACCCCCACACACACTGCTCCTCACCAAAATATTATACCTCCACACACACTGCCCCTCTCCAAATATATTACCCCTCTAAACACACACACTGGCCCTCTCCAAAATATTATACCCCCCACACACACACATACTACCCCTCTCCAAAATATTATACCCTCACACACACTGCCCCCTGCAAAATATTATACCCCCATAGACACACACACTGCCCCTCTCCAAATATTATAACCCTCTACTCACAAACTGTCCCTCTCCAAAATATACACACACACTGCCCCTCTCCAAATATTGTACCCCCCACACACACACACAAACTGCCAATCTCCAAAATATTATACCCACACACACACACACACACACACACACTGGCCCTCTCCAAAATATTATATCCCCCACATATACATACACTGCCCTTTTCCAAAATATGATACCCCCCCATATATACATGCACACTGCCATTATGTAAAATACCCCCCCCCATCACACACACTGCCCCTCTGGATAAAGTACTCCCCTTCCCCCCGCCTCTCTCAAAGCTGTGTCCATTTCACAAATGTTCCCCCGTTATGTCCCCCAATCCCCTCCTCACTCACCCATAGTGAGTACACATTCCATCTACAGCTCCTCCACGGAGCTTTTACAACTGTCCAACGTGTCTCAGCAGCACCCGCAGCAGTGTAATGATGTCAGCAAGGTGCTGATCTCATCACGTTGTTGCACGCTGGAGCCCCAGGCCCGGCGCTGTCACTGATCAAATGTATTTGCGTCTGAGAGACCCAAACACATTTGAACAGGAGGGAAGGAGCTGCAGTCACTGGCGCTTTCCTCAGCAGTACACTGGGCACAGGATCTCACTAAACAGCAGGCCGGGGTGTCACAACACAGCGCGCTGACTCCTGCTGCTATCAGTGATGCTACTGCGTGCAAGACAAATTAATGTTGCCCAGCGTGCAGACTGCTGAGGAGAATGGCGGTGACTATATAGAGTGAGCAGCCCACTACAGGGACCACCTCACTACAGGAACCAGCCCTTCTAGCATTTGCCAGAATTTCCCTATGGCCAGTCCAGCCCTGGATATGGGGGTGCAGGATGTGTGAGATATAGCACCACAAAGGAGATAAAGATGAGGGACAATGTAAGTGCTCCACCATGGAGATGTAGATGCAAGGAACTTTTACTGTAAAGTGTGGGAGAGGGAATAGGAGCATTCACTCAGTATACAGAGTGACAGCACATTATGGGAGGCAGTAAGTACAGTGTGAGGGCACAGTATGAGAGGAGCAGTATACGAGGGACAATGTGAGGGCACAGTATGAGAGGAGCAGTATATGAGGGACAGTGTGAGGACTAGAGTTGAGCGCGGTTCGAGGTTTGAGGTTCTACAGTTCTAGGCTCGAGTGATTTTGGGGGCTGTTCTAGATCGAAATAGAACTCGAGCTTTTTGCTAAAATTCGATAGTTCTAGATACGTTCGAGAACGGTTCTAGCAGCAAAAAGCAGGGCTTTTTACAGCTACAGTGTGCAGGGAGCAATCCTGGCAGCCTGCCAGAAGCTGGTAACCAAGATAAACATCGGGTATCCAAGCAAAGCGCTTTGGTTAGTAACTCGATGTTTATCCTAGTTATGTGCAGGAAGCCCACACTTCCCCGCTCAGCTCGCTCCGCCCCCTCCTGCCCGCGGCATGTACACACACACTCACACACACACAGACACACATACACACACACACACACACACTCTGCACACATGGTCCCGCTAGGCTTACCTGCGGTGATGAAGTCCCGTCATCCCGACCTCAGCGCTGTCACTGTCCTCCATGGCCGCCGCTTGTCACATCACCTTCTCTCGCTTCCGACCCGAGACTGACTAGCGGTGACGTCACGGGCCTCTCGCGATACTTGGCTGTGAAGGCGGCGGTCATTGAACTCAGTGACAGGTGCTGTCAGTGTGCTGGAGATCAGCGCAGGTAATGTACCTTGCTGACAGCAGCACTTGTCATGCCCTGCAGTGACCTGGGCTGACCCATTGATGTTAGCTCAGGTCACTGCACTGCTCTCCCAACCAATGGGGAACATTATGCTCTTCAGTGACTGGGACAGTGTGGATCGTCATGGCAACCCCTTGGATTACACCAGACCTGGATTTGTTTTTCTTTCTAATAAATTGGTTAAAGAGGGAATGTTTTGGGGAGTGTTTTTTTAAATAAAAATGTGTTTGTCGTTTTTTTTCTTTTATTACTGACTGGGTTGGTGATGTCGGGTATCTGATAGACGCCTGACCTCACCAATCCCAGGGCTTGATGCCAGGTGACATTACACATCTGGTATTAACCCCATATATTACCACGTTTGCCACCGCACCAGGGCGCGGGATGAGCTGGGGCGAAGCACCAGGATTGGCGCATCTAATGGATGCGCCACTTCTGCAGCAGCTGCGGCCTGCTATTTTTAGGCTGGGGAGAGTCCAATAACCATGGACCTCCCTAGTCTGAGAATATCAGACCCCAGCTGTCTGCTTTACCTTGGCTGGTGATCCAATTTTGGGGGGACCCCTACGTGTTTTTTTTTTAATTATTTATTTAATTTAAAATAACAGCGTGGGGTGCCCTCAGTTTTGGATTACCAGCCAAGGTGAGGTTGCCAGCTGTGGTCTGCAGGCTGCAGCCGTCTGCTTTACCCTAGCTGGCTACAAAACTAGGGGGAACCCTACGTCATTTTTTTTTTCATTTTTTTGGCTAAATACAAAGCTAAGCACCCCTTAGTGCCACATGAAAGGCACCAAAGGGTGCTCCACTTTTTCTCCACTTTTTCTCCATTTTTTCTCCACTTTTTCTCCACTTTTTCTCCATTTTTTCTCCACTTTTTCTCCACTTTTTCTACATTTTTTCTCCACTTTTTCTCCATTTTTTTCTCCACTTTTTCTCCACTTTTTCTCCACTTTTCTCCACTATTTATCCTTTTTTTCTCCACTTTTTCTCCAATTTTTCTCCATTTTTTTCTCCATTTTTTTCTCCACTTTTTCTCCACTTTTTCTCCATTTTTTCTCCATTTTTTCTCCACTTTTTCTCCACTTTTTCTCCACTTTTTCTCCATTTTTTCTCCACTTTTTCTCCATTTTTTTCTCAATTTTTTCTCCACTTTTTCTCCACTTTTTCTCCATTTTGTTCTCCATTTTTTCTCCACTTTTTCTCCACTTTTTCATTATTTTTTTCTCCACTTTTTCTCCACTTTTTCTCCACTTTTTCTCCACTTTTTCTCCATTTTTTTCTCCACTTTTTCTCCACTTTTTCACCACTTTTTCACCATTTTTTCTCCACTTTTTCTCCACTTTTTTCTCCATTTTTTCTCCACTTTTTCTCCACTTTTTCTCCATTTTTTTCTCCATTTTTTCTCCACTTTTTCTCCACTTTTTCTCCACTTTTTCTCCACTTTTTCTCCACTTTTTCTTCACTTTTTCTCCACTTTTTCTCCACTTTTTCTCCATTCTTTTTCTATGGTCGGTCTACCCATTAGCTCTGCTATGCATAGTGTAGCTCTACACCTACTGCACATGTTACTTTATGATTGACATCTCTTTCGTACCAGAGCTGTCTAAGCCTACTCTGACTCCATATTTGTCATTACTATATTGTCCTTGTACTGTATTATGACATTTGTATCATGTGTTTCATTTCTTGCTGTGTTGCAATTTTTTTGCTGCATCCCAATTGTACCTCTACATTGTTCGAGTTTATGTTATTGTTCTCTCACTCTTATGTGATACTGATTATTGTCATTTTTCATGATTACATGCAGATAAGTCCAATCTGACGAAGGCTCAGGCCGAAACGTCATTTGTAACTTGTTTTGGACAAAAACATATATGCTTATGAAAATTTTTTTTTTCTTAATACGGACCAATAAAGAGTGATTTTGCATTACTATCCGTTGTGACTTACTGACTTAGTCTGGGAGATTTAGAGTGCCGAGGTTACTCACTAATTTTATCTATTATTACCTCTGAGCACCTATATACCAGTGAGCAGAGCTTCCTCTACAGTAGTTCTCCTGATTAGGCATGCCCTTACCTCATGAGCAGGGCATTGCAGCTTTGGTAGCAACCATTACGACATGGACTCTGCTGCTGTGGACCCGAGAAGAGTGAGTGCAGATTCATTGCACTCACACTCCTCACATGAAGGGTCCGCACTCCTAGAAAATGGGGGATACGTTCCCTGAGTGTCTCCCCCCCATATTCTAGACGGTCCAGAGTCGTCGTGGGACCCCTTTATTTTTTTTCTTACAATAAATTGGTGAAAGAGGCAATGTTTTGGGGACTGTTTTTTTCAAATAAATTTCTTTTGTCGATTTTTTTTTTGTTAGTACTGACAGTTTATGATGTTGGGTATCTAATAGACGCCATGACATCACAAACTGCTGGGCTTGATCTCAGGTGACTTTACAGCTAGTATCAACCCGATTTATTACCCCCTTTGCCACTGCACCAGGGCACGGGATGAGCTGGGGTGAAGCTCCAGGATTGGCGCATCTAGTGGATTCGCCACGTCTGGGGTGCCTGCGGCCTGCTATTTTTAGGCTGTGAAGGCCCAATAACTATGGACCTTCCCACCCTGAGAATACCAGACCACAGCTGTCCGCTTTACCTTGGCTGGTGATCCAATTTGGGGGAGACCCTACTTTTATTGTGTAATTATTAATATTTATAAAATAATTATAAAAAAGAGCCTGAGGGGACCTCCACATTGGATCCCCAACCACGGTAAAGCTGCCAGCTGTGGTTTTCAGGCTACAGCCGTCTGCTTTATCCTAGCTGGCTATCAAAAAGGGGGGGACCCAACGTCATTTTTTTTTTTTAACTATTTTTTAAATAGAAAAAATTAATGGGCTTCCCTGTATTTTGATTGCCAACCAAGATAACAGCAGGCAGATGGGGTGGCAAGCCCGTTTTTTTTAATTATTTCACTTATTTCATGAAATAATTAAAAAAAAAACGACGTAAGCTTCGCCTCATTTTTGTGTCCAGCCGGGTACAACTAGGCAGCTGGGGATTGGAATCCGCAGCACAGGTTAGCCCGAGGTTTCTGGGCGCTTCTGCTGCGAATTGCAGTCTGCAGCCATCCCAGAAAATGGCGCTTTCATAGAAGCGCCATCATCTGGCGCTGTATCCAACTCTTCCAACAGCCCTGGAGCCGGGTGGCTTGTTGGGTAATCATGAGTTAATACTGGCTTTGTTTTACTAGCCAGTATTAAGCCAGAGATTCTTAATGTCAGGCACGTTTGACCCGGCCATTAAGAATCTCCAATAAAGGGTTAAAAAAAAGACACCACACAGAGAAAAAATACTTTAATAGAAATAAATACACAGACACATTAGAGACTCCATCTTTTTTACCCCCTGTCAGCCCTCCACGATCCTGCTCTTCTGTTTTTCTCGTTCAACAAATGCAGCTCTGCTCCATCACTGCTGCATGGGGGAAGACGCTGCTTCCCGTGGAGCATTCACTCGGTGAAAGCTGCACGAGAAGCAGCGTGCAGCCTTCACTCCGTAAGTGATCAGTGCTGCTAGCGGTAACGCTGACAGACGCGTTACCATAGCAACGATGCTCCCGGAGCTGCGGTTAGCGGTGACGTCACCGCTAACTGCGTTGCTATGGCAACGGTGATCTCCGTTAATGACCGGCTGTGTCAGCCGGTCCCTAATGGAACGGGGAGTCGACCGTGTGCTAGAGCATGTCGCCGGTACACGGCGATACACAAATGTGCACCGTGTACCGGAGAGATGCACTCGCAGGTCCTACATGACGCGTCATAGTCATGTGACCAGTCTGTAGCCAATGAGATAATAGCCACGTGACTGGTCACATGGCTATTTTGACGTCACGATAGGTGCTGCATCTCTGCTGGCAGTGCCGGTCACCGGGAGGATTCAGCGATCATCGGATGGAATAGTGGCAGGAGACAGAGTGCAGGAGGGATCGCGGGGAGCGGTAAGTGTTATGGCAATGTTTATTAACTGTTTGTGTACATTTATAATGCATTTTTATGTGTTTGTGATTGCCTCCCATTATAGCCTATTGGTTCGAGTTCGGTTCGTCGAACGTTCGACGAGCCGAACTCAAACGGGACCTCCGTTCGGCGAACCGACCTCGAGCCGAACCGGGACCGGTTCGCTCATCTCTAGTGAGGACACAGTATGAGAGGAGCAGTATACGAGGGATAGTGTGAGGGCACAGTATGAGGGGAGCAGTATACGAGGGACAGTGTGAGGGCATAGTATGAGGTGAGCAGTATATGAGGGACAATGTGAGGGCACAGTATGAGAGGAGCAGTATACGAGGGACAATGTGAGAGCACAGTATGAGGGGAGCAGTATATGAGGGATAGTGTGAGGGCACAGTATGAGAGGAGCAGTATACGAGGGACAGTGTGAGGACACAGTTTGAGAGGAGCAGTATATGAGGGATAGTGTGAGGGCACAGTATGAGAGGAGCAGTTTATGAGGGACAATGTGAGGGTACAGTATGAGGGGAGCAGTATATGAGGGACAATGTGAGGGAGTAGTGTGTTGACGGATATGGAAGGTGTTTACAAAGTGGAGGCCATTCTTACTATCACAGGTGCATTATTTTGTATGTAAAGCATATAGGACATGATTATTGGTGGTTTTACAGATATTTTTCATGAAGAAAGACAATGTGGCGGCCATAATTCATGGTGGAGGGATGGTGCAGTGCTTGTAGTATATCAGAGGCACAATGTGGAGGCCATGTATCATTAGAAGGACAGTGTAGGGGTCCGTTTTTCATCAGAGAGCATAGTGGGGGGAAATATTTTGTCAGGTGCACAGTATACAGGTTATTTAGTGCACAGTATATGCGGATATTTTTTATTTAATGTAATAATGACACTCATATTTTTAGGGCATCATGTTGGGATATGTTGTGGAAAACCAGAAAATGGAAGTCTGTGGAAAGAAGCTGTGTATGTCCAAGGTCATCATGTCGTCTGGATCAGATGAAGAAGAATGGGGTGAGACAATTCCAATCAGAGAAGAAGTCGCCAATACAGTACCTGGATCTAAGGGAGCATTTATACTGGACAATCCCTGCATTTAAAGGGAATCTGTCACAAGGTTTTTGCTCCCATATCTGAGAGCAGCATAATGTATTGACAGAGCCCCTGATTCCAGTGATGCATCACTTACTGAGCTGTTTGCTATAATTTTGATAAAATCAATGTTTTCTCTGCTGCAGATCTACCAATTATACATAGCTCATCAATATGCTGGACTACCTGCAGCATGCCAAGTAGTCCTGTAATGATAATCTACTGCTGATTAGTCAGTAATTTTATCAAAACTACACTAAGCTGGTCAGTAAATGACACATTGCTGGAATCAGGATCTATATGGTGTTTGCTGCCGTAGCGAACATTATCGCTACGACAGCTTCACATGCACATACCTGGTCAGCGACGTCACTGTGACTGCCGAACAATCCCTCCTTCAAGGGGGAGGTGCGTTCGGCGTCACAGCGACGTCACCAAACGGCCGGCCAATAGCAGCGGAGGGTCGGAGATGAGCGGGACGTAACATCCCGCCTACCCCCTTCCTTCCGCATAGGTGGTGGACGCAGGTAAGGAGATGTTTGTCGTTCCTGCGGCGATGTGTGGTGCTGCAGGAACGACAAACAACATTGTATCTGCAGCAGGAGCGACATTATGAAAATGAACGACGTGACACAAATCAGTGATTTTTGACACTTTTGCGCTCGTTCATCGTCGCACGCACCTAGGCTTTACACATTGCGATGTCGCTACCGGCGCTGGATGTGCGTCACTAACAAGTAAAGCCCGCCTTAGGCTTAGTTCACACATTAGTTTTTTCCAATCAAGCACAATCCGGTTTGTGCCTGATGCAACGGATCCGTCTCAGATTGTGTAAAAACGGATGCGACGGATCCGGTAAAAAAACGGATCCGTTTTTTTTTTTATGCTGAGAGAGAGACCCCATCATTACCGCACAAATACCGGCACTACCGCGTGCATCATCACTGCACACGCAAGCACTCTCGCAAGCATCATCACCGCATACACCCCGGCACTATCGCACGCATCATCACCCACATGCAGGCACTCTCGCACGCATCATCACCGCAAACGCAGGCACTCTCGTGCGCATCATCACCGCACAAGCAGGCACTACAGCCCCCATCATCACTGCACACGCAGGCACTCTCGCACGCATCATCACCGCACACACAGGCACTACCGCACGCATCATCACCGCACACGCAGGCACTCTCGTGCGCATCATCACCGCACAAGCAGGCACTACAGCCCCCATCATCACCGCACAAGCAGGCACTCTCGCACGCATCATCACCGCACACGCAGGCACTCTCGCACACATCATCACCACACACGCCCCGGCACTACCTCAGTGACATCCCCGCTGACAGCGTGACTCCCTTCAGTTGCTGCGTGGAGCTCCCAGGAGCGGTGGTGTTCTACTGCCGCTCCTGTCAGCTTCATGTAGCAGAGCTGAAATCGTCGTAGGACCTTTGTGGATTACGTTAGACCTGGAGGGGTATTTGGGAATTTTTTGTCTTTTCTTCCAAATAAAGTATTTTTTGGGTGTATGTGTTTATTTACTTTCACTTACAGGTTAATCATTGGGGGTGTCTCATAGACGCCTGCCATGATTAACCCCTTATTACCCCGATTGCCACCACACCAGGGCAATTCGGGATAAGCCGGGTAGAGTCCCATCTAATAGATGCGGCAATTTCGGGCGGCTGCTGGCTGATATTGTTAGGCTGGGGTGCTCCCCATAATGTGGGGCTCCCCATACTGAGAATACCAGCCTTCAGCCGTGTGGCTTTATCTTGGCTGGTATCAAAATTGGGGGGAACCGCACGCTGTTTTTTTTTTAATTACTTATTTATTTCTTTTACTGTACGATATAGACCCGCCCACCGGCGGCTGTGATTGGTTGCAGTGAGACAGCTGTCACTCAGCGTGGGGGTGTGTCTGACTGCAACCAATCATAGGCGCCGGTGGGAGAGAAAAGCAGTGAATACGAGATTGAATAATGAGCGGCCGGTATTTTCAAATCAGGAGAAGGCGCCGTAACTTTGTGACAGCCGTGCAGCGCCACGCCGGTGATGGGTGAGTAGGAAAGAGAGAGTGGATGAGTCAGTGAGTGAGTGAGTGAGTCAGTGAGTGAGAGAGAGAGTTTGAGAGAGAGTGAGTGATTGATTGATTTTCTGACAAGCAATGACTTTATATCACTTCTGGGCATGCTCAGAAGTAACACCTGGATCCTGTACATGCTTCCGGCGTTTGATGAATGCCACCGGATTCGGCATGTAGAGACTTTTATTATGCACCATGCCGCACAGTGCCGCACACGGCGCTATGCGTTTTTTTGCCGCTGGAAAAAACGTTCCTCTCTACGTCTTGTGCGGCCGCCGGAGTGACGATTTTTGCCGCATCCGGCAAAAAACGGATCAAATGCAAGTACATGCGGCACAATCCGGCGCTAATAAAAGTCTATGAGGAAAAACTGCACCCGGCGGCAAAGAAACCGGATGCGTTTTTCCCGGAAAAATCGCCAGATTGTGCAAAAACCAAATGTGTGAACATACCCTTACTGGTAGGGTACGTGATCAATTTAAGTGCTTAGAACAGCATGAACGCCAAATACGGCCCTGCCGCTACACTTAACCGTACCAGTCTGTACATGCATGCTGCAATTTTTTTTTTCTCAGACCATTCGGTCCGAGGACAAAATCAAACATGTGCACTGCCTCATTGGATAACATTGGTCCGAATATGATCCAATGTTTTGTTGGATCGCACTTGGATCAAAAATACGGGTGTCTACACAAGCTATTAGGCTGCAACACCATAGTTGTAAATATGGTTACCTGGTTAGGGGCCCACTCAGAAGTTTCGCCCCCTCTGAGCCAAACCCCTAGCTACGCCTCTGCTGCCAGTACATGCTGCCCTTCCAGAAAACAAACTCATAAGGGTGGAGGAGAACGGATCTAAAGCTGCGCTTATCACTAGTAGAAAGCCAGAAGTTTAATCCATGCCTTTATTCAAGGGTTAAAACTAGGTCAATAAAGGCATGGATTAAACTTCTGGCTTTATACTGGTGATAAGCGCGACTTTAGACCCGTTCTCCTCCACCTATATTGTTCCTGATTTTGCGGGGCTGCGGCTATTCACCTTTGACCAGATCTGCACAGGTGTTGTGACTCTCACAACCCTGACAGGTGACTGTACCCATACATTTGTTACACCCTATTGCATCTGATAAGAACCTATTGCGCTATTTGTTCCACAGTCTCCCCTTCAGAAAACGAACACAGTAAGAATTAATCTCTTTGTGACTCCGAAACAATTCAGGCACAACTGCATAACCAAGCATTGGAAATGTGACCCAAAAACTATTGATGAGCAAACCTGAATGATAAAGCTCTTGGTTCATACCGGACTCTCGGACTCGAACATGGAAATGAAAAAAGTCTGTGACCTAGTTTGGGTACTGTTTGCATGCTGATAAAGTTTGTTCAAAAGCTCAACAAGCTTTAATACATGCAGAAGTTGCCTGTACTTTATTTTACCAATAAAAAAAATTAAATGGACTCCTACATATGTTTGATAATTTGTATAGGTAAAGCAGACAGCTGGGGCTGCAATTTTCAGTTTTCAGCTTAACCTTGAGTGGTTATCAAAAAAAGAAGGGATCTCAAGTCATTTTCTTTAACAATTTAAACAAATAATTTAAAAAACGTTGTGGAGTCCCCCCTTTTTTTCAGAACCAGTCATGGTAAAACAGACAGCTGGGAGCTAGTATTGTCAGGCTGGGAAATCCCATGGATATTTGACCCTTCCCAACCTAAAAATAGAAGCCGCAGTCACCTCAAAAATGGCACATTCATTAGAGGCACCAATTTTGTTGCTTTAACCGGACCTTCCCGATTGCCCTGGTGCAGTGGCAATAGGGCACACATTGTCCAGCCCTACCCAATTGTTACCTTTGTGACAGGATTGCAGACTGTCAGTTACTTTCATGGCAGATGGGGGCTAACAGATCCATTTGTTAATTTAAACCTCTCAAACCTTACCATATAATAAATTCAGCTCATTTTACCCCTCCCCTAAATTGACACTTTCAGTATTTGGTCAGTATTTTACATCAGTATTCATAATCCAAATCCAGGAGTGGGTGAGAAATGCAGAAGCAGTGCACGTGTTTCTATTATACTTTTCCTCTGATTGTTCCACTCCTGATTTTGGCTTACAAATCCTGATGTAAAATACTGACCAAATGGTGAATGTGTGAACATGGCCTTAAAAAACCACAGGTGAATCCTTACCCTTAGATCACGTCGAGTATTTGGTGAGTTTTTTGTAAGAATTTGTAATCCAAACCACGAATGGAAAAATCAGAGGAAAAGTATAAAAGAAATATCTGCAGCACTTCTGCATCTTTTACCCACTGATCTGCTGCAGCGAAATCCACTTTGGAAGTGGTATACAAATGAGTTTGCAAGTGTTCTGAGACAGAGAGAGCACTTCTACTGCCTCAGTACCCAGCTCAATTCTCCACCTAACTGTGCCCTCTAGTAAGTGAATGACAATTAGTACTACAAAGTACATGTAAATATTACATCTTGGTTACATGAGTGCTGTGTTTTGTATTCTGTTAACCCCTTAATGACACATGACGTCCTATATTCATCATGAGTTCGTCACCATGCTTTTCATGAGGGCTTGATTGGTAAACATTGTAACGAGAAAAAAAATCAAAACACCAGAATTTGGCCTTATATGTGTTTAGATAAGATTTTTGTGGTCTGCCTGCCACTATACATAGCTATGCATTAGTAAATATTTCACTTCACAACAAAGGAAAATTATCAACCACAGCATGTAATTTCCTAGTACAGTCATCTATTTTAGGTGCTGTCCTGCAATTTAATTTGTTGTTTTTTCCTACTAACAGCTGTTGTTTAGTTTATAATTAGTTTATAAATTCGCCCTACGCCATTTTACATGAACCCCACAATCAATCAGCCCTGGCTTCCTTCTCCCTGCCTTCATACGGTTAAGTTATGACCAAGAAAGTGAGTGGCAGCTACAGCGCTCACTTCCTGTTAATAATTTAACAACTCTAAGAGGGTGACAAGGAAGCCAGCGTTGATTGGTTGCGAGGCTTGCATGTAATAAGTGTCATGTGGGCCCCAGTAATGCAAGTTCCAACACTGCTTTATCGGCACTGGAGGAGAGTATAGGCTTTATTTTTATGGGAGCTCACATGGGGAATTAGAAGGGGTTGTCCAAATAGTGGGCAAGCTCTTTAAGGGATCTAACTTTTTTGTAAATTATCTGTAAATAGGGGACAATAGAGTTTCCAATGTCAACATTCAGTACCCGGCTATACCCTGATAGGATCTGGGTGAGAGCTTTACTTTTTGTCTTACAATAATTTGCACCTAAATTTGTCCGCAAATACCAGCTTGATCTTTGCTTTAGGGTATGCTCACACGAGCGTGAAAATCGGACGAGTGCAATGCGAGAAATTCTCGCATTGCACTCTGACCAATGTTAGGCAATGAGGTTGAGCTGTTGGTCAGCTTTTCTCGCATCCAGATTCTGGATGCGAGAAAAGCGGCAGCATGCTGCGTTTTGCTGCTACCGCCGTATCTCTCGCACCCATTCAAGTGAATGGATGCGTGAGATACATCGGACTGCACTCGGATGTTATCCCAGTGCAGTGCGATCTACGCACAGGCTGACAGTGGAGGAGATGGGAGGATTAACCCCTCCCTCTCCTCCGCAGCGCCTTCACTCAGCTTCACAGCTGTGACCCGATCGCAAGATCGGCTTACAGTCGCATGACACCCGGCTCACGCTCGCAGCAGAGCCTGAGCCGGGGGACATTAACATATCGCATCCGATGCTCTCGCATCGGATGCCATACGCTCGTGTGAGTCCAGCCTAATACTGTGTTCCATAAGTGACTAAGGAGTTCAGGTTGGTGATTTTAATGTTAATGTGGTGTGTTATTTTTGTTTCTTTGTGTAGCCCTTTGAACCATTTTTTAGTTTGAATTAAAAGATACATTTTATCACCTAACAATTTTGCTATAACATAAATAACACAGCAGTTGCATATAATTGATTAAGTAGGGTGCTCTTCTTAATAAATTAGGTATTACATACTCCTGCAAGTTTTTAAAAAAAAGTGTAAAAAATAAAACAAGTTAGTCTTAATAAATTGTCCACAATATAGCTGTTAATAACTGATGCATTTTTCTGGAAGGTGATACCAATAGAGCAGAGGTCCCCAACTCCAGTCCTCAAGGCCCACCAACAGTGCAGGTTTTTGGGATTTCCTTAGTATTGCACAGGTGTTAATGTAATTACCTGCCCAGGTGCTGGTTCCAACAGCAGTGCAATGCTAAGGAAATCCTGAAAACATGCACTGTTGGTGGGCCTTGAGGACTGGAGTTGGGGAACCCTGCAATAGAGAACTCTATTTCTCTTGCAGTGTAGACAATTTGTAAGAGGTCCCTTGTAACATTGGGTAAACAATTCCAATACTTAACAAGGTATTATATAAGCAATGTATGATTAAGTTTTTACATTTTGCTTTGACTTATTTGGCACAGTATGACACTAAGGGGACATTGTATAAATGTGGAAATGTGTGGCACCTGATGGTACTATCTGGGCATTAGGATCCACATAAGCACACTAGGTAATTGTGAAATATACCGTATATTAGCTTCCTCTAGCAGCACAGTGGCTGAGTTAAGGCCACGTCACACTAAGCAACATCGCTAGCAACATCGCTAGCAACATCGCTGCTGAGGCACGACTTTTGTGATGTAGCAGCGATGTTGCTAGTGATGTCGCTGTGTGTGACATCCAGCAACAACCCGGCCCCTGCTGTGAGGTCGTTGGTTGTTGCTGAATGTCCTGGACCATTTTTTAGTTGTTGCTCTCCCGCTGTGAAGTACACTTCGCTGTGTGTGTGACAGCGAGAGAGCACAACTGAATGTGCAGTGAGCAGGGAGCCGGCTTCTGCGGACGCTGGTAACCACGGTAAACAGCGGGTAACCAAGAAGCCCTTATCTTGGTTACCCGATATTTAACCCGATGTGTACTGTGGCTAGGTGTGCAGGGAGCCAGTGCTAAGCGGTGCGCGCTGGTAACCAAGGTAAATATCAGGTTGGTTACCCGATATTTAGCTTAGTTACCAAGCGCAGTATGCTTCCATGCGTCGCTGTTGGCTTGGGGCTGGTCACTGGTTGCTGGTGAGATCTGCCTGTGTGACAGCTCACCAGCAACCCGTGTAGTGACGCTCCAGTGATCCCTGCCAGGTCAGGTTGCTGGTGGGATCGCTAGAGCGTCGCTTAGTGTGACGGTACCTTTACTTCCGAAGACTTGGTACACAATAGCATTGTTTCTCATTGTTTTTAAGCCAGAAATGAAGAAACCATAAAGTGCATTGTACTCAAACTCTCTGTGACCAGAGAATGGCAATAGAGATTGTGCACACCTTGTATTAGAGAACAGTTTGCCTATTAGAAAACTTGTAAACCGTTTCCTCATGTACACAGTATAGGCAAAATGTTATTATACTGACTGAGGCTGGTTTCACATCAGCGATTTTTTGCCGGTTGGCAAAAAAACACAAAACGCATCTTACTGAATACGTTGTCTGCTCAATGCAATGTCAATGGACTTGCAGCAACAATCGTTTGGGTGCGGTAGTGTCAGGATCCGGTGAGCTGCAGTTTTTTACCCTTTATCAAAAACGCAACTTGTTGCATTTTTCACCTCCGTCCAAAAACTGCATGTCACCGGATTCTGTACATTGCGGCAGTAGCTGCAATGTATTTCAGTGGGCGCCAGATCCGGTTTTCACAGTTGCGGTAGTATGCTGCAGGAAGGATCCTGTTTGCTGTACAGAACATGGCCTGAATATCATTCACTCACTCACACTCGCACACACTCTCACTCACACAATCACACACACTCTCACTCACGCACACTCTCACTCACACACACTCTCACTCACACACACACTCACACACTCTCACTCACGCACACTCTCAATTGTGCACACTCTCACACACTCTCACTCGCGCATACTCTCACTCGCACACACTCTCACTCGCACACACTCTCACTCGCACACACTCTCACTCGCACACACTCTCACTCGCACACACTCTCACTCACACACACTCTCACTCACTCTCTCTCATCCAGAGCTGCATCCATGCTGTCATGGCAGATTCAGCTCATTCCTGACCACATGACTCAATAAATGCAAGTCACAGGATCCAGTTAATAACACTTGCGTTTGCATGCGTTCAACTCAAATTCAACAGGATCCAGTCACATGCGTTTGCGTATTTTTGCCTCAAGGCAAAAAAACACTGATCTAAAACCAGCCTAATTCAATTTTTTATAACGGACTGACAACTGCAAAATAAAATATAATTAATAATACTTGTATACCGTATATGCCGGCGTATAAGACGACTGGGCGTATAAGATGACCCCCAACTTCTGCCCTAAAAATATAGAATTTGGGATATACTCACTGTCCATCTGTCATAGTGCCACCGCTCCCTCCGATCTGCTGCACGATTGGGGGGAGCGGTGGCACTGTGGCAGATGGAGGGCGGCAGCGGATCGGGAGGTGTGGGGGTGAGGGTGCGGGCAGGAGATCGGGGAGACAGGTGGCAGATCGCGGAGGGCAGCGGCGGCGGCGGATCGGGATGCTTTTCGTACAGTGCAATGGCAGCGCGGCAACTTCCGGGTCCCATGCTCCGGTCTCATAACAGCATGGAACCGGAGCTTGTCGCCCTGCCATTGCACTGTGGTATAATACAGGATGTCATGTAATGTATGTACACAGTGACTGCACCAGCAGAATAGTGAGTGCAGCTCTGGAGTATAATACAGGTGGTAACTCAGGATCAGTAATGTATGTACACAGTGACTGCACCAGCAGAATAGTGAGTGTAGCTCTGGAGTAGAATACATTACTGATCCTGAGTTACCACCTGTATGATCACAAATAAAGCAGTGTGTGCATCAGATTCTGGAATGTCATTGATTACACTGATTCTGTAATGATTTTATGCGCTGTGCATGATCTAGCTGATGCTCGATCTGGGCTGAAGTGCACTGTGTACACTCACTGTGTGTGCTGGCATGCTGCAGGGACGATGACGGGGGCGGTCACCGGCAACAGGTCCACTGTGATTGGAGAAATCGGTCACAAGGCCGATCTCTCCAATCAGAGCATTGGAGCTGGGGGAGGGTGATCCAGTGAGGTCACCCAGCTCCAGCCAATGGCCAGTGCTACAGCTGCACTGGCCAGGGCTGGATTTTAATGTTTCAGTCATTTTAAATGGCTGGAACATTACAGTGGCTGTGATTGGTTGAGCGGCGTTCGTCAGCCAATCACAGCCTCCGTAGGTCCGGGGAGGAGGCACCACCCCTCCTAAGGTCAGGAACAGGTCCCCTCCTCCCCGAATCTGCGGTTTTTGGTAACATATTGTAGTCACCGCTGTATATCTGGCGTATAAGACGACCCCCCACTGTAGCCATTATTTTAAGGGGGTAAAAAGTCGTCTTATACGCCAGTATATACGGTACTCATTTTTTGTGATACAATTCCCAGAAAATATAAACCTACCAAATGTAGATTTCATTGTAGCTAACGTACACAAGTATTGCTAGCTCCTATTAATAATTGAAACAAATCTGCTGAGAAAACTGTATATTTAACATGTGGAAACATGGCTTTATACTGTACATGGGCTTAGAATGAGTTTAGCCATACAGTAGATATCATTCTCTTCACCTTTTGATAATTTACTGTAGACCATAGAATTATTATTCATTGTTAAACTTACTAATCACATGAACAAAATTATATTTCGCATTCTGGTTTGACCATTAAAATAAAGTGTTAGGATAAATATTCAGGATTGTCCTGTTCTTTTAACCATCTGTGATCTAATTAGTTGAAGGGATATTGTACAAAATTGCCTGAAGATTGGTGTTTTGAATGACGGGCACAAATATTTAACATGAGTACATGATTATGAAAGCAATTAAGAAACGCCTTTCTTACAACTTTTTTTTACCCCTTTTAATTCTTTTTTTTTTAGGAGCACATTATCACTGAATTTTAACTTGCTATATTTTATTTTCTAATTTTCACTGAATAATGTCTGATATAAAATCAGTAAATTTAGTTTGACGTCATTCACACTGTAGAGTAACAGACGAATTGGAATTATAAAAAGTCTCTTGTGAACGTAGGTAAGGATCAGTGAATGTAATTATAGGTGATGGTTATCCCATATTCTGCCTAAATAAACACATGATATTTCATCAAAATATAAGATAGCATGATACCTGTAATAAATATATATTTTTTTCTATGTAGTCTAGAATATTTCTTTAAAGATCTAGAATTCCTCTATCTCTTGTTTAGCATTTGCACTTGAAAGATGAAAATTTTAACTCATACAACAGGTTCAAAAACAGCTTTATGACCTAAAACTATCTAATTTGCTAAGTAGTTTGTCATACAAGTCCAGCCATATTTTTTCTGGTAGTCCCACATGAAAAGATAGCTATTCTACAAAAGCAAAGGTTGCACATATGAAGAGATGAGTGAATCCGAACATTAAAGTTTGGTGTTAGTACCGAACATGGCCTTCACACCAAAAAAATCAATGTTCAAGGTCAGAGTTCCGGTGCTTTTGAAGAGCTTTCACTTGGGATAAAATCAGTGTTATTGAATGTAGTGTTTACAACATAAAAAAAAAACAAAAAACCTCCACCCTCTCTCACCTGGAAGTGCTCTTCAAGATCCCGTACCAAACTTTATCTAAAGTAAAGCCTGGCTGAACACCCAGAACCCTAACATCCTTGGCTCCACTTATCTATTTACATATAGTATTTCTAAAACTAAAAATTAACTAAAACCAAAAATAACTAGATTCTGCAGGCTGACATTAGCACAGTATGAATAAGCCTAAAAGAAGCAGTATGTAGTAGCCAAACCAACACAGTTGCTTAAGGCCACGTCTCACTAAGCGACATCGCTAGCGGCATCGCTGCTGAGTCATGGTTTTCGTGATGCAACAGCGATCTTGCTAGCGATGTCGCTGTGTGTGACATCCAGCAACAACCTGGCCCCTGCAGTGAGGTCGCCGGTCATTGCTGAATGTCCTGGACTATTTTTTGGTCGTTGCTCTCCCGCTGTGAAGCACACATCGCTGTGTTTGACAGCGGGAGAGCAATTATCTGAATGTGCAGGGAGCAGGGAGCCGGCTTCTGCGGATGCTGGTAACCAAGGTACACATCGGGTAACCAAGCAAAGGCTTTGCTTGGTTACCCGATATTTACCTTGGTTACCAGCGTCCGCAGCTTCTAGAAGCCGGCTCCCTGCACATGTAGCCAAGGTACACATTGGGTAACTATAAGCAAAGCGCTTTGCTTAGTAACCCAATGTGTACTATGGTTACCAAGCACAGCGTCGTTACACGGGTCGCTGGTGGCTGGTGGCTGATTCCTGATCGCTGTGGAGATCTGCCTGTTTGACAGCTCACCAGCGACCATGTAGCGATGTTCCAGCGATCCCTGCCAGGTCAGATCGCTGGTGGGATCGCTGGAGCGTCGCTAAGTGTGACGGTACCTTTAGTGGGCCTTTCAACAAAAGATTCTGGACATGTAAAACCAGGATAAGTATTGACCTTCTATGTTTTGTGTTTATGAGGGTTATCTTATCAAATACTAAAAAGGTAACCAGTAGTTTAGCTGAACAGCTCTTCAGCTGGACAGGTCATAAGGAAACAGAGCTCATATACACATAAACGTTTTAAGGCTTTCTGATTGATTGTAAGGGGTGAAGTAAAACCATTATCTCCCCAAAGTTTGGATTACAAATAGGCATATGATTGCCCCTGTCTTTGTTATTGTTTGTCACTGCACTTTTCTCTAAAATATGTATGTCTTGTATATAATGTGCTAACCAAATGTTTTATTGTATGATCCAGGGATGAATCTCTCATTGGCAATCAAAGATGACCACAGTGAGCAGAGAGTGATTGTGAATGAGAGGCTGGGCTAGCAGCCACCGCATGAGTAGGAAAATGTTATGGCTTATGCAGTTTTTTGCAATGCAAAATGAGGAGAGCTATGAGTCTATTTACACAGGTATGCAGAATTTGAGTTAATGAAATTTTTTTTCAAGTCCAATGACTGATTCTTATGTTTTCTGATGCCTTGATTTAAAAAAATAAATAAATAAAAAAAAACAATTTTTAACCATTACATATAGATTTTGCACAATATGCACATGAAATTGCATAGAAGCAAGAAAAACAAGAAAAATATTTAAATATATATAATTGAAAATTAATTCTTATACCTTTTCCTTTTCTCTTAAGAGCTTCTCTTGCTACCTTTTCTCTTAAAGAAGGCTTGCAGATCTTCTCTATGAAACATTCATCAGGAGTAGCCCCCCATCCTGTTCACATTCCATCTACCTTAGTATAATCATTCCATCGCCTTCATGTCCAAATGAAATCTTTCTACTTGCTCTTCACTAATAACACTAGGGTTTTCAAAAAGCAGTCCAAATGGTAGTCTTTCAAATGTTTCAGCATGTTCTCCACGATGGACTAAAATTAAAAAAAGTATCCAAATCCCTTTTGTCAACAGCTTTCATTTTTATTTTGAACATGTCATCCTTCATCAGTTCCCAAATATCCGGACCCACAAAAAAGACTTCCTTTTGTTTTTCTTCAGGCAGTTCTTAAAACTAGGTACACAGGTACTTAAAAGTCATTTCACAAACTGTTTCATCAGTCCATGCTTAACATGGAATGGTGGCAGGACAACTTTCATGGGATCAACTAGTCCAAGTTGTAAACTTGTTCTTGCTGGCCAACTATTTTGGCTTTTCCATTTACACAAAAAGCATGGGTACTTTGTGTATCTTCCTTGCTGCCCAAGGAGAAAAGAGAGAACTTTCAGATCACCATATATTGACCATCCTTGATCCTCATGGTTAAGTTTGTTGTGAATAAAGTCTAAATTCTCATAGCTTTCCTTCACGTGAACAGAATGCCCTACAGGCACTGTAGCATACTTGCTGCTATTGTTCAGTAGCACAGCTTTCATACTTTTTTGGGTATGACTCAATAAGAAGCCTCCATTCACTCCCATTGTACTCAATGTTAAATCTTCTCTGCCAACAGCAGCCAATCACAGCACAGTATTCTTTAATTTCTATCCATTCTAATGACACCAAAATCAACAACCAAAGGTCATGCAAAGGGGTCAAAGCATGGTGCAAGAAAAGGCCTGTGGAGTCAGTGTTTGTGAAAAAAAAACTGTACATAATGGAATTTTCTAATATTTTTACTGAGTTCAGCAATCAAAAGTATGTGGGAAAAACCACCTCTTTTTAAATAATTTAAACCTTGGAAACGTGTTATCAGTGTAGCCCTAAGAGGTTGTGGTGCATCGGGTGCCATGGCATAGGCTGTACCCAGCCAAAAAGACTAACATTAGTATGCTTGATATTTTGAAACTTTCTACAATTAGAAAGCCATGACGTTTCAAAATTTTCTGTTGTAATTAAGCTATTGTTAATTTGCAAAGCGCAAAACATAAGAATTCCTCACTACCTGTAAAACAACTTGAGTTTATTATTTCTTTCTGCCTCCTATGCCTTACTTTTACTCCAAAAACATGCTGCTAAGTCAGACATACCTTGAAACCCTACTTTCACATGATTGTATATTTTTAGAATACGCCTTTAAGACAAGTTTTCAAAATATTGTTTTACATCAATTTAAGTGTGTGGTAATTCTATTTAAGAATTTGTGATTGTCACTGGGTATTTTCCACTTCATAAAGGGACCCTTCAAATGAAAATACACTTAGTTAAAAAAAAAAGTTATTCCATATTATTAATAACAACAATGGTTGGGAAAGTTAGTGAAATATAAATCATGTAAGAGTCAATAAAAATTCAATAATAAAAAAAGCAAACTTTCTAATGTGTGCATTTGTGTATGTAATGTTTCTCATACTTTAGGACACTATTTTGACAGCTGGAATATAGTAATACATATCAAGATTTTTGGGCCCACGGGACTGATCTCAAGAGAATAATGAATTTCCCGGTTTACTGTTGACAATGTGGATTTTTTTCTGCCTGGATAGTTCAGTGTTGCATTGTCTAATACTTTTCCTAAGATGAACCTACATGCAGACAAGCTATTTTTAAATGCACACTATATGGAGACTATGGTAAGTTGACAGCTTTACTACTCAAAAAAAGATGATTGTTATTGTTTGGCATTGAAAGTACTGTATAAACAATGGAAGGTGATCTTTAATGTCTTCCATTGTTCTAACATTACATTTTATAGTACATTTCCAGTTACTTATATATTTTTTTATAATAGACTGGCTAAAATGTAACTATGAAAACCACGAAATTTTATTACTGTTTTCTCACAGATTGACTGTTACATCAGCTGCATTTTTTGGTTAATTAGGAGAGTCATAGGGACCTTTTAACTGCTGGAATATGAGTGTTCAAAATGGTTTAAGAAATATACATATTTTTCATTCATGACTATCAAAATGAATAGCCAGTTTTTTTCTTACATTTTACCGTAAGTACCGTATATTTTGTTTTATAAGGCACACTGGATTACAAGACGCAACCCAAATGTGGGAGATGAAAAAAGGTAAAAAAATGGGGTCCATCTTATACTCTGGTGTTGTCTTACTGGAAGGGGGGCAGCAGTGGTGGTGGAGTGGAGTCACAGGAGGCAGGGGTGGTGCTGGTGAGGGCTGTACTGGCAATGGTGGGGGCTGTAATGGCAATGGTCGGGTTGTGCTAGCAGCGATCTGTGCTGGCTGTATGGAGCAGGTGTCCCAGATGCTCTGTCGGCAGTGCAGGCTTCAAAGGAATGGTGCCCAGAGCAGCGCGTGAGCAGATTGGGCTCTCAGCTCAATGCCAAGATCTTGAGCCGAGATCTTCATCTGCGCTTTTGGAGCAAAACAGAAGATTTATTGAGGCATGTTTATAGCTCTTTTAAAACACATATTTTAATACAATTTTGCATAGAAAATGTGGCTATCAGTTGATGGTTGTATGTGATGGGCAGACCTGTACTGTAAAAGTCCAAATCTGGTTGATTTCAAATGTATCTGGGTGCCGTGTTTGGAGTTCTCAGGAAATGATCCAGATCTGGCAACTCGGGAAATAAAAAAAAGGAAAAATAAAAATAAAGCAAGCTATACTTACTGAGTTTCTAGCACAGCTGTAACTGCTTCAAGGCCACACACTGCACTTCCAGTGCTACTCATCATTTCTTTCCATATGCACTGCTTCCCCTGCCACCCAGCAGTCCTGGTGTCTGTGATTGGTTGCAATGAGACGTGCCCCCAGCCTGTGTGGCAGTGTCTTACTGCAACCAATCATAGACTCTGTCTGTGGGTCACTATCGTGGTGTAAAACTAAACTAATAATTATTATAATACCCAGCACAGATCAGATAAAACATATGGCTACAGGCTACAACCTCCAGCAATGCGATTATCTTGGCTATGTATCAAAATAAGAGGAACCACATGCGTTTTTTTTAAATTATTTAAATAACTAAAAAAGCCACTTTATCTGTGCTGGGTATAATATTATGGGGGGTCCCTATGACAATTTATTTATTTATTTTTACACAATGATATAAACCCACAGGCAGGGTCTGTGATTGCAACTAGTCAGACACTCTGTCACTCAGGCTGGGGGCGCTGTCTGACTGCAACCAATCACAGACGCCAGGAATGCAAGTGGGCGGGGGAAGCAGTGAATATGTATGAGGCCAATGAGAGGCCCTGAAAGTAGAGTGAGCAGCTCGGAAACAGATACAGCCGCCTTGGAGACGGTAAGTATAGTGCGCTTGCTCTGATCCCCTTATCCCTTCTACTAGCATTGTAAGTGTCGGATTCTGGTCCCCATAGAGTTATATGGGGACTGTCGTCCGGCCAGAAATACGGGATCAATTCTGGGCTGGAACCATTTTTTTTAAATCCAGTTAGACCCAATGATCCCGGTTATCTGCGAGTCTGCCCATCATTAGTTGTATGTCAAAATGGTGTTATAAAATGCTATAAAAGAAATTATTATTAATTATATTTACATTTTTTACGCATTTTTGGGATCCTGACTTTGAAAAAATACATTAAAAAGTTGCAAGGCATGGCCATAAAAAAATAATGTTTTAGACATGAAAAATAACATAAAAAAAGTTGTATGTCAAGGAATGACTATATGGTTGATGGAAAGTGGGATTTGGGTCATAAGTCACATTGTTCCTCCACCAAAGAGACATATATGAATGGACTCATACTGAGAGAAGAGAGAGAATTTTGGTGTTTATTCACATGCAGCAGATTTGTTGCAGACATTGCTGTAATTTTCCTTACTAAATGTGGTTTGAAAAAATGTATGCTTCTACAGCCACACATGTGAAACAGTTCTTCATACTCAGAAATATCTGTATTAAGATTGTACAGTGGGAACTTAGGGGTAAAATTTGGGGGACAGGACAAACTGGGCACTTGCCCAGCGACTACATCCCAAAAGGTGCAGCAGCTATTTACTTGATGGGCTGGTTAGCCTGAGGCAACTTGCCTTTACAAAGCAGAAACTGTACTGATTGTACGAGAAGGTGGACCCCTCTTCTGTTTTATGCTATTTTCCTGTTCTGTGCAGAATGTGTTTTATACTAAGCATAATGTAATTGAATATTATAACTATGTGTAATACGTTGTACTGCAGCTAGTAAAATGCAGATCCCTGATGTAGCAGAGCCGGACTGTGTAGCGGCCGGGCCACCTAGCACTCCGGTAAGAACAGCATTAGGCTATGTGCGCACGTTGTGTACTGGCCCTGCAGAAATTTCTGCAGCGATTTTAAAGAGCACACATGCGCTTCAAATCGCTGCAGAAACAAAAGCCGATTTCATGCGTACTGCATGTAGCCCCTCCAGCCCCTGCCATAGACGGTGCGGGAGCTGCATGCAGAGCGCACGAAAGAAGTAACATGTCACTTCTTAGAACGCGCGCTTCTGGCAGCAGCTGAAGCGCTGCGCTCTAATACGCCACGTGCGCACGGCTCCTGCACAATCTCCGTAGATTGTGCTGGGGACGCAGGACGCATGCAGTTACGCAACGTGTGCACATAGCCTTAAACTAGATGAAGATACGATAGGGTAAAATCAAAGAGGGGAAGAGTGGCCAGTGGTTTGATTAGTCAGACATACTTTGTGAGGGACAATTCTGTAAAGGGTTTGAGGAGTAAAGGCGTGGAATAGAGTAAGCATCAGTCAGGGAACCCTGAGGTAACCTTGTGAGGTCTAGCTCAGTGAGATTGGATGTAGAGGATCTGTGAACAGTAATTTTCAATTCTTGCCCCAAATTCTCAATGAGATTTACATCTGAACTGTGACTGGGCCATTCAAGCACATGAATATGCTTTGATATAAACCATTGCATTGTAGCTCTGGCAGTATGTACAGAGTCGCTGTGCTGCTAGGAGGTCAATCTACACTCCAGTCTCAAGTCTTTTGCAGCCTCTAACAGATTTTTCTCCAGGATTGGCTTGTATTTAGCTGCATCGATCTTCCCATCACCTCTGACAACTGCCTCTGTCCCTGCTGAAGAAAAGCATCTCCACAGCATGATACTGCCACCACCATGTTTGCCAGTGGGGATTGTGTTATCAGGGTGATGTGTAGTGTTTTTTTTTCTGCCACATGTAGCATTTTGCATTTAGGACCAAAAAGTTCTAAGTTAATCTCAACTGACCAGAGCGCCTTCTTTCACATGCAAGTTGTGTCCTCTACATTACATGTGGAAGAAGGTGGTCTGGTCAGATGAGACCAAAGTAGAACTTTCTGGGCTAAATACAAAATATTATCTGCGGTAGAAAACCAGCACTGCACATCATCCTGTAAATAGCATCCCCACCGTTAAACATGGTGGTGACAGCATCATGCTGTTTGGATGTATTTCTTCAGCAGGAACTGGGAAGCTAGTCTGAGG
This sequence comes from Anomaloglossus baeobatrachus, assembly GCF_048569485.1. NCBI lineage: Eukaryota > Metazoa > Chordata > Amphibia > Anura > Aromobatidae > Anomaloglossus > Anomaloglossus baeobatrachus. The sequence continues at coordinate 202,918,857 of NC_134358.1, forward strand.
TAATGAAACTAAATAATGGGTAATCCTGAAGGAAAATCTTACTGGCTACTAAAGACTTGAGACTGGGCAGCAGGACAACGACGCTAAGCATACTGCCTTAGCTACGATGGAATAGTTTAGATCAAAGCATATTTATGTTCTTTAATGATCAAAGTCCAAACCTAAATCCTATTTAAAATCTGTGGCAATACATCAAAATTGCTGTTCAAAGTATTGACTCAATTGCATGTCACAATTTTCATATTTAAATTTTTTAAATATTTAGAACACCATAGATCATTTCCTTTACACATCACAAATAGTTGCTACTTACTGTTGGTATATCACATAGAACCCCAATAAAATACATTTCCATTTGTAGGTATAAGGTGAAAAAAAAAATGTGGAAAAGTTCATTGGGTATGAATACTTTTTTTTGTATTTAAAATGAGAATACTACATCATTCACAGGTAGACCCTAAGGGTACATGCGAATGATCAGCACCCGCTGTATCCTGGACGTGGCGGTTCCTGACCTGCAGGGTCACGAGTCTCCTCCTCAGGAGACCACAGCTGCTTGTGCCCATGATACGGGCTTGAGCAGTCGCAGTCTCTCTCTACTGCTGTACCGCAAGTCAGTTTACGCTGCGGACAGTAAATGCACAGTGGGCATGGGATATCTAGAAATCCCATCCACTGTGCTTCTACTGTATATCGCAGCATTTTGGATGAAGCTCCAAAGTGCTGTGAAGACTCTAAGGGGTACTTTGCACACTACGACATCACAAGCCGATTGCTGCGATGCCGAGCACGATAGTCACTGCCCCCGTCGCAGCTGCGATATCTTGTGATAGCTGCCGTAGCGAACATTATCGCTAGAGCAGCTTCACATGCACTTACCTGCCCTGCGACATAACTCTGGCCGGCGAACTACCTCCTTCCTAAGGGGGTGGGTCGTGCGGCGTCACAGCGACGTCAAACGGCAGGCGGCCAATAGAAGCAGAGGGGCGGAGATGAGCGGGACGTAAACATCCCGCCCACCTCCATCCTTACTCATTGCAGCCGGGACGCAGGTAAGGTGATGTTCCTCGCTCCTGCGGCTTCACGCACAGCGATATGTGCTGCCGCAGGAACAAGGAACAACATTGTAACATCGGTCCTTCCGCAATTATGGAAATGACCAACGCTACACCGATGATACGATTTCGACGCTTTTGCGCTCGTTAATTGTATCAAAAACGATTTACACACTCCGATGTCGACAGCGACGCCGGATGTGCGTCACTTTTGATTTGACCCCACCGACATCGCACCTGCGATGTCGTAGTGTGCAAAGTACCCCTAAGACCTAGAAATACCTATACTTTTGTCATTTCCAAGTTTTTGCCCTTCTTCCCCTGAAATGTTCATTACAATCAATAAAGCATTTAGGATCAAGGATTTCTCCGATAGTTGAATGTTTTACATGTATTCCTTTGCAATCAATATCCATCCACACGAGTCACCATCACTTGCATTAGCTCTTTTAGAGAACCTTTAAAAGTGCCACATGATAAATGTAGCATCTGACAATTCAGCTCAGCTATGTATGAAACACTCAGAAAAAAGTGAACAGGACCTAAGGACGTTTGGTGAATTTCAGAGCGCTCTGTAATCCTGATCATAAAGTATGTGAATGCAATTTCTTCTTTTACAGCTTGTTCTTATTAGGCTGTACTGCAAAATAATATACCTGTAATAATAATAAAAGGTTGTACATCCTCACTAATTACATTTTACTGAAAAACTGTTAGTGTGGCTTTATTAAGTAAAATATCATAACTCCTTTACACCAAGGATTAAATCTCTTTATAATTCCATTAAACCCAGGATTAATAAGGGAAGATTTGTGAACTATGGGCATGAGCTACTATACTTGCAGGAATAGAAATCATTTAACTTGTAAAGACGTTCTAAAATGATTAGTATAACTCCAAAAGGATGAGCTTTTTCCTTGAATAAACCAAATATTCTGATCTCACTGACCCTATATGGCGACACTTTCTTTTAAGTGTCCATTACTATTAGCATTAACTAGCTCTAAACCACAATGGAATTCCATTGGAAGTGCGTATGACAGCCATATGAATTCCAAATGAGTTCATTATGATTGGTGTTATCGCAATGAATACCAAATGATTCCATAATGACTTGGGAGGTGAAGTCTGGTATAAAACATGGACTCTTTTTATACGGGGCACTTCTTTTTTTTATTCTCAATTATTATGTTATTCTACCCTGCAATAAAAGAGGTTCTAAAATGTTTGCATAATGTTAATATATAAACCACAAAAAAACACAAATAAGGGACATATTTAGGATTTACAGTATGACACATGCAATACAGAGTATAAAATGTCTAAAAGAGGACTTTTCTGAACTGCCTGATTCATGGAATACGTGCCTTCTTTCTGGGGGTAGCTGCCTCTCCCTAAGGCCCCCTCCACATGTCTGTATTTCCAGTATGTGTCTATTTTCATACACATACGCATGAAAATCTGTTGATTTTCCCATCTCCGTGTTTTCGCCAGTTAGCCATCAGAGTCATCGACTCATGTACAGCATGATCTGGTGACTTGGTGATCTTGAATAGCGGTAACGTTACTGATGCCACCGCTCATCACACGTGCTGGGTCTCACACACAGTAGCATGACCCTGAATTACCTGTAAGAAAAAGTATGATGGGGTCCTTTTCCCATATCACACAATCAACAGAGTGAGAGATGATGGAACAATCCAAAGAACATTTATTCCAAATAAATCAAACGGTCCATAACATAATCCACAATACAGAGGGTAAAATTGGTCCAGAAACACGAATATAGTCCAAAAAACGACTCATGTCCAGGTCTCTCTGAGAAGCCGCAGCTTTAGCCCAGAGGATCAATCTTCTTCCTTCTCTCGTGAAGTTCTCGTGAGACTTTAGGTGGATCCCAGGCCCCTTCCCCCACAACTAGGGACAGAAGTGCTTCAAGGAGTTATAACCTTGCAGACAGTATAAACAATACATCAAATAGACAGCCCACCACACCCAAAACATGAATCCACATGACCCACAATATCCCACCATTACAACCTCTCCCTGCTTTTTAATAAGTGAGTCTGCACAGACCTCTGGCTACCCCACTTAAGTCCATGTTGCCGAGCCCCTGATAGTCCCTTGTACAGCGGTAGGGTTGGAAAGACAAGCTTCTCTTTGTGTCCTCCTTCACTCAAACTATGTTTCCTGCACCCACAAATTGGCATTGTAGATCTCCCACATCATTTCTTAGGAGAATATCTGCAGGTAGGCTGCTCATCACCCTAACCACACATTGCTTGACCCCAAAGCCAAAGTCCAGATCTACAGTCACCTTTGGGATATTCCTCCAGCCAATTCAATAACAACCCCTGGTCCATGATGAATCATGTCTGGCCGAACCACCCGGGGATCAGCTATTGTGACAAATGCCCCAGAGTCACAAAATCCAATGACTCTCTGTCCATAAAGCACAACCTCCTGTAAGTGCCTACTTTGATGGTGAGAGAAACTCGGGGCTGTGGCTCTCACCCCATAAACCCCTAATGGCCGACCATGAGTGTCTGAGTCCTTAGGCAAGTCAACTTGAAGAGGTGAGAACTCTTCCCTCTTGTATGTGGCTGTAGAAAATGAACAGGTCAATTTGGTGCAAGGTCATTCCTCAATCGTCTAGCAGGGCAAGTGTTTTGCAAATGCCCAGGCTGCCCACATCGATAACATCTCCTCTGCATTGTACTCCTTCCAATGTATATTCTGGAGAAGGCAGTAGGAGAACCTGGTGACAGAGGCCGGAGGCCATACACTCCAACAGGGGCATCTATGGTGCAGGGGTCAGCAGTACACTCCAGTGAAGGTGGTTGTACCTCTTCCTCAGGCAGGATGGAATGCACAAAATGCACCAGACAAGGTGGAGGTGCATGGGGGTCCCTCCGAGTCCTTGCAGGACAACTGGATTGCAGGTCTGCTTTTACATTTGCTGGTTATCAAAAATGAGAGGGCATATTTTTTTTTTACTTTTAATTATTTGTTTAGTTGATAGCTGTAAAATCTAAATATCTGTCTTTGCACATCTTTAACATATATAAACCATTAACTTCAGTGTAAAGCTTTTTTTCGAGTACAAATGACACATGTACACATGGATGGTCAAAACGGAATGTGCCACAAGTGCATTTTTTTTAAGTTTACTTGTAAGGAGACCTAAGGAGAACAACAAAGTATGGCATCTTAATGGCAATACTGTATAGGAAAAGGTTACAAATTAGCTTATGTACTGTATAGTTTCCTCTAAGGAGAGAGAATTTACATACTTTTTCTCATGCCAAGTAGACTCCATATTTTCAAATCTTAAGTACAGCAGGTCCCACCACCCTACCTCACCCTTCGCCCCCCAAAAAGGAGTACCAATGGTGGTTCACTCAGCCAGCCAAATGCTGATTTGTTTTTTGTAAAGGACAAGCACGGTGATAACAGCTGTCAATAGAAGGATCAAACATTGACTTACAAGGAGCTACCTCTATTAAGTGACATTTATGATAGAGTTTATTTCAGCATACATTCCCAGGAGGAAAGAAACTATCTTTCCCCTTGACAATAAGCTGTAACAATATGCTGTATCCCCACACTAATTGTCCCCATTGAGAAGAGGACTGATTTGAGAGGCGTTAGAACATAGGAACAATATAATGCAGAGTTCTAAGAAAAGACATTTCGGAATTGCTATGAAGAATACAATTGTTAACTAAAAAAGGTTCACCTTGAAATGATACAGCAAGTGTAAGTGTAAATGCAGCATTTTGCAGATGCTGCCATCTGTAATTGTCTGGTAACACTCATCACCCAGATCTCAGCAGCTGGATGGCACCACCTGATAAGACGGCAAATGTTTAGGACACAGACACTGGAGCATGCACCAGATGTCTTTTTGGCACCTGCTACATGTGCAAATAAATATTTTCATCGCAATCTCTCACTTAGTAATTTGGCATATATGCTACTGACATTTGACTTGACCATTAGGGTCATAACATCTCAAATGTCCAAAGTTTACATATTTTGGGCCAGTTTCTTATAAGGTATTGGCCTAACAAGGGAGTAACATTTCCCATCTGTTCTGGATTTTGTAATGCTGCCATCATTTTAAACCTGAAAAATGTCTTTTCACGGATGTTATAAACACATTTTAATTTTTAGTTGTCACTTTTTTTAACTTATTTAAGAAAACCCTAGACATCCCGTAATTTCAGTATTTATACTCTGCACAGGACAATTTTCCAATACTTTATATGTCTTCTATAATGAATACACTTGAAAACTTGGCCTTGAGTGGAAGTCTGCAGAAGGCCTTGTAAAGCCCAGGTTGGGCCTGTGATCTATTGCATGGGAGAGTTTTCTATAGCCTGATGTCATTGCAGTTTAGATATTTGAACAGAAATGAAAGATAGAAAGTTCTGCAAAGGATTTTCTCAATATATTTCTTGGTATGATTTTTGTGGAATACTTCATTCGGTAGGTGTAGAACAGCGCTTTGAGGCTATTAGTAGCGTTATACAAGTATTGCATATTTTTAAATTACCATCACATACTGAAATTACACATGGCAGGATTTTACAAACTAATTATGCTGAATGTCTACACCATACACTGCTTACATTTGCCATTGAATTAAAGGCGTTGTTCGGGTTAATTTGATTTTTTACTATGGGCTTAAGGACTAACAGGCAGGTAGTTGCTAACTACCTGCCTGTTCTACCCAGCGCCAGCTCAGAGCAGTCACGGACCGCTACTGCTGGCGATTTTGCTGTTTTACATTTCCTGAGCAGTTCTTCTTTTTCCAGGCTGCTGTGTCAACTGTCTGATTGTCAGCCGTCTCCCCCCAGTTTGACAGCAGGCTTTCCGGCTTTCTGCTGCCTATCAGTATGGCGTCGGTAGTTAGCAACTACCTGTCTGTTAGTTCTTAGGGTTTACTCACACGAGCATATAACATGTGCAACCTGATGACAAGTGCTACCTGATGTTTTATCGGCTAGCTCTCAGACCTATGTTATACTATGGAACAGTGCCGATCAATGCTTTTTTTCTTATGGTAATTCAGCATGAAAAAAAAGTGCAGCTTTTTGGGAGAGGAAGCGCAAATCAGACAGTGCACACCCATTCAAGTCTAGGCTCGCATGGAAATCATTGGACTGCACTCAGATGACATCTGAGTGCAGTTTTATTTCTGTACACTGAATGAATGGAGAAAATGGAGAAGTTTTGTTCTCCCTCTTCTCCTCACACTGTGCTCCAATTCTCATTTGAGGGAATCAGATCACGCTAAGCTGACACTGATCAGAGGTTGATCTGAGTATCATTAGTATAATCAACCTCATTCTCTCACCCTATCGCAGCCTTAAGGGAGCTTTGCACACTGCGTCATTGCTAGCGATAGCTAGCAATGTCGTGCGCGATAGCACCCGCCGCCGTCGTTCGTGCGACATTTGGTGATCGCTGCCGTAGCGAACATTATCGCTATGGCAGCGTCACACGCACATACCTTTTCAGCGATGTTGCTGTGACCACCGAACAATCCCTCCTTCAAGAAGGAGTTGCGTTCATCGTCATAGCGACGTCACTGCGGCATCACTAAGCGACCGCCCAATAGCAGAGGAGGGGCGGAGATGAGCAGCCGGATCATGCCACCCACCTTCTTCCTTCCTCATTGCCGGTGGACACAGGTAAGGAGATGTTCATCGTTCCTGGGGTGTCACACATAGCGATGTGTGATGCCGCAGGAACGATGAACAACCAGCGGAATGCACCACCAACGATATTATGAAAAGGATCGACGTGTCAACGATCAACGATTTTTGACGTTTTTGCGATCGTCGATTGTCGCTCCTTTGTGTCACACGCTGCGATGTTGCTAACGGCGCCGGATGTGCGTCACTAACAACGTGACCCCGACGATATATTGTTAGCGATGTTGCAGCGTGTAAAGCACCCTTTAGGCCCATAGTCAAAAATATAAAATAGTGCCAGACAACCTCTATAAATTAAATTAATAAACAAAGTATATCATTTTTTTTTATTTGAACAATTTGCCTCTTATTCAGCATGTGATTCAGTGTGGTTTACATCTTGTTTTATTGTAGATTTCAATATTTGCCAAGGCATATTGCTTCATGTTAGAACTATATACTACCTCCTAAACTTACTCATATAGGGATATAGGGATTGTTTTTATTACAGTATATTAAGTAAAAATAATACTAATGCTGGTAGAAAAGACACTGTCACAGGTTCATCAAGCAAAAAGCAGTTACTTATTTCTGTACAAAGACATTACACAGATATGCATACAACAGTATGCAGACACTTACAAATACAATCTGCAGATATGTACACATATGTAGCACCCCTGAGCCACTGAGGGCACTACTAGGAACTGCATCCTCACCAGGATGCAGGGCCTACCCCAGGAACCTGGAACACCAGTGCCAGAAACACCCACACACACCAAAATCCTAAGTTACCACTCCAAACCAGGGGTAATTGGCTAGTCAGACACAAGGGGATGGCCACCTAGAGGGCAGAGCCAAACTAGAGGGACTAGACAACCTGGTGGTAGGGGACAGCAGGTAGAAAGAGTAGGAAGTGAAAGTGGAAATAGGTGCCTGAGAGCTGGGTCGTGTAATGGTGACTCGGGGGCACAGGAGAGTGGTCACCAGGGCAGGTACACCTGAACTGCTGGGACCAGAGGACCGACGGGGCACAGGGCCTTAGGTCAGGTGACAGTTTCATATGGCCTGGCAAACACCTGCACATTGAGGGGACCTGCACGGACCTCACTGACCCACAAATCCGTGGGCACCAGCAATAGAGTAAGGATCAGGGTTTGGGACACAGACCAGCCCTACAAGGTCCACACTGCCCACCGTACTGACAAGGAGGCTGCCACCACAAAGAGACAGTCGGGCCCCAAGCGCTCCAACGGAGACCCAACCACACAGAGTGCTGGAGACAGAGCAACCGAGTCATCAACTGGCCCTGGAAATACCGGGACCTGAACCAGCCTTCCAAGGGTCCAGAGTCAGTAGAGACTGTTAATTACAACCCCGGTGTGGCCTCCCTTATTCCGGCACTTCCAACATACAGCTCCCTGGGCTCAGCCCTACTTGCGGAGGGCCTACCACCTCAGCTGCCATTACCACCAGCCCTAGGAGTAACCAATCCAGCAGCGGCGGTTCCCTCATTAACCGCAACCCACTGGTGGCGTCACACAAATGACTTTATTCTCCCCTGTAAATACTTCCCATTAAAAAAGCACCCAGGGCACGGAACTGGGCAACAACCACCAAAGTGATATTTTCCCCAAGTACAAATCACCAGGTACAGAGTACTCCATTCCCTGGGCGACACACATACATATACACAAATACGCAGGCATGCACATTTGTTTGTGTAGCGCCCCACGGGGCAGGGCGTTAGCCTACTTTTTGCCAGGACATTGAGGGTCAGGTCTGGAGATGTCACGGTTGGCCTTGAACGATTCCGTTGCCCTGAGGCATACACAAATTGAGGAGAAAGTTGGGTGATGTGGATGGTTTGTCGTGACACAACCTGTGGTACGTGGCCAGGTATTTAGCCGCCGCTGCAGTGATCCTCGCTGGGGCCGGTGTTAATGCAGCTGAGGTGTTGTCGCTCCCCACAAGCGGAGCAGGCCCTGGGAGGTTGATATCGGGAGTAGTAGTACAATGGGTGATGGCAGTCCCTGCTGGAGGTCGGATCCTGTGTGGTAACAGAGTGGGCCCTTCCTTCTAGCGCTACTGGTTGTGGGTCCCTTTGTAGTGGAGCACTCTGGGTCCCGTGTCCTCTAAGTTAAACTTATGTCCCGTATGTCGGTGGCACGGGTATCCTTTGGACTCGACTGTGATCAAAGCTCCAAAACCCTGTATGTCACTAGACTCTGGAACTGTGGGTGGTCAGAGGGGCATGGAACCCCCCCTATCTGGCCGATTTTGATGGGGCAACCTGGATTATACCCCACCATGAGGTCTCTGCACCTTTCTCTGCGCTGGCCCCGAGGAAGCAATCAAGCTCTTCCCTCGGTGACCATTAAACTCCTCTGTCCCACTAGAACTACCGGGAAACACGTCCTCTCCCCTCCTCTTCTGCTGCAGAACTCCCTGTTGTTTGTAGTGTTGGCTCCTAACTACCCCCTGGTGGCCACTCCACCCCTCACCCAGGTCCCTAAGCTAATGGATTGGGGTTCCCACTGTGATGGCATCCTGTAAACGCCACCCGAGAGAGAGACCCCTGTTATACCTGACCCTAGCCCGGTCCCCAGTGGGAAAGGTGCAACCTGCTGTGTGTTTGTGATTGTGTGGTGGAACTGGTACTTACCTACTCTGGATCCAGGATAGGTACTACACCTTAAGTCAGGTATAGTACCCTGTGGAGACCAAAGCCTCAGGGGCACCACATATGCAGACATTAAAATATACAATGTGCAGAAATGCACACATACAGTATGCAGATATCCACACGTACAGTATTCAGGCATGCACACATGCAGTATGCATATTTGCAAACTTACACCCTATTTTCCACAATGATTCCAGCTCTGCTACATACATACTGAAAGCAGAGTGAGGACACAGAACATGTCCACAAGGTTTTGGCTTCAGGCAGAGAATGACTTAGCCGCAGCAATGAGTGGTGACATCACTCAGTTTATTTGTGGTCACAGGTGGAGGTTCCCATGGTCTTCCACCTGTGACTGCAAAATAACCTGAGTGACACTACAGCTCAGTCATTCTCTGCCTGAAGCCCATAGCGTGCAGACATGTTCTGTGACTGTGCCCGGTGCCTTCACTGTGTATATAGCAGAGCTGGAGTCGTTGTGGGGCCTAGTGTGGATCACGTTGGACCTGCAGCAGTGTTTTTGGGGTTAATATCGAGTGATAGAGGGTGTTTTTTGCATTTTATTTCAAATAAAGGATTTTTTTGGAGTTTATGTTTATTTCTTTTTACTTACAGATCAATAATGGGGGGTCTTATAGACGCCTTCCATTACTAATGTAGGGCTTAGAGGCAGCTGTGAGCTGCCATTAACCCCTTGTTACCCTGATTGCCAACGCACCAGGGCAATCGAGAAGAGATGGGTAAAGTTCTGGGATTGTTGCATCTAATGGATGCAGTCCCTCCTATTTTGATACACAGCCAAGATATTGCACATAGCTGGGGCTGCAGTCTGTAATTTTGGGTTTTATCTATGCTGGGTATAAAATTTTGGGGGACCCTACACCAGTTTTTTAATTAATTAATTTATTTTTCCAACAATAAGGGATACATTGACAAGCTCTCACACAGGGTCGGGACGCTGCCTGAGGCCCCCTTCACACGTGCGTGTAAATCACGTACGTGTTATGCGTACCGTATTTCATGTCCGTGTGGCATTTTGAATGTCCGTTTTCTGGCTCCGTGTGTGATGCGTTTGTCATCCGTATGTCCGTATGAGATGTGCGTGTGTCCGTGTTTGTAGTCCATATGTAATCCGTACTCCATCCGTATGTCATCTGTTTTGCTAGTATGTGTAGCTAGAAAAAGTCATGTAATGAATGGGATAATATGTTGCTGGTATGTTCAATTCACTCACCCTCATTGTGTCCTGCAAGATAAATGCAATTTCCTATGGACCTATTCTAATCACATGCACCTGATCCAAAATGATACAATCATTGCCATATTTGCAAAAAAACGGAGATGCCACGTACGTTTGGTCACGGACCCATTGAGTTTAATGGGTGCGTGTGTGCGTGTTCCGTGAGAAAATCGGACATGCTTTCGTGTTTAACTCACCAACAAACGTATCACGCACACGGACACACGCTCCGTCTGGAAAAACGAACGTGTAACTCAGTACATTGATTAACATTGGAGTATGTGTGCCCATGTCTCCGGTACATGCAGGAATGAACCTAACATGTGAAAGGGGCCTGACTGAAACAAATCAGAGATGCCAGGACTGCTGATGGGCGGGGGAAGCAGTGCATATGTATGAAGAGTAATGAGTGGCTTCATAAGTAGTATGAGTGCCCCAGAAGCAATATTCCAGCCCCGTGGGAGACTCAGTAAGTATAACGATCCTTCTCTAATCCCACTACTCCTATCACCATTTTAAAACTCTTTATTTGGGTCCCCATAGATGTATATGGGCACCAGAGTCTGGACAGATATCCAAGATCAATTTCTGAGCCAGAGCAGTTGGACATGCCGATCTCGGGTATCTGCAGGTCTGCCCATGACTAGTCACAGGTCATGAAGGGGGTTAAAAGATCCTGACAACATATATTGTGAAATAGTAAACGAAAATGATCAAAAATTATATACAAAACAACACAAATGTTATAAAAAATGAATACATTTGTGGTTAACAATCCAAGTGACTTCTGCTTGCAGATTTAAGCACAAAAGACAATATTCCCGACCACCCCTAGTAAACACACCTTTATAACGGTATTTGCTTCCTACCAGTTATAGCATTTTAGAGTTTACCTTTGTATGTTCCTGAATCTGTTGTATTGATTATTAAATTTGACCCAGTTTACCCCGGCTCTCTTGTGCTCTGTCTTGTTCCCTGGGGCTGAGAGCAACCAATTTTTGCTGACCTTGCACCTGAACATGCTCATCGGTATGGAGGTCCTTTCATAAGGGAACAATCATGACAAAGGGTTTCAGTAGAGCAAGAGAGTGATATTCATTTTATTTTATGTTCATCTGTCTGCAAATCTTCCATTGCATTTTGGTTGTGGTTATTCCTCTAAAAAGGAAAAATAAAATTAAGCATTCTATATTTCTACATTATTTACAAAAGAAGTTTATTACATATTTATGCATCAAAATTAATATAGTATAATAATGTACATTTTCCATCCATTTTCTAATTTACAATTTACCATTATTCAGATATATCTCAAATATTCCTTAGTGCTGTATATTACACTACGCTGTAGGATATCTATAATGATAAGAGCAGTAGACTGAGCACTTTCATAGTTACATAGTTACTTACATAGGTTGAAAAAAGACCTAGGACCATCTACTTCAACCTTCCTCCACCTATTATACATTTTGTCATTAAGTCATTTATAACCAACAATGTTTTGTGTACTGAGGAAATCATCCAGCCCTTTTTTAAAAGCTGTCATAGTGTCTGCCATTACTACTTCTTGTGGTAGGGCATTCCACAATCTGACTACTTTCAGGACTTTTTCCTCCACTTCTTCAAGCCACAAATGTATTTTTCCATAGCCAAATGCATATAAGGGCAAGTTTTTGGCATTAGAAACTGTAATTTTGAATGATACCATTTACTTTACCATACAATGTACCATGAAAATCAGATAAAATCATGAAGAAAAAAAATTACAATCAATAATTGGGCTTCCTTTTTACTGCATTCTTTGTGTGAAAATAATGATCTGCAAACATGATTCCTCATTTGATTATAATTACACCAGTATCAAACTTATGATTTTTTTTATTTTTTTTTTAATAATTATAATTTTAGAATTTGAATGGTTTCAAAATATAGAAGTTTGTTAGTCTATAAATTGTGTTGCAATTTTCCAAGACCAACTTCTTTTTTTCTGTCAATACAGCTGTATGATTGCGTTTTATCATATTTTTTGGTCCACAAGCTGGTCTTTACAGGAGGACCAAGATGGCAAAGACAGTGGTTTGCAGTTGGCCATTGGCTGCCATAACAATCAATGGCATGTGTGCCGCCCCCGTGGAAGCAGCCAAGCTGCACGAATACGGGTTCACTGTGGCTTGAGGGTCTCCGGACCCGGGGGTCGTGCGGCCACTCAAATGTAAGGGGGATATATACAGGGGAATTGGTATGTAGTTTGTGACGCCACCCATGGTGTACAGTAATTTGGGTAGTACGACCCCTGCCGTTGGGAGTCCCGGGGTGATGAAGTGGGGCAGCAAGGTGTTGTAACCCTCCACGGGTAGGGGGATGCCCTGGGACTTGATGAGGGGTGCCGTGGGGTGCAGGGGTCCCTCTCGTACTCACTTAGTTGAGAAGCAGTCACTGACAACCGGGTAAACCAAGTCTCTGGGTACCGCTGCCATTGAGGGGAGCTTGTGCGGGTCCCGTCCCCAATCGTGCTGCCTGGTGATCCGTGACCTGCCTCCTTGCACTTAGTTTGACTTCAACTTGTGGGTCCGGTAGCATGGAACTAGCCGGGCCCCAGCTCCCTACTATGACTAAGTATGGGAGCTTGCTCTCAGGCCTCATGCTTTGGATTTTCTGGACCGTTTTGGATTTGGAAAGTCCTATCCCCCTCATTGTGCTAATGCCCCGATTCTGTAGCGGGTGGTTACAGATCACAAAGGCTCCGTTCTCCTCAGGTGAATTGTCGTGTTGCCTGAAGCTACTCCCCGACCTAGGGTCCATGTACTCCATCGTGCCTTCGGTCCTGGACCGGTGATAGTGCTAGATTTCCGGCTGTGCTTCTCAAGAATTCCAGGCCCCTTGCTACAATCCCCTGCAACTGGGGGTCCGACTCCTCTAAGCCCAGACCACCGTCTGCAACCTAGACAGTTACTTCAGGAGTCACCAGTCCCGACTTCCTTTGAGCTCCTCACAGCTCTAGGGCTACTTCCCAACCTCTCTCCTTCTCCTCTTAACTCCACTGACCGACTAACTACACTCCTCACCTTCTCTCCCTGACTCCCCAGGTAGGCAACTCTATTCCACTCAAGCCGTCTACTGGTGTGTCTGGTGGGTGTGGTGCAGGGTGTATCTAGGATTTGATTTGCTGTTGGAAGCAACACCATTTAGTTAGGGACCCAGAACCAAGAGGGAGGCGGAATACTGCACGGAAGGGCAGCTTGTGCAGTACCCTGTGACGACCTGATAGTCCAGGGGCATCACACATGTCTACAGCAGAGGTCTCAAACACACGGGCCACATGTGGCCCCTCAGGCTACTTCTTGTAGCCCAGATTAACATGCCACCCTTGACGATCACGGTCAGTGCAGGGGCCACAGCCATCACTGCTTTTCAAATGACCGATATGCAATGTGCCTACATGGTGGAATTCCACTCTGCACATGTTGCAGGGACTGTGCCAGCAGTGATGAGCCCTGGTGCTCTATGTTGTGACCTATGCAGTCCAGTCGTGGGACAAATCATGCTTGTGAAGTGGGCACAGATGAAGGACCTCTATACCCTTTTGTAGGGTTTCGGAATGGCTACTAAGATGGTTTGTGCTGATAATGCCATCATCAGCATCACTATTCTGGTCATCTACTTGCTGCCGCACACTTTGAATATTTTGCAGGAGGAGGTAGTAGTGGTCCCAGAGGAAGAGGAGGAAGCAAAGGAGGATGCGGAAGGGATTCCAAATATTTCTAAAGTCTAGATTGTCATCGCACAGGCGGGTAGCATGGGGGGATGGAGTACAACGATCGAGGGGGGCTCTTGGTATCAGGAAAACTGTTAGTGATGGTACAGGAACCGAAGAACAAATGGAAAGATAAGGAGGAAGACGTGTTGGGTGCGCAGCAGTAAGGAGATGAAGAAGATATTGATCTCCTCTCTGTTGTCCATTGTTGCTGGGAGGGGACAGAGGAAGCAAGCTTAAGTGTTACCTTGCCAAAAACACACCATGGATTTGGACCTCATGAAAGCATGCGACACATGAGCACCTTCCTGCTGCAGTATCTACAACATGATGCCTGTATAGTTATAATTAGAAATCATGCTGACTACTGGGTTGCCACTCTGTTAGATCTATGGTGGAAGATTTCACTTTGCCAGATGCTTGTCCCTCTGGAAATAGACGTGTGCATGCTGAGTATCAAAATAAGCTTATACACAATCTTCAGAGTGTTTTTCCCCAAGAAAGCAGATTATAGGGTTAAAAATCTGTACTACCTAAGATCCAATGAAGAACATAGGAGGCAGGAAGTGCGCTTTTATTTGTCAACACATTTCAAAGAATAATCTTCTTTATCAGGACAAACCTTAAAGGGTTCTGGGGTTTGTCCTGATGGACATTATTCTTTGAAAAGTGTTGACAAATTAAACCGCACTTCAACAGGTCCTGACTCCTACAGCCATCATAGGATCTTGAGCGGCGCAGATTTTTAACACTTTAATCTCCTTTGGCTCACTGATGCTGGTGATCGACATTTCAGATTTGCAGCATGGTTGTGAAAGTGGTCTGAACTGTACGTTCCCTGATGCTGCAAGTAGAGGCGGCATTGCTTCTGCAGCATTGGACGAGCACAAAGGCAGTGAAGCTGGTCAAAGCCAGCTTTAGAGCACTGCTTACAAGCTCTATAGCAAAGAGTTTGTAAGCAATGAACTTCTTTCTAGAAAATTGGTCACCAATATAAAGAAGAAATTGAAAAGTATTTTTTTTTTACCCATTTTCAAAGCTGATACAACCCCTTTAACATAAGCACAGATAGTTAACCCCTTCTCTGTTCTACACCTCTCAGGATGATATTATCAACCCTATCAATATCACTTTAAATATTAGGCACCACAATATGTTAGATGAATAGGAAAAGATTATGTTACTGAGTCCCTCAATTGTCTTTGTCCACCCCTACCCCTGCACACAACTTTCCCAAATGTATAAAGTCTCAATTTTTGTCGATGTATTGGGAAATTTTACTGATATTGCTTTATTTACGTTGAAATACTATAGTATAGACCACTTTACGTTTTCTCTCTTTTAAGCAATACTAAAACAATAACAGAGCAAATAAATCACTGGCAGCTGATGGCTGAAATCTTCAAGCTGCACCTTTTAAATAATTCACTCTTGCTTAGAAAATCTGCATATAAGGAAACCATCACATTAATAAATAATATTATACTGGCTGATTACAACATTACAACAGCTCCTGCTCTCAGTGCAAATAATAACCGAATATAAACATATTGCTATCACCCTTACAATAATAAAAGAAATATTTCATAAACAATGACACTTGGTTAAAAATGCCATGTTAAATGTCATTTATTGTGACTTGTGGCAATGGGTTTGGCATTACATTTACAAAGTCATAAATACAAACCTAATGCATCATATATATTTAATTTATGCCAGCTATTAAATATTTTTTTTCAATAAACCGAAAAAGTATATATACAGGAATTCTTGCAAGTTCTTGAACCCTCCAGGATTTTCCATATTTCTCTACAAATTGGACCTAAAACAAAAAGTATATGAAGAGAACCAAATAAAACAAAAGAATTGAAAATGTTAGACATTTTGTAATTTTTTTTTATTTGGTAAAATGATCCAATGTCACATGTATGAAAGATATTTTAGGTAGAACCAGCAAGACCTGTAAGGCTCCAATCAATGCCTACAAGCTTCTAATACACTAACCCTTCTCCAGTAGCTTGCCCTATACTAAATGCAGCTAAGAGTTGTATTATTAGAGAATAATTCATTTTTTTTTAGGTATCAGCAGCACAGTCTGTAAGGCTAGAATCCCTGCCTACAGGCCTCTAATACACTAACCCTTCTTGAGCAGATTGCCCTACACTAAGTGCAGCTAAGAGCAGTATTATTAGAGAAAATAATAGATTTTTTAGGTAGCACCAGCAAGGTCTGTAAGGTTAGAATCCTTCCAAAAGGCCTATAATATACTAACCCTTCTCCAGCAGCTTGCCCTCCACTACATGTAGCTAAGAGTGATATTATTAGAGAATATAATAGTTTTTAAGCAGCACCAGCAAGGGTTGGAAGGATAGAATTCCTGCTTACAGGCCTCTAATACAATACCCCTTCCCCAGCAGCTTGCCCTACACTAAATGCAGCTCACACTTCTTAGCTATGAACTACTCCAATATTTACTGCCACAACTGTTTGTCCCCTTTTCATACTCATAGTTCTGCTTCACGTCACTTGTCTTATTTACTGCTCTATTCTATATCTTGTTGTGTATTAATATGTGACCGTTCATACCATCTTTTCAGTTAGCCATTAAATGGTATAAACTACTGAGGACTCTCATTTCTTTTAAAGAATTGTTTTTTCTATCTTCTGGCTAACATGATACAAAGATATATTTACCTGTGAGATTTTTTGGTATTAACAACACAGTCTGTAAGGGTAGAATCCCTGCCTACAGGCCTCTAATACACTATCTCTGCTCCACCAGCTTGCCCTACACTAAATGCAACTAAGTGTGCTATTAAAGGCCGCTTTACATGCTGCGACATCGCTCAAGCGATCTCGTTGGGGTCACGGAATTTGTGACGTACCTCCGGCCGCTTTAGCGATGTCGTTGCGTGTGACACCTATGAGCAATTTTGAATCGTCTCAAAAACGTTCAAAATCGCTCATCGGTGACATGCCCCCCTATTCTCGATTATCGCTGCTGCTGCAGCTAGCGATGTAGTTCCTCGTTGTTTCGGCAGCACACATCGCTATGTGTGACACCACAGGAAGGAACCTCACCATACCTGCATCCGTATGCAATGAGGAAGGAAGGAGGTGGGCAGGATGTTACGTCCCGCTCATCTCCGCCCCTCCGCTTCAATTGAGCGGCGGCTCAGTGACGCTGCTGTGATGTCGCTGTGACGCTGAACGAACCGCCCCCTTAGAAAGGAAGCGTTTCGCCGGTCACAGTGGCGTCGCTAGGCAGGTAAGTAGTGTGACGGGTCCGCGCGATCTTGTGCGCCACGGGCAGCGATTTGCCCTTGTCGCACAACCGATGGGGGTGGGTATGCACGCTAGCGATATCGGTCACAATATCGCAGCGTGTAAAGCGGCCTTAAATGACTTTTTTTGTAGGTATCAGCAGCACAGTCTAAGGTTACCATCACTGCCTACTACATGCCTCTAATACACTACCTCTACTCCAGACGCTTGCCCTACAGTAAATGTAAAATAAGAATGGTATTATTAGAGAATTGAATAGCTTTCATTTAGCCTTGAAAAAGATTGTTTGTTTACTGCTGTTCTAGCAGGTACTGTCAGTCCATAACACACTGTCCATTCACCAGCAGAATCTCTCCCTAAGCTCTACACTATTTCCGGTTAGAGTGTGGCAAACATGGCGCCTCTGGGTCTTATATATGGCTCATGATACTATGCTGCCAACCAATCACAGTAATGCCAGTAGCCAAAATGGCTAAAGCCATGATTGGCAGGCAATCCATGCATATTTACTGGCCTATAAAAAGCTGAGAAACATGCAGTGCAGGATTCGAGCATGGCGTGAGAGCAACAAAATGCTCTATCGAGTATCAAGCACATCGGATATGCTAATGCTCGTTCAAGTACTGAGCAGTGCCTAGCACGTTCGCCCATCACTAATTATTACCACTATACAATGAACAAGTAATAGTAGCATTCAATGTAACATGAAAAGAGCCTAATAAGATCAAGTATGCAATGTTCTTCTAATTAAACCTTAAAAACAGTCCACTTTAAAAAGTAGCTCATATTTTTACATGTATAAATCAATAGTACTATTGATGATAGGGGACTTTTTAATGTAAATTGGTAAATTAATAGCTGATCATTCTGTGCCGCCCCCATGCCTGTAGCAGCCGGGCTGCTCAGATCCGGACCCACTGTGTGGCTCGAGGGATCCTCCGGACCTGGGGGTCACGCGGAGATGCCAAATGAAAAGGGGGAAATAGTTGTACGGGCTTGGCCGTATTCAGTTCGTGATGCCACCCACGGTGTGTGGTGAAAGGTGGCACCACCGCTGCTGTTGTGGGACACTACAGGGGAGATGTCATGGCAGCTGGATGTTAACCCCTCGTGGGTAGGGATGGTTTCCCCAGGGCCCAGTGGCTCTGTGCAGGGAATGGCAATGGCAGGGGGTCTGCGTGCCCGGATGTACCAGGGGATGTTTGGTTACTCCCACTTGAATAAATCACACGAATATTTTGGTAAACTAAGGTGCTGGTGGCCGGCCGCCACGACCGGTTGTACTCTGGTCCCCCACCCGGGCTGGTGGTTGCCGTCTTTTCCCTCTGCACTGTGTTTGCTTGTGTTGGACTTCCCGTTATGGAACACGGGAGTCCGCTCCTGGTTTGTTGTGTATCTGAGGAGCGGTGCCTGCTGATGTTGACCCGTGGGATCTATTGGGCCCTGGCGGTTGCCCTATCCCTCTCTGTGGGTGGTTGTCTGCTTTTGGGACTTTGGTTGGGGCAGGACCTAAAATCCTGCCCTCAATTGGTTAATTAGCTAGGCCGTTGCTTCCAGTCCTGGCTTCAGGGTCCAAGTACCCCCTCTGTGCATGGTTTCCGGGTCGGTTCTCCGGTGTCGGTAACGGCGGGCTCCAACCCTGTCCCGGTCCACCTCTGATCTCTGACTGCCGTCTTCCCGTCGCCTGCACTGATGGAGACCACCATCTGCCACCTAGCCAAGGTACCAGGGCTCCGACCCTGGCACTTGTCAACTTGAGCTTCACCTCCACTGGAGCTACACCTAGCCCCCAGCTTCCACTCCTCTCAACTTGAATTCTCCACTTCAACCTCCAACTTGAACTGCTGGTTTTCCCGCCTTGGGCTGTCTAGACCCCTAGGTGGGTGTTTCCTAACCGCCTGATCCCGCCCACTGGTGTGCCTGTCTTGCCCTGAGGGGGGTGGCTAGGGTTTCAGGTCGGCTGTATGTAACCTAGGTGAGGGAAGGTGTTATGCGGGGACCTATTGTGTGACTACCTGCGATATCAGGGCGTCACAATTCTCTCACAGCTCACTGAAAGAATCTGTCTTCAGTGCTCGGTACTCAAATCGAGCAGGTTAGATGCTTGGATGGGTTCGAGTCGAGTACCAGATATAGTGGAATTGAATAGGGAAACAAGCATTTCACCAGAAGGCCTTGTCGAGAGAAAGCAAAAGCTGTTCGGCAGGGATTCGAAGACGTCAAGCACCCGACCAATGCTTGGTTGAGTACCAAACATCATGATCACTCCAATGCTCAATCGAGTATTGAACGCTGCTGACCATACTCGCTCATCACTAGTCTTCAGCAAATCTAGATTTTCACATTACTAAATTAGGAGATGCAATTTGCTGCTCGTAAAACTCTTTTGATTATGTAAAAGAAGGTGGAGAGACACTGACACTGACATTCTGCTGCAAGTTTACTTTTGCTTATGGCTTTCTAAATGCACTTGAAGTTGTACTTTGGTGATTTTTTTTTCATTTTCCCATGTATTAGCAAATATTAGTGCGCATGTAGAAAGTGTATTGCAATACTTACAGGTCGCCATTTTTGGCTGTTTCTAGTGACGCTCTGGTGCAGCACCCTGGGGTATGCTACCCAGTGGTCTTCAGGATCAAAAGGCTTTCTGAAACCCTCTGCTGACAACCCACACCTCACACACAGGTAGGGGCACATTCCCTGAGAACTGGGCGCAGCATGTAGAGAGTTAACAGTGGGCAGATTTGAGAATCAATGCCTTAGCTGTTAGCCTGGGGAAGAGGTGTGGCTTGTGGGAAGTTACAGGGGTTGCTAGGCAACGTAGGCAGAGGAAAAATGACAGTTGAAGGAGGTCAGTTGAAAGGAGTCAGTGAGTGAGAGGGGTGTGAGGATTGTGAGGAGAGCCCAAAGGGTGACTAGGAGGTAGTAGCCTGAGGGGAGACAGAAGATCCCAGGTACTACGCACGACAGGGTACTGGACCAAGAGTAGATGACAGCTTTAGGCGGTCTGCTGATCCAGCCGTGTGTGGTGACTTCCAGGGTACCACACCACCCATAGGCCAAGGGACACAGCCTCATATATAGGACCCGGGAGAGGAAACCGAGAAGTAGCCTACCCCACAAGGGACTGTGAGGCCTGTCATACTGGGCCTGGAAAACCAAAGGAGCGGAGCGCCTCAGGTCACCAACAGCTTCAAGCAAGGGGACCATCAGCTCTGCATGTGCACAGAGGGCTCAACTGGGTCTCAAGTCAGCACCGGGACAAAGGAAAGTCGGTTTACCAGCCGTACCAAACTGCACTTGCAACATCCAGTGAGTAAATAGCAGTTAATCTGCAAGAACTGTGTCGTGTCTATTACTGGCACACCACAAGGTGCAGCACACCTACATGGGACATAAGCCTTACTGGCGGAGAGTGCGAACACACTTGCGGCTATATCATCTGTCCCTAAAACCACAGCAGCAGCGGGACATCTTATTACTGCAACCTGCCAGTGGCGTCACAAGAGACATACAAAATAACCCTGTGCCCCCCAGGTCACGGAACCGGGCACGACCACCTGTGATGGTTATCCCCGTTATCCACCGCCCGGAACCGAGTATCCCAAGGGTCTGGGGCGTGGCAGCACTCTACACTGGCACCAGTTAACCACATTTGTGACCTGCTAAATCACAACGTGTCATCTGTGTGGGGCAGAGGTCACTTTCTCAATGTACGTCTCTAAAAGTCAGTAGTGTAGTGTAGAGTGCCTTGTTTTGAGTCTCCATAGATTACTTTGAGAAAATCTGGACAGGGACCTCTTCTCCAAACAGAAGTCATGTGATTTCATAGTTCGTGTGATAGCAGAGTGGAGCTGCATAGGAACGAAGACTTTGATCCTTAAAGGAGTTGTCCACTACTTTTACATAGGATAGGTCCTCACTGTCTGACCATCTGGGGTCTAAAATCCTGCACCTCAGACAATCCACAGTTTTCAGAGCTGGCAGCAGGCAGTCTGAAATGCTCAGCACCAGAGCTGCCCTATCAACTGATAGTGGCCATGGCTGGTATTGCACATCCACCTCACATTCAAATCAATAGGAGGTACATCTGAAGTAGCTGGCTAAAGCTGCTGTCAGAAGACGGGCAGTTGCGAAGCTGAGGATTTCTAGCTGCCTGCTGCTGGCATTAAAATAGCTTATTGGTGGGGGTGTCGGCAGATAAGGATAGGCCATCAATGTAAGAGTAGTAAATTAACTCTTTAAGTATTACTATACAATCTCTGCATATGCATTACTGTTTGTTAATATATGGGAAATAAAATATCACTATAAAAAAAATCACCAGAGTTGTCGCTTAAGTAGATTCCAAAATTTAAAAGGTAAATAAGACACTGTGGGATTCGGCTGGTCCTAAATGTGGTCACGTGACTTTGGAGGGACAAAAGCAGAGCGGGAAATACCCAAGGATGGCAAACTTAATGCATTACAATATGCTCTGCATTACTATCTGATAATAGATGGGAGAATAACAGAATAAACACCCGTGTGCTTCTATAAAGTGGCGGAACAATGCTAGACTCTCTTCTATCCACTCCTAGATTGATCACTTGCCAATGAGAACTCCTTTCATACAATTTATCATTAAGTCAAGAACAGACTGAAATACTTGATGTTAAAAGACAATTACATCATATAATTTTACCAGTAAAAATCTGTTGAGTTGAAATGCTGCATTTATGTCTATGATGCTAATAAAAATTGATTTTTAAAAAAAATGAAACAGATGACCTCAAGAGAAGATAAACAAGCCAAACTTGTGATAAATGGCCACTTTTTCCAGTCATAATTGTCAAGATATGCCTTTATTTAAGCATGCTCATATTTTTGTGTTGATGTGGTAATAGATCAATTACCATTCTCTGACTAAAAACTTGTACATTTTATTTATGGT
Source organism: Anomaloglossus baeobatrachus (assembly GCF_048569485.1). Classification (NCBI taxonomy): domain Eukaryota; kingdom Metazoa; phylum Chordata; class Amphibia; order Anura; family Aromobatidae; genus Anomaloglossus; species Anomaloglossus baeobatrachus. Next base: position 202,941,512 of record NC_134358.1, read on the forward strand.
TGCGGGAGTAAAATGGTTGCCAGTTTTTCAGTTATTTTTTTTCTATTTTGATACATCGTGCTATGGCTCCTGGCCAAACAGTAATCACACTATGGGTGTCTATTCTGCTTTCTTGACCTACTACACTCCACATGATTTAATCCATTGTTGTGGATGTTGTTGGTGATTTATTGTATGAAAAATGTAAATGATCTGGATGGCAGATGTTTTATATTTTCTGACCATTCATTTTCAGTCAGAATGTAATTAAAATTTATGAAGTGTATCTGCAAAATTGCATTGGCAATTGATGATCTCTTTCACTGCTGTCTGTCTCGAGATGATGAGTGATCGTGGACAGTGAGATGTGTTGACAAGGGCAGAGACAGACGTGATGTTTCTGTCAGGAGTAGAGCTACAGTACAGTGTTGGAGGAAACAGGATTTTCTTTCTCACTTAGAAGAAAAAAAAGGTAACCAGATGTCTTTTTTCATACAGCATACAATTTCCTTTGGTTTATCTTTGTTTCCTGCCATTCTCTCTAAATGTGGTGTCACTCTTACTCAAAGAGACACCTGTCTGCAGTGCAATCTGTTTCAATTTCAGGCGTGGACATTAAAGCCTTCAGCTCTGAACATTTTAGCCTTGGTAAATTGAAGGAGCCTTGTTATAATCTTTTGATCCATGTAGACGTTGTAACCTTATATGTTTAAATAAAAGTCACAAGGCTCAGGGAATGTGTAACAGTCAGTGTACAACGAGTCGGCAACTGACGTAAACAAATTCATTAAGATATCAAATTCATGAGAGATCCTAAAATGGCATTGTTTGTAACAGGGAAGACCGGCATAACAGGCTGAATAATGGGACTATTTTGTTTTATATAATAGCTCTTTTGATAAAAAGGAACCTTTATTATTAAATTCATGGAACATAAACTTATTTATAAATAGTTAAGACATTGGTGATGAATTTCAATCATTTGATTTTAAAACCACTCACTTTATCATTGAGAGAGAAATACATTGAGAGAGAGAAAGCAAGTGAGAGAGACAAAAAGACATAGAGAAAGAGAGAGAGAAGAGAAAGAGTAAAGCGGGTTTTACCCGCTGCGATATTGGTATCGATATCGCTAGCGTGCGTACCCGCCCCCATCGTTTGTGCGACACGGGCATATCACTGCCTGTCGCGCACAAAATCGCGCACCCCCATCACACGGACTTACCTGTCCTGCGACGTTGCTCTGGCCGGCGATCCACCTCCTTTCTAAGGGGGCTGGTCGTGCGGCGTCACAGCGACGTCACATGGCAGGCGCCCAATAGAAGCGGAGGGGCAGAGATAAGCGAGATGTAACATCCTGCCCACCTTCTTCCTTCCGCATTGGCAGTGGATGCAGGTAAGGAGATGTTCTTTGCTCTTGCAGTGTCACACATAGTGATGTGTGCTGCTGCAGGAACAAGGAACAACATCATTAATTATAAGAGAACGATTTTTTGTTTTAGGACGACCTCTCCGAGGCAAACGATTTTGGCCGCTTTTGCGATCGTTTTAGGTAGCACATAAGTGTCACATGCCGCGATGTCATTAATGACGCCGGATGTGCGTCACAAACAACATGACACAGCAACAATAATAAACAACAATAATAATAATAATAATAATAATAACAATAATAAACAACAGCAACAATAAATCATTAACAATATCGTAGCGTGTAAAGCCTGCTTAAGTTTTGGAGAATCCTGCCCCAATCCATTGTGAAATGATTCCGTGTCATCTGCCATCCACAATTGTTTGTATGGCCAATACATTTTTGGTCTCTAGGATTGGATGCCAAAATCAATGACTGGTCTGTGTAATGCAAAGTCTTGTTTATAACCAATGTTTGTGTCATGTGTATAAGGACAGGCTCAGACTTAGCATTCCTATTTTCCATCTGAGACCATGCACATTTAAATGTTGCTTTTTTCCTTTGGGGATTTTAGGGTTAATCCCTTCCCCTGTGCAGCAGCAGACTTGCTCAGCAGTCTTCAAATGAGCACTTCCGGGCTGTATTTAATCCCTCTGGTTCCTGGAGAGGTTTCTGGTTATTTTATTCAGTTAGGAGCTAGTCAGGGAACAAATAGGACATGTTCTTGCTGCTGTGATTGCTGTAAGTGATTTCTACTACCTCCATTTCTTTGTACCCTTACCCGTACACATTTGGTTATCTCCTGGTGCAGGTTTTAGGTGTGTATGAGTTTTTGTATATCCTTATTAGTCATTCCTTGTTGATGGGTTCTTGGGATCTCCATCCCAGTCTGTTCCCTGGATGGTGAGGATGTAGTCATCAGGGCCAGGACAGGAGACTGGGCCATGTTGGAGGCTCAACCCTGGCTACCTTTATGTCTATCATTGGGATAAGGGAACAGCACAGGAAACCAGTCCTAGCCTCAGCCAAGGAACCCCTGTACCATCTTAATCTCCTCATTACATTTTTCTGTGGCTAAAGTTTAGATTTATTAGCTGGGACTCCCTTCTATTACACATATATGCTAAAATAAGAATCTGGATATTGGTTGTTAAAAATAAAAAACAAATTTTACTCTGCATTTACTGTACATGCAAAAAGTCTAGTTGAGGAATATCTGGTTTCCAGGGACGCATGCCCTATTAGTGACTATTATGCTGCAAGGTTTTATATATGTGAAAACAAAGCATTTTTCCATTGACATGGTTTCCTTGAACTGATTTTGTTAAACTGCTATGATTGTACAATTCACTGCAGTCCGGAGTAAATGTCACGGGGTGTAATATCGTAACTGGGAGGAGGGACACCTAGACTGGCCCTCACACTAGAGAAGCATAAGCTATCCCTTATTCCAGAGGCACGCCTGATGGCAGCGGGGTCTGGATCGCTAGCGTAGCCCTGACTCCTAAAAAGCCCTAAAAGGTCTAAAACCTTCACTCTCCCAACCAGGGGAGGACTGGGACAGGAGAAATTTATCCCACAAATACCGACAAACAGGAGAAACCAAAGCTAAAACTCGCAGCAAGCACACACAGAAGAAGAGACAATATGTGCTCAGGAAGAAATACAGTACAGGGAGGAAATAAACAAACTACAAACGTATTTCTACCACACACCAAATAGCATACAATAAATCACCAAAGCAGGATCAAATGCACAGGACCAGTGATGCTGGAGCTAAGCTAGAGCAATCATCGATATGGGACCCCAGTTCCACCATCTTTTAAAGGGCGGAGTCAGCTGTGATAGTTCTTCCATAACCTGTGCTCACAACAGCAATTTACATACCAGCAGGAATTAACTCCCACTAGGCCGGACACCAGAGAGAACAAAACTGGGTAACGCCTTACTCTGACTGAGAAACTTAAATGCACAAAGTAACGTGTCAGACTCTGCCGTGTGAACAGAGTCTGAAGCCACCTGGTGAGTTAAGAGCAGAACACCACATCACAGTAATATGTGGAGGTGCAGTGTCAGTCGCAACCAAGACAGACTTTTTAGATATAGGAGTCTTGATACAGACTTTGCTTTGGGGATCATGTGTTTAAAATTACCATTTTGATCATAAAAATATATCTTATTGCAGCATCCCCTGCATGGTGAAAAAAACAAAAAAGTGAAAAAACCTTGCCATCCCTCTGGCTGCCTATGGGCAGAGAGGCAAACTGCCCAATCATTGACTTCCATTGTCATTCAGGTCAAGTCCAGATCCAGCACAGAAGTTCATCCAAAGTCTGTCTGAACCCAGCGAACCTGAACTTCCACGGGTCCACTTATCTCTAATTGGGTGCCCAAATATGGCTTCTATACTCATAGGAAGATGAAATATAAAATAATCTTCATTGAGTGTGTAAATGTAAATTATGAAGAGTTAGAAATTGACATAAGCACACAGAGGCCATTGACATATTTTTTTAAGCATTTTTCTGCAATCACCTTAGAAAACTACACATACAATGATCTACTGCTACTCTGGTTAGTGAATTTTGATATAGATATATTTCAAAAAAGGGCTTTGGGTGTGCTGCGCTGCTGAGGAAGAAATCAGTGGATTTATAGGTATAACATATTTGCAATTTTCACTCTACGTGTTTCCGGGGTGAACTAACCTCTTCCTTGGATCGACTTGAAAACGCGTAAACTGTAAATGATTCTTATACCCTCAAGTCCAATGATTTCTTCCCCAGCACCGCAGCACACTGACATTCATTTTTTAAATAAGTGTGAATTGTAGTTCTTTGCGATTTGGAACTTGTATAGCATTGTAATACAGTCATGTATAAAAGATCAGAAAATTGTTGTGTGGTGAAATTATAAGTGGTTTCGCAATTGAAAATTACCTGAACCCACTAATGCACATAGCTAGAGAAAGCTCCACCATCTGGCTGATTTCTGCCCCTTTATTCTGACTGATTAACCTCCACATTGAGGTCAACACTTTCAGAGAGCTCTCCCAATCCTCCCTTCCTTATGGGGTGGCATGTGATAAGCTAGCAGATAAGTTAAGTTTAATATCTACACCAGCTGGTTTAATGTCTGAGAATCAGCTTTAGTAGAGAAGGGGATTGGCATAGGTGACAGACTGAGCATGACATAACTTGCAGATTCTCATTATTGGGAAACTGGATCTGCTGGGGTGACAAGAAGGATGCTGAGCTAATGGTGGAGTTAAAGTACATTAATGAATTCAATTATTTTTAGTTTTAAAAATGTCTTAACTATCTTCCACACAACCCATTTATGAATGACAACTGGGAACTCTGTACAATATCGTCAAGAACGTCACATGCTGCTCTAGTTGAAAATCTATATGACAAAATATTATGCTTTTATGTGCCTTTTACCAAAATATAAGAGAATTGGAGAGATTTCAGAATCACAAAAAGTAAATAAAAAGAGCAGTATAAGTGGCCATCCCTCTAAGGACAGGGGCACTGCACTATCCCTAATCGATAAGTTCTTGTTTTGGGAAAGACAGAATTTATCAGACATTAATAACATATCTTTGGTATAGGATATAAATCCATGTAAAGGGAAACCAATTAAATAGGTCCATTTATGGATTAGATTTTTCCTAAAAATGCTAAATCTGACGGCCAATTGGTTTTCTTTGTCAAATAAGTTCTAATTTTCTCGGTAAAGCCTCATTCAGCCGTGCATGAATGTTGCACATTTTATTTCATGGATATAATATTTGCCTATTGTAACCTATGGGGATCTTCACATGTCCGTGTTTTTTCATGGACCGTGTGTCCTTGCCAAACCCATTTTTTCTGGTATCAAATGGGAATACCAGTCTATAGGTGTGTGAAAAACATGTACAGCACAGGGATGGCGTTTGTGTGCTGTATATATTTAACATTGCAAACTATAGGAGAAGCTTTGTGATTTATTTATTTATCCAACCAAGAAAAACACCAGACACACTGCTGGTAAAAACTGACACACGGACCGTACACTGATCCAAAACAGTGATATCATCGTTGCCATTTTTTCACCTATGTCTTTAAACATGAAATGTGAATGAGGCTCCATCCACAGTTTAATGAGAGGATAATTAGAGAATATATTATGCACACCATGTCTTCGTATATAATGCTCTACCTGTATCTCTAGCATTTTGTTTACAAGTAAGGCATTAATGTAGCCATAGTAGATCTTACTGTGCTACTAGCTGAGCTATCTGTCAGTTTTAACAAGTGGTGCTCTACTACTGCTGATAACAAATTGAGTCCTGTTTTATTCCTAGCTAGGAGCAATTTATTAATGTATTTACTCTCGGTTCACGCAGAGTTTATTTGCTGCCTTGTAGGTCCATTCACCCTTTCCTTTTGCAAATCTTCATACCTTTCTAAATTTAAGATTAGCAAAGTTGCAGACACTTATTCTAATACAACATTATGTCTGTAAGGGTGAGCTCAGATGTAACAAAAATATCAACTAGCGAAGCTGTAGAGGTGGCACTAAATATGAATCTGATATTACTGCACTGTTCTCGTGGCTCATGTTTGGAGGAGCTGTAAGGCCATCAGTCAAGTTAACAAGCTGTGCATAGCCGCAATGTCTGACTGCACTAACATTTCTACATGCACCACTATCACTCATAGCAAACAAGGAAGAGATAGCCAGAAAATTAGTTAATATAGTGTAATGTATTTGATGCATTGTAGAACTATAGCAGCCATATGAAATAATGTTCTACACATGGGTTTTAGATGTCAAATGTTCATGGTCCAAGAGTGGATTCAGAGATCCGGCTGTCCGCTGGTCCAAACTCAAGAGAGGCATATATGCCCATGAGGCTTTTGCGTTCAGATCTGGAGACCCTGTGTTTGTCAGGATTCCATCATAGCCCATACTTGTAAAATTGGCCTTAGAAATTTCAGCATAATATAGCTTCAGCTTTTTTGCTTAAAATGATCCACGAGTAAAAACCTATATTGGATTGGTAAGAAAATGACTAGTGATGAGTGAAAAGTATCTATTCATGTTCAGCTTGTTCGCAATGAATCCCAAAGTACTATTCTGTTATTCGCCACAAATAACAAACCTAATTTAAGTCTATGGGAACCCAAGCATTTTTTTGGGAAATCATCAAGAAAAATGCTCAAGTTCCCCATTAACTTGCATTATGTTAGTTGATGAGTGCTGGAATAGTACTCTGAGATTCGTTACTAATCATCCTAACATGAAGAGATACTATTTGCCCATCAGTAAAAATGACCATAGTGCCAACCTCATGACACCTCATGAAATATGTTTCTCCATTCGGCGGTCTGATTCTCAGCATGGCAAACTGATCACCGCTATACCAGACTTTGATATGGAGAGCATAAATAGAAAGTCTGTGGTACACATGCCTCCACTGCCAGACAATAGGACTAGTTCCATTACTGTTAAGACCTCTTTCACACATCAGTGAAAAACACACACGCTTTCCACGGACGTGTTGAAGGTGCGTATGGCCCTCCGTGTGATGTGATTTTGGTACACGTGTATTCTGTGTGCTATCCATGATAGCACACGGAGATCAGGAACTTTTTACTCAGCTGTCTTCGGCACTGCTGTCCGTGGTGCTAATGTCTCCGGTGCTGCAGTCACACGTGCTTCTGGGTCTGTGGTGCAGTGAACATGCAATGAGCATAATGAGCGAGCCCTGAGCAACTGACTGCATCGCTGGAGACAGGTGAGTATAGAAATTCATTTTATTTCAAAGACACGTATTTTCTTCAGTATGTATCACACTTATCACACCACTATGAGGTCCGTGTGACATTAGTGCTGCAGGAGAAAAGCGTACATGTTTCTGTGTGGAACACACGGATACGCGTATGCCCTGCACGGACACACAATCCAGGAGAAATTACTGATGTGTGCTCAGACCATTGTTTTTGATGGTTCTGTGATTCCGGTACGTATAAAAATGGTGTCATACGTACCTGAATCACTGACGTTGGAAGGGAGCCTAAGAATGTTTATTATTCATGTCTAATTTAAAGTCAAATTTTATTTTTGGTTGGCGGTACACTTTTAACCTAAATAGAGTTTGTTTTGTTTTAGTTACAAAATAGCAAGTTAAAGGGATCCTGTCACCATGAACAAGCCGACCAATCTGTAGGCAGAATATTATAGAACAAGGAGAACTGAATAGAGAACTCTTGTTGGGATTTTGGGTCCAGTGGACGATCCTCAAAAAGGAGTGCCCAGCTTGATACAAAGTAACTACACCCAGATTTTAGCAGGATATACTGCACATTTGGGAGTTGATAAGCTTGGGAGTATTCACTGACCATAATATATAATAGAAAGTTGCATAATTCCAAATAAATTTAAATAATCAACAAGTTCTTATTGACAAACGTCAAAATAATGTGTGATTAATGCTAATATAGCTACAAGAATAGCAGAACAAACGTGACCTATCAGAGTGTGTGAAATGAAAGGTATACTTCTTAATTCTGGACAATAGAGTTACAAGACAGTTACCTGGTTGAAGAATTAAAAACATCAGTTTTATCCAGGCCAACCTATGATACACAGGATATATTCCGCCAGAGGAGCTTTGTGTTAGGCCTGAAACACATGTCCGCAAAAAACACGTGCGTGTCTTGCGGTCCGTTTTTCGGGTCCGTGTTCCGTTTTGGATGTCCGTATCTCTGGTACGTGTGACATCAGTGTGATGGCGTATGATTGCCGTGCGTGAGTGTTGAATGTCCGTGTGCAGTCCGTGTGCAGTCCGTGTGTCTTGAGTCGTTTCACCATTTAAAAAAAAAAAAAAAACACACACGGACTGTATGGAAAGCACACGTGCAAGGTCCGTGTCACATACGTGCAGACACGGACCCATTGACTTTAGCGGGTCCGTGTCTGCGTGATGCCGGAGAAATGCGGACATGTCAGTCGTGTTAAAAAATGCACACACGTACAAACCACACGGACACACGTTCCGTGTGGCTTTACGTGTGTGTGTCTGTTACCATAGGGTAACATTGGTGCACGTGTGTTCGTGCCGCTGGTACGTGTCACAAAGTCCCAAACATGTACCGGTGGCACGGATGTGTGTTGCAGGCCTAAGTGGGTTTTCCAAGCTTATAAATATATACAAATACCTCTAGATGCTGGAAAGGTCACCAAGTGATGCCCCCATGTATTAGGAGTAGTTATTAGTTTAAATGAATATTTCCAGCTTTGTGCTGGACTTTTTTTTTATGCTGCAAGTCTGAAACTTTTTTGCCTTGTTTTGTGAGTTTGTAAAGCAACAATCTACAGAATAATCTAAAAAAACAAAAAAAAAAACAAAAACAGGGAACATCCTTGGGGAAATTCAATGCAAAAGGCAAACTAGAAATGTCTGAAGATTTGCAGATTTCACTCTGGTCATTCTTAGGCGGGCTTTGCACACTACGACATTGCAGGTGCGATGTCGGTGGGGTCAAATTGAAAATTACGCACTTCCGGCATCGCATGCGACATCGTAGTGTGTAAAGGCTTGATAATACGATTAACGAGTGCAAAACCATCGTAATCATATCATCGGTGCAGCGTCGGCGTAATCCATGATTACGCTGACGTGACGGTCCGATGTTGTTCCTCGTTCCTGCGGCAGCATACATCGCTGTGTGTGAAGCCGCAGGAGCGAGGAACATCTCCTACCGGCGTCAATGCGGCTTCCGTAGGATATGCGGAAGGAAGGAGGTGGGCGGGATGTTTACATCCCGCTCATCTCCGCCCCTCCTCTCCTATTGGCCGCCTGCCGTGTGACGTCGCAGTGACGCCATACGACCCGCCCCCTTAATAAGGAGGCGGGTAGCCGGCCAGAGCGACGGTCGCAGGACAGGTGATTCCATGTGAAGCTGCCGTAGCGATAATGTTCGCTACGGCAGTTATCACAAGGATATCGCAGCTGCGACGGGGGCGGGGACTATCGCGCTCGGCATCGCAGCATCGGCCTGCGATGTCGCAGCGTGCAAAGTGCCCCTTAGATTTTTCCTATACATTATTATTGATACATTTTGCTGAGTGCTTCATTACTCAGAAGTCTACAAGGGACAGTGGTGAGTGGCATCAGACATCATGATTACATCACATTTTTTTCCTAAAGTCACCATTAAAGGGAACCTGTAATGTAAAAAATGAACTTAATTCCTTCTAGAAGCCTTGAGCTGTTAGTCATGGGGGTGCAGCTGGTGCGGCTTCAGTCACCGTAGTGAGCGGCGGCAGTAACTGTGCCCTGGCACTGACTGACAGCCAGCTCTGTACTGATACAATGCTTTTAGTCACTGAGGAGCATGCGATTACTGCCACTGCTCACTTCAGTGACTAAAGTCATGTAGCCACACCCCTATGACTGAAAGCTGCTGGAAGGAATAAAGTTAATTTCCCAGCAGGGGGATTTCACTGCAGCTGACACATGGCATCAGAAAGCTATTAACATGCAGATGAACCTGATATCTGCAGGTTAAATCCTTAATGACAAAATAATTAATCTCCTTGCCATTAATGTGGGCTCACATGCCGAACCTGAATCTTTCCCTTCAAGTGAAGGTTAAATTATTTACCCTTTGTCTGCGTCAAACACCCTCAGGTGGAGCTGCGCTCAGCCCATGGCTCTTCAGTAGAGTTGAGCGGACTGCCAATAATCCGGGTCCGGCAGATCAGCAGCGGGTCGGCAAAAAAGTCCGGATCCGATCCGGAATTGAGAGACAGGAGAGAGAGGAGAGAGAGAGAGAAAAAAGCAATTAGGTATTGATGGTCTATTTAAAGATGGACACACACTGCGGCAGCTTGTCCTAGAACTAGACCATTCTAAGTGGGTCTTCTTGTCTGTATCAGTAGCCCTTTGCCCAAAGCATCTCCCCTGATGAATCCTGGCGGAGGAAACGCGTCGGGAGGCTTCTTGGTGACGAACTTTTAGGGCCATTCTATTTAGGGTCAGCTTGGTACTGTCCTTGTAAGGGCTGGAGTTAATGGGGTGTTGAGGAACTAGCTAGTTCTTGCCAGGGAGAGAGCTCATGCCTGGTCGTGGACAGCTACCCGACTGATCAACATTGATGACCCCCTCCAGCAACTGACCCAGACCTACATATGGGTGAGACCATCCCTTTATATCAAGTGTATAACTGCACATTGTGAGATTTATTGATCCGGATGAATTAATCATCAGGCAACATTCATACATATATGTTACCTCCATAGCCATACCCATTTAACTTAAATCCAGGATACACCACTGTGTCTTTGGTTTGTTTCCTTCCGGGTAAGGGTTGGCACTATTGGGCTAACATATATAGTTATATGCCTGTCACCAACTCCATATATGATATTATATTATTATGTTATTATGTGAGGTTTGGTTCCCACTGGAACACACCTAATTTAAACAGTAGACAGGATTGCATTAAATGTACCTTTCACCCGGATCAAAGCAGTTTACTTCACAGTGTCCATGAACCTTGGGTACTGACGTGTTGTTGAACCTTTTGGTATTCGTCTGATAAATTGGATATTTCACCGACTGTTACCATCTCCCAATTGTGTGGGCGTTCCAACACCCTTTTTGTTGTGGTCCTTTCGGACATGAATAGTGTTTTCTTTTGTTTGCACAATGTTTTTATGGTTGCAGCACTACGCAACTTTTTATAGAAAGTATAATTAAAAGTTATGTATTATCCCCTCTATTATTACTGATACTTACTTTTAGGACCTGGGAGTGGTCCAAACTGGAAACACCTGACCAAGAGTAGGAACTGAAATTAACCCTCTCTTCTCCAAAGGAAAGGGAATCCATTTAATCAGCAGAGTCTCACAAGGTAAAGTCAGATTCTGACCTAGAACATGTCACTAAACTCTCCAAGAGATAGACGATCGTGACACCGGCATGCTGTGGGGCAGTCTGCAAAGGGAGGAAAGTAGCCAGGGGAAAAATAGATTCAAAGACCCCACCAACAAAGTTTTATCCTGCTAAATCATTGAGATTTATTATTATTTTTTGTGTGTGTGTTTTGATTTTCCAATTTAAGTGATTTTTTTGTAACAACTTTACTTATTGGTTTGTATCCCAGGGTTTATACATCAATAACTTTATTGTATGTATGTGTGCTAATCATGACTCTACCAGGGTGGCTTTATTATTACATTAATATATGCCAGATAAAGGGGTCATTTTCTGTGGATTATTATATTCATCTCTTTTGTCCTATTTTTCCTTGTGTATTTCTTAATTGTTTTTATCGTTTGTCCTTGTCTGTTTTATTTTCAATCATGGGTGTGCATTACCTTTTTTCAGTGCAGCTGTCTTTTTCCCTTTGATGTCACTTTCTACAATAAAGACACTACATACTGTACTTAAGAACACAATGGACAGGCTAAGTAGATGCCCAAGCTGAGCTTTTTCGACTTCAAAAATGCAAGAGTTTTATTCATAGATTAATGAATTTTAAAAAAGAGACAGAAAAAAAGCAAAAAAGTTTAAAAACATTAAACAAAAACACTGGAAGAAAAAAAAATGATGATGTGCCTCAGGGAACGATCAAAAAATACTAACAAAAATATTGCGACTGAGAAAATGCAGAGAAAATGCCAGAGAAAAAAAAACAACAATTCCTGAAGCATCACCCACTTTAAAAACAGTGTTTTTGGCTACTAGAAAAAGTCATAGTGTGACTGTATGGTGAATGGGAGGCATGTATGAACGGTCATCTCCATGAGCCCTAATAATGCTATTTAATTCTTTTAGGAATGGGCCTTTTCACCCCATTCCTGATCAGGGAATCAGATAATCTTTGACAGCGGCATTTAACATGTGGCGGTGGTGGAGTGCGTCATTCCACGTGCCGAAGGGTTGTCACGACAACCAAGGTTCTGATGAATTCCGTGCTTCTGGGATGGGACCATAAGCAGCGATTCAAACTGGCAGAACCTTTGAAAGACCTCTGGGGAGCATTTGAAAACAATACATTATTTTTATTCCTGGTCTTCTTAGTAACTGGGGTTCATATACTAGCACGGACGGCACAGGCCTTAATAGTCTATTTGCAGTCCAGAAGTAGTTATAGATGAGCAGATCTGGCAGAATTCAATTTGTCAAAATGCATCGGTTTCTATGGGAAATTCAATATACAGTGAAGGTATCCCAGGTGAATTGAATGTTTCTTATTATACCAAAAAGCAAATAAAACAACCACTCGCCTCTCCTGCAAGCCAGCTTCTTATTGCCCACCATCCAGTCCTCAAGGAATGAGGGCTTCATTTTCCACTATTGCGTGCCATATCTATGGTGTCTGCACTCTAGACCATATCTTCCAGCCACAACCAGGCCTCTTTTATCCTTGTTCATCCTAATATTGTGACATTATAATGTTGTGACATGTGTTGTGGCCTTATGACACACAGTAACCTCAGAGGGCTGGTCATTGCTGAAAATCCTCTTGACCTCGGAGTGAAGAGACCGGATAAGAGGCTGGTAGTGAGCAGTGGGATGGTCTTAAGGCCCCGTTACACGCAGCGACGTATCTAACGATATATCGCCGGGGTCACGGATTCCGTGACGCACATCCGGCATCGTTAGCAACGTGTGACACCAATGAACGGCCGTTAATGATGGAAAATACTCACCATATCGTCCATCGATGACACGTCGTTCATTTTCAAAAAATCGTTGATTGTTGAGGATGCAGGTTGTTCGTCATTCCCGAGGCAGCACACATTCCTATGTGTGACACCTCTGGAACGACGAACTACAGCTTACCTGTGGCCGCCGGCAATGAGGAAGGAAGGAGGTGGGCGGGATGTTACGGCCACTCATCTCCGCCCCTCCGCTTCTATTGGGCGGCCGCTTAGTGACGCTGTGTGATGGCTCCTAATGATATTGTGTGCCACGGGCAATGATTTGCCCGTGACGCACAACCGACGTGGGCGGGTGCTTTCACCAGCAACATCGCTAGCGATGTCGCTGCGTGTAAAGCCCCCTTTAGAGGTGAGTGGTGAGATATTGGTTTTTTTTATCATTATCCCACCTCTTACAGTTTAGCAGTTGGCTGTCATTTTGCTGAAATCACGCAAAGCAAATTACAAAAAAATAAGGATATTTCAGTAGAATTCATTCCACTTGAAAAACTTTGTCAATCTCTCCTGCTACTCATTACTAAATATGAATACCATTATTAACAGGCCTCTTGTTAATCTTTGAAGACAAGATAAAGTTATTTTTAGGAATTTCGCAGAGCTGACATAACGCCTGTGTCAAAGTAGACTTGATAGAATATATTATTTGTGAGGGTAACTTTAAAAATAAAGGTAATTCTCATGCATGAAGTATGTTCCAGGTGAGACCTCTTGACAAGTACCTTTATAAATGATATCACCATTAAATTTCACTACCCATATAATTAGGTCACTAAGCTTAAGGCAAGGAGCAGCCAAAAATACTGAAAACTAACGGAAGAAATGTACATATCTAATATATAGATATACATATTCTAAAAAATCTATACCTTTTTAGATACCTTACAGGAAATTGAATGGGAGTGAATGTCTAGACAGTGTATTTAACTACATATTATCATTTCCTTTTGCAAGTTGTCCTTTTACTAGTAAGAACAGATGTTAGTAAATAGATTGTGGTGCCAAACAAGGAACAATAGACCTGTACATCTTCTTTGCCCACACATTCAATCAAGTAGAGAAAATCAATGCAGGTGATTTTTGTGAAAAATTCACTGTCTTCAGGTTTCCATTAAAACAGACATGAAACTTTAGTTTGTAGAATTAGCACTTTCAAATAACTGCAAAGAGTTATTCAGTAATTAGTAAGCTGTCTCAGAAACTTTCAGATCAGGGCAAGGGAAGCTGAGCACACTTTTCAATTATTTCATTTGGTGAGCGTATGTGTCAGCTGTTGACTAGAGTTGAGCGCGGTTCGTGGTTCGTGGTTCTCCAGTTCGCGGCTCGAGTGATTTTTGGGCTGTTCGAGATCGAACTAGAACTCGAGCTTTTTGCTAAAAGCTCGATAGTTCTAGATACGTTCGAGAACGGTTCTAGCAGCAAAAAGCAGGGCTTTTTACAGCTACAGTGAGCAGGAGCCATCGCTGGCAGCCTGCCACAAGCTGGTAACCAAGATAAACATCGGGTATCCAAGCAAAGCGCTTTGGTTAGTAACCCGATGTTTATCTTAGTTACGTGCAGGAAGCCCACACTTTCCCGCTCAGCTCGCTCCACCCCCTCCTGCCCGCGGCATGTACACATACATACACATACACAAACACACACACACACATCCACCCCCCCCCCCGCCCGCCCGCCCGCCCGCCCGCCCGCTCGCTCGCTCGCTCGCTCGCTCGGCTTACCTGCGGTGATGAAGTCCCGCCATCCCGACCTCAGCGCTGTCACTGTCCTCCATGGCCGCCGCTTGTCACATCACCTCTCGCTTCCGACCCGAGACTGACACTGGCGGTGACGTCACGGACCTCTCGCGATACTTGATGTGAAGGCGCCGGTCATTGACCTCAGTGACAGGGGCTGTCAGTGTGCTGGAGATCAGCGCAGGTAATGTACCTCACTGACAGCAGCACTTCTCATGCCCTGCAGTGACCTGGGCTGACCCATTGATGTTAGCTCAGGTCACTGCACTGCTCTCCCAGCCAATGGGGAACATCCTGCTCTTCATTGACTGGGACAGTGTGCATCGTCATGGCAACCCCTTGGATTACACCAGACCTGGATTTGTTTTTCAATCTAATAAATTGGTTAAAGAGGGAATGTTTTGGGGAGTGTTTTTTCAAATAAAAATGTGTTTGTCGTGTATTTTTTTTTATTACTGACTGGGTTGGTGATGTCGGGTATCTGATAGACGCCTGACCTCACCAACCCCAGGGCTTGATGCCAGGTGACATTACACATCTGGTATTAACCCCAAATATTACCCCGTTTGCCACCGCACCAGGGCGCGGGATGAGCTGGGGCGAAGCACCAGGATTGGCGCATCTAATGGATGCGCCACTTCTGGGGCGGCTGCGGCCTGCTATTTTTAGGCTGGGGAGATTCCAATAACCATGGACCTCCCTAGTCTGAGAATATCAGGCCCCAGCTGTCTGCTTTACCTTGGCTGGTGATCCAATTTTGGGGGACCCCTACGTGGTTTTTTTTTTAATTATTTATTTAATTTAAAATAACAGCGTGGGGTGCCCTCAGTTTTGGATTACCAGCCAAGGTGAGGTTGCCAGCTGTGGTCTGCAGGCTGCAGCCGTCTGCTTTACCCTAGCTGGCTACAAAACTAGGGGGAACCCTATGTCATTTTTTTTTTCATTTTTTTGGCTAAATACAAAGCTAAGCACCCCTTAGTGCCACATGAAAGGTACCAAAGGGTGTTCCACTTTTTCTCCATTTTTTTCTCCACTTTCTCTCCACTTTTTCTCCACTTTTTCTCCATTTTTTTCTCCACTTATTCTCCACTTTTTCTCCTCTTATTCTCCACTTTTTCTCCACTTTTTCTCCACTTTTTCTCCTCTTATTCTCCACTTTTTCTCCACTTTTTCTCCACTTTTTCTCCATTTTTTTCTCCACTTTCTCCACTTTTTCTCCACTTTTTTCTCCACTTTTTCTCCTCTTATGCTCCACTTTTTCTCCTCTTAATCTCCACTTTTTCTCCACTTTTTCTCCACTTTTTCTCCACTTTTTTCTCCACTTTTTCTCCTCTTATGCTCCACTTTTTCTCCACTTTTTCTCCACTTTTTCTCCACTTTTTCTCCACTTTTTCTCCACTTTTTCTCCACTTTTTCTCCTCTTAATCTCCACTTTTTCTCCTCTTATGCTCCACTTTTTCTCCACTTTTTCTCCACTTTTTCTCCACGTTTTCTCCACTTTTTTCTCCACTTTTTCTCCTCTTATGCTCCACTTTTTCTCCACTTTTTCTCCACTTTTTCTCCACTTTTTCTCCACGTTTTCTCCACGTTTTCTCCACTTTTTTCTCCACTTTTTCTCCTCTTATGCTCCACTTTTTCTCCACTTTTTCTCCACTTTTTCTCCACTTTTTCTCCACGTTTTCTCCACGTTTTCTCCACTTTTTTCTCCACTTTTTCTCCTCTTATGCTCCACTTTTTCTCCACTTTTTCTCCACTTTTTCTCCTCTTAATCTCCACTTTTTCTCCACTTTTTCTCCACTTTTTCTCCACTTTTTTCTCCACTTTTTCTCCACTTTTTCTCCTCTTATGCTCCACTTTTTCTCCACTTTTTCTCCACTTTTTCTCCACTTTTTCTCCACTTTTTCTCCACTTTTTCTCCACTTTTTCTCCTCTTAATCTCCACTTTTTCTCCTCTTATGCTCCACTTTTTCTCCACGTTTTCTCCACTTTTTTCTCCACTTTTTCTCCTCTTATGCTCCACTTTTTCTCCACTTTTTCTCCACTTTTTCTCCACTTTTTCTCCACTTGTTCCTCCACGTTTTCTCCACGTTTTCTCCACTTTTTTCTCCACTTTTTCTCCTCTTATGCTCCACTTTTTCTCCACTTTTTCTCCACTTTTTCTCCTCTTAATCTCCACTTTTTCTCCACTTTTTCTCCATTTTTTCTCCACTTTTACTCCACTTTTTCTCCACTTTTTTCTCCACTTTTTCTCCTCTTATGCTCCACTTTTTCTCCACTTTTTCTCCACTTTTTTCTCCACTTTTTCTCCTCTTATGCTCCACTTTTTCTCCACTTTTTCTCCACTTTTTCTCCACTTTTTCTCCTCTTATGCTCCACTTTTTCTCCACTTTTTCTCCACTTTTTCTCCTCTTAATCTCCACTTTTTCTCCACTTTTTCTCCACTTTTTCTCCACTTTTTCTCCACGTTTTCTCCACGTTTTCTCCACTTTTTTCTCCACTTTTTCTCCTCTTATGCTCCACTTTTTCTCCACTTTTTCTCCACTTTTTCTCCACTTTTTCTCCACGTTTTCTCCACGTTTTCTCCACTTTTTTCTCCACTTTTTCTCCTCTTATGCTCCACTTTTTCTCCACTTTTTCTCCACTTTTTCTCCTCTTAATCTCCACTTTTTCTCCACTTTTTCTCCACTTTTTCTCCACTTTCTCTCCACTTTTTTCTCCACTTTTTCTCCACTTTTTCTCCTCTTATGCTCCACTTTTTCTCCACTTTTTCTCCACTTTTTCTCCACTTTTTCTCCACTTTTTCTCCACTTTTTCTCCTCTTAATCTCCACTTTTTCTCCTCTTATGCTCCACTTTTTCTCCACGTTTTCTCCACTTTTTTCTCCACTTTTTCTCCTCTTATGCTCCACTTTTTCTCCACTTTTTCTCCACTTTTTCTCCTCTTATGCTCCACTTTTTCTCCACTTTTTCTCCACTTTTTCTCCTCTTAATCTCCACTTTTTCTCCACTTTTTCTCCATTTTTTCTCCACTTTTACTCCACTTTTTCTCCACTTTTTTCTCCACTTTTTCTCCTCTTATGCTCCACTTTTTCTCCACTTTTTCTCCACTTTTTTCTCCACTTTTTCTCCTCTTATGCTCCACTTTTTCTCCACTTTTTCTCCACTTTTTCTCCACTTTTTCTCCACTTTTTCTCCACTTTTTCTCCACTTTTTCTCCACTTTTTTCTCCACTTTTTCTCCTCTTATGCTCCACTTTTTCTCCACTTTTTCTCCACTTTTTCTCCACTTTTTCTCCACTTTTTCTCCACTTTTTCTCCACTTTTTCTCCTCTTAATCTCCACTTTTTCTCCTCTTATGCTCCACTTTTTCTCCACGTTTTCTCCACTTTTTTCTCCACTTTTTCTCCTCTTATGCTCCACTTTTTCTCCACTTTTTCTCCACTTTTTCTCCACTTTTTCTCCACTTTTTCCTCCACGTTTTCTCCACGTTTTCTCCACTTTTTTCTCCACTTTTTCTCCTCTTATGCTCCACTTTTTCTCCACTTTTTCTCCACTTTTTCTCCTCTTAATCTCCACTTTTTCTCCACTTTTTCTCCATTTTTTCTCCACTTTTACTCCACTTTTTCTCCACTTTTTTCTCCACTTTTTCTCCTCTTATGCTCCACTTTTTCTCCACTTTTTCTCCACTTTTTTCTCCACTTTTTCTCCTCTTATGCTCCACTTTTTCTCCACTTTTTCTCCACTTTTTCTCCACTTTTTCTCCTCTTATGCTCCACTTTTTCTCCACTTTTTCTCCACTTTTTCTCCTCTTAATCTCCACTTTTTCTCCACTTTTTCTCCACTTTTTCTCCACTTTTTCTCCACTTTTTTCTCCACTTTTTCTCCACTTTTTCTCCTCTTATGTTCCACTTATTCTCCACTTTTTCTCCACTTTTTCTCTACTTTTTCTATGGTCGGTCTACCCATTAGCTCTGCCATGCATAGTGTAGCTCTACACCTACTGCACATGTTACTTTATGATTGACATCTCTTTCGTACCAGAGCTGTCTAAGTCTACTCTGACCCCATATTTGTCATTACTATATTGTCCTTGTACTGTATTATGACATTTGTATCATGTGTTTCATTTCTTGCTGTGTTGCAATTTTTTTGCTGCATCCCAATTGTACCTCTACATTGTTCGAGTTTATGTTATTGTTCTCTCACTCTTATGTGATACTGATTATTGTCATTTTTCATGATTACATGCAGATAAGTCCAATCTGACGAAGGCTCAGGCCGAAACGTCATTTGTAACTTGTTTTGGACAAAAACATATATGCTTATGAAAAAAAAATTTTCTTAATACGGACCAATAAAGAGTGATTTTGCATTACTATCCGTTGTGACTTACTGACTTAGTCTGGGAGATATAGAGTGCCGAGGTTACTCACTAATTTTATCTATTATTACCTCTGAGCACCTATATACCAGTGAGCAGAGCTTCCTCTACAGTAGTTCTCCTGATTAGGCATGCCCTTACCTCATGAGCAGGGCATTGCAGCTTTGGTAGCAACCATTACGACATGGACTCTGCTGCTGTGGACCCGGGGAGAGTGAGTGCAGATTCATTGCACCCACACTCCTCACATGAAGGGTCCGCACTCCTAGAAAATGGGGGATACGTTCCCTGAGTGTCTCCCCCCCCATATTCTAGACGGTCCAGAGTCGTCGTGGGACCCCTTTATTTTTTTTCTTACAATAAATTGGTGAAAGAGGAAATGTTTTGGGGACTGTTTTTTCAAATAAATTTCTTTTGTCGATTTTTTGTTTTTGTTAGTACTGACAGTTTATGATGTTGGGTATCTAATAGACGCCATGACATCACAAACTGCTGGGCTTGATCTCAGGTGACTTTACAGCTAGTATCAACCCGATTTATTACCCCGTTTGCCACTGCACCAGGGCACGGGATGAGCTGGGGTGAAGCGCCAGGATTGGCGCATCTAGTGGATGCGCCACGTCTGGGGTGCCTGCGGCCTGCTATTTTTAGGCTGTGAAGGCCCAATAACTATGGACCTTCCCACCCTGAGAATACCAGACCACAGCTGTCCGCTTTACCTTGGCTGGTGATCCAATTTGGGGGGTCCCCTACTTTTATTGTGTAATTATTAATATTTATAAAATAATTATAAAAAAGAGCCTGAGGGGACCTCCACATTGGATCCCCAACCACGGTAAAGCTGCCAGCTGTGGTTTTCAGGCTACAGCCGTCTGCTTTACCCTAGCTGGCTATCAAAAATGGGGGGACCCAACGTAATTTTTTTTTTTTAACTATTTTTTAAATAGAAAAAATTAATGGGCTTCCCTGTATTTTGATTGCCAACCAAGGTAACGGCAGGCAGATGGGGGTGGCAACCCATAGCTGTCTGCTTTATCTGCGCTGAGAATCAAAAATACCGCGGAGCGCTACGTCATTTTTTTAAAGATTTATTTTTACAGCACTGTGATGTCCAGCAATCAAAATACAGGGAAGCCCATTTTATTTTTAGTTATTTAAATAAATAATTAAAAAAAATATATGTTAGCTCCCACTGCATTTTTTGTATTGCTAGCTAAGGGTAATCCAAGCAGCTACTGGCTGCTAACCCCCACTGCTTGGTGTTACCTTCACTGGCAATGGAAAATCCAGGGAAGCATTTTTTTTTTTTTTTGCCAAAAAGCTACAAAAAAAGGACGTGAGCTTCGCCATATTTTTGTATGCTAGCCAGGTATAGCAGGCAGGTGCTGGAAGAGTTGGATACAGCGCCAGAAGATGGCGCTTCTATGAAAATGCCATTTTCTGAGGCGGCTGCAGACTGCAAATCGCAGCAGTGGGGCCCAGAAAGCTCAGGCCAACCTGTGCTGCGGATTCCAATCCCCAGCTGCCTAGTTGTACCTGGCTGGACACAAAAATGGGGCAAAGCCTACGTCATTTGTTTTCTAATTATTTCATGAAATTCATGAAATAATAAAAAAAGGGCTTCCCTTTATTTTTGGTTCCCAGCCGGGTACAAATAGGCAACTGGGGGTTGGGGGCAGCCGTACCTGCCTGCTGTACCTGGCTAGCATACAAAAATATGGCGAAGCCACATAATTTTTTCAGGGGGCAAAAAACTTCTGCATACAGTCCTGGATGGAGTATGCTGAGCCTTGTAGTTCTGCAGCTGCTGTCTGTCTGTATGGAGAAGAGCAGACAGCAGCTGCAGAACTACAAGGCTCAGCATACTCCATCCAGGACTGCATGCAGAAGTTTTTTGCCCACCAAAAAAATGACGTGGGCTTCGCCATATTTTTGTATGCTAGCCAGGTACAGCTGGCAGCCACGGGCTGCCTCCAACCCCCAGTTGCCTATTTGTACCCGGCTGGGAACCAAAAATATAGGGAAGCCCGTTTTTTTTAATTATTTCACTTATTTCATGAAATAATTAAAAAACAAATGACGTGGGCTTCGCCCTATTTTTGTGTCCAGCCGGGTACAACTAGGCAGCTGGGGATTGGAATCCGCAGCACAGGTTAGCCCGAGGTTTGTGGGCGCCTCTGCTGCGGATTTCAGTCCGCAGCCGTCCCAGAAAATGGCGCTCTCATAGAAGCGCCATCATCTGGCGCTGTATCCAACTCTTCCAACAGCCCTGGAGCCGGGTGGCTTGTTGGGTAATCATGAGTTAATACTGGCTTTGTTTTACCAGCCAGTATTAAGCCAGAGATTCTTAATGTCAGGCACGTTTGACCCGGCCATTAAGAATCTCCAATAAAGGGTTAAAAAAAGACACCACACAGAGAAAAAATACTTTAATAGAAATAAATACACAGACACATTAGAGACTCCATCTTTATTACCCCTGTCAGCCCTCCACGATCCTGCTCTTCTGTCTTCTTTCTTTCTAGTGTAGTAGTAGTGACGATTGTAGTGAGGGGCATCACTTGGGGCTGGGGAACCTCCATCCTAACTACAATGCTCACTACAATCGGGAAGCAGCGTGCAGCCTTCACTCCGTGAGTGATCACTGCTGGCTGCTAGCGGTAACAGCGGTAACGCTGACAGACGCGTTACCATAGCAACGGTGCTCCCGGAGCCGCGGTTAGCGGTGACGTCACCGCTAACTGCGTTGCTATGGCAACGGTGATCTCCGTTAATGACCGGCTGTGTCAGCCGGTCCCTAACGGAACGGGGAGTCGACCGTGTGCTAGAGCATGTCGCCGGTACACGGCGATACACATATGTGCACCGTGTACCGGAGAGATGCACTCGCAGGTCCTACATGACGTGTCATAGTCATGTGACCAGTCTGTAGCCAATGAGATAATAGCCACGTGACTGGTCACATGGCTATTTTGACGTCACGATAGGTCCTGCTTCTCTGCTGGCAGTGCAGGTCACCGGGAGGATTCAGCGATCATCGGATGGAATAGCGGCAGGAGACAGAGTGCAGAAGGGATCGCGAGGACCGGTAAGTGTTATGGCAATGTTTATTAACTGTTTGTGTACATTTATAATGCATTTTTATGTGTTTGTGATTGCCTCCCATTATAGCCTATTGGTTCTAGTTCGGTTCGTCGAACGTTCGACGAGCCGAACTCGAGCCAGACCCCCCGTTCGGCGAACCGCCTCGAGCCGAACCGGGACCGGTTCGCTCATCTCTACTGTTGACATTTCAGCAATGACCATTTTTACATTGTGGTAATGAATGAGAAGTTATGAACGATATACAACCTAATAGTATCATGCAGTATACAGTATATAAAGTGTATTTCCCATATAAAAAGTCAAGTAAAAAGTCAACTACAGTTTGCTACCTGGACAATTCTATGTTCTACTCGATATCGCATATTTTACCCTTTGCCTACTCCTGTCTACATAATATGTTCAATCTATTTTTATTGGAAATTATCAGAGTTACAAAATAACGCAATATCGTCATATAACGTCATACAACAAGTTATGTAAAGAA
This sequence comes from Anomaloglossus baeobatrachus, assembly GCF_048569485.1. Classification (NCBI taxonomy): domain Eukaryota; kingdom Metazoa; phylum Chordata; class Amphibia; order Anura; family Aromobatidae; genus Anomaloglossus; species Anomaloglossus baeobatrachus. Next base: position 202,964,327 of record NC_134358.1, read on the forward strand.
AGAAATTTGCTGAAGTTACATATACGTAGCATATCGAATCTTAGGCATTTTCAAGACCATTGAAATATGTGTAATGAACAATAAACAACAAATTCGTGAATGTGCAGGTCCACAACATGTCGATGTAGGATCAGACGAAAATACCATATGTATAAAGAGTTTGACAGTATAAGAGAGGAAAAGATTAGGAGAAAAAAGCAAGAGAGTGGTAGGTGAGAGTGTGGAAGGGAAGGAAAGAAAGGAGATGGGAAAAAAAAAAAAAAATATAGGGGGAAAAGGGGTGGGAGGTGGTGGTTCCTCTTAGGTCTACCTTTTTTTTTTTTTTTTTTTTTTTTTTAAAATAACTTATGGAAGTCAGGTGAATCCCTAAACATTATCCACTCGTTCCAGGTCCTGTAAAATTTATCTCTGGTGTCTGCGCTCTCAGCCGCAAGCTCCTCCATCCTACAAATATTTGCCATCTCCATATACCACTCGGAAATAGGAGGGATTGTGGAAGTTTTCCAGTATCTAGGAATGGTGGAGCGTGCCGCCGCAAGGCAGAACCGCAGAATATCTCGCTTATGGTATGTGATGGAATGAGGTAAAATGGAGAGGAGTGTTATCTTGGGACAGTTCTCAACTGCTTTCCCAGATATGAGATGGTAGTTCGTGAGAACTTTCTGCCAGAACTGTTGTATTCCCTCACATTCCCACCAGATGTGCGTCATTGTGCCAACCTCCCGTCCACACCTCCAACACATCGCCGATACCGTGTGGAATATTGAATGAAGCTTAGCTGGAAATTGGTACCATCTTGTTATGATTTTAAAATTTTTCTCCTGTGTGGCACATGTAGCAGCTAATTTATGTGTGAACAAAAAGCATTTTTCCCATTCAGCTGGTGAAATACGTTGTTTCAGTTCACTTTCCCAAGCCAACTGGTAGCCTCGTTTGCCTGCCGACCCAATTTCATTAAGAATGTTGTACAACTGAGAAAACGGGTGTTCAGGCTGTTCTTTTTTCGTAAACAGTTCTTCAATGGCGTTACATGTGTCTCGAACTCGGCCGCTGGGCCCCAGCGCGGCTACAAAGGCCTGCAGCTGGAAAAATTCCAACCACTTCTTCCCTCCGCCCAGATGCTGAGCTTGAAAAGATTGGAGGGTCGGTAACTTACCATCAATCAGGATATTCCCCAGCCGGGTATCCTCCTCTGCCCTCCAGCTGAGAAAGCTTTTTTGTCGATATCCTGGACGGAACGATGGAGTGGAGAATAAAGGTGTGAGGGGACCGCTGTGTTGTGTAGGGGATAACTTACTGGATATTTTATGCCAAACCTTAAGAGTATCTCTGGTGAATTCTGAGTACGAACCCACTTCAGAGAGGTCAGTGATGGGTAGCCATGGAAGGTGTCTAAGTGGTATCTCCAGTCCCTCCTGCTCCACCTGTATCCACTGCTTGGAGACCTCGTTAAAGTGCCAGTCCACTAAGCGGGACATGGCCGCAGCATGCATATAGCCCCTAAAATTGGGAAGACCAGCTCCCCCCAGCATCCTAGGGAGGGCCAGGGTGCGGAGATTGATTCTAGGCTTCAGCCTACCCCATACGAAACGAATGATAGCTGATTGAAGGCTACTAAAGAAGCTGGAGGGGGGGAAAATGGGGATAGTCTGAAAATAATATAAAAAACGTGGCAGGATGTCCATTTTTACCACATTCATTCTACCCATCCAAGATAGTTTTAAACCCCCATAAGATTTAAAGTTTTTAATTGTATTCTCCAGCAGTGGAAGGTAATTGAGCGTGTAGAGCTTCGAGATATCGGTCGGTATATGGATGCCCAAGTATTTGATGGTGGAAGGTCGCCATTTAAATGGGAAGTTGTTCCTCGCTCTTGTAACATCCTCCTGTGACAGCGAGATATTTAAGGCTTCGGATTTTGTGAGGTTAACTTTAAAGTTACTCAGGAAGCTAAATCTATCAAATTCTTTCATTATGGCCGGGCACGAAATATGGGGTTGGGAGACATATATTAGCAGGTCATCTGCATATAAAGCAATTTTATGGTGTTTATCGCCAATTTGAAGCCCCTTAATGTTTGTGTTTCCCCGAAGTGCGTTAGCTAAGTGTTCCATGACCACCACGTATAAGAGAGGGGATAAGGGGCAACCTTGTCTAGTCCCATTTCTCACCGCCATGGAAGAAGACAATGTCCCGTTAATTCTAACCCTGGCCGATGGATTATCATACAGGGCATTAATTTTCTGTAAGAACCTAGGTCCCAAACCCAAATGCTCCAGAGCTGTCCTCAGAAAGCTCCAATGGACCCTATCGAAGGCCTTTTCTGCGTCAATACTCAGAAGACACAACGGGATTGACTTTTTCTTGGCTCTAGCAATAAGGGAAAGGGTTTTGATCGTATTATCTCTTGCCTCCCTACCCTTAATGAACCCAACTTGGTCCAAGTTAATAACGGAGGGCAGGAGTGGGGCCAGCCTGTCAGCCAATAACTTGGAGTAAAGTTTAAGGTCTATATTCAAAATAGATATGGGTCTATAGTTTGAAGCTATAGATGGGTCCTTTCCTGGCTTGGGGATCACGCTAATGTGGGCTTCCAAGGATTGTGGTGTTAGTCGCGACTCTCCGTCGATGGAGTTGAACGTTTTGGTCATAATCGGTGCTAATTGGTCCTTGAGTATTTTATAAAAGGCCGGGGTAAATCCGTCTGGGCCTGGAGACTTTCCCGAGGGTGTGCTTTGAATTACATTACAGATGTCAGATTCCAGAAAATCTCCCTCTAGTGCTTCCACCGCAAGGCTATCTAGGGGGGGTAGGGCTGTTTCCCGCACGTAGCTCTTGATTTTCCCAATCAACTCCGCTGGCTGTAGTTCCGAGTACTGCCCTTTGATATTATAAAGGTCCTCGTAATAAGACCGGAAGGTTTCTAGTATTACTGTCGGGTCGTGTGTTTTTGTATTGCCTCTAGTATTGATATAAGGAATATATGAGGTGTTAGCCCTGGGGTGTAAGAGACGCGCCAGGGGGTGGCCACATTTATCGGAGGATGTATAATAATAACCTTGGAGTCTCTCTCTGTGTCGGGAATATTTCTGATCTAGTAGGTCTCTAAGCGTGACCCTCTTAAGGACCAGTTCGGCAAGGACTGTTGAAGTGCGTGTTAATTTATGTAAGTTTTCTAGCTCGTGAATTTGTGTCAGCAGTTCCTCCACCTCCTTTGCCTTTTCCTTTTTAATCCTGGAGCCATGCTTGATTAGTACTCCACGAAGGACACATTTTAATGCCTCCCATTGGGTGGGTAAAGAAGTCTGATCAGAGCTGTGTATTTGCGTAAAGGAGTCAACTGAAGTTTTCAACTCCTCTAGGCAAAGAGTGTCCTTAAGTAGATTGTTGTTCAGTCGCCATGTCCACGAACGCTGGGGTAAGGATGGGACCTGAAGGGATACGTAAACAGGGGCGTGGTCAGACCAGAAAATTTCCCCAATGTCTGCTCTTGGGTTCCATGCCAGTGCCCCATGGCTCACCAAGAAGAGATCTATTCTGCTGTATGTATTGTGTGGTGGGGAATAATATGTATAGTCTCTACCTTGAGGGTTTAGAATTCTCCACACATCGATCAGCCGGAGGGCATGGAGGACCCGGCTCAGGGCACGAAATTCTCTGACCCGAGTGGTGTTCCGTCCAGATGAAGAGTCCAGAGCCGAGTTCATTGTAAAGTTGAAATCACCTCCGATTACTGTTGTTCCTTCTGCAAAAACAGCGAGTAATGCTAAAAGGGTTCTGCAATGAGAGATCTGATTAGTGTTGGGAAGGTACCAGTTTGCCAGTGTGAACAGAGAATTTGCTATTTTCAGTTTAAGAAAAATATATCGACCCTGTTCATCAATTTCTGAGTCTATTATAGTGTGCACCAGTTGTTTATGAAGTGCAATTGAGACCCCTTTTGATCTAGAGTCGGGGTTGGTGCTGTGAAACCACACAGGGAAAAATCTGTCTTTAAGTGTGGGTACATGATCTTTTTTAAAATGTGTCTCCTGTAACATAAGGACGTGAACTTGTTTCTTATGCATGGAGTACAGGACCTGTGAACGCTTTTGAGGGGTGTTGAAGCCCCGTATGTTAATTGAACAGCAGTTAAGCGTAGTCATGTTGCTCTGGGGACCTCAGAGGATTGAAAAGGGGGGATAGGTGTTAGCAAAAATATATATAGGACACTAGGAAGTGGAAAGGGGGAAAGGTCGAGAGGATTGGGTTCAAGGATGTACGTAGGAAAGTAGGGCTGATATTATGCGGAAGCGAGAAAAGAAGAGAGAAGAAGTGGATAAGAGAGAAAGAGAAAAAGAAAAAGAGAAGAAGAGAAACGGAAAGGAAAAGAAAGGGAGTGAAGAGGAAGAGGAGGGTGTGTGAAAATATATAAGTATATATCTAAGTATATTACTCAACTGATGGGTCGGTATGGGGGAAAGATAGAATGTAGGAAGTTTGGGAAAATGAGATATATTATAGAAGTTTGACTATAAGTCAAGATATCCAGAAGGGGGGGTCATTAATTTCTACTCCTGCCGGCAGTGAGTAGAGACCCAAAAAGGGGGGTGTGTCTTTCCACTAGGGATTGGTTCCCTGCCAAACCAGCCCCAGGCCCAAATGCTTAATACGGTGACCCTTGATCTTCGACCGGTCACCAAGAAATATCCACAGCCATGAAGTAAGCAAAGGTAAAAGCAAAGACATTACCATAAACATGGACCATTAAATATGATTAAATATGAAATATGAAATATGATATATGCAATATCAGGCCAAACGGCCTGCTCTGGTAATACTCATATACGAGTATGAAAACATTTTACGATAGCATATTACGTAGGCCAAAGTAGGTGTAGGAATCATGTAGATACCACCATCATATCGATATTCGTCGCTCAATGTAATTGATCAGGAAACTGTCCACAAAAGTGAAAGGCAAAAGACGACCAAAATAAGGCCCTCCATTGGGTCTTACTGTATGGAAAGTTCCACAGAGAAAACTCAGCGAGTGTCAGGAGGTGTAGGTCAATTCCAGGGTGTAGATGAGGTGTTAGATCTTCTGGTTCCTCCTCTTTGGGGGGCATCCCTGTTTCTCTGGGCACGAGGTCGTTGTGGGAGCGAAGGCATCAAGGCAGGCAAACTCTCCCCCCTTCTGTGTACCCTAGGCCAGTCCGCCGAAGGGATATGGATCAAAGGGATCTGTAGAGCGGCACAGAATTCCGGAATATCAGCTAGGTCACGGAGAACCCGTAGGGAGCCTGCCTGGCGTACCTGTAGCCTGAAGGGGAATCCCCACGAGTAGAGAAGATTTTCATGTTTTAAGACATCAAGAAGGGGCTTCAATACTCTTCGTTTTTGTAGAGTATGGCGAGAGAGGTCTTGCAAGAGCAGTATAGGCGTGCCTCTGAGTATAATTTGGCCCTTCTGGCGTGCTTTAGTTAAAATATCTTCTTTTTTCTTATATTTATGTATTTTGCATATGACATCTCGTGGCTTAGCACCTTGTGTAGGTTTTGGGCCTAGCGCCCTGTGGGCTCTGTCCAATTCTAGTTTAGCATCTGGAGGAAGATCTAATATCGAGTTGAACAGATGGCGCAGTGTTACATCAAGGTCCTGTGGGCTAACCGCTTCAGGGATACCCCTTATTCTGATATTGTTACGCCTTCCTCTATTTTCTAAATCGTCAAGTAGATCTGTTAGGTATTCAATTTGTGAAGCCTGTTCAGTTAGCGCCTGCTCCTGTGTGGTGATTTGTTGTGAAACCTTTTCTGTGAGGTGTTCAGATTTCTCCACTCTTTCTGTCAGTTTTTGCATGTCTCCTCTTATCGCGGATGATTCCGCCTTGTATGTGGCTTCCATTCTTGTAATATAGTTCTCCATCTCCTCCCTGGTAGGGATGGTCCGTATCCGTGCCTTTAAATCTTCCCATACTCCATCATCCTGTTGAGAACCATTTTGTGGAGTTTCTCCTGTTAACCCAATGGCAGCAATGGGCCTGAGTAAATGAGGGAGCAGTCCTCTTTCAGGGGAGGATGGTAAAGATACTATAGATGTTATTGTATTTTGTCCATTTGACATAGTGGGGGTGGTGACATCCATATTAGCATCTGGGGCCAAGAGGGTCTTATTATTCTCCTGCTGTATATTCCAGTTGATATTACTTTCAGGAGGGTGACAGTGACTCTCTTTATCTGAGCTGTGTGTCACAGCTGCAGCTCCTGATGCCTGTCTTCCTGTGTTTCCCTGCAGGCCCGAGGATATTTGCCTGGGATCTGTCTGAGGTAAATTGGCTATGTCAGCCTCCACCGCAGTTGGCCCTTGAGAACCCCTGCCTGTGTTCACCTCCCTTCCACTGGGGTATCGCCGCTCTCCCCCTACCTCCGGTTGTCTCATATCTTGTGGCTCCATTCCTCCCTGCTTCCCTGCCGCCATCTTGCCTGAGTCATCTGTGTGCCGGTCCGTCTGAGGCGTCTCTCTTCTCCCCAGCTCCTGCTTTGATCCGGAGGGTGGTGGGAACGCTGCTGCATGTTCAGCGCTTTGAGCCCCGGTGTCCTGCTCTGCGTCCACTCTGTTTCTCCACGCTGAGGGGTTTGCAGGGGAAGCTGCCGCCGCCATCTTAGAGTTGAATCGCTGCTGCCCTAGGCCGGACGCGCTTCTCAGAAATCGCGTGATTCCGGGACTGCAGAGTGCCGGTAAGTCCGAGGCTCGTCTGTTTTTGTTTCCCCTCTGTTTGGCCGACATTGAGGGTGTATCTGGCTGTGCACTGTGGGGTTTTGTGGACCTGGGGCCGATCTCAGCACGGGAGCGATGTTACTCGTGTCTTCTCTCCTCCATGGCCAGGCCACGCCCCCTGTCTACATAATATATAGTAACTAATTGGATTACTACTTTCAACAAGTGGCACTAGAATTCAAGCCCTTTTCCTCTCTGATTAGGATATTTGTATATATAAAATAGCATAACCATAAAGTAGCAATATTATGTAGAAATGAATATGGAAAAAAGAAAGATTTGTTGATCAGGAGTTCAGAAGTCGGTTGCTTCTTAAGACTTGGCTCCAGGAGCATACTAACAATAGTTTTCAGGAAGTGGATTTCTGCTATAAAGAGGGATTTGGAATATAGCAAATCTTAGCCTTGTGTAGTGAACCTTAATGTAGTTATTGACGAGAAGATTAAATAAGTAAAAAAAAAAACAACATATAAAGACTGTGTATCACTGTGTATAACACTCCTCATCTTTAGAAATGCTTTATGTTATGATCCAATCCAGACACTGGAATATTGAGTTTGGAAGTAACCAAACATTAAAGCAATGGTTCGATGGCTTAAGAAATTTTCATCGAAATCCTTATTCATTGTCATAATCTAAACTTATTTCTAAAATGGCTGCATTAAAATTTCTTACTGTACCCTAACTACACTATCTATTATTTAATATTTTTCCCCCTGGGATACTCAAACAAAGCGTCATCAGGGGGCAGAGGCTGCAGTCAGTTCCTGTGCCCCCTTCCTAAGTGTCATCAGTGATGCTCATGGAGCTGGACTAGTATAGTATGATGTTCCCTGTGGATAAACGAGCACCGCCCCCATAAGTGACGTCATTTGTGAGTGCAGTGCATGTTGGGGGTTCTGCCAGCTTATTACTGCTGATCTAAATAGGCAACAAAGAGTGCATTGTTATTGTGCATATTGCACAGGTCACATCATGCTAGACTAGCCCAGCCCCTAAAACAAGCATTGCTGATGACGCCTCTCTTCAGGGAGAGGCAGTGACCACAGTCTCTGTGACACTTCATTTGAATATCCCAGCATTCTCAAACAAAGCGTCACCAGACAGGCCCTATGGAAAAAAATTAATAGCAGTTAGGTATTCTAGTTATGGAAAAGTAGGGAATTTTGAATGCAAGCATATTAGAAATTAGTTTAGATTACCTCAATAAATATAGCTTTGAATTAAAATTTCTTAAGGACTACCCCTTTAAGTTGAGGACACCCTCTCACTAATTTGGAAGCTACAGTATATCTTAGCTACATCTAGGTGTTATCCTTATATTAGTGCTTGTGATTGCACCCAATGAATCATTTTTTCAGAAAATGGTGACAGATGTCCCATGCCCAGTTTATTATTAGGATAAGGCTTCTATGTACATCAAATGTAACCCAAGCTCATCTATGTTGTCATGTCAGTCAATCAGAAAATTATTTAGGTCTCCTCTAATGCACGCTTTACACGCTGCAATGTATCTTACAATGTGTCGGCGGGGTCACGTCGTAAGTGACGCACATCCGGCATTGTAAGTTACATTGCAGTGTGTGACAGCTACGTGCGATTGCGATTGAACGGTAAAACGTTCATCGCATGCACGTCGTACATTCCTCATGAATTGTACGTCAGATTGTTCATCGTACCCGGGGTAGCACACATCGCAGTGTGTGACACCCAAGGAACGATGAACAGATCTTACCTGCGTCCTGCGACTCCCGGCCGGTAATGCGGAAGGAAGGAGGTGGGCGGGATGTTTACGTCCCGCTCAGCTCCGCCCCTCCGCTTCTATAAGCCGGCTGCCGCGTGACGCCGAACGTCCCTCCCACTCCAGGAAGTGGACGTTCGCCGCCCACATCGAGGTCGTATGGAACGGTAAGTATATGTGACGGGGGTTAATCGTTTGTGCGGCACGTTCAACAAATTGAACGTGCCGCACATACGATGGGGGCGTTGCAAATCGCATACGATATCGTATGCGAAATTGCAATGTGTAAAGCAGGCTTTAGGAACAATAGTGAATCTATCAACTCAAAAAGACTGCATGCCAAGCATTGAATATATGGATTTGAAACTACATTCCTGCCGTATAGACTATACTTAAATTGAGGTACTTGTTGCACTATATGGCCAATTCACATGTGCCCACCAGCCACAACAAGGGATTTCTTTCTTTGATGAAACCCTAACATTAACGGACTTACATGGTAAAAAACAATCAAAAGAGAGAACCAATGCTTATCACATGTCTTGATTTGGTAGAGTTCAGACAATATTGCCCAGTGCATGGTCTTTTCTTATGAACAGAGATATTAATTAAAACAAATAGTCCAACACTTGGGGAATAAAATTATTTTTTTTTACTGTATTTAAAGCTTCATAAAAAAATCATATTGTCAATTATGACAACATTTACAAAAAATGTCAATATTTGTCGAAATAGAGTACCCCTTCTTTGAAGGGAGCTTAGGCCTAGTCAAGGCCTACAAATTTAATGGGCAAGTGAGGTCTAGTTCTAATAAAAAAAACCCCAGACTGATGGGAGGTTGATTTGATTTGTGTAACTCTGAAAGGCTACCTAGTGGAGACTTGGTGCAAGCAACTCTATCTTGTAGGTCTCAAGGCACCTCAATCCCAAGGCACGTCATTATTTAAACTTTCATCCACTCATAGAGTTCTGGCTTTCACTGTAGATGTTCCTGGTTTGCATATATTGACCAGTTATTGTCTGGTAGAGCAATGTTGAGGGCAGACGTGCCAGCAAGCCAGGTCAAAACTAAACGGTCAGGGAAAGATAGAATTAGATACCTAAAGAATAGTAAAGTTAAAGAACAAAGAATAAAATTTCATGAATAAGGTGCATTGAAATGTTTGTTTTTTTTATTTATAGGCAGCTATAAGAGTTATGTCCCCAGGATGTAATCATCTAATACAATACATTTATTAAAACACATCAGCTTTATGCAACTGATTGAATGGAACCTGCTTGACAGATAACACGGTTTCTTCTTTTCTAATTTTAATAATTTGTCATTCTTTACTGATTGTTCTCTTTCTATCAACACCTGTCAGGGTCTGAGGCTTTCACAATAATGCCTTTGAACTTCTTTTTCCTGACCTAAGTCAAAAGAGAAACAATTTTCTGGTTTGCATTCAGTTATTCAGTAACATCTAGGGTTGAAACTAATCAAACTGCTACTAGGAGGTCTATCTGTCTGTCCATTCCATCTTCCTGTTAGATGAAAGAGAAAAATACAATGTCATTGAAATAAAATAACATTGTTTTTCTCTCCCAGACTCAATAAATCTGTTTACAGATACATTACTGCTTTTCATGAGATATAATGTAAGCTATGTATCAAATAGAAAATCAATAACCTTTGCTGTACACACAGTTACCATAGAACTCATTTACACTCTTGGCTTAATGTATACAGTATGCTTCTAATTATTTATAGTCCACTGTTTTAGCTTCTGTTAAATCATATGTTTTCTAATTATGGGTATTATATTCTACAGAAAACTATGGTCTTTTAGCCAATAATACTCCATTAACAGATGTTGATAAGCAGTGCATGCATAAAGAACCGTGCATGTGCAGATGTGCTTGGAACAGGGCAATATGGTCCCATGATTATAGAAATTTATATAACTTGTGCCTGATGCATCAAACTTTAATGCCAGAATTGTGGTGTAAAAAGCTGCATAAAATGGTGCAAAGCGAAGCTGCACTTCAATGTCGTGACTTGACATTCTCACCTGATTTTCATCTAGTTTTGAGAAATTATCTGAGCAGTGGTTAGACAGGGGGTAGCAAGTCCAGTCTGTGAAATTTATGATTCGTGGTGGCCTTAATTTTACTCCACGCAGCGATATGTGTGTACTGTATCTATATATACAGATACACATATACCGTATTTTTCGCTTTATAAGGCGCACCTTTGTTCCCCCAAATTTTGGGGGAAAGTAGGGGGTAAGCCTTATAAGCCGAATATACGGGAGGGGGAGGGGGTGTATATATATACACTGCAGGGTCCGCTCTGGAGCACTGCTGGGGGCAGGTGAACGCTGCGGGCGGCAGCGTTAGATCTCCTGGGGCAGCGGTGCCTATTATATGAGCCTGCGCCCCCCTGTGATGGCACATGCCCCCCCTGTGTTAGATATGGCCCCCATGCTGCTGCTCATCCTAAAATAAAAAAGCTTTACTTACCTCCTCCAGCATGTCTCCCCGTGTCCCTGCTTCCACTGTGATCAGGCAGAGAGCTCAGCCTGCTGTGCCGATCACATGACCGCACTGAGAACCAGGAAGTGGAAGAACAGAAGCACGGAGCAGACAGGAGGGAGATCAGCGCTGGAGGAGGTAAGGAAAGAGCGTTTTATTTTACTATGGGCAGCAGCATGGGGGCAGTATCTAACACAGAGGAACGTGTGCAATCCATAGGGGGCGATATCCAACACAGGGGAATGTATGCAATCCATAGGGGGCGATATCTAACACAGGGGAACATGTGCAATCCATAGGGGGCCATAGGCAGCACAGGGGAACATATGCAATCCATAGGGGGGCATAGGCAGCACAGGGGAATGTGTGCAATCCATAGGGGGCCATAGGCAGCACAGGGGACTGTGTGCAATCCATAGGGGGCCATAGACAGCACAGGGGAACGTATGCAATCCATAGGGGGCCATAGGCAGCACAGGGGAATGTGTGCAATCCATAGGGGGCCATAGGCAGCACAGGGAAACATGTGCAATCCATAGGAGGGCATAGGCAGCACAGGGAAACATGTGCAATCCATAGGGGGCCATAGGCAGCACAGGGGACTGTGTGCAATCCATAGGGGGCCATAGGCAGCACAGGGGAATGTGTGCAATCCATAGGGGGCCATAGGCAGCACAGAGGACTGTGTCCAATCCATAGGGGGCCATAGGCAGCACAGGGGATTGTGTGCAATCCATAGGGGGCCATAGGCAGCACAGGGGAACGTGTGCAATCCATAGGGGGCCATAGGCAGCACAGGGGAATGTGTGCAATCCATAGGGGGCCATAAGCAGCACAGGGGAACATGTGCAATCCATAGGGGTCCATAGGCAGCACAGGGGAACGTGTGCAATCCATAGGGGGCTATAGGCAGCACAGAGGGACGTGTGCAATCCATAGGGGGCCATAGGCAGCACAGGGAACGTGTGCAATCCATAGGGGGCCATAGGCAGGACAGGGGAACATGTGCCAGTACAAGGGGGCTATATTCAATATAAGGGGGCCATATCCAGATTAAGGGGGCTAATTTTAGGATGGGGGGCTATGAGGGACATATACTCTATATGATTTGTTAGACGGACACTGGCATTATAAGATGGACCCCATTTAACATTAAAAAAAATTCTCTTTTCCTTCACCAAATTTGGGGGTGCGTCTTATAATCAAGTGCGTCTTATAAAGCGAAAAATACGGTACATATACAGATACATATATACATATATTTACACTGTATATATTTATATACATATGTATATATATATATATATATATATATATATATATCATGTTCCAAATTATTGTGCAAATTATATTTTTCGCTCATTTTCTTAAATGGTCGGTGCAAATGACAGTCAGTCTAATAAAAGTCATCACCCGTTAGAGTATACATTGAATTTTATTGAAGAAACCTCCCAATGATAACAGCATAATCTTCAAAATTAAAAAAAACCTCAAAGTGTACTGTTCCAAATTATTAGGCACAGTAGAGTTTCTTAACATTTTATATGTTTTAAAAAACTGAAAATGCAGATTTGTGGAATTTGCAGCATTAGGAGGTCACATTCACTGAAATAAAAAGCTATTTAAATCCAAAACATCCTAACAGGCCAAGTTACATGTTAACATAGGAACCCTTCTTTGATATCACCTTCAAAATTCCTGCATCCTTTGAACTGGTGAGGTTTATAGAGAATTTCTGCTTGAATTTCGTTGCATGATGTCAGCTTAGCCTCCCAGAGCTGCTGTTTTGATGTGAACTGCCTCTCACCCTCATAGATCTTTTGCTTGTTGCTACTCCAATGGTTCTCTATAGGGTTGAGGTCAGGGGAAGATGGTGGCCACACCATGAGTGTATCTCCTTTTATGCCCATAGCAGCCGATGACACAAAGGTATTCTTGGCAGCATGAGATAGTGCATTGTAATGCATTAACACTAGAAGTCCCAGAGAAGGGTAATTTAACATTTCTACCTTTGGAACCCAGAGACGGGACGAATGACCTGAAGGATTTTAGCTAGCTTCCTATAATCACCGTCTTTTGTGTTTTCCATTGAGTTTAGCCATTTAGTTTCTAGTTAGTTCTATTCAGTTTATTGTATGTTATTTGGCCCTCTTTTAGGACTTCAGGGGGGAGCTCGAAATTTCTGGGACTTCTAGTGTTACGATGATTTTGCTCCTGAAGGCACATTTCTGCTTTTTGTACGCGGGCGTGTCATATAAGTGGGGGGAAAACTTTAAATGAACTTTTTGTTCAGCATTGTACTTGCATGGTGAGCATGCGTACAGACCATTGAGTTATGGTGCATCACTTAAAAAAATTTTTTTTATAATAAGTACAGTTTGGAATGTTTAGTGCTGTAGTGCACATTTGGTGCTGGCTTTTTGTTTTTTCTTCATTGAATTGGTCGGTGGTTGACCTCCACCTTGCTATGCACCCCAATTTGGGATGTATTCCATCTGTCTGGATTTTGGCGGTTGGTGACTGTTCACATTAAGTCATCAGGCTTTGTCCACAGGCTATTTACTTCATGCAGCATTTGCTTGGACCTGTCCCGCCCACAGCCATGACTCAGTCATGGGTACGGGATTGAAATAGACCAGGTGAGTGTTGCTAAGAGCAGTTCTACTATTCATATGTGAGGCCGTATGGCACATTTTATAAAAATATTTTAGTGTAGGACTGCTTCAAATGAGATTTGCCGTGACGTGGCGAAGCAGCTCAAGAAATTGCAATTTTTTGCCAAAAATCTCAAAAAAATTTTTTATAATAAGTACAGTTTGGAATGTTTAGTGCTGTAGTGCACATTTGGTGCTGGCTTTTTGTTTTTTCTTCATTGAATTGGTCGGTGGTTGACCTCCACCTTGCTATGCACCCCAATTTGGGATGTATTCCATCTGTCTGGATTTTGGCGGTTGGTGACTGTTCACATTAAGTCATCAGGCTTTGTCCACAGGCTATTTACTTCATGCAGCATTTGCTTGGACCTGTCCCGCCCACAGCCATGACTCAGTCATGGGTACGGGATTGAAATAGACCAGGTGAGTGTTGCTAAGAGCAGTTCTACTATTCATATGTGAGGCCGTATGGCACATTTTATAAAAATATTTTAGTGTAGGACTGCTTCAAATGAGATTTGCCGTGACGTGGCGAAGCAGCTCAAGAAATTGCAATTTTTTGCCAAAAATCTCAAAAAAATTTTTTATAATAAGTACAGTTTGGAATGTTTAGTGCTGTAGTGCACATTTGGTGCTGGCTTTTTGTTTTTTCTTCATTGAATTGGTCGGTGGTTGACCTCCACCTTGCTATGCACCCCAATTTGGGATGTATTCCATCTGTCTGGATTTTGGCGGTTGGTGACTGTTCACATTAAGTCATCAGGCTTTGTCCACAGGCTATTTACTTCATGCAGCATTTGCTTGGACCTGTCCCGCCCACAGCCATGACTCAGTCATGGGTACGGGATTGAAATAGACCAGGTGAGTGTTGCTAAGAGCAGTTCTACTATTCATATGTGAGGCCGTATGGCACATTTTATAAAAATATTTTAGTGTAGGACTGCTTCAAATGAGATTTGCCGTGACGTGGCGAAGCAGCTCAAGAAATTGCAATTTTTTGCCAAAAATCTCAAAAAAATTTTTTATAATAAGTACAGTTTGGAATGTTTAGTGCTGTAGTGCACATTTGGTGCTGGCTTTTTGTTTTTTCTTCATTGAATTGGTCGGTGGTTGACCTCCACCTTGCTATGCACCCCAATTTGGGATGTATTCCATCTGTCTGGATTTTGGCGGTTGGTGACTGTTCACATTAAGTCATCAGGCTTTGTCCACAGGCTATTTACTTCATGCAGCATTTGCTTGGACCTGTCCCGCCCACAGCCATGACTCAGTCATGGGTACGGGATTGAAATAGACCAGGTGAGTGTTGCTAAGAGCAGTTCTACTATTCATATGTGAGGCCGTATGGCACATTTTATAAAAATATTTTAGTGTAGGACTGCTTCAAATGAGATTTGCCGTGACGTGGCGAAGCAGCTCAAGAAATTGCAATTTTTTGCCAAAAATCTCAAAAAAATTTTTTATAATAAGTACAGTTTGGAATGTTTAGTGCTGTAGTGCACATTTGGTGCTGGCTTTTTGTTTTTTCTTCATTGAATTGGTCGGTGGTTGACCTCCACCTTGCTATGCACCCCAATTTGGGATGTATTCCATCTGTCTGGATTTTGGCGGTTGGTGACTGTTCACATTAAGTCATCAGGCTTTGTCCACAGGCTATTTACTTCATGCAGCATTTGCTTGGACCTGTCCCGCCCACAGCCATGACTCAGTCATGGGTACGGGATTGAAATAGACCAGGTGAGTGTTGCTAAGAGCAGTTCTACTATTCATATGTGAGGCCGTATGGCACATTTTATAAAAATATTTTAGTGTAGGACTGCTTCAAATGAGATTTGCCGTGACGTGGCGAAGCAGCTCAAGAAATTGCAATTTTTTGCCAAAAATCTCAAAAAAATTTTTTATAATAAGTACAGTTTGGAATGTTTAGTGCTGTAGTGCACATTTGGTGCTGGCTTTTTGTTTTTTCTTCATTGAATTGGTCGGTGGTTGACCTCCACCTTGCTATGCACCCCAATTTGGGATGTATTCCATCTGTCTGGATTTTGGCGGTTGGTGACTGTTCACATTAAGTCATCAGGCTTTGTCCACAGGCTATTTACTTCATGCAGCATTTGCTTGGACCTGTCCCGCCCACAGCCATGACTCAGTCATGGGTACGGGATTGAAATAGACCAGGTGAGTGTTGCTAAGAGCAGTTCTACTATTCATATGTGAGGCCGTATGGCACATTTTATAAAAATATTTTAGTGTAGGACTGCTTCAAATGAGATTTGCCGTGACGTGGCGAAGCAGCTCAAGAAATTGCAATTTTTTGCCAAAAATCTCAAAAAAAATTTTTATAATAAGTACAGTTTGGAATGTTTAGTGCTGTAGTGCACATTTGGTGCTGGCTTTTTGTTTTTTCTTCATTGAATTGGTCGGTGGTTGACCTCCACCTTGCTATGCACCCCAATTTGGGATGTATTCCATCTGTCTGGATTTTGGCGGTTGGTGACTGTTCACATTAAGTCATCAGGCTTTGTCCACAGGCTATTTACTTCATGCAGCATTTGCTTGGACCTGTCCCGCCCACAGCCATGACTCAGTCATGGGTACGGGATTGAAATAGACCAGGTGAGTGTTGCTAAGAGCAGTTCTACTATTCATATGTGAGGCCGTATGGCACATTTTATAAAAATATTTTAGTGTAGGACTGCTTCAAATGAGATTTGCCGTGACGTGGCGAAGCAGCTCAAGAAATTGCAATTTTTTGCCAAAAATCTCAAAAAATTTTTTTATAATAAGTACAGTTTGGAATGTTTAGTGCTGTAGTGCACATTTGGTGCTGGCTTTTTGTTTTTTCTTCATTGAATTGGTCGGTGGTTGACCTCCACCTTGCTATGCACCCCAATTTGGGATGTATTCCATCTGTCTGGATTTTGGCGGTTGGTGACTGTTCACATTAAGTCATCAGGCTTTGTCCACAGGCTATTTACTTCATGCAGCATTTGCTTGGACCTGTCCCGCCCACAGCCATGACTCAGTCATGGGTACGGGATTGAAATAGACCAGGTGAGTGTTGCTAAGAGCAGTTCTACTATTCATATGTGAGGCCGTATGGCACATTTTATAAAAATATTTTAGTGTAGGACTGCTTCAAATGAGATTTGCCGTGACGTGGCGAAGCAGCTCAAGAAATTGCAATTTTTTGCCAAAAATCTCAAAAAAATTTTTTATAATAAGTACAGTTTGGAATGTTTAGTGCTGTAGTGCACATTTGGTGCTGGCTTTTTGTTTTTTCTTCATTGAATTGGTCGGTGGTTGACCTCCACCTTGCTATGCACCCCAATTTGGGATGTATTCCATCTGTCTGGATTTTGGCGGTTGGTGACTGTTCACATTAAGTCATCAGGCTTTGTCCACAGGCTATTTACTTCATGCAGCATTTGCTTGGACCTGTCCCGCCCACAGCCATGACTCAGTCATGGGTACGGGATTGAAATAGACCAGGTGAGTGTTGCTAAGAGCAGTTCTACTATTCATATGTGAGGCCGTATGGCACATTTTATAAAAATATTTTAGTGTAGGACTGCTTCAAATGAGATTTGCCGTGACGTGGCGAAGCAGCTCAAGAAATTGCAATTTTTTGCCAAAAATCTCAAAAAAATTTTTTATAATAAGTACAGTTTGGAATGTTTAGTGCTGTAGTGCACATTTGGTGCTGGCTTTTTGTTTTTTCTTCATTGAATTGGTCGGTGGTTGACCTCCACCTTGCTATGCACCCCAATTTGGGATGTATTCCATCTGTCTGGATTTTGGCGGTTGGTGACTGTTCACATTAAGTCATCAGGCTTTGTCCACAGGCTATTTACTTCATGCAGCATTTGCTTGGACCTGTCCCGCCCACAGCCATGACTCAGTCATGGGTACGGGATTGAAATAGACCAGGTGAGTGTTGCTAAGAGCAGTTCTACTATTCATATGTGAGGCCGTATGGCACATTTTATAAAAATATTTTAGTGTAGGACTGCTTCAAATGAGATTTGCCGTGACGTGGCGAAGCAGCTCAAGAAATTGCAATTTTTTGCCAAAAATCTCA
The DNA here is from genome assembly GCF_048569485.1 of Anomaloglossus baeobatrachus. Lineage (NCBI taxonomy): Eukaryota > Metazoa > Chordata > Amphibia > Anura > Aromobatidae > Anomaloglossus > Anomaloglossus baeobatrachus. The sequence continues at coordinate 202,982,070 of NC_134358.1, forward strand.
AAAAATTTTTTTATAATAAGTACAGTTTGGAATGTTTAGTGCTGTAGTGCACATTTGGTGCTGGCTTTTTGTTTTTTCTTCATTGAATTGGTCGGTGGTTGACCTCCACCTTGCTATGCACCCCAATTTGGGATGTATTCCATCTGTCTGGATTTTGGCGGTTGGTGACTGTTCACATTAAGTCATCAGGCTTTGTCCACAGGCTATTTACTTCATGCAGCATTTGCTTGGACCTGTCCCGCCCACAGCCATGACTCAGTCATGGGTACGGGATTGAAATAGACCAGGTGAGTGTTGCTAAGAGCAGTTCTACTATTCATATGTGAGGCCGTATGGCACATTTTATAAAAATATTTTAGTGTAGGACTGCTTCAAATGAGATTTGCCGTGACGTGGCGAAGCAGCTCAAGAAATTGCAATTTTTTGCCAAAAATCTCAAAAAAATTTTTTATAATAAGTACAGTTTGGAATGTTTAGTGCTGTAGTGCACATTTGGTGCTGGCTTTTTGTTTTTTCTTCATTGAATTGGTCGGTGGTTGACCTCCACCTTGCTATGCACCCCAATTTGGGATGTATTCCATCTGTCTGGATTTTGGCGGTTGGTGACTGTTCACATTAAGTCATCAGGCTTTGTCCACAGGCTATTTACTTCATGCAGCATTTGCTTGGACCTGTCCCGCCCACAGCCATGACTCAGTCATGGGTACGGGATTGAAATAGACCAGGTGAGTGTTGCTAAGAGCAGTTCTACTATTCATATGTGAGGCCGTATGGCACATTTTATAAAAATATTTTAGTGTAGGACTGCTTCAAATGAGATTTGCCGTGACGTGGCGAAGCAGCTCAAGAAATTGCAATTTTTTGCCAAAAATCTCAAAAAATTTTTTTATAATAAGTACAGTTTGGAATGTTTAGTGCTGTAGTGCACATTTGGTGCTGGCTTTTTGTTTTTTCTTCATTGAATTGGTCGGTGGTTGACCTCCACCTTGCTATGCACCCCAATTTGGGATGTATTCCATCTGTCTGGATTTTGGCGGTTGGTGACTGTTCACATTAAGTCATCAGGCTTTGTCCACAGGCTATTTACTTCATGCAGCATTTGCTTGGACCTGTCCCGCCCACAGCCATGACTCAGTCATGGGTACGGGATTGAAATAGACCAGGTGAGTGTTGCTAAGAGCAGTTCTACTATTCATATGTGAGGCCGTATGGCACATTTTATAAAAATATTTTAGTGTAGGACTGCTTCAAATGAGATTTGCCGTGACGTGGCGAAGCAGCTCAAGAAATTGCAATTTTTTGCCAAAAATCTCAAAAAAATTTTTTATAATAAGTACAGTTTGGAATGTTTAGTGCTGTAGTGCACATTTGGTGCTGGCTTTTTGTTTTTTCTTCATTGAATTGGTCGGTGGTTGACCTCCACCTTGCTATGCACCCCAATTTGGGATGTATTCCATCTGTCTGGATTTTGGCGGTTGGTGACTGTTCACATTAAGTCATCAGGCTTTGTCCACAGGCTATTTACTTCATGCAGCATTTGCTTGGACCTGTCCCGCCCACAGCCATGACTCAGTCATGGGTACGGGATTGAAATAGACCAGGTGAGTGTTGCTAAGAGCAGTTCTACTATTCATATGTGAGGCCGTATGGCACATTTTATAAAAATATTTTAGTGTAGGACTGCTTCAAATGAGATTTGCCGTGACGTGGCGAAGCAGCTCAAGAAATTGCAATTTTTTGCCAAAAATCTCAAAAAATTTTTTTATAATAAGTACAGTTTGGAATGTTTAGTGCAGTAGTGCACATTTGGTGCTGGCTTTTTGTTTTTTCTTCATTGAATTGGTCGGTGGTTGACCTCCACCTTGCTATGCACCCCAATTTGGGATGTATTCCATCTGTCTGGATTTTGGCGGTTGGTGACTGTTCACATTAAGTCATCAGGCTTTGTCCACAGGCTATTTACTTCATGCAGCATTTGCTTGGACCTGTCCCGCCCACAGCCATGACTCAGTCATGGGTACGGGATTGAAATAGACCAGGTGAGTGTTGCTAAGAGCAGTTCTACTATTCATATGTGAGGCCGTATGGCACATTTTATAAAAATATTTTAGTGTAGGACTGCTTCAAATGAGATTTGCCGTGACGTGGCGAAGCAGCTCAAGAAATTGCAATTTTTTGCCAAAAATCTCAAAAAAAATTTTTATAATAAGTACAGTTTGGAATGTTTAGTGCTGTAGTGCACATTTGGTGCTGGCTTTTTGTTTTTTCTTCATTGAATTGGTCGGTGGTTGACCTCCACCTTGCTATGCACCCCAATTTGGGATGTATTCCATCTGTCTGGATTTTGGCGGTTGGTGACTGTTCACATTAAGTCATCAGGCTTTGTCCACAGGCTATTTACTTCATGCAGCATTTGCTTGGACCTGTCCCGCCCACAGCCATGACTCAGTCATGGGTACGGGATTGAAATAGACCAGGTGAGTGTTGCTAAGAGCAGTTCTACTATTCATATGTGAGGCCGTATGGCACATTTTATAAAAATATTTTAGTGTAGGACTGCTTCAAATGAGATTTGCCGTGACGTGGCGAAGCAGCTCAAGAAATTGCAATTTTTTGCCAAAAATCTCAAAAAAATTTTTTATAATAAGTACAGTTTGGAATGTTTAGTGCTGTAGTGCACATTTGGTGCTGGCTTTTTGTTTTTTCTTCATTGAATTGGTCGGTGGTTGACCTCCACCTTGCTATGCACCCCAATTTGGGATGTATTCCATCTGTCTGGATTTTGGCGGTTGGTGACTGTTCACATTAAGTCATCAGGCTTTGTCCACAGGCTATTTACTTCATGCAGCATTTGCTTGGACCTGTCCCGCCCACAGCCATGACTCAGTCATGGGTACGGGATTGAAATAGACCAGGTGAGTGTTGCTAAGAGCAGTTCTACTATTCATATGTGAGGCCGTATGGCACATTTTATAAAAATATTTTAGTGTAGGACTGCTTCAAATGAGATTTGCCGTGACGTGGCGAAGCAGCTCAAGAAATTGCAATTTTTTGCCAAAAATCTCAAAAATTTTTTTTATAATAAGTACAGTTTGGAATGTTTAGTGCTGTAGTGCACATTTGGTGCTGGCTTTTTGTTTTTTCTTCATTGAATTGGTCGGTGGTTGACCTCCACCTTGCTATGCACCCCAATTTGGGATGTATTCCATCTGTCTGGATTTTGGCGGTTGGTGACTGTTCACATTAAGTCATCAGGCTTTGTCCACAGGCTATTTACTTCATGCAGCATTTGCTTGGACCTGTCCCGCCCACAGCCATGACTCAGTCATGGGTACGGGATTGAAATAGACCAGGTGAGTGTTGCTAAGAGCAGTTCTACTATTCATATGTGAGGCCGTATGGCACATTTTATAAAAATATTTTAGTGTAGGACTGCTTCAAATGAGATTTGCCGTGACGTGGCGAAGCAGCTCAAGAAATTGCAATTTTTTGCCAAAAATCTCAAAAAAATTTTTTATAATAAGTACAGTTTGGAATGTTTAGTGCTGTAGTGCACATTTGGTGCTGGCTTTTTGTTTTTTCTTCATTGAATTGGTCGGTGGTTGACCTCCACCTTGCTATGCACCCCAATTTGGGATGTATTCCATCTGTCTGGATTTTGGCGGTTGGTGACTGTTCACATTAAGTCATCAGGCTTTGTCCACAGGCTATTTACTTCATGCAGCATTTGCTTGGACCTGTCCCGCCCACAGCCATGACTCAGTCATGGGTACGGGATTGAAATAGACCAGGTGAGTGTTGCTAAGAGCAGTTCTACTATTCATATGTGAGGCCGTATGGCACATTTTATAAAAATATTTTAGTGTAGGACTGCTTCAAATGAGATTTGCCGTGACGTGGCGAAGCAGCTCAAGAAATTGCAATTTTTTGCCAAAAATCTCAAAAAAATTTTTTATAATAAGTACAGTTTGGAATGTTTAGTGCTGTAGTGCACATTTGGTGCTGGCTTTTTGTTTTTTCTTCATTGAATTGGTCGGTGGTTGACCTCCACCTTGCTATGCACCCCAATTTGGGATGTATTCCATCTGTCTGGATTTTGGCGGTTGGTGACTGTTCACATTAAGTCATCAGGCTTTGTCCACAGGCTATTTACTTCATGCAGCATTTGCTTGGACCTGTCCCGCCCACAGCCATGACTCAGTCATGGGTACGGGATTGAAATAGACCAGGTGAGTGTTGCTAAGAGCAGTTCTACTATTCATATGTGAGGCCGTATGGCACATTTTATAAAAATATTTTAGTGTAGGACTGCTTCAAATGAGATTTGCCGTGACGTGGCGAAGCAGCTCAAGAAATTGCAATTTTTTGCCAAAAATCTCAAAAAAATTTTTTATAATAAGTACAGTTTGGAATGTTTAGTGCTGTAGTGCACATTTGGTGCTGGCTTTTTGTTTTTTCTTCATTGAATTGGTCGGTGGTTGACCTCCACCTTGCTATGCACCCCAATTTGGGATGTATTCCATCTGTCTGGATTTTGGCGGTTGGTGACTGTTCACATTAAGTCATCAGGCTTTGTCCACAGGCTATTTACTTCATGCAGCATTTGCTTGGACCTGTCCCGCCCACAGCCATGACTCAGTCATGGGTACGGGATTGAAATAGACCAGGTGAGTGTTGCTAAGAGCAGTTCTACTATTCATATGTGAGGCCGTATGGCACATTTTATAAAAATATTTTAGTGTAGGACTGCTTCAAATGAGATTTGCCGTGACGTGGCGAAGCAGCTCAAGAAATTGCAATTTTTTGCCAAAAATCTCAAAAAAATTTTTTATAATAAGTACAGTTTGGAATGTTTAGTGCTGTAGTGCACATTTGGTGCTGGCTTTTTGTTTTTTCTTCATTGAATTGGTCGGTGGTTGACCTCCACCTTGCTATGCACCCCAATTTGGGATGTATTCCATCTGTCTGGATTTTGGCGGTTGGTGACTGTTCACATTAAGTCATCAGGCTTTGTCCACAGGCTATTTACTTCATGCAGCATTTGCTTGGACCTGTCCCGCCCACAGCCATGACTCAGTCATGGGTACGGGATTGAAATAGACCAGGTGAGTGTTGCTAAGAGCAGTTCTACTATTCATATGTGAGGCCGTATGGCACATTTTATAAAAATATTTTAGTGTAGGACTGCTTCAAATGAGATTTGCCGTGACGTGGCGAAGCAGCTCAAGAAATTGCAATTTTTTGCCAAAAATCTCAAAAAATTTTTTTATAATAAGTACAGTTTGGAATGTTTAGTGCTGTAGTGCACATTTGGTGCTGGCTTTTTGTTTTTTCTTCATGAGATAGTGCATTGTAATGCATTAACACTAGAAGTCCCAGAGAAGGGTAATTTAACATTTCTACCTTTGGAACCCAGAGACGGGACGAATGACCTGAAGGATTTTAGCTAGCTTCCTATAATCACCGTCTTTTGTGTTTTCCATTGAGTTTAGCCATTTAGTTTCTAGTTAGTTCTATTCAGTTTATTGTATGTTATTTGGCCCTCTTTTAGGACTTCAGGGGGGAGCTCGAAATTTCTGGGACTTCTAGTGTTACGATGATTTTGCTCCTGAAGGCACATTTCTGCTTTTTGTACGCGGGCGTGTCATATAAGTGGGGGGAAAACTTTAAATGAACTTTTTGTTCAGCATTGTACTTGCATGGTGAGCATGCGTACAGACCATTGAGTTATGGTGCATCACTTATTGTTTTCTTTAAAACAATTGTACCTGCTGATTTCAGATCTTTCTATAGGTCACCACACTTGGTTCTTGCCTCCTGGACAACTCTTTTGCTAATTATTTTCACTCCTTTGTGTAAAATCTTTCAGGAGGCAAGAATTTAGAGCAGCCTCAGAGTTGCCTACAATCCACAAATTGCTGGACATTCCATAAGAATAGGACATTTTTCACCTGTTTATAAAAATAATAATTTTTAAAGCTGAAGAAACTTGTCCAGATTATTATGACTCTAAAGGGTACTTTACACGCTGCAATCTCGCAAGCGAGATCGCTAGCAGGCGTACCCGCCCCCGTCGGTTGTGCGTCACGGGAAAACCGCTGCCTGTGGCGCACAACATCGCTTACACCCATCACACGGACTTACCTTCCTGCAACGTCGCTCTGGCCGGTGAACCGCCTCATTTCTAAGGGGGCGATACGTGCGGCATCACAGCGACGTCACACAGCAGCCGTCCAATAGAAGCGGAGGGGTGGAGATGAGCGAGACAAACATCCCGCCCACCTCCTTCCTTCCTCATTGCGGCCGGCCGCAGGTACGAGGTTGTTCCTCATTCCTGCGGTGTCACACATAGCGATGTGTGCTGCCGCAGGTACGACAAACAACCTTGCTACTGAAGAGACAACGATTTTTGGTAAGTGAACGACGTCTCAACGATTTTTGCCTCTTTTGCGATCGATTAAGGCCGCTCATATGTGTTACATGCTACGACGGCGCTAACGATGACGGATGTGCATCACAAACACTGTGACCCCGACGATATATCGTTAGCGATGTTGCAGCGTGTAAATGGCCCTTAAGGCCTAAGCCACACGGCAAGAAAATCGGTGCGAGTGGAGTGCGATAAAACATCGCATTCCACTCAGACCAATTTTAGCCTGTGTGTCAGCGCACATGAGAGATTATTTTCTCAGCCCTAATCGAACCGAGAAAACAATCCCAGTATGCTGCAATTGTAATGCAAGACTCTTTTCTCTTGCACCCATTTAAGTGTATGGGGCGAGAGAAAAATTGCACTGCACTCGTGGTACACCGGTGTACCCGAGTGCAGTGCGAGAATAGCAATAGCCGTCTGTGGAGGAAAGAGGGAGAGAAATCCCTCCCTCCCCTTCTCCGTGTCAGCCTGCCCCTCCACAGCGCTGGCCCGCTCTTCCGCAGAGCCCGCCCGCCCCCGCTGCTGAGGTCCGCTCGCACAGTCAGACCTCCCACTCGGCTCCTGCTGTGCTGCCAGCGCGAGCTGAGTGTCATGCGAGCATTGCACTAGTGCCACATGTAGCCCCGGCCTAATTATCATCATTTTACAGTTCACATTGAAATCAGCTAATGTCTTAATGAGTAGTATATAGGGATGAGCGAACCCAAAGTGTAAGGTTTGGGGGCTCGCGATGATCATCAGGTGTTCGGGTCTTGGACCCTAACAGAGATTTGTACCTGTATGTCCGGTTCATGTTCGCATTTATCATCCCAATAAAGCTTGTTGATAGGTTGCAGAGCAGCCAATCAGCAAGCTTTTCTGTTGTGGGCACTTCCAGCCCCATCACAGCCATGTCAAGTTTTGGCATGGCTGTCATTGGCCAGCATACCACTGTAATAAAAAACAAACAAAAAAATAAACAAAAACATGGGCTCACACCCTATTTTTGATATCTAGAGTGGGTTAGGAAGCAGCTACAGGCTGCAAACCCCATCAGTTTTACTGTGGCTAAATACCAGAAACAGCGGGGATAACAAAAAGAGTGGGGTTCCCCCAATTTTGATAACCAGCCATGGTAAAGCTGACAGACAGCTGGGATTGGTATTATCAGGGTGAAAAAAGCCATGTATTATTAGCCCCTACCAGCTTCAAAATATTGAGCCGCAGCCTCCCCTAAAATGGCACATCTATTAGATGCGCCAATTGTAGCCCTTTACCTGGCTCATCCCGATATCTCTGTTACAGTGACAATCGTGGTAATATATGAGGATTATGACGGCTGTGATTTGCCAAAAATCACAGCTACCATCAAGTCCTAGGTTAGTATTGGGGAGGGGTCTATGAGACACCCTCTATTACTAACCCTGTAAGTCAAAAGAAATAAACACAAATATAAAAATGTTTTCTATTTTAATAAAATATATTCACACCCTCTTTTACCCATTTGTTAACCCCAAAAACACCTCTGCTGGTCCAATGTAATCCACACAATGTCCCACAATGATCCTCGCTTTGCTACATCCAGAGTCTGCAGTGATGGGAAATGCAACCAATGATTGCAGCCTCTGGGAAACACTGATGGCAGCGGGAAGCCTGACTGTGAGAAGTGGTGACATCACTCAGTTCACCAGAGGTCATAGCCGGGTTCCCATGGTACCCACTTGGATCACTGGTGAAGCTATTGCCGGACTGCCGGATTGCACCCTTAGTGTAAACTCCGATGACTTGACTGCTGAATTACCGGACTACCGGATGGCGGGACATGGAGACACAGCAGTCCAGCAATCTGCTACAGGGTCAACTGAGGAATGCTTATTTGAAAATTGCTTTGTGCTATTGACTCCCAGCTGAACTCTGTTTTTTATTAAATTATTTCTTTCAATGACTTAAAATACAACAGATTAAGTAGGAAGAATCACAAAAATGTTTTGACAAAGCTGTTTTCCAGTTTTGTTATCACCTTCAGTGAAACCTTGACTTGAATGACAACTTGGCAGAACCCCATGGTTTGATCAATTAATTTCAATTGATGTTCAGTAGGTGACAGGTCAAGAGACTGACTTGACTGGTAAAATAGAGGAAGCAGAGGAAGCAGCTATCTTCTACGTGATTGTGCCATCATACATTCCTGATGGATTTTATAACGCATTTGATAATACACAGGTTTACATGTCAGAGTACGCGCCCACAAAGAGTTTTATCTTATTTTTGTAACTGCATCTTCAAAAATGCAACGTATTACAGTTCAAGCAAAGTGGATGGAATTTATAGAAATCTTATGGCCACTTTGCTTCTTTTTTTACCCTGCGTAAACTGACTTGCGGTGATTTTTTCCAATCCACAACATGTCTATTTCTTGTGAGGGTATGCTGAGTTTTCTGTGTGTAACTTCATCATAAAGTTGCATAAGATGCAGAAAATCTACAGGTGAAAAAGGCATGTGTTTGTGTGTCGCCCTGGGCAAGCGAGGGGTCACAGGTCACAACACCACCACACCCCACACTCCAGGTAGGCACACCAATGCTAACCAAAAATCCTTGTTGCCTTCCTCCAGAGTCTGATGATGCACACCAGGGGGTGGGCCAGGCGGTTGGCTCCGCCCACCAAGGAGGTCACAGCTCTGGAGGCGGGAGAAACCAGGCAGTTCAGTCAGGGAGGAGGAAGTGGAAGGAGTAAAAGTTAAGCCCGGGCAGGGCAAGAGTGAGGAGCTAGTGAGAAAGTAAACAGCTAAGAAGAAGTAAGAAAGTGACAGAAGGAAAGAAAGCCTGAAGGGTCCAGCTTTGTGGAGGGCCAGATCAGCAAGGTCAGCGACGGCGGTGACTGTCTGGAGGGGGACCGTTTGGAAGTTCCTGGAAGGACCCCGTTGGCTGTGTGCCCGGTGGTCTGGAGCAGTGTTCCGAAGGACAGTCAGCACCAGGGCAGGGGCCTCTCGGACCCCGGCAAGGCTAGGAGTCGCCAAATTTGCCGAATCCGTCAGTGAAGGGGACGTAGATCCCCCAACAACCAAGTCCCGATTGACGGCAACAGCCCAACCCGAAGCAGAGAGACACCGCCACCGCCACGGCACCAGTTTCTCAGGGCCAGCGCCTGCGGGCAAAGTGTAGAGCTCCTCCGGCCCAGATTGCAGTCGGGGAGCGGGTAACCGGAGGGAATCCACCGCTACCATCAGTCAAACATAGGTGCAAGGAAGAGGGACATCACCGTCACCTACCGGGAGTGCAGGTGCAGCCGTCTGTGGGACCGTCCTACCAGCCGTTGGTTTACCGTACAAACTGTGTCCACGTCTCAGGCTGAGTGAGTACCACAGTGCCGCAAGGCACAGCGCTGCCCCCGCGTCCCTGCGCCCACCAGGCCCCGCACCTCCTTCTCCACCACCGGGCCCCGGGATCACCAACCCCTACCCACGGAGGGGCAACACAACACCTGGCTGCTCCGCATCACCATCCCCGGGATCCCCAAATTGAGCAACGGTGGTGAAATCACCACAACCGTGGGTGGCGTCACGAACTATAACTATCCTCACACCCAACCACAAAACCCCCCTTTCACTCACGGGCGAGGAGTGTTGCTCGAGAAACCCTGGGATCCGGCCCACAGCTCGAGCCACCACTGAGCAGCTGCCGGACCCGAGCAGAAGGGGTGAGCGTAGTGTCCCGACACCCTCCTCCCCGCCCGCGACATTTGTAGTAATTTGCAAATAAGAATGTCAATGCTAGGACATTTAAAAAACAAAGCAGCTTTATTTAAAGCGTGACACACCAAACGCGATTAATACGAATGTAAAAAAGTGCACACAGGAACACAATGAAAGAACACAAGTAAACTAAGGTACAGAAACTGTGCAGAAATTCCGCTGTGTCAAAAACTCAACAAATATGTAGCACCCCTGCGGTAACAGGTGCCACAAATAAAGCTACAAGCCCTGTGGAAGCTCGAGTCTCTGTGCCAGTAAACACACCAGCACCTTCAGGACACAGACACCCAGAACCAGGTTGGAAGCCTCCCTATTAACACGTGACAGGGCTGGGTACTTTTGGTTAATAGGCAGCCAACCTATAGGGAGAGACCTAGATGAGGGGCCTGTGGCCTGACAGGAAGTTGTCAGTTGACAGTTGAGGGAGTTGACGGTTGACGGCTGAAGTGAAAGGACCTGTGTTAGTAACAGCAAGCCCCTATAGGAGGGTAGTAGCTGAGGAGTGTGTGACCAGGCTCCAGGAACCGTGGGAACCTGTGGGAGTGGGAATCCAGTGCCCTCAGTACTCTGCATGCGGCGGGGTGCAGATCACCGGACAGTTCGTTACTCCAGGTCGACTGTCAATTCTGCCAGGTGAGGGGGTCTTGAGGATCCCCTGTCATCAAGAAAACGTCCAAAGCATCTGCAGCACAGAGAGGACAGGGACCAGTAATCCTTAAATAGTCCGCGCTGCCAGCGGTTGGACCCAGACACGCCAGGTGGACCTCCAAGTGTTTCAGGCCAGGGAGGACCACACCAGTAAAGAGTGCACAGGTGGGCAAGTGGCCCAGTTCAAGCTGGCACAGAGAGACAGGATTTGGGCACACCTGGAATCCGGCACGTCTCCAGTCTGCACCACCAGCTGTGAGTAAAAAGACTGAACTGCAATTGCCCTATCTGGACTACATTCTTACTGCCATGCCTCACACTATCCTCTACACTGACCACTGGGGCCCCAGCCCTACTTGCGGAGGGCCACGCCATCAGAGCTGCACCATTCCATCAGCCCCAGTAGGACTTGGCAGCGGCGGCCTCCACAATCACTGGCCGCACACCGCGAGTGGCATAGTCACACTTTCATTATTATCCCAGTTTTATTTGAATCCTTTTTCTTTTTTTTTATTTATTCGGACTGACCCCCAGGACCATGGGACCTGGCACCGGCCATGACCACAGCCCCCACCGAGTGCTACCAGCCTGGGACCTGGGTGCTCCATTGCCCCGGGTCATCACAAATACTTATTATGGAAATGAAGCTTAAGTTATACTGTCCAACTACGATTGTTGTAAAACCACAACCAATGTTTGATTGGGGTTTACGGAAAAAAAATACATCAATCAGTGCATTGGTTTGGATACATGTATAAATAATCCAGCTCTTCTTATTAAGTTGAGTTCATTTATCAAGGGTCAATTCTACAGGTAAACAGACCTTTTTCAATTCGAATTCGCCTGCTTCACCAAATTTTTTCAAAATATTTGATTCACCCAAAAAATTTGTGAAAATCTCAATAATGAAAAACTCGTATTTGGTCAAAGAATACATGTGTGGGAGAGGGGAGAAAGATGATGAGAAGAGCTTACACTTTTCAGAAGAGATAGGACCTTGCTGACAATAACAGTTTAGAATTGTACTGCCCCGCGGGCTCGGCTGCGACCGCCGAGCCACTTAGATCCGTGCTCATACTGCGAGTGGTGGATCGAGCCTCTCACGGACCCGGGGGTCACGTCGCTCTGCAAGGGAATTGGCGCTACACGCGGGGACTTGGGTGAGGAGTTCCCCGGCCGGGGCCGCGGTGGTTTGGTTTGGATTGTAAGTTCGTGACGCCACCAACAGGTTGTGGTGAATGGATGGACACCACCGCTGCCGTTGACTAGGCCTCCCGGGGATGGTGTTGCGCAGCAAGGTGTTGACCCCTCCGTGGATAGGGGAGGTGATGAGGCAGGGGAGCAGGTTGGACGCTGATGCGGTGCGACGCGGTGCGCAGCCCGAAGTCACTGGTGTACTCACTCTGACAGAATACACCCGAGTCTCTGGTAAACCAAACGGAGTGATGAATGGGGCCCGCAGCCGGCTGCAGCTTCTCCCAGTATAGGTTGGTGGTTTCCGCCTTTCTCCTGCACCTCTGTGTGTAAATGTTTGACTCCTATGCCTAGACACCGGTAGTCCACTCCCTGACTTGTATATGCCGTAGGAGCCTGTTTGCCCGCAGACGCTGGCCCTTTGGGTCTCTATGCCTTGGCGGTGGCTTTTACCCTGTATGGTTGGGCTGTTGTCTTCTAACGGGACTTGTGTGGGATAGGTCCTTAAGTCCAGTCCGCAATCAGTTGATTCGACTCGGCCCTGTCGGTTCGGGGCTTCGTCTGGGTCTGAGTACCCCTCCTGGTGCTCCAGTTTCCAATCGGTTCCCCGGTTTGGTACCGGCGGGCCACCGCCCGACCCCGGTCCCTACGGTTCCACCGGCTGTAATCCCAGCTCCTGCAGGCGGCCACCACTGTCTGCCTCCTTGTCAAAGGTGACTGCGCTCCGGCCCAGCCACCGCAGTAGTTTATGGCAGGCCTGGGCGCAGGTCTGCCCTTGGACTCAACCTCCCTCCTTCACTGACAAAACTACTCTGCACTGTCAACTTGAACTTGTGTTTCTCTTTTCCCGCCTCCAGGCCTGTGAACTCCTCGGTGGGCAGAGCCAACCTCCTGGTTCCTCCCCCCTGGTGTGGACATCAAACCTGGAGTGTGGTGACAAGGTTTTTAGTTTGACTGATGCCACCTAATCGTGAGGGGGTGTGGTGTTGTGTGTGACTACCTGGGACGACCTAACTAGTCCAGGGCGTTACATTCCCCCTTGGTTTAATGCAGACCGTCCGCGGGCTGCCCGTCCATTACCGGTTTATTTTTGTTTCTGAAAAATAGAAAAACGGGAACACAGTACAAGTATACTAACATTTGTACAAAGTTTAACATTTTTAGCTTTTCAGATCTTCCCTTACGGGAGGACATATTTGAACATTACGAATATAAAACATTTTTATTAATACGGGAACCGGGTCCTCCAGTCACCCACTCAAACAACCTAGCCTTGATGCTTCCCCTAAGAAGTGGGCAGCACCCCTTTTGCCCAGTCCAGGGACGGGCCCAGGTGTGTTTAACGGGACGGGTGCAGGTTTCACAGTCCTTTCAGAGGCCCCACCTCCAGGGGACCCCTGACTCGGAGGATGGCCACCGGTTGTAGTGGTGGCGGGCCTCAGCCAACAGCTTCCCACAGGCCCATCCTCCAGTCTGCTTCTCCGGAGGCGGTGAAACCGGACGGACGGTTAAGGGAGGTATTATTTACAAGCCCAATAGTTTTTGGGTGGCCTGCTAGTTCTCAGCCTTGTCTTTAAGGAAAATGGGGCAAAAACAAAGTCCCTGTCAGAGTTCCGGGTTTTCCAGTTTTCTTTTGAAAGAGCTTGCCCTTTGTTAACATGGAGTTTCTGTTCTGTTGCCCTACTTCCTGTCCATCTGCATAAAAGCCACCCCTAAAGCTTGGTCCAGTGCCTGAGTATACTGTTTCCTGTGTGCTCCTGCCCTGCTGCTCTTGGTGCCTGATTGTTATTTTGGATCCCCTTGAAAGACAACCGACACCGACTCTGGACTTCATCTGGTCTCATCTAGCTGTGCCCGGACTCCGTTTGCCGTCTTTGGTCGGTACTTCTGCCCGGTTCCTTCCGTTTCTTAACCGCTCTGGACTCATACCGTACAGACATTTTTGGACTTACCTATTGCCTTTTGTGTCCCGGCTGCTGCGCATTTAGGCCTTCTGGGGTGATTGCCAGACAGTCCCTGTATAGGGGTTCGCTCTTGGTGGTCTCCCTGGGGGAGTCCGGTGCGCGGTCCCGGGAATTCCCTTTCGCTCCGACCCTGGAAGGTATTTCCTGTGTGTATGTTCTACTGTGGTTTTGTTCTGTTTATGTACATATTGCTGGTTGCATATTATAAACATCTTGCATCAAGAACTCGTCTCTGGTTGTCATTGCCCTAACGCAATCGAAATCCTCAGTACATACAATAGTATTACATTATACTCAGGCCAAATAAAAGGATTTCGCTGGGGCAATGACTGAGACACGAGTAGATCAGCTCTTCTCCATGATTAACTCATTGCAGCAGGAGATGGAGGCGGTGCAAACTAAGCTTAGAGATGTGGAGGTACAGCTGGGCCATGATCACCAGGTACTGGGTCCGGCTATTCAGGATTTGCAAACCCGAGTGGAGGCTCAGGAAGCCGCCCCCACTACGTCCGTATCAGCGGCCGGTATGCCTAGGTTACCCCCATTTCGTTTCAGTGGTGATCGTAGTCAGTTTCGTGGATTTGTTAACCAGTGTATACTGTTTTTTGATGTACATGCTGATTATTACCGTTCTGACCGGTCAAAAGTGTTATGCATAATAATGTTGTTAACCTCCCGAGCACTGGCTTGGGCTAATCCTATGATAGAGAATCGTGATATCCGTTTAAATCACCTGGATGACTTTTTAACAGCAATGGCGCAAATGTTTGATGATCCTAATCGCCGTGCTACCGCCGAATCAGCTCTCCTTTCCTTACGTCAGGGAAAGCGGTCTGTCGTCGAATACGCCACTGAGTTCAAAAGGTTAGTGGTAGACACCGACTGGGGAAACAATGCGTTATTGTCAGTTTTCAGAAAGGGTTTGTCCGGTACCAGCAAGGACGAGTTAGCTCGTTCCGAATCTCCACGGGATTTTGAACTGTTTCTCCAACACTGTGTGCGTATCGATACCCGCTTGACGGAACGTAGACAGGAAAAATTAGCAGCTGTAAACCGGTTAACCAACTTTGCGTTTCCTTCTAGAGAACCCGCTCTCAAGACGCCACGGGAGGCCGAGGATGTTCCTATGCAAGTGGACTCTCTACAAAAGCGAGAGACCAACGAACGTCGTGAACACCGGCTCCGTGAGCGTTTGTGTTTCTATTGTGGTCAATCGGACCATTTTCTGATTGACTGCCCAAAACGTCCAAATCGCCCAAATAAGGTACTGGCAGCCATGGCAGAGTGTGACAACACGGACGCAGAGTCCGATATCTCCGAGGCAAGTGGACACCTGGATGCGGTATTTCCCTTGACTGTAATGTCTACTTCACCTAAGGACTCAGAAGGGAAATACACCCATTGCTTGCTTCCCATTCAGATCCGGTGGGAGGGACAGTTAATTCCTACATCTGCTATGATAGACTCTGGGGCAGGGGGAAATTTCATGGACTCTTCTTTTGCCAGGAAACACGGTATCCAGACTCAACGAAGATCCTCACCGGTTACCATGGAGACGGTAGACGGTTCTCCATTAATTTCTGGACCAGTTGATCGGGAGACAGTACCCCTAGAATGTGTGATGAAACCAGGTCAGCAGGAGACCCTTGTTTTCATGTTAATTTCTTCTCCCCATTTTCCTATAATTTTAGGAATTCCTTGGCTGCGGTCTACAAATCCAGTCATCGATTGGGAGACTAAAGAAATATCCTTCCCACCGCAGAGTGGTCCGACCATTAGTCCAACTGTACCGGTTCCATTAACACCGAATGCGGAGGGCACTGTACAGGTACCTGTTCTACCCCCGGTTTATCATGACTTCGCTGATATATGCGACAAAAGAAAAGCAGATCGGCTTCCCCCGCATAGACCGTATGATTGTCCCATAGACTTACTCCCAGGGGCAGAGATCCCGTTTGGTCATGTCTACCCGTTGGCGGCACCTGAGTTACAAGCACTAAAAGATTACATCGATGAAAGCCTAGCCAAGGGATTTATTCGCCCTTCTACCTCACCAGCAGGGGCACCCATCTTTTTTGTGAAAAAGAAAGAGAGGACTCTGAGACCTTGTATCGACTACCGGGAACTAAATAAGATAACCATCCGGAACCGGTATCCGTTACCGTTGATTCCCGAACTATTGGAGAGAGTACAACAGGCAAAGATATTCACTAAATTGGATCTCCGTGGGGCATATAATCTACTCCGCATACGTCCCGGGGACGAGTGGAAAACAGCCTTCAGGTGTCGGTATGGACATTATGATTATGAGTATCTAGTGATGCCCTTCGGACTCTGTAACGCTCCTGCGGCTTTCCAACACCTAGTCAACGATATTTTTAGGGATATAATGGACCAATTCATGGTGATTTACCTGGATGATATCTTGATCTTTTCTGATTCCCTACAGGAACACCAGGAGCACGTCAAGACAGTACTTACCCGTCTGAGGGATAACCACCTGTATATTAAACTGGAGAAGTGCGAATTCCATTGCTCACAAATACAATTTTTATAATATGTCATCTCTCCTCAGGGACTGAACATGGAGTCTGGCAAGATACGAGCAATTCTAGACTGGCCGGAACCGGGAAACATCAAGGAGGTACAACGCTTTGTCGGTTTTGCCAACTTTTACAGACGCTTTATCCGTAACTTTTCAGAGATCGTCCGTCCTATCACTCTGTTAACCAAGAAAGGACAGAAGTTTGTGTGGTCTGCCCAGGCCCAGGAAGCTTTCAATCGTCTCAAGGTTTGTTTTACCTCAGCGCCAATACTAATACACCCGAATCCCGCACTCCCCTTTATTGTGGAAGTCGACGCTTCCGATTATGCATTAGGGGCTATCCTTTCCCAAAGGACTGGGGACAAGAGTCTCTTGCATCCGTGTGCTTTCTTTTCTCGCCGGTTGTCCCCTGCAGAAAAGAACTATGACATTGCGGACAAGGAATTGTTGGCGATTATTTCAGCTTTTAAGGAATGGAGACACCACTTACAGGGAGCTGCGCAGCAAGTGATAGTACTCACAGATCATCGTAACCTGGAATTTCTTAAGTCTGCCAGGTGCCTGTCTCCACGGCAAGCCCGTTGGAGCTTATTCCTTAACCAGTTAAATTTTATCGTTACATACCGTCCAGGTTCACGTAATGGGAAAGCCGATGCCTTGTCCCGAATCCACGCCATGGACTCCGTGCCTGGAACCCCGTCTCAGACCGTGTTATCAGATGCCAATTTCGTTGGAGTAATCCAGGACCAGGACTTGTGGAAGGACATCAAGCTGGCCTATGATGGTGACGTATTTCTTGCTGCCCCCCCGAATGATGTGACTCTTGTCCTTCGGAATGGTGTGTGGTTGAGAGAGCGACGTATTTATGTCCCGGAGGCCGTAAGACTTCGGGTTCTCAAGTTGGTCCATGACTCCGTGTTGGCAGGTCATAGGGGGGTACAGAAGACGCAGGAATTTCTGAGTCGTTTTTTCTGGTGGCCAACCTGTTTAAAGGATGTGAAAGACTATGTCCACTCATGTGTGGTTTGTGCCTGGTGCAAGGTCCCTCGTGTGGCTCCCACGGGACTCCTTCAACCGTTACCCGTTCCATCTCGCCCTTGGGGATCCATCTCAATGGATTTTATTGTGGAGTTGCCAGTCTCAGGCGGTCACAATACCATTTTAGTGGTGGTGGATCGGTTGACAAAAGCTGCTCACTTTATTCCGTGTATCGGTCTTCCCTCAGCCGCAGAGACAGTGGATTTGGTTATCCAGAATATATTCCGATTGCATGGGGTACCGGATGAGATCATCTCTGACCGGGGCGTGCAGTTCACGTCTAAGTTCTGGAAGGGGTTTTGTTCGGCACTCCAGATTAATGTCTGTTTGTCTTCTGCATACCATCCTCAGACAAATGGGCAAACCGAACGGACTAATCAAACCCTGAAGCAGTACCTACAATGTTATGTCAGCCATCTGCAGGATGATTGGTTGAAGCTGCTTCCTTTGGCGGAGTTCTCGTATAACAACACTCAGAGCAGCTCCACTAAGGTAACGCCCTTTTTCGCTAACTTGGGTTACCATCCGAATGTTTTGCTTAGGTCACCGGTGGCGGTTTCGGAGCCAGCGGTGGAGGACAGATTGACGGAGCTACGACAGAATCTGGAGGTTTTAAAGGACACTATGGCTTCGGCTCAGGAGCGTTACAAGAAGTCGGCAGACACTCACCGGAAACAGGCACCCATGTATAAGGTAGGGGACTCGGTGTGGTTATCCACCAAAAACCTGAGATTGGGTGTTCCTTCGCAGAAGCTGGGGCAAAAATTCATCGGTCCGTTTAAGATCACCGGAATCGTGAGCCCTGTGGCCTGTCGGCTGAGGTTGCCGCACCATTTAAAGGTACACCCGGTCTTTCATGTTTCTCTACTCAAACCCGTTTCCCCTAATACGTTTCATGGTCGTATCGTGCCTCCTCCTCCGCCTGTGATGGTTGACGGTGAGGAGCAGTTCGTGGTTGAGGACATTATTGACTCCCGGCTCCATCGGCATCGGCTTCAGTATCTGGTACGTTGGCAGGGGTACTCCCCCGAGGACGATTCCTGGGAACCTGTGGGTAACATTCGAGTGCCCCGGAAGGTTGCTCAGTTTCATCGGCGGTACCCGGACAAGCCGGGCCCTGATCCGTCCTGAGGCCGTTTCTTGGGGGGGGAGTACTGTCAGAGTTCCGGGTTTTCCAGTTTTCTTTTGAAAGAGCTTGCCCTTTGTTAACATGGAGTTTCTGTTCTGTTGCCCTACTTCCTGTCCATCTGCATAAAAGCCGCCCCTAAAGCTTAGTCCAGTGCCTGAGTATACTGTTTCCTGTGTGCTCCTGCCCTGCTGCTCTTGGTGCCTGATTGTTATTTTGGATCCCCTTGAAAGACAACCGACACCGACTCTGGACTTCATCTGGTCTCATCTAGCTGTGCCCGGACTCCGTTTGCCGTCTTTGGTCGGTACTTCTGCCCGGTTCCTTCCGTTTCTTAACCGCTCTGGACTCATACCGTACGGACATTTTTGGACTTACCTATTGCCTTTTGTGTCCCGGCTGCTGCGCATTTAGGCCTTCTGGGGTGATTGCCAGACAGTCCCTGTATAGGGGTTCGCTCTTGGTGGTCTCCCTGGGAGAGTCCGGTGCGCGGTCCCGGGAATTCCCTTTCGCTCCGACCCTGGAAGGTATTTCCTGTGTGTATGTTCTACTGTGGTTTTGTTCTGTTTATGTACATATTGCTGGTTGCATATTATAAACATCTTGCATCAAGAACTCGTCTCTGGTTGTCATTGCTCTAACGCAATCGAAATCCTCAGTACATACAATAGTATTACAGTCCCAATGGGGACGGGAAGTATGGTCCCGATGGGGACTGGGTCACTTGGGTAGCCGGCTTCCGCTGCCTTTAACTTTCTTCATCCTCCTTGTACTCAGCCTTAATGGTCACTCCAAGGCTGTACGGCGGGGGAGGGGACTGGGGCCACTCCGGGGCACTGCGACCCTCTCTCAGGTGGACATCCAGGGAAAACCAGCCCCTCTCCCCATGATGACGGGTATACTGGACCAAGTTGCCGGGTAGCAGGTCACGATTCGGGTGACCATAGGGTAGGTGCGGGTTTACATCTCTGCGGGAGAAGAACACTTCGACCTCCAGGCCGAGATCATAAATGAACCCCCATCCGCGGTCACGGTCAAATCTCCGGACCTGGCCCTGGTACTTTTGGCCTCGCATCCGGTGGGTGGCACTCCGGATGTTGTCCTTCTCCCGGATCGTGCGGGCGAGGATGTCGGCTATACTTCTTTCGCAGGCCTCAATCTCCTGACCCGTCTGGTTTGGCCGCCGCTCCCAATACGGGGCGTCTGCGTGCCTGGGGTCTGTACAGGTGGGGGTCTGGCCCAGCTGGAGTTCCCCGGTGGCGGCCACGACCGTCATCCTCTGGGGGGAACCCCGCTGCATCGTGGCCGGCTCTGCTGCCTTGCAGCGGCCTCCCCTCAGAACCTCAGCCGAGGCCCTAGACCCGGGAACGACCTGCCTCACCTTCGGGGCCTTCTTCTGGGTGACGCTCTCCCCCTCGGCTGGGCGGACTGCCGGGGCCTCAGTGGATGTCGCCTTCGCCGGGACTGGCGGGATCACGTCCGGGATGGGCACCTTCCATGGCAGCGGGGTTGGTGCGGGCCGGAAATATGGCCGTCCAAAGCCGCGTCTACAGGCGGGTCTTCATGGGCAGTTGGGGCGGTTACCACCGCCGGTGTCAGGGGCGGCGGACCGAGCGAGAGGGCAACCGCAGCTGGAACGGACTGTGGAGAAGGTGACAGGGGAAGCGGGGGCAGACTGGGTCCCTCAGCCACAGCGACCGGTCCCTCCAGGACATAGGGGCATGGGTCGCCCACCCGCTCCTCTAAATTCACCTCCATCTCGTGTGCCCGCACAGCCGAAGCTAGCTCCCCCATCTTGGTTGCCCACTGCTCCATTAAGTACCTCACCTGTACTTGTAGGCGGCAGCACATAAGAGTCGTCCGGGCTTCCACCCAAGCCACTGTTCCGGGTGCGGGTTCCGGGAACTCGGGCTTCTCAAACGGGGTGGACATGTTGCACTTTCGGGATCCAGGAACACAACGGAAGACAGAGTCCTGGCGTCCCTGCCCTTTATCTCCTCAGTCACATGAGGCTGGATCTCCCCCCCTCCCTTGGTCTTTTCCAAGCACTTCACTTGCTTTTTGCTCCGCTCCACTCTCGGGGGGCGGGGATTTGCTTTCGCGCCCTTTCTGTTCAGGGAAGACGGCTAAGGCAGGAACTTTTCGTGTCCAAGATTGCGGATTTTCCAATTTTTTTTTTATCGCTGGCGATAATCTCAAGGCACACTTACACAGGTAAGTGGACAATTCTATCCTGTTCGCAGATGCCAGAAGAGTCGATGTATACCACCCCGCGGGCTTGGCTGCAACCGCCGAGCCGCTCGGATCCGTCCTCGTACTGCGGGTGGTGGCTCGAGCCTCTCACGGACCCGGGGGTCATGTCGCTCTGCAAGGGAGTTGGCGCTACACGCTGGGACTTGGGTGAGGAGTTCTACAGCCGGGGCCATGGTGGTTTGGTTTGGATTGTAAGTTCGTGACGCCACCCACGGGTTGTGGTTAATGGATGGACACCACCGCTACCGTTGACTAGGCCTCCCGGGGACGGTGTTGCGCAGCTTGGTGTTGACCCCTCCGTGGGTAGGGGAGCGATGGTCCCGGGGGCCCGAGGGAGGTGCTGAGGCGGGGGAGCGGGCTGGACACTGACGCGGTGCGGCGCGGTGCGCGGCCCGAAGGCACTGGTGTACTCACTCTGACACAATACACCCGAGTCTCTGGTAAACCAAATGGAGTGATGAATGGGGCCCGCAGCCGGCTGCTGCTTCTCTCGGTATAGGTTGGTGGTTTCCGCCTTTCTCCTGCACCTCTGTGTGTAAATGTTTGACTCCTATGCCTAGACACCGGTAGTCTGCTCCCCGACTTATATATGCTGTAGGAGCCCATTTGCCCGCAGACGCTGGCCCTTTGTGTCTCTATGCCTTGGCGGTGGCTTTACCCTGTATGGTTGGGCTGTTGTCTTCTAACAGGACTTGTGTGGGATAGATCCTTAAGTCCAGTCCGCAATCAGTTGATTCTACTCGGCCCTGTCGGTTCGGGGCTTCGTCTGGGTCTGAGTACCCCTCCTGGTGCTCCGGTTTCCAATCGGTTCCCCGGTTCGGTACCAGCGGGCCACCGCCCGACCCCGGTCCCTACTGTTCCACCGGCTGTAATCCCAGCTCCTGCAGGCGGCCACTACTGTCTGCTTCCTTGCCAAAGGTGACTAGGCTCCGACCGAGCCACCAGAGTAGTCTATGGCAGGCCTGGGCGCAGGTCTGTCCTTGGACTCAACCTCCCTCCTTCACTGTCAAAACTACTCTGCACTGTCAACTTGAACTTGTGTATCTCTTTTCCCGCCTCCAGGCCTGTGAACTCCTCGGTGGGCAGAGCTAACTGCCTGGCTCCGCCCCCCTGGTGTGGACATCAAACCTGGAGGGTGGTGACAAGGTTTTTAGTTTGACTGATGCCACCTAATCGTGAGGGGGTGTGGTGTTGTGTTTGATTACCTGGGACGACCTGATTAGTCCAGGGCGTCACATAATCAACAAGATATAAAGAACCACACTGATCAGTAAAGCTTACACTCTACAGTAAGACAAGAGTTTATATTCTATGAGTGCTGTAAAATAAGCACTCTGACCAATATTATGCAATAAGGCAGTGCAGATGATTGACTTTTTCCCTTCACCTAATGTGTTTGTGAATAAAATGCTCAATTTTCCTCTGGAAATTGGATTAGATTCACACATTCTAATCTTTGGGTGCAAGAAAAAGATCAGATGCCACAGTATATATATATATATATATATATATATATATATATATATATATATAATTGCGTTATTCTGTCTGTCTGTCTGTCTTGCTCTAAAATTCTTTCATTACCGTGACAAGCGTCTCATTGGCTGCTCGCCTCGGCTCCACCCCCCCCGCACGGATTGGCCGCTCACCCAGGCTCCGCCCCCCACACGGATTGGCCTCTCGCCCCGGCCCCCTGCACACATTGGCAACTCGGCCACACCCCGCCCCCCTCACGCATTGCACGCTTGCTCTGGCCCCGCCCCCGCACGCATTCTCCGAACCAACACGGAGCCCTGACTCCCAGGTGAGTGCTGTACCCCCAGGAGCCCACACCAGCGTACGCCGGCAACCCAGCCGACACATACCCTCGCATTGCTGAGGTTGCCGGCGTACGCTGGTGTGGGCTCCCGTGCGTGCGGTGGGCGTTGTACGCTGGTAACCATGGTACACATCGGGTAATATTATGTAGCATGGTTACCAGCGTATGCCGGCTCCCTGCCCATTCAGATCATTGGTCTCCCGCTGTCACACGCTGATGCGTGCTGCACAGCAGGAGACCAACAAGTGACCCAGCACTGTCTCTTTGAATACTTACCTGATGTGTACCATGCTTACTAGCATACCCCGACTCCTGGCACACATACGCTGATAACAATGATACACATCAAGTAACTATGGAAACCGCTTTGCATAATTGCCCCATCGGCCACGCCCCCGCTCGGCCACGCCCCCACTCGGCTTCTGCCCCGCTCGGCCACGCCCCCCACACTCTGCCCCGCTCTGCCACGCCCCCCACACTCTGCTTCCTCGGCCACGCCCCCACACTCTGCCCCGCTTGGCCACGCCCCCACGCTTGGCCACACACCCCCACTCTCCCCCTCGGCCACGCCCCCACATTCCCCCCCTCGCCCACGCCCCCATTCTGCCCCTCGGCCACACCCCCCTCTGCCCCCCTCGCCCACGCCCCTACACACTTGGCCATGCCCCCACACCCTCGGCCACACCTCCCCGCTCGGCCACGTCTGCCCCGCTCGGCCACGCACCTCACACACATATACACCTCCCCCCAGGACTACTCCACCTATCAGACACCTCTCCTCCAGGACTACTCCTCCTATTATATTCCACTTTCCCAGGACTACTTCTCCTATTATCCTCCTATCCCCCCAGGACTACTTCTCCTATTATCCTTCTTTCATTCCAGAACTACTCCTATTATCCTCCTCTCCCCCCGGACTACTCATCATATTATACTCCTCTCCCCCAGGACAACTCCTCCTATTATACTCCTCTTCCCCCAGGACTACTCCTCCTATTATACTCCTCTCCCCCAGGACTACTCCTCCTATTATACTCCTCTACCCCCAGGACTACTCCTCCTATTATACTCCTCTCCCCCCAGTACTATTCCTCCTATTATACTCCTCTACCCCCAGGACGACTCCTCCTATTATACTCCTCTACCCCCAGGACTACTCCTCCTATTATACTCCTCTCCCCCCAGGACTACTCCTCCTATTATCCTCCTCTACCCCCAGGTCTACTCCTCCTATTATACTCCTCTACCCCCAGGACTACTCCTCCTATTATCCTCCTCTACCCCCAGGTCTACTCCTCCTATTATACTCCTCACCTCCAGGACTACTCCTCCTATTATCCTCCTCTACCCCAGGTCTACTCCTCCTATTATACTCCTCACCTCCAGGACTACTCCTCCTATTATACTCCTCACCTCCAGGACTACTCCTCCTATTATCCTCCTTTCACTCCAGGATTACTCCTCCTATAATACTCCTCTCCCCCCAGGACTCCTCCTCTTATTATCCTCCTCTCCCCCAGGACTACTCCTCCTATTATACTCATCTCCCCCCAGGACTACTCCTCCTATTATACTCCTCTCCCCCCAGGACTACTCCTCCTATTATACTCCTCTCCCCCCAGGACTACTGCTCCTATTATCCTCCTCTACCCCCAGGTCTACTCCTCCTATTATACTCCTCACCTCCAGGACTACTCCTCCTATTATCCTCCTCTACCCCCAGGTCTACTCCTCCTATTATACTCCTCACCTCCAGGACTACTCCTCCTATTATATTCCTCACCTCCAGGACTACTCCTCCTATTATCCTCCTTTCACTCCAGGATTACTCCTCCTATAATACTCCTCTCCCCCCAGGACTCCTCCTCTTATTATCCTCCTCTCCCCCAGGACTACTCCTCCTATTATACTCATCTCCCACCAGGACTACTCCTCCTATTATACTCCTCTCCCCCCAGGACTACTCCTCCTATTATACTCCTCTCCCCCCAGGACTACTGCTCCTATTATCTTCCTCTTCCCCCAGGACTACTCCTCCTATTATCCTCCTCTACCCCCAGGTCTACTCCTCCTATTATACTCCTCACCTCCAGGACTACTCCTCCTATTATCCTCCTCTACCCCCAGGTCTACTCCTCCTATTATACTCCTCACCTCCAGGACTACTCCTCCTATTATACTCCTCACCTCCAGGACTACTTCTCCTATTATCCTCCTTTCACTCCAGGACTACTCCTCCTATAATACTCCTCTCCCCCCAGGACTCCTCTTATTATCCTCCTCTCCCCCCCAGGACTACTCCTCCTATTATCCTCCTCTCCCCCCAGGAATACTCCTCCTATTATACTCCTCTCCCCACAGGACTACTCCTCCTATTATCCTCCTCTCACCCCAGGACTAGAGTTGAGCGCGGTTCGCGGTTCGAAGTTCTCCAGTTCGCGGCTCGAGTGATTTTGGGGGCTGTTCTAGATCGAACTAGAACTCGAGCTTTTTTGCTAAAGCTCGATAGTTCTACATACGTTTGAGAACGGTTCTAGGAGCAAAAAACCCAGCTAATTCCTAGCTGGCTTTCCGCTGTAATAGTGTAAGTCACTCTGTGACTCACACTATTATGAAATTTCAGTGTATAGTGTGCGGGAACAGTGCATTCAGATCACTGCTGTATGTATAATGACGATCGCCATTTTTTTTTTTCCTTGTCTTCCTTCCCTAAGCGCGCGCGTGTAGTGGGGCGGGCCAGCATGTCAGCCAATCCCAGACACACACAGCTAAGTGGACTTTTAGCCAGAGAAGCAACGGCATGTGTGATAGGATGTCCATGTCACATGTCCCTGCATTATAAAACCGGACATTTTCCTCCAGCACGCCATTATCTGCCTTCTGCGTCCTTGGTGTCAGACATCACTGGCGCAGCTCCTATCGCCGATACTGCTGTATACGCTCCATACACAGCGCTGGACAGCTTAGGGATAGCATTTTCTATCAGTCCTTTTAAGGGCTCATACCGGCAGGGTCAGAGCCTTAGGTGACAGGTCCGTGAAAACAGAGTTTAACAGCTATATAAGATGACAGCGTCTGTTTAGCTAAGGTCAGGGATTTCCTCGCTGCATTTCCCCATTAGGAGGGATAGAAAGGCAGGCTTCCTTTCCTCTACCCAGAGACCCACAACCCTGCCACTGTACCCTCCTGCCCTTTGCACACTCCAACTCATTGTTACTAAGCCATCATACTAGCAAACACTGAGTGAACTTAGTGGCATCCTAAACGTGGGTATTGGACTTCTGTATAGTCTCACTAGTGCAAAGATATTTGCAGCACGTCTGCCTGCATTGCACACTCAAACTCATTGTAACTAAGCCATTATACTAGCAAACACTGAGTGTACCTAGTGGCATCCTAAACGTGGCTATTGGACTTCTGTATAGTCCCACTAGTGCAAAGATATTTGCAGCACGTCTGCCTGCATTGCACACTCAAACTCATTGTTACTAAGCCATTATACTAGCAAACACTGAGTGAACCTAGTGGCATCCTAAACGTGGCTATTGGACTTCTGTATAGTCCCACTAGTGCAAAGATATTTGCAGCACGTCTGCCTGCATTGCACACTCCAACTCATTGCTACTAAGCCATTATACTAGCACACACTGAGTGAACTTAGTGGCGTCCTAAACGTGGCTATTGGACGTTTGTATAGTCCCACTAGTGCAAAGATATTTGCAGCACGTCTGCCTGCATTGCACACTCAAACCCATTGTTATTAAGCCATTATACTAGCAAACACTGAGTGAACTTAGTGGCATCCTAAACATGGATATTGGACATCTGTATAGTCCCACTAGTGCAAAGATATTTGCAGCACGTCTGCCTGCATTGCACACTCAAACTCATTGTTACTAAGCTATTATACTAGCAAAAACTGCTGCAACTTAGTGGCATACAAAAGGTGGCTGTTGTACTCCATTTGTGCCTCACAGGTGCCAAGCTATTTACAGCACCTCTGCATGACACCTTCCTGCTCTGTTTTTAAAAGCTATAATAATAGCAAAAACTGCTGCAACTTAGTGGCATACAAAAAGTGGCTGTTGTACTCCATTTGTGCCCCACAGGTGCCTAGCTATTTACAGCACCTCTGCATGACACCCTCCTGCTCTGTTTTTAAAAGCTATAATAATAGCAAAAACTGCTGCAACTTAGGGGCATACAAAAAGTGGCTGTTGGACTTCTGTATTGTCCCACTAGTGCAAAGATATTTGCAGCACCTCTGCCTGCATTGCACACTCAAACTCATTGTTACTTACTAAGACATTATAATACCAAAAATTGAGTAAACTTAGTGGCATACAAGAAGTGGCTGTTGTACTCCATTAGTGCCCCACTGGTGCAAATCTATGTGCAGCACCTCTGCATGACCCCCTTCTGCTCTGTTTTTAAAAGCTATAATAATAGCAAAAACTGCTGCAACTTAGTGGCATACAAAAAGTGGCTGTTGTACTCCATTTGTGCCCCACTGGTGCCAAGCTATTTAGAGCACCTCTGCATGACACCCTACTGCTCTGTTTTAAAAAGCTACAATAATAGCAAAAACTGCTGCAACTTAGTGGCATACAAAAAGTGGCTGTTGGACTCCATTTGTGCCCCACAGGTGCCAAGCTATTTACAACACATCTGCATGACACCCTCCTGCTCTGTTTTTAAAAGCTATAATAATAGCAAAAACTGCTGCAACTTAGTGGCATACAAAAAGTGGCTGTTGTACTCCATTTGTGCCCCACAGGTGCCAAGCTATTTACAGCACCTCTGCATGACACCCTCCTGCTCTGTTTTTAATAAGCTATAATGATAGCAAAAAATACTGCCATTTAGTGGCATCATAGAACTGGCTGTTGTATTTCATTATTGTCCCACTGGTGCCAAGCTATTTCTAGCACCTGTGCAGGACACCCTCCTGCTCTGTTTTTAATAAGCTATAATGATAGCAAAAAATACTGCCATTTAGTGGCATCATAGAACTGGATGTTGTATTTCATTATTGTCCCACTGGTGCCAAGCTATTTCTAGCACCTGTGCAGGACACCCTCCTGCTCTGTTTTTAATAAGCTATAATGTGTTAGGGCCAGGTGGACGGGCAGACCCAGGAGGTGGATCCACTGGGCTGAACACCTCACCGAGGGCAAGGTACCCGGTAGCCGGAGCACTAGCAGGACAGTCCGTTTAGAGGAGTGGAGTAAAGAAGTCCCTGGGACCACAGGTCTCTGATGGTAGTCCGGGTGACGGAGCTCAGGTTCGGAGGCCGAGATGTCGTTAGGCAGAGTCCGGAACCAATGGAGCAAGAAGACGGGTCACCACAGGGATCGGAGATGGCAGGAGCTGATGGGATGGCAGGCCGTCACCGTTTGGGGTTCGGGTATCGTCAGGACCGGTTGGCGAGGCAGGATCGGCTCTACGAGAGAGATAGGTGAGTATATCACAGACACAAGGAGACCTGACTCCTAGCTTAGAAAACACGAAGAACAGGCCCCGCCCACTTGGAAAGGATCCCCCTATATACCCAGTACCTGATCCTTCAATATCCTGTTGGAGACACTGGCCCTTTAAGAAAGGGTCAATGACCGCGCGCCCTAATGCGCATGCGCGAGGCCCGGATGCTAGAAGCCAGGGCAGGGAGCGGTGAACAGGAAGCAGGGGAGCCGGCCTGGAGCAGAGCTGCCGACGGGCGCCGGGAGCGGGGACCGAGCCGCCTGGGGAGCGCAGGTGATGGAGGCTGGAGCGGGGGACGCCTGATCGAGGAGCCGGGGAGCGAGGCAGGGAAGCTGGGGAGCGTGGCAGGTGAGCCGGGGAGCGAGGCAGGGGAGCCGGGAAGCAAGGCAGTGGACCCGGGGAGCGTGACAGTACCCCCCCCCACGCCCCCCTCCCCGCAACCGGGACAGGAAGGCACGTATCAGAGGAGTACCCACATTCTCCCGGGGTTCTCAGGACCTATCCTCAGGACCATACCCTGCCCAGTCCACCAGGAAGAACTGTCGGCCCCGCACGGTCTTCATGGCCACGATATCCCTTACCGCATAGATGTCATCATCAGCAATAGGAGGAGGAGCAGAACTGGCAGCAGCGGAGAAGGGACCAAGGACAACCGGCTTGAGCAGGGAGACGTGGAAGGAGTTGGGTATTCTCATCGTGGCCGGGAGCTGCAGATTGTAGGAGACCTCATTTATTTTGCTGATGACCTTAAACGGCCCGATGTAGCGAGGACCCAGCTTGTATGATGGTAGCTTCAATCGGACGTACTTGGAAGCAAGCCAGACCAGATCTCCTGGAGAGAAACACGGAGGATCCAGACGCCTCTTGTCTGCGTGTCTCTTCATCCGCAGGGAAGCACGTCCAAGGGACGTCTTGACAGAGTCCCAAATTGTAGAAAAGTCACGGACTACAGCATCAGCAGCAGGGACATCCGAAGAAGAGGATACAGGTAATGGGACGGAAGGCTGAAGTCCATAAACGACATGGAAGGGAGAGCTGGAGGAGGACTCACTGACGTGGTGGTTATGGGAGAATTCAGCCCAAGGAAGAAGCGTGGACCAGTCGTCGTGATGGGCGTTAACGTAGTGACGTAAGAAGGAGGTCAAGATCTGATTGACTCGTTCCACTTGGCCGTTCGACTGAGGATGGTAGGCTGAAGAAAAGTCCAGAGTCACTCCCAGATGTTTGCAAATGGCCCTCCAGAAGCGGGAGGTAAACTGAGTTCCTCTGTCAGACACAATGTGTGAGGGAAAGCCATGCAACCGGAAGATGTGTTGTATATAGGCGTCAGCGAGTTCCTGGGCAGAGGGCAGTCCAGCCATAGGGACGAAATGAGCCATTTTGGAGAACCGATCCACCACGACCCATATGACTGTGTGTCCGGAGGACAGGGCAAGTCCGTAATAAAGTCCATCGCAATGTGTTGCCACGGAATGGAGGGTATAGGCAGAGGCAGAAGACGACCATATGGCAGGTGTTTGGGCGTCTTGTTCCTGGCACAAGAGGAGCAGGCTGAGACAAAAGAAGCGACGTCCTTGCGAAGGGATGGCCACCAGTAGTGACGTACAATTGTACTCCATGTTTTCTTCTGACCAGCATGGCCGGCTATTTTCGAGGCATAGCCCCAGTGCAACACTTCTTCCCTGTCAGTCTCAGAGAGATAGGTCTTCCCAGGTGGTATCTGGGCCAGGGCGACAGGAGCCACCGGAATGATCTTACTAGGACAGATGATGGGCTGGGATGTCTCCTCCTCCTGCTCCATGGGCATGAATGACCTGGACAAGGCATCTGCTCTTACATTCTTGTCCGCGGGTCGAAAATGGAGCTGAAAATCGAACCTGGCAAAGAACAAGGACCACCTGGCCTGCCGTGGGTTCAGTCGCTGAGCGGACCGCAGGTATTCCAGGTTCTTGTGGTCCGTGTAAATGATCATGGGGTACACTGCTCCCTCCAGAAGGTAGCGCCATTCCTCCAGAGCCAGTTTGACTGCCAATAGCTCTCGGTCACCGATGGTGTAGTTGCGTTCAGGCGCGGAGAAGCTCTTGGAGAAGAAACCGCAAGTAACCATCTTCCCGGAGGAGGACTTCTGCATGAGCACTGCTCTGGCTCCCGAGGAGGAGGCATCCACCTCCAAGGTAAACTGTCGGTTTAACTCAGGACGGTGGAGCACAGGGGAAGAAGCAAATGCCTGTTTCAGGGAGCCAAACGCGGCGTCGGCCGCAGGTGACCAGTCCTTTGGATTAGCCCCCTTCTTGGTCAAGGCGGAGAGAGGCGCAGTCAGGGCAGAGAAGTAAGGGATAAACTGACGGTAATAGTTTGCGAATCCCAGAAAGCGTTGGATTGCCTTCAGTCCGGAAGGAGGGGGCCAGTTGAGAATGGAAGAGACCTTCTCCGGGTCCATCTGCAGACCGGTATCGGAGATTACGTAACCCAAGAAGGGAAGAGAAGACTGCTCGAATACACACTTCTCGTACTTGGCGTACAGGCGATTCTCTCTCAGTCTTTGTAGTACCAGCTGCACGTTCTCTCTGTGGGTCTGGAGGTCCGGAGAGAAGACCAGGATATCGTCAAGATACACCACCACACAGACGTAGAGAAGGTCCCGGAACACGTCGTTCACCAATTCCTGAAACACTGCTGGTGCGTTACAGAGGCCGAAGGGCATCACACAGTATTCATAGTGCCCATCGCGAGTATTGAATGCGGTCTTCCATTCGTCCCCAGAGCGGATGCGGACCAGGTTGTAGGCACCCCGAAGATCCAACTTGGTAAACACACGAGCTCCTCTAAGCCGATCAAACAATTCGGGGATGAGCGGCAGGGGGTATTTATTTTTCACGGTGATTTGGTTCAATCCCCGGTAGTCAATGCATGGGCGTAGGTCGCCCTCTTTCTTCTTAACGAAGAAGAAGCCCGCTCCAGCAGGAGAGGAGGACCTCCGAATGAATCCCCTTGCTAGGTTCTCCGTGATGTAGGCAGACATGGCCCTAGTTTCAGCAGGAGACAGCGGATATATCCGTCCTCGAGGTGGTGTAGTTCCCGGGAGTAGGTCGATGGCACAGTCATAAGGACGATGTGGCGGAAGTATCTCTGATTCCTTTTTATCAAAGACGTCCGCGAAGGACCAATAGGCCGAGGGCAGTCCCGGTAGGGACTCCGGAATCGGAGGTCGTCGGATGGGCTGTATAGTCTTCAGACAATTCTCGTGGCAAGAGGAGCCCCATCGGGTGATTTCACCAGTACCCCAGCTGACTGACGGTTCGTGTGTCCGTAACCAGGGGAGTCCCAGCAGGATTTGATGGGACATGTGTGGGAGGACGTAGAGAGCGATGTTCTCGGTGTGCAGGGCACCGATACGTAGTTCCACTGGCTTGGTGATCCACGAGATGGTGTCAGAGAGGGGTCTCCCATCTACAGAGGCAATCACGAGGGGTTTGTCGAGTGGAGTAACAGGCACCTGGTACTTGTCCACCGTGGCCTGCTGGATGAAATTGCCTGCTGCCCCGGAATCGAGGTACGCCTCGGCCGTGAACTGCATCTCTCCCGTTGTCACTTGAACAGTCCACGTAACCGGGTCTGAGAGAGTCCCAGCACCTAGGGTGGCCTATCCTACCAACCCTAGGCTTTGGAGTTTCCCGGCCTCTCTGGACAGGAGCGTAGAAGGTGTGTGCCCTCTCCGCAGTAGAAGCAGAGGCCCTTGGCGAGCCGTTCTGCTCGGCAATGTTCGGACTGCCGCAAACGGTCAATCTGCATGGGCTCGTGGACAGAGACACCAGACGACGCTGACTGAAGGACAGCGGGCTTCTGCGGAGGAGAGGAATGCCGTATCGGACGTCTCTCACGGGACACCTCTTTGGATCGTTCCTGGAATCTGAGGTCCACGCGGGTGGCTAGTGCGATCAGGGCATCCAGGGTGGAAGGAACATCGCGGTCTGCCAGCTCGTCCTTAATACGGCTGGAGAGTCCTTCCCAGAAGGCGGCGGTGAGGGCTTCATTGTTCCATCCCAATTCTGAGGCCAAAGTGCGGAAGCGGATGGCATACTGCCCTACCGTCGTAGTCCCCTGACGTAGCCTGAGGAGTGATGAGGCGGATGCAGCGGCACGTCCAGGTTCGTCAAAGGTGTTTCTGAATGCCTGCAGGAAGTCCTGGATGTTGGTAGTCACAGGGTCCTCCTTTTCCCACAAGGGGTTCATCCAGGCCAGTGCCTCACCCTCTAGATGTGACATCACAAACGCCACCTTGGCTTGGTCGGAGGCAAACAAGTGCGGAAGCAGCTTGAAATGAAGGGAGCACTGGTTTAGGAATCCCCTGCAGGTCTTGGGATCTCCGGCGTACCGGGGTGGTGAAGCCAAACGAAGTCTGGAAGCATCCAAGGAGGCTGCCACGGGAGCTGTGGCTGTGGATTGTACAGTGGAAACCTGAGATGCCAGGGATGTGGCGGTCGCTTGTAGCGTGTTCAGGCGGGTATCCACAGAAAACATGAAGTTCAGCATGCGGGTCTGGGTCTCGCGCTGGCGTGTGAGTTCCTGCTGCAAGGCCGCTAGTGCTTCGGCGGGATCCATGGCCTGTTCTTACTGTTAGGGCCAGGTGGACGGGCAGACCCAGGAGGTGGATCCACTGGGCTGAACACCTCACCGAGGGCAAGGTGCCCGGTAGCCGGAGCACTAGCAGGACAGTCCGTTTAGAGGAGTGGAGTAAAGAAATCCCTGGGACCACATGTCTCTGATGGTAGTCCGGGTGACGGAGCTCAGGTTCGGAGGCCGAGATGTCGTCAGGCAGAGTCCGGAACCAATGGAGCAAGAAGACGGGTCACCACAGGGATCGGAGATGGCAGGCCGTCACCGTTCGGGGTTCGGGTATCGTCAGGACCGGTTGGCGAGGCAGGATCGGCTCTACGAGAGAGATAGGTGAGTATATCACAGACACAAGGAGACCTGACTCCTAGCTTAGAAAACACGAAGAACAGGCCCCGCCCACTTGGAAAGGATCCCCCTATATACCCAGTACCTGATCCTTCAATATCCTGTTGGAGACACTGGCCTTTTAAGAAAGGGTCAATGACCGCGCGCCCTAATGCGCATACGCGAGGCCCGTGTGCCAGAAGCCAGGGCAGGGAGCGGTGAACAGGAAGCAGGGGAGCCGGCCTGGAGCAGAGCTGCCGACGGGCGCCGGGAGTGGGGACCGAGCCACCTGGGGAGCGCAGGTGATGGAGGCTGGAGCGGGGGACGCCTGATAGAGGAGCCGGGGAGCGAGGCAGGGAAGCCGGGGAGCGTGGCAGGTGAGCCGGGGAGCGAGGCAGGGGAGCCGGGAAGCAAGGCAGTGGACCCGGGGAGCGTGACAGTATGATAGAAAAAAATACTGCCATTTAGTGGCATCATAGAACTGGATGTTGTATTTCATTATTGTCCCACTGGTGCCAAGCTATTTCTAGCACCTGTGCAGGACACCCTCCTGCTCTGTTTTTAATAAGCTATAATGATAGCAAAAAATACTGCCATTTAGTGGCATCATAGAACTGCCTGTTGGACTTCCATTAGTGTCCCACTGGTGCAAATCTATTTGCAGCACCTCTGCATGACACCCTCATGCACATTTTGCTACGCTAATTTTATAGCAAACTCAGGGAATTCATTGCTGCATTTGATAATTCGGAGGGATAAAAAGTGATGCTTCCTTTAGCTTTTCCTTCTGTTCATAGACAGCATCTCCAAGTCCACACCCGAAGAGCAGTTTCTCCTCCACGTCTAAGTGTGGAGAGGCAGCTAGAGCGCATGCGTGTGCCGATTTACCCCAGCTGCAGCCTAACTACAGTGTTTCGCCTAGTGAGTATGCTCAGCCTGACTGTGCCATTCCTGAGGCTAAGTCTTCATTTCGGGATACAGCGCATGCTCCCACACTTAGTGCGAAAAGCCTCTTTGCACAGGTACTTGCATTCCGTGCCGGGTCTAAGTCCTGTTTTGTGCCTAGACACCATGCTAAAGCTCATAGTCTTTTTTCAGAGACTGTATTTCATGCAACTGAGCATGCTCAGGCACTTACTGCATCAGAGACTAGGTCTGGTAATGAACTCTTTGGCCCTGCCCCTGATGTGGGGGGCCCATATAGACCACAGGGCATCAGGTGTCCTGACGATGTGGCTAGGCCACTCCCAAATGGCTTGCAGAGGCCCGCCCCTATGACTTGTCACCTCATTATTGATGGTCAGGCGATAACTGGTGAGGTGTTTGTGTCGTGGCAGCCATGAGGTCATTATTGAAGTTTCGGTTCCAAAGAGGACGCTAGTTATGCCACTCATGACGTGTCACTCTGCTTTTGTCTCCAGGAGGTGCATTGTGGTCCACCCTGGTTTGGGGCGGACCAAGGTTATAAAACGGGCTGGAGCCAACAAGGAGGTGTGCAGTCTTCTATTATGCTCCGAAAGAGCACACCTCCATGTGTTGAACCCATTGCGGCTTTAGGCCAGAGGTAGGCAGGGATAGGGCGTCGATGCAGGCCGCCACCACAGTTGGTAATGCAAAACGGTTAAGACCAGCTCCTGTCCTACAAGTCCTGCTTGTGCAGCCCAGTGGCATTAACAGGCCTGCTGCTGCTGATGCGCCTGCTGTCCACAGGTGTGGCCCCAATGCACACGGTCAGTGTATTCAATGGCCCCTGTGATGTTAACATCTCAAGATCCGAGTGGCGTCTAACTCGGTTCAGGCAACTATTAGTTTCATAGCCACACAGCTCTGTATCCTCCACCTAACCTTCCAGTTGCCAACCTCTCCTTTTCCATCTGGGAGCACGGTGGACATTGACTGCTGATGGGGATATATACCTTTCTCTTTCTTTTCTTATTAATTTTCGTTATATAGCGGTAACATAGTATATACCACCTTATCCAAATCTGCCAGTCCCACCGTAACAGATGGTGTTTCTTCATCAAATGTTACTTTTGCTTCACCAACAAACCCACGGACAAAAACTTTTTTCCCCTTTCCAACACACCTGTTCCCCTTTCCACCAGCATCTGTCCTTTTTCAACTCATTTGGTATATGACCAAAAGTGCAACTCTGCAGGGACACCGTACTCAATGCCGTCTCAGCACAGCAGCCAGCCCTCGGTCCCTCAGATGTGGACAAGTAAAAGATCATTTCCTCCTATCCATGACAAAGCGTTGAGATTCACTCTGTGCAGCACTGGTGTTTACTGATGAAAGCAGATCTAAGAATCCGTACCACCTTCTGCAGATACTCCTGTATACGTGCGTCCCTTTCTATGGCAGAAATTATTTAGCCAAATTTGGTCTTGTACCGAGGATCTAACAGTGTGGCAACCCAGTAGGTAGCATTACTTCAAATTCGTACAATCCGAGGGTCATGTTGTAGGTAGTGCAGCAAGAAGGCGCTCATGTGTCTTGTGCATCCAGGAGGACCAAGTCCTTGGTTTGTTGGTGGCAGAGAGGTGAGAATCGTGCCTCCTTCCTCTGCCCTCTCCCCCCAACCTCGCACAACCGAAATGTGAGCAAGCTCTCACTCATCTGCTGAGTCTTCCATGCCCATCGCAAGTTCGTCCTCCATTTCTTCATGGGCTCCTGCACCTTCCTCAACAATTTTTGTTGATACTATGTGCCCTTGTTAATCCCTATCCCCCACCATGACTGCCGCCTAGGTGCCGCTCACCGTATGGACCTTGTACATCTTATTATCCCTTCTGCATATGACTCCTCCTGTACTTCCTCTCCTTCCTCTTGGACCAACACCTGACTCCGAATAATGCTTACAGTGTGCTCCATCTTGTAGATGACAAGAATTGTCACGCTGAGAATGGCATCGCCAGTGCTAAACATCTTCGTCGACATTTGTAAACTGTGTAGAAGGGTGCATAGGTCCTTGATCTGACACTACTCCAGCAGCGTGATCTGCACCACCTCTGGATCAAGTTAGCCCAGGGTATACGTCATACTGTATTTCTGCAGGGCTCTGCGGTGCTGCCACAGAT
Organism: Anomaloglossus baeobatrachus; assembly: GCF_048569485.1. Taxonomy (NCBI): domain Eukaryota; kingdom Metazoa; phylum Chordata; class Amphibia; order Anura; family Aromobatidae; genus Anomaloglossus; species Anomaloglossus baeobatrachus. The sequence continues at coordinate 203,018,325 of NC_134358.1, forward strand.
GCTGCAACATGTGCAGATTCCAATTCCTGCGTGTCGGAACATCGCATTTCCGGCGTTTTACTGCCAGACCTCAGGAGCGATGAAAGTTGTTGAGCTGCTGGGTGCGAAGGATGAAAGTGAGCACATAGCAGCGTGCCCGCTGCACAAGGCCATGTAGGCCGGGATGGTTTTTTAAAAATTGCTGGAGAATCAGATTCAACACGTGAGCCATACAAGGCACGTGTGTCACATTGCCCTGACGAAGGGCCGCAGACAGGTTTGCATCATTGCTGCACACGGCTGTTAAGTCACCAACGTAGTCCACTCAATCAATTTGTACTCCGGTTGCCAGGTGACAACGTGTTCCTTTCGTGCATAGTGCTGATGATGGGAAAGGAGTCGATGCCTGCGGCGCAGGTGGACGCAGGTTATGGTCACCCACTGGGTTGCGTTACCTTGACAGATACAGAACACAGGCTGAATGTAGGTGGTGGGTATCTCACAGATGAAGTACCATCATTCAGCTACAACCAATGGGAAGACACCACACCCTTTTTTAGGCCCCTCCTGTCTGCAGACCACTGCCAGACAAAGCTATGAACCTCTTGTTACTGTTACCCCCAGTTCAGTTTTATGAGTTTGTGTGCTTGTTACCTGACTACTTTTCCTGCTTGCTGTTTATGTACCTCGTTGGCCGATCTGCATTTCACCTCTGCTTGTTTTCTGATTAAGTCCTGGCCGTCCCATTCTGTTCCTGTTCCTCAATTAATGTTTTTGACCCTGCATGACTACTATTCTCTGGAACTGCAGCCTTCCACAGGTATTGATCAACTTGGGCCCTGTGTAATTCCAAATCACTGTATAGGGGTTAAAGGGTTTCAGGGTTCTGGGTGTCCAGCTTGGTGAGTGGCTTGCCTCTAGCCTATCCTTTACAGCCCATCTGAGTGTGTCGATCCAGGCAGGCGTTACACCGTGCCCTCCGCAGAAGGCCATGTAGGCCGGGATAGTGTTTTAAAAATTGCTGGACAACCAGGTTCAACATGTGAGCCATACAAGGCCCGTGTGCCACATTGCCCTGAAGAAGGGTCGCAGACTGGTTTGCATCATTGTCGCACCCGACCTTCCCTGGCTGCTGGTTGAGTGGAGACAACCGTTGATGAAACTCGGTCTCACTCTCCAGAGCTAACCGTCCACAATTCCTCAGCGGTGTCTCACATTTCCCCTACATTTCAAAGTAAACATTTGACCGCCTGATGGCCTTGAGCTCTGCTGCCAGCATAGTAAGGAGGTGTGTGGGATTCCTTGGGCGCAGTTACAACGCGGGTGGCCTGACCACACAGGGTTTGGGCCAAGGTGGAGGACCCACACGAGGTTGAGAAGGCAGAAGCAGTGGAGGAACTTGTACATACAGATGAAGGATTGACACACAAGTCGTGTGGACGGCAAGACTTGTACAGCAAACCCTTCTCCATCTCTCACCATAGTTACCCAGTGCCCAGTCAGCAACATGTAACTCTCCTGTCCATGCTTACTGGTCCAAGTATCTGTGGTGAAATTCACCCTGTCACACACAGAGTTTCTCAAGGAATCGCTGAGGTTGTGTGCGACCTGCTGTGGTAGCGCGGGCACGCCTTTCTTGGAGAAGGAGTGACGACTGGCCATCGGCTCTTGGGGCACTGCAATGGGCATAAGGTCTCGAAAATCCTCGGTCTCAAAAGGGTGTAAAGGCAGCCTTTCTGTTGCCAACAAGTTGCAGATGATGAAACTCAACCTCTTAGGCATGTCATGCCCTTCGAAAATCATGTAAAACAAAGCGAGAGAACTCCAACCACAGTCTCCCTCGTTGCCACTAATTGGGCCACACACACCCCACTTGACTGGCATCAGTTGACCCCCCTTTTTAAACGAAAAAGATGCTTTGCATGAAGCACTCTCAAAGATACGCGTGCCTTTCCCGTCCCCTGGCTGACCCAGGGGAAGAAAAGTCCTCTGAGAGCCATGACTTGTTCATCTTGGTTCTTTTTTCAAAAGCGAGGGGACTCCAACCACAGTCTCCCTCGTTGCCACTAATTGGGCCACACACACCCCACTTGACTGGCATCAGTTGACCCCCCTTTTGAAAAAGAAAAAGATGCTTTGCATGAAGCACTCGCAAAAATTTGCTTGCCTTTCCCATCCCCTGGCTGACCCAGGGGAAGAAAAGTCCTCTGAGAGCAGTGACTTGTTCATCTTGGTTCCTTTAGAAACACAGCGAGGGGACTCCAACCACAGTCTCCCTCGTTGCCACTAATTGGGCCACACACCCCCCTTGACTGGCATCAGTTGACCCCCCTTTTGAAAAAGAAAAAGATGCTTTGCATGAAGCACTCTCAAAAATACGCGTGCCTTTCCCGTCACCTGGATGACCCAGGGGAAGAAAAGTCCTCTGAGAGCCATGACTTGTTCATCTTGGTTCTTTTAGAAACACAGCGAGGGGACTCCAACCACAGTCTCCCTCGTTGCCACTAATTGGGCCACACACCCCCCACTTGACTGGCATCAGTTGACCCCCCTTTTGAAAAAGAAAAAGATGCTTTGCATGAAGCACTCTCAAAAATACGCGTGCCTTTCACGTCCCCTGGATGACCCAGGGGAAGAAAAGTCCTCTGAGAGCCATGACTTGTTCATCTTGGTTCTTTTAGAAACACAGTGAGGGGACTACAACCACAGTCTCCCTCGTTGCCACTAATTGGGCCACACACACCCCACTTGACTGGCATCAGTTGACCCCCCTTTTGAAAAAGAAAAAGATGCTTTGCATGAAGCACTCTCAAAAATACGCGTGCCTTTCCCGTCCCCTGGATGACCCAGGGGAAGAAAAGTCCTCTGAGAGCCATGACTTGTTCATCTTGGTTCTTTTAGAAACACAGCGAGGGGACTCCAACCACAGTCTCCCTCGTTGCCACTAATTGGGCCACACACACCCCACTTGACTGGCATCAGTTGACCCCCCTTTTGAAAAAGAAAAAGATGCTTTGCATGAAGCACTCTCAAAAATACGCGTGCCTTTCCCGTCCCCTGGCTGACCCAGGGGAAGAAAAGTCCTCTGAGAGCCATGACTTGTTCATCTTGGTTCTTTTAGAAACACAGCGAGGGGATTCCAAGCACAGTCTCCCTCGTTGCCACTAATTGGGCAACACACACCCCACTTGACTGGCATCAGTTGACCCCCCTTTTGAAAAAGAAAAAGATGCTTTGCATGAAGCACTCTCAAAAATACGCGTGCCTTTCCCGTCCCCTGGCTGACCCAGGGAAAGAAAAGTTCTCTGAGAGCCATGACTTGTTCATCTTGGTTCCTTTAGAAACACAGCGAGGGGACTCAAACCACAGTCTCCCTCGTTGCCACTAATTGGGCCACACACACCCCATTTGACTGGCATCAGTTGACCCCCCTTTTGAAAAAGAAAAAGATGCTTTGCATGAAGCACTCTCAAAAATACACGTGCCTTTCCCGTCCCCTGGATGACCCAGGGGAAGAAAAGTCCTCTGAGAGCCATGACTTGTTCATCTTGGTTCTTTTAGAAACACAGCGAGGGGACTCCAACCACAGTCTCCCTCGTTGCCACTAATTGGGCCACACACACCCCACTTGACCGGCATCAGTTGACCCCCCTTTTGAAAAAGTAAAAGATGCTTTGCATGAAGCACTCTCAAAAATACGTATGCCTTTCACGTCCCCTGGCTGACTGAGGGGAAGAAAAGTCCTCTGAGAGCCATGACTTGTTCATCTTGGTTCTTTTAGAAACACAGCGAGGGGACTTCAACCACAGTCTTCCTCGTTGCCACTAATTGGGCCACACACACCCCACTTGACTGGCATCAGTTGACCCCCCTTTTGAAAATGAAAAAGATGCTTTGCATGAAGCAGTCTCAAAAATACGCGTGCCTTTCGCATCCCCTGGCTGACCCAGGGGAAGAAAAGTCCTCTGAGAGCCATGTCCACATTGTCAGTGGACAGACACGTGTGCTTATCTGCAAGCAGACCCTCAGCATCACTGAAGACAGGTTCCGAGAGAACGCTGGCTGCAGGACACGACAAGATCCCCAAGGCGTACGTGGCAAGCTCAGGCAATTTATCCAGATTGGAAGCCTAAAATGAGCAGGGCTCAAGTTGCACAGTAATGGCATCGATGTTTCCTTACATATACTCATATATCTGTGTCTCCTCCTCTTTTTCCTTGTCCAGCTGTTTTGTTTTCGCATGAGTATATGTCCTTGTCACTTTCCCATGTGCTTGTGTTGTGTTGTGAGTTGTTTGTCACCTTTTGGACACCTTTGAGGGTGTTTTCTAGGTGTTTTTATGTGTTTGTGATTGCCTGCCATAGTTTCCTATGCAGTTCAAGTTCGGCGAACCGAACTCGAACGGGACCTCCGTTCGGCAAACCGACCTCGAGCCGATCCGCGACCGGTTCGCTCATCTCTACCCAGGACTACTCCTCCTATTATTCTTCTCCCCCCCGGACTACTCCTCCTATTAAACTCCTCACCCCCCAGACTACTACTCCTATTATCCTCCTCTCTCCCCAGGACTACTCCTCCTATTATCCTCCTCTCTCCCCCAGGAATACTCCTCCTATTAGACTCCTCTCCCCCCAGGACTACTCCTCCTATTAGACTCCTCACCCCCAGGACTACTCCTCCTATTATCCTCCTCTCCCTCCAGGACTACTCCTCCTATTATACTCCTCACCTCCAGGACTACTCCTCCTATTATCCTCCTCTCCCCCAGTACTATTCCTCCTATTATCCTCCTCTCCCCCCAGGACAACTCCTCCTATTAGACTCCTCTCCCCCAGGACTACTCCTCCTATTTTCCTCCTCTCCCCATATTACTCCTCCTCCTATTAGACTCCTCTCCCCCTAGGACTACTTCTCCTATTAGACTCCTCACCCCCAGGACTACTTCTCCTATTATCCTCCTCTCCCCCAGTACTATTCCTCCTATTATCCTCCTCTCCCCCCAGGACTACTCCTCCTATTAGACTCCTCACCCCCAGGACTACTCCTCCTATTATCCTCCTCTCCCCCAGGACTACTCCTCCTATTATCCTCCTCTCCCCCCAGGACTCCTCCTCCTATTAGACTCCTCTCCCCCTAGGACTACTTCTCCTATTAGACTCCTCACCCCAGGACTACTCCTCCTATTATCCTCCTCTCACCTCCAGGACTACTCCTCCTATTATACTCCTCTCCCCCAGGACTACCCCTCCTATTATACTCCTCTCCCCCAGGACTACTCCTCCTATTATCCTCCTCTCCCCCCAGGACTCCTCCTCCTATTATCCTGCTCCCCCCACAGGTCTACTCCTCCTATTATACTCCCCTCCCCCCAGGACTACTCCTCCTATTATACTCCTCCCCCTCCAGGACTACTCCTCCTATTATACTCGTCTCCTCCAGGACTACTCCTCCTATTATACTCCTCTCCCCCAGGACTACTCTTCCTATTATCTTCCTCTTCCCCCAGGACTACTCCTCCTATTATCCTCCTCTCCCCCCAGGACTACTCCTCCTATTATACTCCTCACCTCCAGGACTACTCCTCCTATTATCCTCCTCTCCCCCCAGGACTACTCCCCCTATTATACTCCTCACCTCCAGGACTACTCCTCCTATTATCCTCCTCTCCCCCCAGGACTACTCCTCCTATTATCCTCCTCTCCCCCCAGGACTATTCCTACTATTATACTCCTCCCCCTCCAGGACTAATCCTCCAACACACACACACACTGCACAAAACATACCTCCTCCCAAAACACACACACACCCACACAAACCGTGCAAGACATACAGCACCACACACACACACAATGCTGCAGACACACAGCGCTCCACAAACAACACAACACACACAACGCAACACACAGGACTACACACACACAACACTGCAGACACACAGCGCTCTACAAACAACGCAACACACAAACAACACCGCTCTCACATCCACCCACCCAGACAACACCCAGAACATTTACAGCGCCCTACGCAAATTCTTGGCAACTACTGACAACATCTATATTTATATAACAAAAATCATACAGTAACTACACAATAAATACTAGAATACCCGATGCGTTAGAATCGGGCCACCTTCTAGTGTATATATATATATATATATATATATATATATATATATATATATATATTGCAATTCTGTAACATAGGAAACTGTAAGTGGTCCTGTAAATTATTAAATTATTAATAACTGTTGCTGTAGATAACTGAGTTACACATGGATTGCGTACCAATGACAAGTGAGAACCAAATTGTCCCACATTTCTGGATGGAACTCTGAATTAATTTTTATTCAGTCATGTGAACGGGCCCTACAGGAAAGACAGACAGAGAGGATCCTGAGGACCATAAGAGCTTACACTCTACAGGAGAGAGGACTCCACTGACCATGCACACTACAGAGGAGAGAGAATTACCCAGTGACTCTGAAGATGAGAAACTGTTTTGTCATAAAACTGTGCTCCACTGGGAACTGCTGATTTCTGATGGCCCAGTCAATGAACAAAACTATACATGGTGTCATAGCTGCAGGACATTATGAGGAGGAGCATAGCCAAGCAAAAATCTGCTCTCTGATGCTTCAGGAATGTGGGAAATGGTGGCCAGCAAGATTTGTTTGAAGCTAAACGGATTTGTCGCGGGCGGAGGAGGGGACGCCGCGCCCTCCCTACTGCTCGGGTCCGGCTGCTGTGGCCCGCTGCTGCCGCTGCTCGGTGGCTCGAGCGATGGGCCGGATCCCGGGGGCTCGAGCGGCGTTCCTTGCCCGTGAGTGAAAGGGGGATTGGTGTTTTGGGATAGTTTATTGTCCGTGATGCCACCCACGGTTGTGGTGATTTATTGACACCACCGCTGCTCTGTATGGGGATCCCGGGAGTGGTGGTATGGAGCAGCTAGATGTGAGTCCTCCCCTCCGTGGGTAGGGGGGTTGGTTGTCCCGGGGCCCAGTGATGAGGTGAGTGATGCAGGGCTTGGTGGGGTGCAGAGACGCGGGGGCAGCTCTGTGCCTTGCGGCACTGTGGTACTCACTCAGCCTGAGACGATGACACAGTTCTCGGTAAAACACACGGCTGGAAAGACGGTTCCCACGGACGGCTGCACTTGTTTTCCCCAGTAGGTGACGGTCCCTTTTTCCTGCACCTAAGATGATGATGGTTGCGATGGGTTCCCACCGGTAACCCGCTCCCCGGCTTGGATATGGGCCGGAGGAGCCCTACTTTGCCCGCAGGCGCTGGCCATGAGAAACTGGTGCCCTGGCGGTGGCGGTGTCTCTCCGTTACGGTTGGACTGTTGCCTTCAATCGGGACTTGGCTGTTAGGAGACAGACATCCCCTTCACTGACGGATTTGGCAAATTATGGCGACTCCTAGCCTTGCCGGGATCCGAAAGGCCCCTGCCCTGGTGCTGACTGTTCTTCGTATACTGCTCCAGACCGCGGGGTCACCACCCGTCCGCGGTCCTTCCAGCAACCTCCAAGCAGTCACCCCTGCGGACTATCACCGCCGTCTGCTGACCTTGCTGTCACTGTCCGGGGCACACACCCGGAACAACTTCAGGCTTTACTACTCTCACTTTTTCTGTCTCTTCAGCTTTTCTCCTTAGCTCCACTACTACTTCCTTCTACTTCACTCCCCTAGCTTAAACTCCTCCTCAGACTCTAGTCTAGCTTCAACTCCTCTCACTTCCTCCTCCAAACTCTATCTGCCTGGTTCTCCTGCCTCCAGGGCTGTGAACTCCTCGGTGGGCGGAGCCAACCGCCTGGCCCACCCCCTGGTGTGGACATCAGCCCCTGGAGGAAGGCAACAAGGATTTTAGGTTAGCCTTGGTGTTCCTAACTGGGGTGTAGGGTGTGGTGGTGTTATGACCTGTGACCCCTGACTTGCCTAGGGCGTCACAGATTGTCATGCCACTGAGACGTGGAAATATTTCTGTGGACTCGCTGGACAACTGGGTGAATGGTGTCAGCCAGGGGCGTAATTACCGCGGTCGCAGAGGTCGCGAGTGCGACCGGGCCCGGCAGCTTTTAGGGGCCTGCTCTGCAGATCAGCAAGCAGCTCCTTTCTGTGAGAGGAGCTGCGCTGATCTGGTGCAGACCACGCGGCCACTGTTTGACCCGGTACCTCCGCAGCTGACAGCGGGCCCCCCTGCCCGTTGTCAGCGGCGGCAGCACCGGGCCCCCCTTCCCCGTCATCATGCAGAGCAACAATGAAGGAGCATGGAGTGGCCCATGCAGCTCCACGCTGCTTCATTCTCCCTCTGTGCCTGCGCGGTGACGTCACTCCTGTGCGTCCGCTGTGCTCAGAGCACAGAGTGCAGGGCGGAAGGATGCTGAACGCAGCTGCAGGGCAGCGGAGGAGAGATAAGGATGGAGCAGAGGGGAACAAGGACACGTGAGGAAACCAGCAAGGGAACGAGGAGAGAGGTAAAAACGTGTTTTTTTTTTGTTTTTGTTTTTTTTTTTAAATCAGTGCATGGCCAGGGAAGCATGGGGGAGGATGCCAGCAGTATATAGGGAGCATGAAGGAGGCTGCCAGCAGTATATAGAAAGCATGGGGGAGGCTGGCAGCAGTATATAGGGAGCATGAAGGAGGCTGCCAGCAGTATATAGGAAACATGGGGGAGGCTGCCAGCAGTATATAGGGAGCATGAAGGAGGCTGCCAGCAGTATATAGGGAGCATGGGGGAGGCTGCCAGGAGTATATAGGGAGCATGGGGGAGGCTGCCAGCAGTATATAGGGAGCATAGGGGAGCTGCCAGCAGTATACAGGAAGCATGGGGGAGCAGCCAGCAGTATATAGGGAGCATGGGGGAGCTGCCAGCAGTATATAGGGAGCATGAGGGAGGCTGCCAGCAGTAAATAGTGAGCATGGGGGAGCTGACAGTAGTATATAGGGAGCATGGGGGAGGCTGCCAGCAGTATATAAGGAGCATGAGGGAGGCTGCCAGCAGTATATAGGGAGCATGGGGGAGCTGCCAGCAGTATATGTGGCGCCCCTGACCTGGTCAGGCACCACTGAGTACTGCACCCATGCTGGGGACAGTACAATACAGGTAATCCAGAAGGCTGACAGGGGTGTGGAACACAGGCGCATAGTAATCAGCTCTCACACATGTACCCATGAGAGGACCCCTGGGGATCCCAGGAGGGGGAAAAGCCTTGACCTTCACTGGAATAGTGGAGGGGGCCAAAAGCCTCCATCTCCTCTCAAGGGGTGTGGTAAGAGAGTCTGGTTGCTAGGTGGCGTAGGCAAGAACAGGAGAGGAGGGGCAGTGAGTCAGTTAGAGCGGAGAACTCCATAGGGCTCAGTGAGGAGCAGACCTGTGGGGCTGTTGCTGTCTAACAGCGCCCGCGCAGTGGCTACTGACGGGGGAGAACGGTCACCTAGGAGTGCTACCCGAAACCCATCTCCAGCTAGAGAGAGAGCACAGAGTGGGAAGTAAGGAGACTGCTAGGGAGAACCAGGCCCAAACGGGCGGCAGATCCCGAAGCGGAGATAGATCCAGCTTTCTTTTGCTAAACCTGCCGGTGTGGGGCTCTCAAAGCCCACGCCACAACACCACAAAAAGCCGCAGCCACGTAGCCACAGTTAGGGCCCATAGCTCACAGGAGGCAAGAAGCTGGAGTGATCTGGCCCAGGCGACAAGCACACGGCGAACGAAGGGGAGAGAGGCTGCAGCATCTTCCCTGGGTGACCCCCATAGGGACTCAAAGTCGGGGTCACCCCAAACCACCAAGGGCTAAGGAAGGCGAGTTGGTAGTCACCCTCATAAAGTCAGCCTGAAGGATACCTGGTTCCCACCTGGTTCATCTCAGCTACGCCCGGGCTACTCACCCTGCCATCAAATGTGAGTAAAGCCCTTGAAAGACAGTTCTGCCTGTGTGAGTCATTCTGCGACTTGTAGTACTACGCATCTACACTGGACCCTGGGGCATGCCTCACTCTCAGGAGGCTACTACATCTGACTGCACATATCATCAGCCCCAGGCACCCCTAACCTGCAGTGGCGGTCCCCACTGACCGCAATACTGAGAGTGGCGTCACGATCAAACAGAAGATTTCCTACCAGTGACGGAGATCCAGCAACGTGGAGTCCCTGAAGGTAATGCACCGACACCGACACTACACCTGTGGGGCTTCACATCTGGCGCTGTGAACAGGATAAGGACTAGACCTGTCCAGACAGGTGACCATGTGCCTGGGCGGTCCGCTTGAAAAATTGGAAGCGCCGCCATATTGCCACCATGAAAAGCGCGCTGAAAAACAACAGCAACCCGCGCTGGAAGAAGTTACCGCCCACGAAGAGGTGTGGCTACCCAGAGATCCCCTGCAGGGTTCTGACCTTGCCAGCTATGAGAGCGGAAGCGTCCAGAGACGTCGGGACAGAAAGGGAGCCAGAAGCCTGCTGCTGGGAGAGGAGCTGCTGAAAGAGGCAGAGCGGAAACTGAACAGCTTGCTACTAGAGGCAACGGCGAGTCCACTGCTGGGAAATCGTGCAGAAGAGGGCGCAGAAGAAATGGCGTCTGACCGCAGAAACCCAGAACCGGGCTCCGCTGCCTGGTGGTATCGGGAGCTGGCCCAGTTCTGCGACCGACTGGAGACCCGGGTCGTGGAGCAGATCAGAGAAGAACGCATGGAACTTCTGGAGATGGCTGCCGCGGTTCAGGCCTATGAGAGGGGAACCGCACGACGAGTGCCAGACCGGACGGCGACGACTCAGACCCCGATGCTGCCACCGATGGGTGAGTCCAGTATTACCCCTGCCGGCCCGGATGCCCCGACCCCTGCTGCCACGCCCGCGGTCCCTGAAGAGGCGCCCGGCGCGGCGACGCTGAGCCAGGCCGCAGCCACGCCAGGTGCGGCCCGCCAAGCCCAGGCCGCCGCAGCGATGCCCTGCTCGGCCCGCCAAGCCCCGGCCGCCGCAGCGATGCCCTGCTCGGCCCGCCAAGCCCCGGCCGCCGCAGCGATGCCCTGCTCGGCCCGCCAAGCCCCGGCCGCCGCAGCGATGCCCTGCTCGGCCCACCAAGACCCGGTCCCTGCAGCGACGCCCAGCCCAGCCTGCACAGATCCCATCGCAGCTGCGACGCCGATCCAGGCCGCCGCCATACAGGGCGCGGCCCGCCAAGAGATTGCATCACCATTTACCCCGGCCTGCAAGGCCAGAGCAGACACCGCTCCCCAGTCCAAAGAGGTCCCTGCTCGGAAGTCCCTGGTAGGTGAAGACCCCGCATACTGGCAGCTGAAGGCTGACATGGAGGCCAAGTTCCCACAGGAGATGGTGGATCAGTACATGCTCCCTCCGCATACCCCCAAGAGGATTCCGGCAACCCCTGCAGCAACCACGCCAAAGAGTCCCCCGCCTGGGCCTGCTGAAGAAAGTCCATCCCCAGCACTACCACCAAAGGAGTGCTCAGAAGAACTAAGGGGGAGGGGAGGCCAGGAAGCTGAGGAGCTGACTCAGGAGATACCAACAGTGGATCCATGCCCAGAGCCGGAGATGTTGCCATATTCCCGCTGGGATGAGGAAGACCTAACACCGTCTGCTGAAGAAGACCTGCCCAACCGCCCCACCTGGGAGCTTGTAAGCTGCACTTCGCAGAATCCAGCCTGCAAGACACAGCGCCGCAGCAGAACCCAGTTTTCCCCTGCACCGCCATCCCCAGAGCAGAGAGAAGTCACAGCCAGAGACCTACAGGAGAAAAGGTTCCTGAGAAGAGCCAAAGCCCAGGTCAGAGGACCCCTTTGCAGAGGAGTAGTGGAGGATTTCAATTTGAAAAGCGGATATGGCTTTATTGTAGCCCCTGGTATCAAAGAAGGGATATTTGTCAACAGAAGAGATGTGAGCGCTCATCTGCCTAGAGGACACCCTGGCAGAAACCTAAAGATGGGGGATTCAGTACAATTCACTATGCATGAAGGCGAAAGAGGACTGTACGCGCTTGACGTAGCACTATGCACCAGCAAACCTTACAGCCACCCCATGCTACAAGAAAGAAAAGACAGAGATAAAGACACAGATGAAGATCAAGAAAGAAAAGACAAGGAACCTACAGACGAAACTACCTCAGACGACGACAAGGAGCAAGAAAGCAGCAGGTGCCGCAGCCCAACAGGCCAAAGCCCTGGTGAAATGGAGGAGTAAAGTAAAGAAAGAAGTTACCAGTTTGAAAAGTTTGCTTTGCAACGTTTACGTTTAAGCATGTGCCCACAAAAACTATTGTGAGAAAACCATAAACCTTAAGGCTATGAACTGGCTATAGCCACAAACTCTCGCAGTGTAAATAGTTACACCAAAAGGGCACCACCGCCACCAGAGTCAGCCTGTTTAGGGGCTTGGCTCGTCTGCAACCAGGGGGCCCGTCCGTATATAGGGCCTTGGCTTACCTGCAACCAGAGAGCATGCCTGTTTATGGGGCCTGGCTCTCCACCACAAAGAGGGTACCTGGTCAGCACCAACTGTGGAGGCCGCCTCTGCATCCTGCCAGAAGAGGCTGAAGGCGCGGATCCACCAGGCCAGGTATACCCTGAAACCACCAGCCCATGTAAGCCGCCTTTACATCCTGCCAGAAGTGGCTGAAGCCGCGGCCAACGTGAAAGGGTTTGGGTGGGTTAACGGACTTGTGGGTGGAGGGTGGTGATGTATGGTACCTGGTGCTTTTAAAAATGTTTTACATGTTTTAATGTTTTATGCATTTTAAAATGTTGTCTTGCAGCCCGAGGACGTGCTGGTGATAACTAAGGGGGAATGTGGCGCCCCTGACCTGGTCAGGCACCACTGAGTACTGCACCCATGCTGGGGACAGTACAATACAGGTAATCCAGAAGGCTGACAGGGGTGTGGAACACAGGCGCATAGTAATCAGCTCTCACACATGTACCCATGAGAGGACCCCTGGGGATCCCAGGAGGGGGAAAAGCCTTGACCTTCACTGGAATAGTGGAGGGGGCCAAAAGCCTCCATCTCCTCTCAAGGGGTGTGGTAAGAGAGTCTGGTTGCTAGGTGGCGTAGGCAAGAACAGGAGAGGAGGGGCAGTCAGTCAGTTAGAGCGGAGAACTCCATAGGGCTCAGTGAGGAGCAGACCTGTGGGGCTGTTGCTGTCTAACAGCGCCCGCGCAGTGGCTACTGACGGGGGAGAACGGTCACCTAGGAGTGCTACCCGAAACCCATCTCCAGCTAGAGAGAGAGCACAGAGTGGGAAGTAAGGAGACTGCTAGGGAGAACCAGGCCCAAACGGGCGGCAGATCCCGAAGCGGAGATAGATCCAGCTTTCTTTTGCTAAACCTGCCGGTGTGGGGCTCTCAAAGCCCACGCCACAACACCACAAAAAGCCGCAGCCACGTAGCCACAGTTAGGGCCCATAGCTCACAGGAGGCAAGAAGCTGGAGTGATCTGGCCCAGGCGACAAGCACACGGCGAACGAAGGGGAGAGAGGCTGCAGCATCTTCCCTGGGTGACCCCCATAGGGACTCAAAGTCGGGGTCACCCCAAACCACCAAGGGCTAAGGAAGGCGAGTTGGTAGTCACCCTCATAAAGTCAGCCTGAAGGATACCTGGTTCCCACCTGGTTCATCTCAGCTACGCCCGGGCTACTCACCCTGCCATCAAATGTGAGTAAAGCCCTTGAAAGACAGTTCTGCCTGTGTGAGTCATTCTGCGACTTGTAGTACTACGCATCTACACTGGACCCTGGGGCATGCCTCACTCTCAGGAGGCTACTACATCTGACTGCACATATCATCAGCCCCAGGCACCCCTAACCTGCAGTGGCGGTCCCCACTGACCGCAATACTGAGAGTGGCGTCACGATCAAACAGAAGATTTCCTACCAGTGACGGAGATCCAGCAACGTGGAGTCCCTGAAGGTAATGCACCGACACCGACACTACACCTGTGGGGCTTCACATATACAGTGAGCATGGGGGAGCTTCCAGCAGTATAGAGGGAGCATGGGGGAGCTGCCAGCAGTATACAGGGAGCATGGGGGAGCTCCCAGCAGTATATAGGGAGCATTGGGGAGGCTGCCAGCAGTATATAGGGAGCATGGGGGAGGCTGCCAGCAGTATATAGAAAGCATGGGGGAGGCTGGCAGCAGTATATAGGGAGCATGAAGGAGGCTGCCAGCAGTATATAGGAAACATGGGGGAGGCTGCCAGCAGTATATAGGGAGCATGAAGGAGGCTGCCAGCAGTATATAGGGAGCATGGGGGAGGCTGCCAGGAGTATATAGGGAGCATGGGGGAGGCTGCCAGCAGTATATAGGGAGCATAGGGGAGCTGCCAGCAGTATACAGGAAGCATGGGGGAGCAGCCAGCAGTATATAGGGAGCATGGGGGAGCTGCCAGCAGTATATAGGGAGCATGAGGGAGGCTGCCAGCAGTAAATAGTGAGCATGGGGGAGCTGACAGTAGTATATAGGGAGCATGGGGGAGGCTGCCAGCAGTATATAAGGAGCATGAGGGAGGCTGCCAGCAGTATATAGGGAGCATGGGGGAGCTGCCAGCAGTATACAGGGAGCATGGGGGAGCTTCCAGCAGTATAGAGGGAGCATGGGGGAGCTGCCAGCAGTATACAGGGAGCATGGGGGAGCTCCCAGCAGTATATAGGGAGCATTGGGGAGGCTGCCAGCAGTATATAGGGAGCATGGGGGAGGCTGCCAGCAGTACATAGGGAGCATGGGGGAGCTGCCAGCTGTATACAGGGACCATGGGGGAGCTGCCAGCAGTATATAGGGAGCATGGGGGAGCCTGCCAGCAGTATATAGGGAGCATGGGGGAGCTGCCAGCAGTATATAGGGAGCATGAAGGAGCTGACAGCAGTATACAGGGAGCATGGGGGAGCTGCCAGCAGTATATAGGGAGCATGGAAGGGCTGCCAGCAGTATATAGGGAGCATAGGGGAGCTGCCAGTAGTATATAGGGAGAATGGGGCAGCTGCCAGCAGTATATAGGGAGCATGGGGGAGGCTGCCAGTAGTATATATGGAGCATGGGGGAGGCTGCCAGCAGTATATAGGAAGCATAGGGGAGGCTGCCAGCAGTATATAGGGAGCATAGGGGAGCTGCCAGTAGTATATAGGGAGAATGGGGCAGCTGCCAGCAGTATATAGGGAGCATGGGGGAGGCTGCCAGTAGTATATATGGAGCATGGGGGAGGCTGCCAGCAGTATATAGGAAGCATAGGGGAGGCTGCCAGCAGTATATAGGGAGCATGGGGGAGCTGCCAGCAGTATATAGTGAGCATGGGGGAAGCTGCCAGCAGTATATAGGGAGCATGGGGGAGGCTGCCAGCAGTATATAGGGAGCATGGGGGGAGCTGCCAGCAGTATACAGGGAGCATGGGGGAGCTGCCAGCAGTATAGAGGGAGCATGGGGGAGCTGCCAGCAGTATACAGGGAGCATGGGGGAAGCTGCCAGCAGTATATAGGGAGCATGGGGGAGGCTGCCAGCAGTATATAGGGAGCATGGGGGAGGCTGCCAGCAGTACATAGGGAGCATGGGGGAGCTGCCAGCAGTATACAGGGAGCATGGGGGAGCTGCCAGTAGTATATAGGGAGCATGGGGGAGCTGCCAGCAGTATATAGGGAGCATGAAGGAGCTGCCAGCAGTATACAGGGAGCATAAGGGAGCTGCCAGCAGTATACAGGGAGCATGTGTGGCGCCCTGTACAAGCCAGGGGCCACAAGTAACTACACCACCACACCCTACACCCCGGTTAGGCACATCTAAGCCAGTCACAAAACCCTTGTTGCCTTCCTTCAGGGGCTGATGATCACACCAGGGGGTGGGCCAGGTGGTTGGTCCCGGCCACCGAGGAGTTCACAGTCCTGGAGGCGGGAAAACCAGGCAGATTAGATTTGGAGAGGAGTGAGGACAGTTGAGAAGTGAAAGTGAGAGAGGAAAAAGTGACAGCTAAGCAGCCTGAAGTGAGTCCGGGTGTGTGGCCCGGACGGAGCAGCAAGGTTGGCAGACGGTGGTGACCGTCTGCAGGAGTGGCCTATCGGAGTTTGCCGTAAGGACCGTGGATGGGCGGTGGCCCGGCGGTACCGGACCGGTACACAAGGAGAAGCCAGCACCATTGGCAGGGGATTTCGGACCCCGGCAAGGCTAGGAGTCGCCGTGAATTTCCGAATCCGTTAGTGAAGGGGACCTCCTGGGTTTCCAAACAGTCAAGTCCCGACAGAAGGCAACCGTCCAACCGTGAAGGGGAGACACCGCCACCGCCAAGGGCAACCGTTTCCCAGGGCCAGCGCCTGCGGGCAAAAGGGGCTCCTCCAGCCCACATCCAAGTCGGGGAGCGGGTTACCGATGGGAACCCATCGGAATCAACATAGAACATAGGTGCAGGGAGAGACAGTCATCACTAACCTACGGGGAAGAAACAACCGCAGCCGTCTGGGGGACCCGTCCATCCAGCCGTGTGTTTTACCGAGAACTGTGTCATCGTCTCAGGCTGAGTGAGTACCCCCGTGCCGTACGGCACAGCGCTGCCCCTGTGACCCTGCACCTCACCAGGCCCCGCAACCCGCCTGCCATCCAGCCCTACCCCATCACCGGGCCCCGGGACAACCAACCCCCTACCCACAGAGGGGAGAAATAACAACTCAGCTGCTCCCTGTCACCGCTCCCGGGATCCCCGTTCAGAGCAGCGGTGGTGTCACCAAAATCACCCCAACTGTGGGTGGCGTCACGGACAATATCCATAATCAAAACCCCCACAACCAATCATACCCCCTTTTCACTCACGGGCGAGGAGCGCTGCTCGAGTCCCTGGGATCCGGTCCACCGCTCGAGCCACCACCGAGCAGCAGCAGCGGCCGCAGCAGCAGCGGCAGCTGGACCCGAGCAGTGGGAGAGCGCAGCGTTCCCCTCCTCCGCCCGCGACACATGGATGGGCTGCCAGCAGTATATAGGGAGCATGAGGGAGCTGCCAGTAGTATATAGGGAGCAAGGGGGAGCTGCCAGCAGTATATAGGGAGCATGGAGGAGGCTGCCAGCAGTATATAGGGAGCATGGGGGAGGCTGCCAGCAGTATATAGGAATCATGGGGGAGGCTGCCAGCAGTATATAGGGAACATGGGGGAAGCTGCCAGCAGTATACAGGGAGCATGGGGGAGCTGCCAGCAGTATATAGGGAGCATGGGGGAGCTGCCAGCAGTATATGGGGAACATGGGGGAGGCTGCCAGCAGTATATAGGGAGCATGGGGGAGCTGCCAGCAGTATATAGGGAGCATGGGGGAGGCTGCCAGCAGTATATAGGGAGCATGTGGGAGCTGCAAGCAGTATACAGGGAGCATGGTGAAGCTGCCAGCAGTATAGAGGGAGCATGGGGGAGCTGCCAGCAGTATACAGGGAGCATGGGGGAGCTGCCAGCAGTATATAAGGAGCATGGGGGAGGCTGGCAGCAGTATATAGGGAGCATGGGGGAGGCTGCCAGCAGTATATAGGGAGCATGGGAGAGCTGCGAGCAGTATACAGGGAGAATGGGAGAGCTGCCAGCAGTAAACAGGGAGCATGGAGAGGCTGCCGCACTATACAGGGAGCATGGGGGAGCTGCCAGCAGCATACAGATAGCATGGGGGAGCTGCCAGCAGTATACAGGGAGCATGGGGGAGCTGCCAGCAGTATATAGGGAGCATGGGGGAGGCTGCCAGCAGTATATAGGGAGCATGGGGGAGCTGCCAGCAGTATATAGGGATCATGGGGGAGCTGCCAGCACTATACAGATAGCATGGGGGAGCTGCCAGCAGTATATAGGGAGCATGGGAGGGCTGCCAGCAGTATATAGGGAGCATGGGGGAGCTGCCAGTAGTATATAGGGAGCATGGAGGAGCTGCGAGCAATATATAGGGAGCATAGGACGGCTGCCAGCAGTATATAGGGAACATGGGGGAGCTGCCAGCAGTATACAGGGAGCATGGGGGGCTGCCAGCTGCCAGCAGTACACAGGGAGCATGGGGGAGCTGCCAGCAGTATATAGGGAGCATGGGGGAGCTGCCAGCAGTATATAGGGAGCATGGGGGAGCTGCCAGCAGTATACAGATAGCATGGGGGAGCTGCCAGCAGTATATAGGGAGCATGGGAGGGCTGCCAGCAGTATATAGGGAGCATGGGGGAGCTGCCAGTAGTATATAGGGAGCATGGGGGAGCTGCGAGCAATATATAGGGAGCATAGGACGGCTGCCAGCAGTATATAGGGAACATGGGGGAGCTGCCAGCAGTATACAGGGAGCATGGGGGGCTGCCAGCTGCCAGCAGTACACAGGGAGCATGGGGGAGCTGCCAGCAGTATACAGGGAGCATGGGGGAGCTGCCAGCAGTATACAGGGAGCATGGGGGAGGCTGCCAGCAGTATACATGCAGTATGGGGGAGCTGCCAGCAGTATACAGGGAGCATGGGGGAGCTGCCAGCAGTATACGTACAGTATGGGGTAGCTGCCAGCAGCATACAGGGAGCATGGGGGAGCAGCCAGTAGTATACAGGGAGCATGGGGGAGCTGCCAGCAGTATACAGGGAGCATGGGGGAGCTGCCAGTGGTATACAGGGAGCATGGGGCAGCTGCTAGCAGTATACAGGGAGCATGGGGGAGCTGCCAGTAGTATATAGGGAGCATGAGGGAGCTGCCAGCAGTATATAGGGAGCATGTGGGAGCTGCCAGCAGTATACAGGGAGCATGGGGGAGCTGCCAGCAGTATACAGGGAGCATGAGGGAGCTGCCAGTAGTATACAGGGAACATGAGGGAGCTGCCAGCAGTATACAAGGAGCATGGGGGAGCTGCCAGCAGTATACAGCGAGCATGGGGGAGCTGCCAGCAGTATACAGGGAGCATGGGGGAGCTGCCAGCAGTATACAGGGAGCATGGGGGCGCTTCCAGCAGTATACAGGGAGCATGGGGGAGCTGCCAGCAGTATACAGGGAGCATGGGGGCGCTTCCAGCAGTATACAGGGAGCATGGGGGAGCTGCCAGCAGTAAACAGGGAGCATGGAGAGGCTGACAGCAGTATACAGGGAGCATGGGGGAGTTGCCAGCAGTATACAGGGAGCATGGGGGAGCTGCCAGCAGTATAAAGGGAGCATGGGGGAGCTGCTAGCAGTATACAGGGAGCATGGGGGAGCGGCCAGCAGTATACAGGGAGCATGGGGGAGCTGCCAGCAGTATACATGGAGTATGGGGGAGCTGCCAGCAGTATACAGGGAGCATGGAGAGACTGCCAGCAGTATACATGGAGAGTTGGGGGGGCTTGCATTATACATGGAGCATGGGCGGCTGGCTGCATTATACATGACACATGAGGGGCTGGCTGCATTATACATGGAGGCCTGGGGTGAATTATAATATATGGAGGACTATGGGTGCAGTTTAATATATGGGGTATTATGGGGTGAATTATAATACATGGAGAACTATGGGTAATGCATTATAATACATGGAGGACTATGGAGCTGCATTCTAATATATGAATGGTTATGTGGGACCTATTATACTATATGAAAGGCAATGTTGGGGCCATTATAGTATTTGGAGAACTTTATACAACAGGGGACAAAGATACAAGATGGGGATGGGAACATTTTGTGCTGAGGGAAAAGGGCTCTTTACTTCAGCATCCAGCTTTCCCATGCTGTGCTATACATCTCTCAGCACCCAGCTTTCCCATGTTCTGATGTGCATACAGCAGAGCATGGGGAAGCTGGGTGCCGATGACAAGATGGATATCAGAACATTGGGAAGCTGGGTGCTGGGGGAAAGAGCCAGGTGTCAGCATCATTATCCCATACCCCAAGTGTCGGTATACGTAGAGGGGGGGGGACCCAGGTCCGAACTTTGCACCGGGGCCCATCAAACTCTAGTTATGCCACTGGTGGCAGCAGATTACCCAATACTGCAAAAGCCTGGAGAGAGCTTTGAGGAAACCAGAAGATGGTTTATATTAAAGGATGGTGAATAAAGCTGAGGGTGAGAAAGCCCAAAGAGTCATGGCGCTGAGCAGAACCAGAGGAGCAACCAGAAGGAAACCCCTATACAGGGATTTTCGTGACACAGCCCCGGAAGGTCAGGAAACCACTTGCCAAAGGGATAAGTCAAATAGTTACAGTTTGAAGTAGACCGTGGAATGCCAACTCAGTCAAAGGAGGGAAAACGGATCCAGCTATAGAAGGAATCTGAGATGATCTGCACAATGCTGGCAAAATGGATCCAACCATTGAAGGAATCCGGAGGGTTCCAAAATGGGCTCAGATATTGAAACCACAGTAGTGGAATCTAAGGCAAGCAGTGAAGTCAGGAATGATGGACCAGCTGCTGGAGACTGTGTGGAGAGAGAGAGGTAAACATCTTGCACAGCGGAACAGAACACAGTCATAGAGCACAGAGCACTGCAATTCAGGGCCTGAACCCTAGCAATATTCCCAAGGAATTAATCCGTTGCCCAGGAACGACACATAGGGAAAAGGTTCCTTATAAGCAGGTCACATGCCCACAGGGTCTTGGGGGGGTTACTCGCCACCGGGCCAGTGTAGGTTTGGGATGTCACAGCTGTCTGGCCCGGCTCCGTGACCCCAGCGGTGTAAATAAATGAAGGGGTGATGATGGGAGTTAAAGTTATTTGTGATGCCACCAGTTTTGTGTGGCTATAATGGGAAGCCCCCGCTGCAAGAGGTTTCCTCTGAGGGCCGATGGTAATGCAGCTAGGTTGGTACAGCTCTCCACAGGCAGAATTCAGGCCCTGGGGATGTTGGGAGAATTAGTCTCCTGCTGCTGTACTGCTAAGGCACGGGAAGGATTGGATGACACAGGGGTTGCAGTTAAAGTTCTTTACTCAATGAGATGTCACCGCGTTTGGACTACCGGACTCCGCTGTCATTGGCTCCAGCTAATCCAGAATAGTTCGGAGGTCAGGGCCGGTACTTCTTTCTGTGAGTCCTTCCTCGCTGCACTGTGTTGTCTAAGTCCCTGCAACTTTAAGCTGGGACCCGAGTCCTTGGATTGGCTCCTTTCCTGTCCCATATGGAAGACAGTGTGAGTCCCTTACTGGTGCCATTCTGTTTTCACGACTCCTGACTTTATATGCTGCTATGCCCTGGGCACTTTGTGCTGGCCATAATACTTGAAATCCTCTGCCTGGCGGATTCTGCTGGTGTGACGTGCAGTGCCCACCAGCCGAGGGCTGCGCACCCTGTTCTGTGCACCCGGTCCTGAGGGGGCTATGGTGCAGCTCTCCCCTCAGCAACCATGTTTTCCTACATCTCACTTGCTCCCTGTCTGTTACTGTTCTAAATGTCAGTGTCTCACTTTCTCCCTCTTCTGGTTCTGGGACAAATTCCTCCAGCCACCCGTCCCCAGGACCTCTCTCCTGAAGCTCTGCCTCCTCCTTCCTCCTCTGTCTGTCTGCAACTACTGACTCACTGCTTCCTTGTCTCTGTGCTGCTGCTGGCTCCAACCACCCACTAGCTGTGTGTGTGTGTGTGTGTGTGTGCTGTTGATTGGCTATGACCTCTTCCTTACTCGGGATGAATACTGCACCTTTGGTGAGGTGCAGTACCCTGTGGCAACTGAAGCCTCAGGGCCGCCACACAGGGAGCAATCCTGCAATCAGAATCAGCACAACAAAGAACATGTGTACTGTTCCTTTAAATCACAGCAGCATGCGGCGCGTGCCGCCTTAGCGCTCCCAGAGGACCTGCTCAGAGAACTCAGGTTTCGGGAGGAGAAGGAGGCGGGGGATCGTTCAGCATAGTGAACTGGGTGAGTGACACGCCGCATAGCAGCGACAGAGCCAGCAGCAGAAGCTGAACCAGAAGCAGGAATGGAGGTGCGGGGAGAACGTCAATCTCCCTGCCCAGAGGAGACTGACCTCATGACCGAGGGCATTACACTGATTGCCTTAAATTTATTAACTCATCTATAGAATTAAGCCATACTCAACTACTCAGTGTCCTGATACTTCGGTGCCACTGCTCCAATGCTCTGTTAAAGCTCATGATTTGCTGCAGAGATGCTGAACTAGCAGAGGATGCGGCAAGTGAGTATTGATTATTTTAATATTTTAACACTTGTCCTGCTGTCAACCAAGTTTTTTTCAAAATCTCAAAAATCCCTTTAACTTTTCAGTGCAAAAAGAGATTTTTATTTATTACAGACATAGTAACATCTTTCTGTAGCTTATTAGCAAATTAGAAACAGATAAACAGTGTCAGTAAGATTTGTGAAATTGCCGCCCAAGTAATTGATTTTAGTTAATTATTTAGGCTTATTATATCTATGTATCTGTAAATGTTCTAATATGGAGAGGATATTTATATGACAATTGAGATTTACATATTTCTATCTGACAAACACAGATAGGGTCACAGTGCTATCTTAGCACAATTACCATTGCTTTCTTCTAGTTTATTGATATTGATTATTTCAATCAGAATGCAACTATGATGCGTAAATATTTCTTAATAAATCCGGAGTAATATTAGGCATTAGGAGAGACATTTGCATGAATTGCTAATAAGATTGTAAGGGTTGAAACATGTTTTTTCATACTAGTCGTATATATTAAGTAGATAATGGTAGATTATAAAACTTTATTGACAATTATGGCAATTGCTGTAACTGTGTTTATTCTTCAACACTATAAGTATTAATGCTTGTCTTTTTTTATTACTGTAATAAATATTGTTCTTTTGATGTTCATGTTTAAAACTGTGTATATGAGTGTGTTTATGTCTATATTTTTTCTATATATACACTCCTCAACACTGATAAAGCAACAAAAAGCAAGTCATGGAAATATAGAACTCACAGGATTGATAAGCATGGTAATGATATGCAAATGATGAAGAAATGGAACAAAAATTCAAAGCTTTCATTATCTAGTATCGGTATCTTACACAAAAGTACCAAAGAAAAGCCCAAGAGTTGTATGAATAATTGCAGTTCACAATATTGGAGATTATAAAAACTACAACAAAACACAAGACAACGACAAAACTCACTAAACACATTTTAAAAAGCACCATTGTGCGATATATAAAAGTAAAACTGGGCAGAATTAGCCCTGCATCTTATACACAAAGGTCCCTGGCAAAAGTGCAGTTATATCGCTTAACAACATACCGTATATACATGCAGTAAAGCTGATATGCCAAAACCAGAATAAATCCAACATCTAACTAGAGTGTTTGTCGGTCCATACGCATGCCGTGAATCACGTGTGTGTGTGTGTGCGTGTGTGTGTGTGTATGTGTGTGCATGTGTGTATATATATATATATATATATATATATATATATATATATATATATGTGTACAATGTGTGCAGAATTATTAGGCAAATGAATATTTTGATCACATGATACGTTTTATACATGTTGTCCTACTCCAAGCTGTATAGGCTTGAGAGCCATCTACCAATTAAGTAAATCAGGTGATGTGCATCTCTGTAATGAGGAGGGGTGTGGTATAATGACATCAACATCCTATATAAGTTGTGCTTAATTATTAGACAACTTCCTTTCTTTTGACAAAATGGGTCAGAAGAGAGATTTGATAGGTTCTGAAAGGTCCAAAATTGGGAGATGTCTTGCAGCAGTCTTGAAATTGCCAACCTTTTGAAGCGTGATCACTGAACAATCAAGAATTTCATGGCAAATAGCGAACAGGGTCGCAAGAAGCATGTTGGGCAAAAAAGGCACAAAATAACTGCCCATGAATTGAGGAAAATCAAGCGTGAAGCTGCCAAGATGCCATTTGCCACCAGTTCGGCCATATTTCAGAGCTGCAACGTTACTGGAGTATCAAAAAGCACAAGGTATGCCATACTCAGGGACATGTCCAAGGTAAGGAAGGCTGAAAAACGACCACCTTTGAACAAGAAACATAAGATAAAATGTCAAGACTGGGCCAATAAATATCTTAAGACTGATTTTTAAAGGTTTTATTGACTGATGAAATGAGAGTGACTCTTGAAGGGCCAGATGGATGGTCCAGAGGCTGCATCAGTAAAGGGCAGAGAGCTCCACTCCGACTCCGACGCCAGCAAGGTGGAGGTGGGGTACTGGTATGGGCTGGTATTATAAAAGATGACCTTATGGGACCTTTTCGCGTTGAGGATGGAGTGAAGTTCAACTCCCAGACCTACTGCCAGTTTCTGTAAGACAACTTCCTAAAGCAGTGGTACAGGAAGAAGTCAGTATCGTTCAAGAAAAACATGATTTTCATGCAGGACAATGCTCCATCACATGCATTCAACTACTCCACAGCGTGGCTGGCCAGTAAAGGTCTAAAAGATGAAAAAATAATGACATGGCCCCCTTGTTCACCTGATTTGAACCCCATAGAGAACCTGTGGTCCCTCATAAAATGTGAGATCTACAGGGAGGGAAAACAGTACACCTCTCGGTACAGTGTCTGGGAGGCTGTGGTGGCTGCTGCACGCAATGTCGATCGTAAACAAATCAAGCAACTGACAGAATCTATGGATGGTAGGCTGTTGAGTGTCATCTTAAAGAAAGGTGGCTATATTGGTCACTAAATTTTTTGGGTTTTGTTTTTACATGTCAGAAATGTTTATTTCTGAATTTTGTGCAGTTATGTTGGTTTACCTGGTGAAAATAAACAAGTGATATGGGAATATATTTGGTTTTTATTAAGTTTCCTAATAATTCTGCACAGTAATACCTGTAATCCTGCACAAACAGATATCCTCCTAAGATAGCCAAATCTAGAAAACCCCACTCCAACTTCCAAAAATATTATGCTTTGATATTTATGAGTCTTTTTGGTTGATTGAGAACATATCAAAAATAGCAACAAGAAGAGGAGATAACAACTCCCCCAAAAAAGTATTATAGAATGTACTCACAGCAAAAAAGGGCAACCAGTCCAGTTAGCCCAGGCCAACATATCTAATGCACAAACAGGATGCAGACAAGCCTCTCAACATGATGGACACTTCACAGGTGTAAAGTAAATTGCACACTAGTGGCGCGCATAGGGCACTGTTCACACTTGTATGCGCATGGTGTCCAGCCAGCAACCTATTACCACGCCCTTACTATTAGATTAGGCGGGTTACTCGGACACTACTCACTGCAGCACGCAAGGGACAGAAATTCCACTATGCACGGCCGTATTAAGAGGCCCGGCTGCACCCCGCATAGTCAAAGTGCAAAAAATACATATAAAATATATGTGAGGTATTAGTTTGTAAATTGGCCAATGTACGTAAGCCCACAATCCTCATCACGGATCCTCACGCTTGCGGGTCCCTACACTGATAAATATCAAAAATAGCAACAAGAAGAGGAGATAAAAACTCCCCCAAAAAAGTATTATAAAATGTACTCACAGCAAAAAAGGGCAACCAGTCCAGTTAGCCCAGGCCAACATATCTAATGCACAAACAGGATGCAGACAAGCCTCTCAACATGATGGACACTTCACAGGTGCAAGGTAAATTGCACACTAGTGGCGCGCATAGGGCACTGTTCACACTTGTATGCGCATGGTGTCCAGCCAGCAACCTATTATATGTATTTTTTGTACTTTGACTATGCGGGGTGCAGCCGGGCCTCTTAATACGGCCGTGCATAGTGGAATTTCTGTCCCTTGCGTGCTGCAGTGAGTAGTGTCCGAGTAACCCGCCTAATCTAATAGTAGGGGCGTGGTAATAGGTTGCTGGCTGGACACCATGCGCATACAAGTGTGAACAGTGCCCTATGCGCGCCACTAGTGTGCAATTTACCTTGCACCTGTGAAGTGTCCATCATGTTGAGAGGCTTGTCTGCATCCTGTTTGTGCATTAGATATGTTGGCCTGGGCTAACTGGACTGGTTGCCCTTTTTTGATTGAGAACATAGCTGTTGATCAATAATAAAAAAAACCCTCTAAAATACAACTTGCTCAATAATTCTGCACACGTTGTATATATATACAGATACAAGTGTTCCAGGCAGCACACAATCCAAGGTGCACGTATCCGAGGAAGGCATACACAATATAACTTGAACAAAGGACCAGCACTCCAAATCTTCAGGAATTTATAAGAATTTATTCCATATATGCAGAAAGGTGTAAATTACTTGTTTTGGCTAATAGTGCGCCTTCTTCAAATACAGATGCACAAAATATAATTCTGTATAGCTTAAAATTCATCCAGCTGATTCTGTCTTCAGTCACATCATCAAAAAACACTAGTGACCTAGTGCCATTGGAAGCCATAGATGCCCATGCCATCAGACTGTCTCCATCTTATTTGATGTGGTGTGCTTTAGATCATGAGTCATTTGAAGCTTTTTCCATACTTTCTTCTTCCCATCATTCTTGTACAGCTTAATCTTAGTTTCATCTTTCCAAGCTTTCCCAGAACTGGGCTGGCTTCTTTAGATTTTTTTTTGTAATATCTAATCTGGTGTTTTTGTTTTTAAGGCTGATTAATGGTTTGTACATTGAGGGGAACCCTCTGTAGTTCCTTCATGAAGGCAT
Organism: Anomaloglossus baeobatrachus; assembly: GCF_048569485.1. Taxonomy (NCBI): domain Eukaryota; kingdom Metazoa; phylum Chordata; class Amphibia; order Anura; family Aromobatidae; genus Anomaloglossus; species Anomaloglossus baeobatrachus. Next base: position 203,044,828 of record NC_134358.1, read on the forward strand.
CTCTTTATGGCAGACTTAAATACAGAATCACATACTTCTTGGAGAGTGTGCTTGTATGTTCTTGAGTGTTCTTGAGTGTGTGGATTTTGTGAAGGGTTTTTCATCATCTTGGAAAGAATTCTATGATTATCCACCACAGATGTTGTCCTTGGACGTTCAGGCCTTTTTGATTTCCTAAGCTCACAGATGTGCTTTTTTATGCAGAATGTACCAATCTGCTAATTTGGCCACTCCTAACATTTCTGCTACATCTCTGATGGATTTCTTCTCTTTTTCAGCTTAATGATGGTCTGTTTCTTTTGCTTTGAGCACTTCTGTGACCGCACATTGTGGGTTCAAAACAACAAATTCCAAATGCAAGTGCCACACTTGGAATCAGCTCCAGATCTTTTACTTGTTTAATTGATGATAAATTAACATAGCCCATGCATCACATTAAAGAGCTTTTGAGAAATGGCTCCAATTATTTTTGGTCTCTTGAAAAAAGTTAGCAAGATATTAAAGAGCTGTAATTCCTAAATACTATTCGCTCTACAGTGCTGCTGTGAAACTAGTCAGATCAGTGGATCCATCTTGCTTCTGGGCCACTGAACTCCTCTGATGCTGCAGTGGTAAAGTTGCTATTGCTTACAGCATCAGAGAGTACATAGTTTTGTTACAACCATTTTGGCAGTCTAAATGGTTATTTTTGGAACACACTTATTTCCAGTCAGGAGAATGCCAGAAGATAAGAAACTGGTTTGCTCCAGAAGAATACAGTGGGGAAAATGAGTATTTGATACACTGCCAATTTTGCGAGTTTTCCCATCTCCAAAGAATGAGTTCTGTAATATTTATCGTAGATACACCTCAACTGGGACAGACATAATCCCCTCCTCCAAAAAAATCAGAAAATCACATTGTATGATTTTTAAGTAATCAATTTGCACTTTATTGTATGAAATAAGTATTTTCTCACATACCAAACAGCAAGAATTCTAGATCTCACAGACTTGTTATTTTTTCTTTAAGAACCCCTACTACTCTGCACTCATTGCCTGTATGAATTTGCATCTGTTTTAACCTGAATAAAAAGCACCTGCCAACAAACTCAATCAATTACCCTAGAACCTATTCACCATGGCCAAGACTAAAGAGCTGTTTAAGGACATTAGAGACAAATTTTTAGACCTGCACATGGTGGGATAGGCTATAGGACAATAGGAAAGCTATTGAGAAGACATTAATTGTTGGCACAATTATTAGAAACTGGAAGAAACACGAGATGACTACTAATCTTACTCGTTCTGGGGCTACATGCAAAATTTTGCTTCCTCAGTTAAGGATGATCCTGAGAAAGGTCAGGAATCAGCCCCAAACTACATGGGATGACCTGGTCAATGACCTGAAGAGAAGTGGGGCCACAGTCTCAAAGATTACAGTTAGTGACACACTACATTATCATGGATTAAAATCCTGCAGGACAAGCAAGGTCCCCTGCACATGCTAGCACATATCCAGGCCTGACAGGAGATCGCCAATGACCATCTGAATGATGCAGAGGAGGCATGTAATAATATTAGACCCAAATAGAACTTTTTGGAATCAACTCCAATCACTGCATTCGGAGGAAGAAAAAGGATGAATACAACCTCAAGAACATCATCCCAACAGTGAAGCATGGCGGTAGAAACATCATACACACATGGTCAAAAGTGTTGGTACCCCTCATTTAATGAAAGAAAACCCACAATGGTCACAGAAATAACTTGAATCTGACAAAATTATTAATAAATGAAAAAATCTATGAAAATGAACAAATGAAAGTCAGACATTGCTTTTCCACCATGCTTCCACAGAATTTTTTTAAAAAATAAAACTCATAAAATAGGCCTGGACAGAAATGTTGGTACCCTTGAAAATAATGTGACAAAAAGAACATGTTAAATCAAGGTGTGTCCACTAATTAGCATCACAGATGTCTACAATCTTGTAATCAGTCAGTGGACCTGTATATAGAGCTACAGATACTCACTTGTGGTGTTTGGTGACATGGTGTGTACTACAATCAAAATGGACCAGAGGTAGTGAAGGAAAACGTCTCAGGAGAAAGAAAATTATAGACAAGCATGTTAAAGGTAATGGTTATAAGATCATCTCCAAGCAGCTAGATGTTCATGTGACTACAGTTGCAGAAATAATTCAGAAATTTAAGATCCATGGGACTGTAGTCAACCTTCCTGGATGTGGCCGCAGGAGGAAAATTGATGAGAAATCAAAGAGACGTATAATACAAATGGTAACAAAAGAGCCCATAAAAACATCTAAAGAGATTAAAGGTAAACTTCAAGCTCAAGGAACATCAGTGTCAGATCACACCATCCGTCGTTGTTTGAGCCAAAGTGAACTTCATGGGAGATGACCAAGGAGGGCACCATTGTTGAAAAAAAAAATTATAAAATAGCCAGACTGCAATTTGCGAAACTAAATGTTGACAAACCACAAAGCTTCTGGGAAAATGTCCTATGGACAGATAAGACAAAAATGGAACTTTTTGGTTAGGCACATCAGCTCTGTGTTCACAGATGGAAAAATGAAGCATATCAAGAAAAGAACACTGTCCCTACTGTGAAACATGCAGGAGGCTCTGTTATGTTCTGGGGCTCCTTTGCTGCATCTGTATCCAGGGTGTCTTGAATCTGTGCAGGGTACAATGAAAGGTTGTGCAACAAAATATTAAGTTAAGGGTACCATCATTTCTGTCCAGGCCTATTTCATGAGTTTTATTTTTTAAAAAAATTCTGTGGAAGCATGGTTGAAAAGCAGTGTCTGACTTTCATTTCTTCATTTTCAAAGATTTTTTATTTATTATTATTTTTGTTAAATTCAAGTTATTTCTATGACCATTGTGGGTTTTTCTTTCATTATACGAAAGGAACCAACAATTTTGACCACGTGTCTACTTTGGGGGTGCTTTTCTGCAAAGGGGCAGGTCAACTGCACCATATTGAAGGGAGGATGGATGGGGTCATGTATTATGAGATTTTGGTCAACAACCGACTTCCCTCAGTAAGCGCATTGGAGATGGGTCGTAGCTGGGTCTTCCAGCATGACAATGACCCAAAACACAGGGCAACTATGGAGCGGCTCCGTATGAAGCATTTAAAAGTACTTGAGTGGCTTAGCCAGTTTCCAGAGCTGAAACCAATAGAAAATCTTTGGAATGAGCTGAAACTAAAGGTTGCCGGGCAAAAGCCCTGAAACCTTAAAGATCTGTATAAAGCAGTGGACCGAAATCCCTGCTGCCACGTTTGCAAACTTGGTCAAGAACTACAGGAACCTTCTGACCTCTGTAACTGCAAATAAAGGTTTCTGTACCAAATTGTTACGGTTGCTGTGGCACTGGAGACTATGTTCGGATTTCTCGCTACTGCACATGTGCGAGCACTGGAGACTATGTTTGGATTTCTTGCTACTGCACATGTGCAAGCGCTGGAGACTAAGTCCTATCTTGGAGCCATTGCACATGTGCGGGTGACATCATCGCTGACACGAGGTCACATGTCTCTGACACCTTCTAAGCTGATTGGCTGCTGGTCATGTGCTTGTGACACGTGGTCACATGTCTCTGACACCTTCTATGCCGATTGGTCGCTGGTCATGTGCTTGTGACGCTTTGCTCGGTGATAGGCCAGCGTGACGTCATTGCTGTCATTCTGGCAGCGGATTGGCTCTGGTGTCCTCCATCTTGGATGAGGCACAGAGTCTATATAAGACCCTGACACACGCCGCCCGGTGCTCAGTCCTCTTGGTTCATGCATGAGAGTAGACGCTCTGTGCACGTCCCTCTAGGCATCTCTCTGTCTATGTTAGGTGAGCGCTACTGGCAGGGTAGCATTCCTATACCTTACAGCTTCAGCTGCAGTCCGTATCCTTACCTCTTAATGGAGCGGATATAGGCAGGTGCCTGAGGCACATGGTCTGGCTGGGCCTTGTGATTCTACTCGTAGGTGGACGTTGCTGCTAGGGTAACGTTCCTTATACTGCGTCTGGCAGTTGTTCGTATCCTCACACACTAGGGGAGCGAACAGAGGTAGGAGCTTTGTGCGGCTTATGCTGCTGTCCGTCTCTTTTGCACCACTAGTGGAGCGGACCTAGGCAGGTGCCATATCTAGTGGTTCGTGTCCTCGCACACTAGTGGATCGAACGCAGGTAGGAGCTTTGTGCGGCTTACGCTGCTGTCCGTCTCCTGGCACCGCTAGAGGAACGGACCTAGGTAGGTGCCATTTCACACTCACTGCTTTTGTCTCTGTGACCATTAACAGAGACCATTCCACACACCCTCCAAGTAAGGGAGGATTTGCTTTATTTTCTAATTATATTCCTCTGTGAGTTTAACAGAGGTATTGCACTCTGCACTTGTGCTATTACTATTTACAGTGGCACACTTATATACCCCTTATCCTCTGCCATAGTCTGCACAGAGTCTTTGCACGGTGGACCCTGACTGTCTGATATTCCTTTGGGTTTTATTATCAGACAGCCCCCCGTAACACAAATACTATTATATATTAATTTCTGTACCAAATTCTATTGGATAAAATAGTAATTTCATGTAATAAAATGCAAATTATTTTTTAAAAAATCATACAATGTGAGTTTTTTATGGATTTTTCTAGGGAGGATTCTGTCTGTCACAGCTGAAATGTACCTACAATAAAAATTATAGACCTCTCCTTTCTTTGTAGGTGGAAAAACTTGCAAAATCGGCAGCATATCAAATACTTATTTTCCTCAGTGTATATATGAGAAAATTCCTTCAATAAAAATAATTCAGAATGATTAATAATGTGATTTCTAGTGTAAATGTCACTTTTCATTCTGTTGTTCTACCATGTAGAATATGTTAGATCACTGTATAAGTGTCTTGCCAGTATCTTTCACACACTGAATTTTTATGCCTGAGACATAACATTTATTTTTCTTTGTAGTCTTGGTTGACCCTTAAATGTTTCAAAATCACCTTACTAAGATCAGCACTAATAATGTGCATCTTACTTTTTTAACCCAGGTTGAAAATATTTCACAGCACTGCAGCTAAACCTGATATTGGTAGATAAAATGCTTTACTTTTGTATGAAGAAAGATAAAGTACTGTACATTTTCTGTAGTCAGCTATGTCCTTGTCGAGGGACAATGTTTTATTGGTGATGAATGGTTATCCACATTAAACACTTGTGGGAGGACAGTTGATCAGCTTCACAGCAAAAGCAGTCATAGACATGTATGCAACTTCAAAGCTACTAGGAAAAAACAGTAGACAGTTGTTTTTTTACCAAAATTCAACTAATATGTTGAGGATACAAAGAAATTAGACTTTTATATGTTATTAACATCATATACTTACAATTTTGCTTTTGATGAACAGTCGGACATGCTTACAACTTATTTAATGTTGTCGCTAGTATTTACTTCCTAACTAAGCATCAATTCCATTATTTTATACTTTTCACTGTAAAAAATATTGTATTTAAATTTAGTAAATACGAATTTTTCCATCCAAAACATATATAATGTAGCAGAACTCCCCCCAAGTGTAACATACAGTTGAAACCAAAAGTTTGCATATGCTATCTAAATAGACACATGCATGTTTTTCTCACTATCTGACATGAAATCAGAATAAACTTTCCCGTTTTAGGTCAATTAAGAACCAAAATTATTTACTGTATATGTGCAAAATGCCAGAATAATGAGAGAGAGACAGATCATTTTGAAGCAGACAGATCATTTTGAAGCATTTTTTTTACTTTCTGCAAAGTCAAAAGTTTACATACATTTCATTAGTATCGGGTACTATTGCGATTACACTGTATGACTTGGGTAAAACATTTTGGATATCTTTCCACAAGCTTCACACAATCGTTGGTAGGAATTTGAGACAATTCCTTCTGACTGGTGTAACTGAGTCATGTTTGTAGGTCGCATTGCTCGCACCTGCCTTTTCAGGTTTGTGATTACATTTTCAATAGGATTCAGATCAGGGTTTTGTGATGGCCACTGCAAAACATTTATTATCCTTAAGCCACTTTGTAACCAGTTTGGCAGTACGCTTCGGATCATTGTTCATTTGGAAAACTAATTTCTGCCCAAACTTTAAGTTCCTGGCTGATGTGTTGAGATGTTGCTTCAGTATTGTGACATGATCCTCTTTCCTCATGATGCCATCTATTTTGTGAAGTGCACCAGTCCCTTTTGCATCAAAACAAGCCCACAAAATGATGCTGCTACCCCCGTGTTTCACAGTTGGAATGATGTTCTTAAGCTTCTCCCTTTTTACTCCAAACGTAACAATGGTCATCATGGCCAAACAGTTCAATTCTAGTTTCATCAGACCACAGGACATGTCTCCAATAATTATGGTCTTTGTTTCTGTGTGCATTTGCAAGCATCAATCTGGCCTTTGTTTGTTTGTTTTGTATTAATGGCTTCTTCCTGGCAGAGTGGTTTTCAGCCCATGTTGATACCGTACTCGTTTCACTGTGAATAATGACACAATCTTACAAGTTTTCTCTAGAATCTTCACAAGGTCTTTTGTTTTTGTTCTTGGGTTGATATGCATATGTCTGACCAAAGCATGTTCATCCCCTGTACACAGAACTTGTCTTCTTCCTGAGTGCTATAATGTCTGGACAGTCACATCTTTTTGTACTTGCGTATAATTGTTTCCAGAGATGAACAAGACACCTTCAGGTATCTGGAAATTGCACCCAAGGATGAAGCAGGCTTGTGCAAGTCCTCAATTCTCTTCCAGAGATCTTGGCTAATTTCTTTTGACTTTCCCATGATGCTACACAAAGAAGCAGTGTGGTTCAGGTGTCCATTAAAAGACATCCACAGGAGTGTCTCCAAGTAACTCAGATGTTGCCAATAAATGTATCAGAAGCCTCCTGTTATGGACTCCCCAAAGCTGCAAACAGCAGCGAATCCCTATACAGGGACTGTGTCATTGCACCAACGGAAGGCCTAAATGCACGGCAGCCAGGGACCAGCAGAGATAGTCTCTTAAGGACGGAAACAGTCTCTTAATGTTTAATATAGGAGTCCACAGTTGCAGCAACATGGAGATGGTGGCATAGAGCTGATGATACAGATGTGGTGGCACAGCGGTGAAGGCTCAGATGTGGTGGCGCAGTGGTGATAGCTCAGATATAGAGGCACAGGGGTAATGGCTTGGATGTGGCGGCACAGCGGTGATGGCTCAGGCATGTCGGCACAGGGGTAATGGCTCAGATGTGGTGGCACATCGGTGATGGCTCAAGCATGTTGGCACAGGGGTAGTAGTGTGCAGGCTCTAGGAAGAGACAGAGGTTAAATTCATGAGACTGGTACAAGGAGTAGACACAGTAATGTACAGGGACCTGAGTACTAGCAATGCAGTATAGGCAATGTTGCTGAGGTGCCTCCTGTCATGGGAGGTGGACTTAAATACCTTTAAGGTAATAGGTGACCTCTGGAACAGCTTCAGGGTAATGGGACGCAGGTCTTCAATAAAGGGGCGTGGCCACATCTGCAACCTATGGGCACTCACAGAATCAGTGCGTGCGGCTTGGAAGCAGGAGGAGGCCGCAGGAGAAAGGGAGGATGTCCCCACTGGAGCCTGGGAGCGGAGGCATGCGAGAATACCGTGCTTGGACTGGGCAGGTGAGAGGAGGGACTCACCCACAGGGGCCTGGGAGTGGGAACGCATGGGAATACCATGCCCAAAGATATCATCATATGAGTTGTCCCTTATTGTTTAATGATAGTACTCTTAGTGTATGTAAACTTTTGACTTTACAGAAAGTAATTAAAATGCCTTAAAACATTCTCTCTCTCTCTCTCATTAGTCTGGCATTTGGCAAATATAAATAATTTTGGTATTCCTAATTGACCTAAAACGTAAACTTCTGGTTTCAGCTGTATCCATAGGTTTGTTCATGGAAAAAATATACCTTAAAAATTACCTTTTAACCCTAGAACGCACAACCATAGAAATCTACAATAGAAAGCAAGTAACCTAGCAGGCCTGCAAGGCCCCAGGTATGCGTTCTAGGGTTAATAGTTACGTTAAAATGATTATAAGACATCACAATATCCACACACAAACAGTACATACAAGTAGAGATGAGCGATCCTTCCAAAGATAGGATTGGATCAGGATCATCGAGCACGCCTTAGATTGCTGATCAGATTGTCCATCCTAGCCGATCTGCTCGTCGATCCTAGCAGAACCCCTTAAATTCAATGGGAGGCAAAAGTGATGTGCTGTAAAATGGTGAAGGGGGGCTGTAAAAGAAAGAAGATAAAAAAAAGTTAAAGAAGTACAGACTTACAAAGTATTCCAGCAGCTGCAGCACTACTTCCGGGTCCGACAATTATATCTAATGCATATTCACTGCTTTCTCCACCCACCGGCGGCTCTGATTGGCTGCAGTCAGACCCCGTCCCCACACAGCTACTGTGATTAGTTGTTATCACATCAGCACATCATTTATCTGTGTTGATTGACTTCAGCACAGATAAAGCAACACGACATACTGGAGCCCCTAGCCATGTGCTTATCTTGGCTACATATCAAAATAAGAGGAATCCACATGTGGCTATTTTTTTTCTTTTTTAAAACAATTTTTTTTTTAATAATTTAAAAAACTGTATGCAGTCCCCCCAATTTTGATACCCAGCTATGATAAAGCTTGATAGCTTGGGGTTGGCATTCTCAGGCTGGGGAGACCCTTGGCCTAAAAATAGCAACCTGCAGCTGTCCAGGATTGTTGTATCCATTAGATGCCATAAGCTTGGCACTTTACCCCGTTCTTTCAATTGTCCTGGTGCGGTGGCAATCAGTCTAATATGAGAGATTAATGACAGCCCAAAGCTGCCACTAAGCCCTAGATTAGTAATGGCAGGCATCTATGAGACCCCCCCATTACTAATCTGTAAGAGAAAGGAAATAAACAAAAACACCGAAAAAATAATTTATTTGAAATAAAAGACAAAAAAACACCCTCTTTCACAACTTTATTAACCCCCAAAACACCCAGGTCGACGTAATCCACACAAGATCCCACGACGAATCTAGCTCTGCAACATTACTGAAGGCACAACACGCAATCATGGAACATGACTGAACGCTATGAGGTTCAGGCAGAGACTGAGCCGCGATTAGTGGTGACGTCACTCATGTTAGTTGTGGTCACAGCTGTGATCGCAGTTAACCTGACCCCAGGTGATATAAATGAACTCTCACTGAGTTCACAGACCTGCATCTCCTGGCAGAAGACTTTTTTTTTGCCAAGAGATGCAGATTTGGTGCTGAAATTTTTACATCAAATCCCTGCATCCAATCTAAACCTCCTAGCAAAATATGCATCACTACCGCATGCAGTAGTGGTGCATTTTTTGCCAGGAGGTGTAAATTGGGTGCAGAAATATGGTGTAGCAGGAATATGGTGTAAAAATTTCAGCATTAAATCTGCACCTCTTGGCAAAAAAACACATTTTTTTGCCAGGAAATGCATATGCATTGTGACACTGCACACAGTTCACACTGCAAAATAGCATTACTCAGTCACTTGCTGGTATTCAAGGTACTCCAGGAACACAATTTGAAAAAAGGTCCAATAGGTTTATTTACAACACAGATAAACCTCTGCAGTAATATAATACAATGCCTCTCCCAGCTGAAAGGCACACACATGGCTTTCAAGACCATTTTACCTGCAGTTTGCCTCTCAGGTTTCTCAACAGAAGTATTCCAGTGGAGCTGTCTGCCTTCAGTCACTGACATTGGTCAGAATCCACACTCCTCTCCATGAGATTTCTTCATGGAAGCCTGGCAGCTTCCTCACACTGACTACTGTCAGTCCACACAGCTCCTTCTCACAATCCAGCACTCTCTACACTGGCTGCAGTCCCTCCACATGTCAAACACACAGACTCCATTAAACATATTATGAGTGACAAACCTATGGGTGGGGTTCTGTAGGTAGCTAGACCCACCCATCTCTTCAGCTACCCAGCTACCTGTAAACCTAACCCACTGAACACTTTAGCAAACATGTGGCACTACACGTACCAGAACGGACCTACAAGTGTACACCGCTTCTGTGGTACATAATGGCCATTCACAATGTAGCCAGTCGCCATCTTACTTATTTCCCCCTCCACCTAATGCTGTTGGGATTGGCTCCATTATATTCCAGACCAAAGAACCTTCTCTGGCTACTTTGGGCTTCAGCCCTTGAAACACAGTCTGTCACTGTCACCCGACTCTTTTTAGTCAACCCATCTCTTAGATCAGTATCTTTGTTAGACCTCTCTCTCCATGACTGCCTCAAATGGTTAGTGTGGTAGTGAGACTCATTTTTAGTCAAAACTACTGTCTGGTCGAACTTTAAGCTATCTAGTATGCTACAGGAGCTACTGCCTTTGTCCCTCAGAATTGAGATGACTGAAGATTGGCCATATCTAAATTCCTCGCATTCTCATTTTGTGGTCTATTTTGTTTCAACATGTTCTAGGGAGTCTTTGGCCGTCTTTCCATCGACGCATGTGTCTATCACTATCCTTGACTAGAGACCACTCCATTCTTTCTTTCAGATTTTGTTTCAGCTGACTGGCCCCTTCTACCATAGAGCCTGCTTCCTTTGACATCCGAGGCAATATTTTTATCAGGTAGACTAAATTTCTTCTCTGGGCCCCAGCCCGAAAGCGATCACCACCTCATGACACCCTGACAAAGTTGATCCATAATCCTCTGTCTTTGCAGAATCAACTGCCTCAGTTCTTCAACCTGTACCCACTTAACCAGATGTTAGGGGTGGGGAGCCCTTTCTGGAGATGCCCCGTTTTTACCAGCCGCTCTAATTTTTATTACTTTACACCTCATGTTGCTAAGTTGGGCACGTCCACCATTTTCTTTTGTCACCCTTAACTTATAACTGTCAACCTTAGGAGGCACTAACTCTGCCTCGTTACATACTGTTATACCGCAAGGATCCCCTTTAGCCTCTCGCTGTAGTGGGGCTTTGTTAGTATGGCTCTAATTTTTACACAAGCTCCCAGACACTTCCCCCAGCTCTCACAAGTCCCAAAATACTCTATAGTCTTGGAATTCAATAAGTCTGGGACTACACACGTCAGGGTACTCTTCACTGCATTAAGGAACACATCAGTCATCAGATATTCCTTACTGTCTCTGTGCCTCCCCCACGACAACCGATGGGCTGCTTGGATCTGGATCCACAGTGGCTCAAGGGGTCTCCGGACCCGAGGCGGGGTAGCGCAGCCTCTCAAAAATGAAAAGGAGGAAGAAAGGGTCGATTGGATAGTGTTCGTAACGCCACCCACGGATTGTGGTAAAATAGGATACCACCGCTGCTGCGTTTAGGAGAGAGGGAGAGCGCTCGGGAGCGATGGGATGGCAGCTGGTGATGTTAACCCCTCTGTGGGCAGTTAAAGGTGTCCCGGGGTTCGGTGATGGTAGGCTGGGGACCCGTTGGAAGCAAAGGGGCACAACATACTCACACAGTCCAGAGATGCTGACGCTGTAACCAGGTAAACCAAAGTCTTGAACGCCCTGCAGCTTTAGTCCGAACACGCTAGGTCCGTGCCCTTTTGGTGTTGCTGATTGGTATGAAGCCATGTCCCTTGGCACTGTGTTTACACTTGGTGGATCCCTTTCACCTAAAACTATTTGGGTCCCGTTCACCTACATGGCTAGCAGAGTGAGCTTGCTCTCAGGGTTCACGCTTGGGATTTTCTGGACGGTTTTGGGAAGTCCTATCCCTCTCATTGCGCTAGTACCCCAATTTTGGAGCGAGTGGAGAGCGGGTCATGAAGATTCCGTCCTCGTCGGGTGAATTACTGGGCTGCATAAAGCTACTTCCCAGCCTAGGGTCCGCGTACCCCGTCGTGCCCTGGCCTCTGCCCGGTTGTAGCACAAGGCCCCCAAACTGCCCTCCGTGGCAGTACCGTGCCCCTTTCCACTACCCCCTGCGACCGGGGTTCCAGCTCCTTCCAGGCCAGGCCAACATCTGGCACCTGGGACGGGTACAGGAGCCCAGCTCCGCAGCGTGACCTCTTCCTGTCACTGCTCACTGACACTCTCTGACTACTACTTACACTTCTGGCCCTTCTTCTACCATTCCGCCATCTGGGGGCCCTATTCCTCTCAGGCTGCCCAATGGGTGTCTGGTGGGTGTGGTGCAGAGTGTTCCTCAGGATTTGTGTATGCCTGTTCTTAGCAACACCAAAGGGACAGGACCCATAACCAAGGAGGAGCAGGTACCATGCAGAGAGGCAGATTGCATGGCACCCTTGTGACGACCTGATAGGCCATTTATTAAACTTGTAAGAAAAAGGTTAACATTAATAACATTTATTAACAGGTTCATCCCACATTAGCAAGGCACTTTTACTTTAACGTTACAAACTTTTTGAGTTCATCTGTCAACTGGGGGACGCCACCGGTTGTGATGGCAGCGGGAACCCAACCTACCCCGTTGTGGTCCCTTCCTGCGACAGTCCAGTCCCAACGTCCCGGATCCCAATAACCCTCCACCCAAACAACCTGTTCCTCCTGGAAATCGAAGGTGGGTGCTTGACCGGGTTAAGGTCCCGGGATGTGTCAGATGACTCTTGTGGCACAGGAGGTGCAATTATGTACAAGACACAAGTTTGTGTTGGTCACGCCAGTCCTGTGACCGTGGTCCATATTTACTTAACTACTTAGAACAACGAAGTCCTTCAAAAATTGGTAAAGTCCATGTACCAGTTCACACTTGTAGCAAATCTAGAGGAAAATCAGGTTACTTTCCCGTTTAATTTAAAACCATTTCATTAAAGCATTCATTTTCTAGCAGTTTCTATATGAAAAATAACAAACTGTGAAAAAAACAACAAAAAACGAAAGTACCGATACCTAACAATTCTATGGCATCGTTAACTTTTACAGTATCAACATTTTTCTTTAACACTCTTCTCTATACCTCCGTGGAGATTGACCAAAGTTAACACGAGTGGACCTTCTTAACTCTGGACTATCATTCCCTTCTGATGACATGGCTACACTACCTGCAGCTTCCTCGCCCTCTGTACTGGGTGTTGCAGGTAAGACCCTACGTGTGCGTGGCAAGGGAATAGGTGCTACTCTAGGTGCTGGAGTGGGTGCAATGTCGGTAAGCCCTTCCTGTTCTGTTTCTTCCACGGGTTGTGGGAATGTTAACACAGGGACTATTACTGCTCCATTCTGCATAGGCCAATCTTCTGGAAAGTTACCTAGGATAGTGTAGATCACTTTCTTCTTCCTTTCTACCACTGGAGGCTGGGGTTGATGCTCCTTCGTCACCCTGAGGGGTTCTGGGCACTTCTTTAGATGGTCCCGAGATACCGTAGCCGTGGTTCTTCATGGTCCTTGCTGATCAAGCAGGTCTTGTGGTTATCAAAGTTGGATGGCTGATTCACATACGGCTCCTTTTCCCACTGATCATCCAACTTGTGCTGTCTCCTTTTTCTTTTCAACACCGCTTCCCCGGTAGCGAAGGGGGCTGCTTTAGCTTGTTTGTTAAAGTTTCTCTCTTACTGCTCCCGGGTTTGATTCAAGCTTTGTTTGACACATCTCGTAATCTGCTTATACTGAGCTTGGCGATGTGAGTCCCAATCTTCTCCAAGTGCATAAGTTTCAGGTAATTCAACCCCCATCTCCAAGTCCACTGGGAGTCGTCCAGGCCGAGCTCGCAAGTATGCCGGGGTGCACTTGGTGGATCCCACCGTGATATGGTTATACATGTCTACCAGATCCGGTAATTTCTCAGGCCACAAGTTCCGCTTCTCCAAGGGAAGGGTCTTCAACAAGTTAATCACCAGGTGGTTCATCTTCTCACACATCCCATCCATCTGTGCATGGTAAGGGGTAGTGCGGATCTTCTTGCACCCATACAGACTACAGAATTCTTGGAAGATCTCGGCTTCAAAAGCGGGGCCTTGATCCATCAGGACTCAGTCAGGATACCAATGTGGCCTACAGAAATGGGCCTGAAATGCCTTTGCCGCTGTGCTGGCTGTCAAGTCCTTGACAGGTACTACCACCAGGAATTGGGAGTAGTGATCGACCATGGTGAGTGCATAAGTGTATCCACTGCGACTGGGGGTTAACTTAACATGGTCCAGAGCCAAAATCTCCAGAGGCTGCTGGGTGATGATTGGCTGGAGTGGTGCTCGCTGACTGGTGCCATCTTGCCTCCTCAAGGTACAGGGATCACAGTTCCTACACCAGGCCTCGATGGAATTCCTCATCCCAATCCAGTAAAAGTGACTTCTTAGCAACATCTCTAGCTTCTTCCATCCAAAGTGCCCGGTTCCATCATGGTGGGCTTCCAGCACCACTGGGACGTGCGACTTGGGGACCACAATCTGGCAGATCCTCTCATGTGTCTTGGGTTTGGTCAGATTACTACACAACTTGCCTTTGTGTAAGTACAGCTGACTCCGGTCTTGCCACAATTTTCGGCCTCTTCTTGGGTACCTGGTCCCAAACGGGCATCGGCTCTGGATAGCAGCAACTTGACTAGCTTGATTGCAGGATCTTGTTCCTGAGCTTCTTGCCAGCCATGGTGAGGCAATAGGTCACAAGTTATCTCTTGCTGGTGAACACTTGCTCGAGGCCGCTCTCCTGAAGGGGCCTGATGGAATGCTGGTAGCTCAACCTTTTCCAGGTTGTCTTCATCCCCTTCTTCAGCCAGCAAATGGGGAATTCTGGAGAATGCGTCCGCATTGGTGTTCTTGCGGCCAGCTCTATATTTGATAGTAAAGTTATAATTAGCCAGTCGTGCAACCCATCTTTGTTCTAAGGCTCCCAACTTCGGCGTATCCAGGTGAGTCAGGGGATTATTGCCCGTGTACACAGTGAACTTAGGGGTACATTGCACACTGCGACATCGCTACTGTGATCTCGTCGGGGTCAAATCAAAAGAGACGCACATCCGGCGCCGATAACAACGTCGCAACGTGTAAAGCCTAGATGCGCCGATAAACGATCGCAAAAGCATCGTAAATCGGTGATCTGTGTAATGTCGGTCATTTTCATAATGTCGCACCAATAGGAGATACGATGTTTTTCCTCATTCCTGCGGCAGCACACATCGCTGTGTGTGAAGCCGCAGGAGCGAGGAACATCTCCTTACCTGCCTCCACCAGCTATGCGGAAGAAAGGAGGTGGGCGGGATGTTTACGTCCCGCTCATCTCCGCCCCTCCGTTTCTTTTGGCCGCCTGCAGTGTGACGTCCCTGTGACACTGCACAACCCGCCCCCTTAGGAAGGAGGCGGGTCTCTGGCCAGAGCGACGTCGCAGGGCAGGTAAGTGCGTGTGAAGCTGCCGTAGCGATAATGTTCGCTACGGCAGCTATCACAAGATATCGCATGTGCGACGGGGGAGGGTACTATCGCACTCGGCATCGCTAGCATCAGCTAGCGATGTCACAGTGTGCAAAGTACCCCTTAGAAGCGGCAAGGTAGTTCTTGAACCTCTCTGTCACAGCCCATATGAGCACCAGGAACTCCAACTTGAAGGAGCTATAATTCTCCGGGTTCCTCTCTGTAGGCCTCAACTTCCAGCTGGCATAGGCGATCAATTTTTCCTTACCCTTCTGTACCTGGGACAGGACGGCTCCCAGTCCCACATTACTGGCATCTGTGTACAGCACGAACGGGAGGCCATAATCAGAGTAGGCCAGGATTTTGTCCCCAGTCAGGACGGACTTCATCCGTTTAAAAGATTTTTCTTGTCCCGGACCCCATTGGAATGGGGGCCATGAGGGTCTTCTGTGTGTGGTTTGACCCACCAGGAGGTCTTGCAAGGGGGTCGCCATCTGGGTATACCCCTTAATGAACCTTCGGTAGTACCCCATAAGGCCCAGGAACTGCCGCACCTCTATGATAGTGGAAGGCCGCGGCCAGCTCTGGATGGCTGTGATTTTCTCGGGGTCGGGTGCCACACCTTCAGCACTCACCACCTGCCCCAGGTACTGTACCTTCGGTTTGAGCAGATGGCACTTGGACGGCTTGAGCTTCATTCTGTATTTGAACAGGGCATCAAATACCTTTGCCAGATGTTCCAGGTGGGCTTCGTATGTCTTGGAGTAGACGATGACGTCGTCCAGATACAGCAAGACGGCCTCGAAGTTACAGTGGCCCAAACAGCCCTCCATTAACCACTGGAATGTCCCGGGTGTGCTGCACAGCCCGAATGGCATGCTGTTAAACTCACACAGGCCCATTGGGGTCTCAAATGTGGTCTTCTCCCGGTCCTCTTCAGCGACTGCCACCTGCCAGTACCCGCTGGTAAGATCAAGAGTGGAAAAGTAAGTAGCAAATTTTAAGGCGGCTAATGATTCCTCAATTCGGGGTAGAAGGTAAGAATCCTTGTGGGTGATTTTGTTAATCTGGCGGTAGTCCACACACATCCGCATGGTCCCATCCTTCTTCTTTACAAGGACCAATGGGGTGGCCCACGGACTGCAGCTATCCCGGATCGCTCCTGCTTCCTTCATAATTCTGAGCATGTCCTTAGCACATTGGTAATGGGCAGGTGGTATGGGCCTATACCTTTCCTTAATGGGTGGGTGAGTGCCTTTGGGTATGTGATGTTGTAGCCCTTTAATCCGCCTAAAGTCCAATGGGTGTTTGCTAAAAACCTGCTCATACTCTCTGACAACCCTGTAGACCCCTTGTTTGTGATGTGCAGGTGTAGAGTCGGTGCCCACATGTAATTCCTGACACCACTTCTCTTCTGGATCCTGAGGGTTAGCCCTGGGGGCCTGGTGGGGAATGTCTGGAGAGCTGATTGCATGGATGGCATTTGAATTTACTGTAAACAGCTTGGCTATGGGGGCATACCTGGGTAGTATAACTTCTTCCTCCCCACAATTGAGTACTCGTACGGGCACCCTCCCCTTCTGGACATCAACTACTCCTCTGGCCGTAAACACGGTAGGCCAATGCTCTGAGGGCAGGGGTTCCACCACTGCCTGGTAATCCTGTCGCCAGGAGCCTACAGCTGCTCTGCACCAAATCAACATTTCACTCCTTGGGGGTACTACTAAAGGAGCTACATCCATTACCCGTACACCACCTATCTTACCTCCAGAGAGATTTACCTGTTGCCGCTGCAGGAGGGCTCGGATCTCACTTTGCAGAACTCTCTGCCACCCTGCCCCTGCAGTCTCAGACAGCTGTTGAAGCAAAAACAACACGTCACCCATGCAATTCTCTATCAGATTTGTTCCTAAAATGATCTTCGGGTTCCGATCACTAGGGTCATTTTGGACTAAAATATGGCCTTGCCGGACTAAGGCGGGCTTTGCACGTTGCAACATCGGTAACAATGTGTTACCGATGCTGCAGCGATAGTCCCGCCCCCGTTGCACGTTCGATATCTAGTGAAAGCTGCCGTAGCGATTATTATTGCTACGGCAGCTTTACACGCACATACCTGCCGTGCGACGTCCCTCTGGCCGGCGACCTGCCTCCTTCCTTATGGGGCGGGTCGTGCAGCGTCACAGTGACGTCACACGGCAGGCGGCCAATTGAAGCGGAGGGGCAGAGATGAGCAGGATGTAAACATCCCGCCCACCTCCGTCAATCTCATTGCAGCCGGCGGCAGGTAAGTTGAAGTTCCTCGCTCCTGCGGCTTCACACACAGCGATGTGTGCTGCCGCAGGAGCGAGGAACAACATCGTACCTGTCGCTGCACCGGCATTATGGAAATGTCGGAGGCTGCAGCGATGATACGATAACAACGCTTTTGCGCTCGTTCATCGTATCAAAAAGGTTTTACACGTTGCGATATCGACTGCGACGCCGGATGTGTGTCACTTTCGATTTGACCCCATCGACATCGCACGTGCAATATCGCAACGTGCAAAGCCGCCCTTACTCTACACGGCCCACTTTAATGGTCACCTCCTTGAACCCAATTTGAGTCACAGGTAACCCGTTGACAGCATAGATAGTCAGGCCGACGTCTGGTGGGGTCAAGTCGTCATTCAGCCAGAACTTCTTATATAGTACATAAGGAATAGTTGTTACCTGGGAACCAGTATCGAGGAGTGCAGAGGTTGGGATTCCATCCAGGGTGATAGAAACGATGGGACGTCCCCCTACATACCGCTCTCTCCAATCTGCTGGGCCTTGGCAATTTATTCCTGGGGATTGGCCCTTAGCCCCAGGGGTTGCCCGTTTAAAGGACAGCTTTTTGCGTAGAGGCCGGTCTTGCTGCACTTGTAACAGACAGGTGGGCTGTACCAGTCGCCGCTCTGTCCTTTATATGGTGAGGTCCGCTTCCACATCCAGGGTACGTCCTCTGGACAGTCGGCCAATTGGATCTCCCTTGATGAGGTGGTCTTGGACTTTAGCTGCATGGCCTCCAGGATTCGGGTGACATATCTGGTCAGCTGCTGTACTTCGGTAGACAACTCGCTGGTCCCGGGCCCGGACATTGTTAAAAGGGCTGGTTCAGGCAGGTTTAATGCAGGTGTCCTCACTTGTAACAGGAATGCATTCACTTGCCGAGCTTGGAGTGGGGAATCATGAGTCTCTGGGGGCTGCAGGGCCTTAATCGCCCGTTCTTTCAAAGTAGCAAAGTCCAAAGCAGGGTGTTCTAGGTCCTACAGTCGTAGCTGCTTGCGGTCCTCCACTGACTCAAGGCCCTGCAGTAATTGCTCCACTAGCATTTTATTTCCCTCTGGCTCTCCAATGTCGTTGGTCAGTCTCAGGCTCCGCAGCGCTGCCTGTAGCTTTAAGGCGTAGTCCCTAATGCTGTCTTGGGGCCATTTGCAGCTGTAAAACTTCATCCGTAGCTTCGGTGCAGGTCTCAAATGCAGCTCCCAGTCTCTGGAAATGGTGGTTACTGAGGTCTGATCCGCCTCAGTCCATGTCTCTACTTCTAGTTCAGACGCACATTACAAAGTTTCCTCCTGAATCCCTGCAGCACGTCTGGCCGGCAGTCATACTGAGGAAGCCAGGCAGTGCCCTGCACATAGGGTAGAGTTATGAGCATTATGGACACAATGGCGTCAGGCACCGGTGCCTCCGCTCTTGCGACTGGAGCGGCATCTGCTGCATCAGCGTTACCCTGGTCGGGTGGAGGAAGCGCCACCACACTCCCATTGTATGGAGCCGACATCTTCGCGTGCCCCCTTGGTTTTCTCACAGCACTCTTTCACACTGTGGCCCTCTGGGAACTTCCGGTTCCTGTTTCAGGCTAAAGATGAAGGGCGGGACTACGGCTTTGCGTGCTTTCCAAGGAAGATGCCGTTTTTAGCACGAAAACAGCGGGAAAATGGCGGATGTCGCGGAAAAAAGCACTTGGACTCCCGGACTTCACTTTTCAAGGCACACGTCACCCAGCTAAGTGGGTCCTGCTTGCATCCTGTTCGTGACGCCAAGTTTTTCGAGGGTGTGCCACCCCACGACAGCCGATGGGCTGCTCGGATCCGGATCCGCAGTGGCTCGAAGGGTCTCCAGATCCGAGGCGCGGTCGCGTGGCCTCTCGAAAATGAAAAGGGGGAAGAAAGGGTCGATTGGATAGTGTTCGTGATGCCACCCACGGGTCGTGGTAAAATAGGATACCACTGCTGCTGCGTTTAGGAGAGAGGGAGAGCACCCGGGAGCGATGGGATGGCAGCTGGTGATGTTAACTCCTCCGTGGGCAAGGGAAGGTGTCCTGGGGCTCGGTGATGGTAGGCTGGGGGCCCGTTGGAAACAAAGGGGCACAACGTACTCACACAGTCTAGAGATGCTGACGCTGACACCAGGTAAACCAAAGTCTTGAATGCCTTGCAGCTTTAGTCCAAACACGCTGGGTTCGTGCCCTTTTGGCGTTACTGGTTGGTCTGAAGCCTTGTCCTTTGGCACTGTGATTACACTTTGTGGATCCCTTTTGCCTAAAACTACTCGGGTTCCGCTCACCTGCATGGCTAGCAGAGTGATCTTGCCCTCAGGGCTCACGCTTGGGATTTTCTGGACGGTTTTGGGAAGTCCTATCCCTCTCGTTGCGCTAGTACCCTGATTTTGGAGCGGGTGAATTACTGGGCTGCATAAAGCTACTTCCCTACTTCCTAAAGCTACTTCCCCGTCATGCCCTGGCCCCTGCTCAGTTGTAGCACAAGGCCGCCAAACTACCCTCCGTGGCAGTACCGTGCCCCTTGCCACCATACCCTGCAACCGGAGTTCCAGCTCCTTCCAGGCCAGGCCAACGTCTGGCACCTGGGAGGGGTACAGGAGTCCAGCTTCGCAGCGTAACCTCTTCCTGTCACTGCTCACTGACACTCTCTGACTACTACTGACACTTCTGGCCCTCCTTCTACCATCCCTCCATCTGTGTGGCCCTATTCCCCTCAGGCTGCCCAATGGGTGTCTGGTGGGTGTGGTGCAGAGTGTTCCTCAGGATTTGTGTATACCTGTTCTCAGTAACACCAAAGGGATGGGACCCGTAATCAAGGAGGAGTGGGTACCATGCAGAAGGGCAGATTGCACGGCACCCTTGTGATGACCTGATAGGCCAGGGCGTCACATCTCCATCATTGCTGCTGACTTTAATTGTCTTTCTGGGAATTACATCAACCTTGAGTGTGGCCCTTACCAGGGACACCAAGCTTTTAGAGTCTAATAGCCGAGTCAAAGGTTCTCCATTCATCTCCACAGAACACTCTTAAGGCTCCTCACTAGAATGGAAGTCTATATTGCAGGCTGGCACCCCTTTGGATTTGGGATGCTATGTCCCCTTTTGGGCAACCACTCCATTTTGGGACTCTGCCCCTTTTGGGAAGCTACCCCTTTTTGAGACTCTGCCTCCTTTTGGGCAACCACTCCTTTTTTGAGCAACACACCAATTTGCAGGGGTATGTAGGTAGCCAGACCCACCCATCTCTCCAGTTACTTGTAAACCTGACCCTCTAAACACTTTAGAAAACATGTGGCACTACACATCCCAGAACGGACCTCCAGGTTTACACCACTTCTTTGGTACATAACGGCCATTGACAATATAGCCGGTCGCCATATTACAACATTGTGAGGCCACAAAGCTCCTCTATTTAGAATTTGATGGCCTTCACAGCTCCCTATATAGACTGATATCCCACAGCTTCCTATACACTTTATAATCTCTCCATAAGTCTCTATATACAACATGATGTCCCCAGAGCTCCCTATACAATATGATAGGCTCATGTGGCGCCCTGGACAAGCCAGGACGTCACAGGTACTGCAACAACACACCCCACACCCCGGTTAGGCACATCAGTCACACACACAAATCCTTGTTGCCTCCCTCCAGGGGCTGATGTCCACACCAGGTGGGGTGGAGCCTGGCGGTTGGCCCCACCCACTGAGGAGTTCACAGTCCTGGAGGCGGGAAAGGACAGCAGTTCAGTGAGGGAAAGTGAAAGGAGAGGAGTGAAGTGGTAGTTGAGGAGCAAGAGCAGACTGACCGTGTCCGGGTACGTGGCCCGGGCACCCAAGAGCAAGGTTGGCAGACGGTGGTGACCATCTGCAGGAGAGGCCGATTGACGCATAACCGTAAGGACCGGGGACAGGCGGTGGCCCGCCGGTACCGAACCGGGGAGCGAAGAGAAGCCAGCACCATTCGGCAGGGTCTACGGACCCCGACCAGGCTTGGAGTCGCCGTAAAACCGGTCAAATCCGTCAGCAATGGGAACCTCCGGGGTTTCCTAGCAGCAAAGACCCGACTGAAGGCAACCGCTCAACCGTGAAGGGAAATACAGCTACCGCCACAGCTAGAGTTCCCAGGGCCAGAGCCTGCGGGCAAAAAGGGGCTCCTCTGGCAAACACACCGCTGGGGAGCGGGCCACTGGTGGGAAGCCATCGGGGCCGAAAACACATCACAGGTGCAGGGAGAGACAGTCACCGCCAACCTTCCGGGAGTGACCACCGCAGCCGCCTGCGGGACCCGTCCATCCAGCCGTTTGTTTTACCAGAGACTCCGTGTACGTTATTGGCTGAGTGAGTACTACCGTGCCGTCTGGCACTGCGCTGGTCCCCTGCGACCCTGCACCTCGCCAAACCCCGTCATCTACTTTCCAGTCACCATCACCGGGCCCCGAGACCACCAAATCCCCCTACCCACGAAGGGGAGAAAAACATCTCGGCTGCTCCCTGTCATCGCTCCTGGGATCCAGCGTCCAGAGCAGCGGTGGTGTCCCAACCTCACCACAAACCGTGGGTGGTGTCACGGACTGACTTCCCAAACCCAAAATTATCCCCTTTCACTCATGGGCGAGGAGCGCCGCTCGAGTCCCCGGATCCGTCCCACCGCTCAAGCCACCGAGCAGCAGCAGCGCCGGACCTGAGCGTGGTGAGCGCAGCGCCCTCCCCGCCCGCGACAACTTGGCGTCACGAACAGGATCTTACTGTTCTGCCGCCTGGTGGAAGTGCGCCTTGTGTCCCGCCGGAGGTGTCCGGCCAAAAATTTTCAGAAGCCGCCATCTTGGGCGCGAAAAGTTCCCCACTCGAGCGTCTTCCCGAGCAGTGGAGGCGCGAAAGCCGAAACTCCGCCCCTGAAGAGGAGGTGCCGGAAAAAAACCAAAAACAAGATGTCTGCGACCGACGGAGCTGCTGGAGGAGCGGTAAACGTAGCCGCAGGAGTGCCTGTGGATGGGAATGGGCCCGGCCGTGCTCCGGCCGCAGGAGCGGGAGGGGCCGCAGCCCCCACCCTTGCTCAGGCGATGCCATTCTCCTTGCCCTATGTGCCCGGAGCTACCTGGCTGCCGCAGTACGACGGGAAACCTGACACTTTCCAGGTCTTCCGGAAGAAGCTTAGCCCGCTCCTAGAACTGTATCCCCTGACTGATAAGCAGCGTGCAGCGGTAGTGCTGGGGCAGCTAACCGGCGCGGCTGAGCAGGAGACGTAGACCTGGGCCGAGGGGGACCGGTCCACCGTGGCCACTATCTTCGAAAAGCTACAGATTGCCATTGAAACTTGCACCGGAGCTGAGCTGCGAATGCAGTTTTACCAATGCCGACAGCGACCTACCGACAGTATTAGAGGCTATGCCCTGCGACTGCAAACTTCTCTCCGTACGCTGAAGCGGGTGGATACCATCAATGATGCTGACAGTAACAAAATGCTGGTAGAGCAGTTCGTGCAGGGGATGAGATCCCCAGAGGACCGCAAACAGCTTCGGCTGTGGGCCTTAGAGCACCTTGATGTGGACTTTGCCGTGTTGAAAGAACGGGCCATTAAAGCGCTGCAGCCCCTGGCGTCCAATGTCCCTGGAGCGGCCCTGTGGCCAGCTGAGACGGCTCCCATCGTGGTAGCCCCTTCTCCCCCAGCTCCCGCAGCGCCTGCAACTTCTGGCGGAATAATGGAGAAACTGGCTGCCCAAGTCCGTCACATGGATGGAGACCTCGCCAAAATCCTCACCGCACTTCAGCCTCCAACGAGACCCCGGCCCCCGGGGGGTACAGCTCGCCGACCGCCCAGATTACGTCCCCTGCATGCAGCGGAGCAGGGCTAATGATCCACGGTATGGACCTCCAATCTGTTACAGGTGCAGCAAGCCCGGCCACTACTCCCGACGGTGTCCGTTAAACGAGCAACCCCTAGGGCCAAGGGCCAATCCTCAGGAGTAGAACCCAGTGGCCCCCCCGACTGGCGGGACCGGTTCATCGGGCCCACCCCATCATCCCTCTGGCCGTGGACGGCGTCCCACTGATGGCGCTTCTGGACACTGGATCTCAGATAACCATGATGCCATATACAATATATCAACGGTATTGGGGAATGATGAACTTGCCCCTCCAGATGGCAGCATTGCATTGATTGCTGCTGATGGCCTCCCCTTGACCCAAGTGGGGTACAAACGAGTGGCTATAACTGTGGGGCGGACCGAGCTGCAGCACCAAGGAATGATCGTGATAATGAATGACCCCAGCGATCATGATCCGAAGGTAGTGCTAGGAACGAATGTAATGGAGCATTGCATGAGTGAGGTGCTGACACTACTACAACAGCTGGCCGCCACCGCAGCAGGAGGCCGACAGAGGGCTGTGCAGCGCGAGATTCGGGCCTTGATGTATCGGCAACAAGGGAACTCTGCGGGAGGAGAGATTGGGGGAGTGAGAGTGATGGATGTGGCCCCTTTAATTGTGCCTCCCCGGAGCGAAATGATGATTTGGTGTAGGGCAACGGTAGGTCCCCAGGGACGTGATTACCCAGCCATGGTAGAGCCCATGCCCTCCGAACACTGGCCCACTGTAATGGCCGCCCGGGGAGTGGTAGACGTTAAGAAGGGGAGAGTGCCCGTGAGGGTGTTAAACTGTGGGGAGGAGGAGGTTAGGCTTCCCTGGTACGCTACCCTTGCCAAGCTGCTTACCCTGGACCCCCACACCATCCAAGAGGCCATTTCCCCGATCTCCCCGCCTTCCGCCAGTCACCACACGTCCCCTGAACGGTTAGATGAGTGGTGTTGAGAGTTACACGTAGGCACTGATGATACCACCACACATCACAGAGACGGGGTATACCGGGTAGTGCAAGAATATGAGCAAGTTTTCAGCAAACACCCGCTGGATTTTGGGCGGATTAGAGGGGTCCAACACTACATCCCCACCGGCAAACACCCCCCCATTAAGGAGAGGTACAGACCTATCCCACCCGCACACTATCAATGCGCCAAAGACATGTTGAAGAACATGAAAGAGGCGCGGTTATTCGGGATAGCTGCAGTCCCTGGGCAGCTCCGCTGGTGCTGGTCAAGAAAAAGGATGGCACCATGAGAATGTGTGTGGATTACAAGAAGATCAACCAGATAACGCATAAAGATGCCTATCCTCTGCCTCGTCTTGAAGAATATCTAGCCGCGCTGAGAACCACTAACTACTTCTCTACCCAGGACCTCACCAACGGGTACTGGCAGGTGGCCGTGGCGCCCGAAGACCATGAGAAGACCGTCTTCGCTACTCCCATGGGACTCTGCGAGTTCAACAGCATGCCGTTCTGGCTGTGCAACGCCCCTGGAACCTTCCAACGGCTAATGGAATGCTGTCTGGGACATCTGAATTTTGAGACCGTCTTGTTGTACCTGGACGATGTAATTGTGTACTCACAGACGTATGAAGCCCACCTGGAGCACCTAGCTGAGGTGTTTGCGTCCCTTGCCAAGTATGGGATGAAATTGAAACCCTCCAAGTGTCACCTGTTGAAGCCCAGGGTGCAGTACCTCGGACATGTGGTGGGCGTGGAAGGTGTCGCCCCAGATCCAAAAAAGATCACTGCCATACAAGACTGGCCGAGACCGACCACGGTGAGGGAGGTGAGACAGTTCCTGGGTCTGGTGGGCTACTACCGCCGCTTCATCAAGGGGTACACGAAAATGGCTGCCCCCATGCAAGACCTCCTCGTGGGACAGGCCAAGGGTGGTAGACCTCCCGGAACCCTGTTGGCATGGGGGGAAAAGCATAAAGAATCCTTCCGCCAGCTGAAGACGGCTTTGACCGGGGAAGAAATCCTAGCGTACCCCGACTACAGCCTCCCATTCATCCTCTACACCGATGCCAGCAATGTGGGCTTGGGGGCGGTATTATCCCAGGTCCAAGACGCAGGAGAGGAGGTGATCGCTTATGCTAGCCGAAAACTCCGACCTACAGAAAGGAACCCTGAGAACTACAGCTCTTTCAAGCTCGAGCTCTTAGCACTGGTGTGGGCTATCACCGAGCGGTTCCGCCATTACCTAGCAGCAGCCAAGTTCACCGCTTACACGGACAATAACCCATTAACCCATCTGGATACAGCTAAGCTGGGTGCATTGGGGCAGTGGTGGGTGGCCAGGCTAGCCAATTACGACTTTACCATCAAATACCGGGCCAGCCGTATAAATGCTAATGCCGATGCACTCTCCCGAATGCCCCACCTGTCGGAAGAGGGGCCGGGTGATGATGACCTCGAAGAGATCAAGTTGCCTGCGTTTCACCGGCCGCTAGTTGAGAAGCTGCGTGTCCATTAGCAACAGGTGAACCTAGACCCGCTGCCCAGTCAGTGGGTGGCAAGAAGCTCAGGACCAGGCACCTGTTGTCCGCTTGGTCAAGACCCTGGTGGAACAGGGCTCTGCTAGGATAGACCCTGCTGCCCCTGCCAAGGCCCAACGCCTGTGGCGGGAACGAACCCGGCTGTACTTGCACAAAGGGAAGTTGTATCGGGAGTTGATCAACCCGAAGACCCACGAGAAGGTTCGCCAGCTGGTGATTCCCCAGGCTAACATGCCCACTGTCTTACAGGCATACTATGACGGGGCCGGGCACTTCGGATGGAAGAAACTGGAAATGCTGTTGAGGGAGCGGTTCTATTGGAGTGGGATGCGGGAATCTGTGGAGGCCTGGTGCCGAGAATGCGGTCCCTGCGCACTGAGAAGAAGGGACGAGGCCAGCCATGAGGCCCTTCTACGCCCAATCATTACGCATCAACCGCTGGAGCTGGTTGCCCTCGACCATGTGAAGCTCACTCCTAGCCGAAGTGGGTATACTTATGCTCTGACCATTGTGGACCACTATTCAAGATTCATGGTGGTTGTCCCAGTCAAGGACCTGACCGGCTGTACCGCCGCTAGAGCATTCCAGGCCTATTTCTGTCGGCCGCACGGATACCCAGAGAACGTGCTTACCGACCGGGGCCCGGCCTTTAAAGCGGAGGTATTCCAAGAATTCTGCCAGTTGTACGGCTGCAAGAAAATTCGGACCACGCCTTACCATGCCAAACCAATGGCATGTGTGAAAAGATGAACCACTTGGTCCTGGGCCGCCTCAAGACGTTACCGCTGGAAGAGCGGAATCTGTGGCCGGAGAAGCTACCTGATCTGGTCGATATGTACAACAACATCCCTTCCAGCTCTACAAAGTGCACACCGGCATACCTGATGAGAGCTCGGCCCGGTCGACTGCCAGTGGACCTAGAAATGGGGTTGGAGGCCCCAGAAGCACTCCTTTCGACTGCAGGATGGGACGCTCGGCGAAGAGCGCAGTACCGACAGGTCCAGGACTATGTGGAAAAGAACTTGTGTCGGAGTCGGAGGCAGCAGGAGCAGTGCTTCAACAAGAAGGCACCTGCAGGTCCCTTTCAGCCGGGGGATGTAGTCTTGAAGCGAAAGCGAAGGACCCATAAGCTGGATGATCAATGGGAGAAGACCCCGTATGTAATACAACCCACCGATTGGGAGAATGGGAAAGCCTACCAGATCAGCCGTGACCAGGGGGAGACTTTGGCCACGGTTTCCCGAGACCACCTGAAGAGGTGCCCACCACCATTGAGGATGGCAACTGAAGCCCTGGCCACCAAACCAGCTGAGGAGAAGGAAAAAGGGGTAATCCACACCATGATGGGCGATTTCCCGGCCGATTGGCCTACACAGAACCGCGCAGTGATTCTTCCAGTAATACTGTTCCCACAACCCGTGGAGGAAAAAGAGATGGAAGTGGCCGTTAATGACCCAGCGCCCAGGGATGTGCCTGTACCCAGCTCCCCTATGCCTCTGCCTGCCCCACACGATAGCCGGGGTGAGGAACCAGCTGTGTCCTCTGCCCCACTGCCTACCACCGCAGACATTGGGCCACGTAGGTCCACACGTCAACCTAGGTCGACCCCCGCTTGGGTACAGGGAGACTACCATTTAGAGGTGTGATCTGTTGAATGTATGAATAAGTAAATAAATGAATGAATGAATCGACTGAAGTTTATCTGATTTGCAACCATGATTGAACCGGCCGTTGCCGGCAACTAGTCCCCGTTGGGACTTTCTGCACCGTTTGCATAAGAAACTGCTTACGGACATACTCGAGAACTTGCAGGGCAACCACATACTTGTGGCATGTAAATATATTTGTTTTATTCCGTGACCACCTCCGGAGAGGCAGATTGGAGGAAGGGCCTGCAGCAGATTAGGCTGGGGCCCGCTCACCACCTGGACCGGTGGCCAACCTCCGGGGGTCAGGGGTCCCCATGGATGTGGGTCCCCTGAAAGGGACCGTACCCGCTCGGCAGCTTGGTGATGGACTGGGGCAAGGGGTGCTGCCCACTTCTTAGGGGCAGCATCAGGGCCAGGTTGTTTGGGCGGGGGGAAGAGTGGAAGCCGTTACCGTTAATAAAATTGACTACCGTTAGCAACGTTTAAGTACCGTGCCTCCCATTAAGGGAAGATATATAAAAATATGCTTGTGGTTACATGTTGTTTTTACCTTTTTCAGTTGTGAAAATAAAACCGGTGAAGGACGGGCAGCCCGCGGACGGTCTGCGTTTAACCAAGGGGGAATGTGGCGCCCTGGACAAGCCAGGACGTCACAGGTACTGCAACAACACACCCCACACCCCGGTTAGGCACATCAGTCACACACACAAATCCTTGTTGCCTCCCTCCAGGGGCTGATGACCACACCAGGTGGGGTGGAGCCAGGCGGTTGGCCCCACCCACTGAGGAGTTCACAGTCCTGGAGGCGGGAAAGGACAGCAGTTCAGTGAGGGAAAGTGAAAGGAGAGGAGTGAAGTGGTAGTTGAGGAGCAAGAGCAGACTGACCGTGTCCGGGTACGTGGCCCGGGCACCCAAGAGCAAGGTTGGCAGACGATGGTGACCGTCTGCAGGAGAGGCCGATTGATGCATAACTGTAAGGACCGGGGACAGGCAGTGGCCCGCCGGTACCGAACCGGGGAGCGAAGAGAATCCAGCATCATTCGGCAGGACCCCGACCAGGCTTGGAGTCGCCGTAAAACCGGTCAAATCCGCCAGCGACGGGAACCTCCAGGGTTTCCCAGCAGCAAAGACCCGACTGAAGGCAACCGCTCAACTGTGAAGGGAAATACAGCTACCGCCACAGCTAGAGTTCCCAGGGCCAGAGCCTGGGGCAAAAAGGGGCTCCTCTGGCAAACACACCACTGGGGAGCGGGCCACCGGTGGGAAGCCATCGGGGCCGAAAACACATCACAGGTGCAGGGAGAGACAATCACCGCCAACCTACCGGGAGTGACCACCGCAGCCGCCTGCGGGACCCGTCCATCCAGCCGTTTGTTTTACCAGAGACTCCGTGTACGTTATTGGCTGAGTGAGTACTACCGTGTCGTCTGGCACTGCGATGGCCCCCCGCGACCCTGCACCTCGCCAAACCCCGTCATCCACTTTCCAGTCACCATCACCAGGCCCCGAGACCACCAATTCCCCCTACCCACGGAGGGGAGAGAAACATCTCGGCTGCTCCCTGTCATCGCTCCCGGGATCCCCCGTCCAGAGCAGCGGTGGTGTCCCAACCTCACCACAAACCGTGGGTGACGTCACGGACTGACTTCCCAAACCCAAAAATTATCCCCTTTCACTCACGGGCGAGGAGCGCCGCTCGAGTCCCCGGATCCGGCCCACCGCTCGAGCCACCGAGCAGCAGCAGCAGCGCCGGACCCGAGCGTGGTGAGCGCAGCGCCCTCCCCGCCCGCGACACTCACAGCTCCCAATCTACAGTATAAGCCCTCATAGCTCCATTATATACAGTATGATGGCCATCATAGCTTCCTATACACTGCATGATATTGCTACAGCTTGCTATACACAGTATGATGAAACCCACAGCTCACTATACTCAGTATTATGGCCCTTACAGCTGTCATACACATCAAGACAGCCCCACAGCTTATATACACATTATAATGTCCAGTTCATATGCACATCATGATGTTCCCTCAGCTCACTATGCACATTATGATAACCCATCAGTTCCCCATACACAGCATGAAAGCCCTTATACATACCTCCCAACCGTCCCGGATACAGCGGGACAGTCCCTCTTCTGAGCCTTTGATCCCGGGTCCCGCCCGTGAGGCTGTTTATCCCGGCTCCACCTACTGTAGCCCCGCCTCGCTGTTTCTCCCTTCTACTATTCATTACAGAGCCGAGCGCGCACCTACTCCTGTGACTGCTGCTGAGGTATGAATCACCCCCTGCAGCAGAGCGACCCCCCTGCAGCAGAGCGACCCCCCCCTGCAGCAGAGCGACCCCCCCCTGCAGCAGAGCCCCCCCCCCTGCACCAGAGCCGACCCCCCCAGTCCCGGAGCCTGCGTTTCTCTGCAGCTGTTCTCTGATTCCCCGTGTGCGGCTTCTCACTGCTGCAGACACGCGGGGAGTCAGGAAGCTGAGGAGACCGTGCAATCAGCACTTATCTCCTGCAGATAGCAGTGACAATAACCTATGCAGAGTGGCATCTGCAGGCTTCTATTACCGATCAGTGGTCTCCTGCCTGTGGAGCAGAGCTGCTGGGTCCTAGCTTCCCAACAGCTTCAGCTCTGCTTTATCCTGGCTCCCCTACCAGTTAAAGGGAACATGTCAGCAGAAATTTCACAATAAAAATAAAAGATTCCCCTCTGCAGCTCCTGGGCTGCTTCTAGAAAGGTTCCTGTTGTTATTGTGCCCCCTTTGAGACCTACAAAAATACTTTATGAAGTCTTACCTTTTTGTATGCAAATGTGTTTTTATGGTCACGGGGGCGGGCTGTCTGGCGTCCGTTATTCCCCCTCCTGCCGCTTTACGCAGTCCCCCATTGCTCATTTACATACACAAGGACGCCTTCCTCATGTAACTGTCCTCCCGAAGTTTTGCGCATGTGAACGCTTTTTCAGGTGATTGCGCAGGCATGAGATTATGGGCGGCGCTGTGATTGTCATCAGCAGCGTTAACCAAGTACCCGCCCATAATCTTGTGCCCGCACTTTTCCCTCTGACTCCACCGTTATGCGCAAGTGCTGGCCATATGAACCATGTTACCTATTACTGCTTGCACGAGATTATGGGCGGGTACTTGGATGACTTTGCTGATGACAATCACAGCGCCGCCCATAATCTCGCGCCCATGGTAATAGGTAACGTGGTTCATATGGCCAGTGCTTGCGCATAACGGTGGAGGCAGAGTGAGAAGCGCGGGCACGAGATTATGGGCAGGTACTTGGATGACTTTGCTGATGACAATCACAGCGCCGCCCATAATCTCGCGCCCATGGTAATAGGTAACGTGGTTCATATGGCCAGTGCTTGCGCATAACGGTGGAGGCAGAGTGAGAAGCGCGGGCACGAGATTATGGGCAGGTACTTGGATGACGCTGCTGATGACAATCACAGCGCCGCCCATAATCTCGCGCCCATGGTAATAGGTAACATGGTTCATATGGACAGTGCTTGCGCATAACAGTGGAGGCAGAGTGAGAAGCGCAGGCACGAGATTATGGGCAGGTACTTGGATGACGCTGCTGATGACAATCACAGCGCCGCCCATAATCTCGCGCCCATGGTAATAGGTAACATGGTTCATATGGACAGTGCTTGCGCATAACGGTGGAGGCAGAGTGAGAAGCGCGGGCACGAGATTATGGGTGGGTACTTGGATGACGCTGCTGATGACAATCACAGCGCCGCCCATAATCTCGCGCCCATGGTAATAGGTAACGTGGTTCATATGGCCAGTGCTTGCGCATAACAGTGGAGGCAGAGTGAGAAGCGCGGGCACGAGATTATGGGCGGGTACTTGGATGACGCTGCTGATGACAATCACAGCGCCGCCCATAATCTCGCGCCCATGGTAATAGGTAACGTGGTTCATATGGCCAGTGCTTGCGCATAACGGTGGAGGCAGAGTGAGAAGCGCGGGCACGAGATTATGGGCGGGTACTTGGATGACGCTGCTGATGACAATCACAGCGCCGCCCATAATCTCGCGCCTGCGCAATCACCTCAAAAGCGTTCACACTTTGCACAGTGCTCACTCCCGCGAGAGTGGCACTGGGCATGCACAAAACTTCAGGAGGACAGTTACATGAGGAAGGCGTCCTCATGTATGGAAATGAGCAATGGGGGACGGCGTACAACGGCAGGAGGGGGAATAACGGACGCCAGGCAGCCCGCCCCCGTGACCATAAAAACAGATTTGCATACAAAAAGGTAAGACTTCATAAAGTATTATTTTAAGTCTCAAAGGGGGCACAATAGCAACAGGAACCTTTCCAGAATGCAGCCCAGGAGCTGCAGAGGGGAATCTTTTATTTTTTTTGCTAAATTTCTGGTGACAGTTTCCCTTTAAAGGGAACCTATCAGGTGCACTCTGCACTCAGAGCCAGGAGCAGTTCTGGGTGTATATTGCTAATCCCTCCCTAACTGTCCCTGTATACACTAGCATAGATAAAGGCATCTATAGAAAAAGTATTTTTAAAGAGCTTATATCTTATGCTAATTAGCGCGGGGACTAGTCCCAAGGGCGTTACTTCACTTGGCTAGTCGGCTCACATAGCGTGTTAGTACTCACACAGGGGCGTAATAACATGCTAACATGCTATGCGAGCCGACTAGCCAAGTGAAGTAACGCCCTTGTGACTAGTCCCCGCGCTCATTAGCATAAGATATAAGATCTTTAAAAATATTTGTTCTTGATCTCTTTATCTATGCTAGTGTATACAGGGACGGTTAGGCAGGGATTAGCAATATGTACCCAGAACTGCTCCTGGCTCTGAGTGCAGATTGCACCTGACAGGTTCACTTTAAAGGGAACCTGTCACCAGATTTGGGGCCTATAAGCTGCGGCCACCACCAGCGGGATCTTATGTACACATTCTAACATGCTGCATACCTCCCAACCGTCCCGGATACAGCGGGACTTTCACGCTTTACGTTGTTTGTCCCGTTGCCACGGGCGGGACGGCCGGCTCCCGGGCTCCGCCCACCCACTCTCTCTCCGCCTCCCTGCTTTTCCCTCCTACCATCCTAGTAGACGTGGCATAGAGAGGAGCGCTGCCTGTGCTGCTGCTGGTACAGTAAACTAATCTCCCCAGCGCTGATTTCCCTCCCTCCCCCCTCACCCCCGGCCGGAGCCTGTCTGTGCGGTCGGCCGGCCGCCTGTCTGTGCGGTCGGCCCGCCACCTGTCTGTGCGGGCGCCCCCCTGCCGCCTGTCTGTGCGGGCGCCCCCCGCCGCCTGTCTGTGCGGGCGGCCCGCCGCCTCATTCTGCGGGCGGCCGGCCGCCTCTCTCTGCGGGCGGCTGGCCGCCTCTCTGTGCGGGCGGCCCGCCGCCTGTCTGTGAAGGCGGCCGGCCGCCTGTCTGTGAAGGCGACCGGCCGCCTCACTGTGGCTGCCTGCGTGTCCGTGCTGGAGGCCCGCCGGCTGCCTGCGTGTCCGTGCTGGAGGCCCGCCGGCTGCCTGCGTGTCCGTGCTGGAGGCCCGCCGGCTGCCTGCGTGTCCGTGCTGGAGGCCCGCCGGCTGCCTGCGTGTCCGTGCTGGAGGCCCGCCGGCTGCCTGCGTGTCCGTGCTGGAGGCCCGCCGGCTGCCTGCGTGTCCGTGCTGGAGGCCCGCCGGCTGCCTGCGTGTCTGTGCTGGAGGCCCGCCGGCTGCCTGCGTGTCCGTGCTGGAGGCCCGCCGGCTGCCTGCGTGTCCGTGCTGGAGGCCCGCCGGCTGCCTGCGTGTCCGTGCTGGAGGCCCGCCGGCTGCCTGCGTGTCCGTGCTGGAGGCCCGCCGGCTGCCTGCGTGTCCGTGCTGGAGGCCCGCCGGCTGCCTGCGTGTTTGTGCTGAATGGGTGTGGATGGGGAGTGGATATGGGCGTGACTGTGAAATGGGTGTGGTTAGGGGGCGTGGCCTAAAAATTTGCCGCGGCGCGCTACGCGCGCCGCAAACTTTATCCCTCTTTTCCTTCTTTAAAAGTTGGGAGGTATGCTTATATATGGTATGATGTTGCAACTACTCTCTATTTACAGAACAATAGCCTAGCCTACTGCTTTCTATATACAGTTTGATAGACTAAACAGAATCCCAAATGAAGCATGAGGCCCCCATAGCATTCTTATATACAACATGAGTCCCTCACTACTCCGCAATAAATAGTACGAGGCCTCTACAGTTTTCTCAAGTAATGATTGATAAAATATTTTAGAAAAACATACTCACCTAGCTGCGTTCCACTTATGTGCTGCTCTGATCTGTTTATTGTGTAATCTGGGATTTGGAGAGCAAGCATAACCTAGTGATGTCATTGTACCTGGTGCACACAAAAGGAGTGCTAAGCTCCTCTATTATCCTGAAATTTATAAAAATTCTGATTCTCATGAATCTGAGTGTGCGGCAATTTAGAAATTACCAGTCTCAGATGCAGAGGCTAAATTGCAGAGGTGGTAGTCATTGGATGCAGATACCATTGAAATCCAGATACCAGGTCTATAGGGGCATTTCATCATTGGATTCCCCTTGTCAAGGCAGTATAATTGACAAAAGGACAACCACCATAGACACCTATGAAGGAAATCCAAAGTTCCAAATAGCAGCAATTTTTGCAATAAAACCTTCAGTCTTTTGTTAAAAAGCTGAATATGAAGAGGAATGTCACCTTTCAGTACGAAAACAACCCTAAGTAAATATCAAATCAACAAAAGAATGGTTTTGCCAGAAGAAAAACAAAATTTTGGAAGGGAGCAGCCAGAGGCCAGACCTGAATCTGTGGTTTGTTCTGAAGAGGGCTGTACACAGGAGATGCCCTCACAATCTGACAGATTTGGAGCACTACTGCAAGCAAGAGTGGGCAAAGATTGCCAACTCTAAAGGCCGCTTTACACGCAACGACGTATCTAACAATATGTCGTTGGGGTCACGGAATTCGTGACGCACATCCGGCATCGTTAGCGACGTTGTTGCGTGTCACACCTACAGGCGACCGCTAATGATCAAAAATACTCACCTAATCATTGATCGTTGACACGTCGTTCATTTTCAAAATATCGTTGCTGGTGCTGGACGCATGTTGTTCGTGGTTCCTGAGGCCGCACACATCGCTACGTGTAACAACCCAGGAACGACGAACAACACCGTTCCTGCGTCCTCCGGCAACGAGGTGGGCGTGTTGTTAATGCGGCTGGTCTCCGCCCCTTCTCTTTTATTGGTGGGCCGCTGTGTAACGTCGCTGTGATGGCACACGAACCTCCACCTTATAAAAGAGGTTGTTCGCCACCCACAGCGACGACGCTAGGGACGTAAGTCCATTTTGCGCTTCCTAGCAATATTGTTTGCCATGGGCAACGATTTGCCCATGGCATACAAACAACGGGGGCGGGTGCTTTTGCTAGCGACATCATTAGCGATGTCGCTGCGTGTAAAGCAGCCTTAAATGTGCCATCTTGATAGACTCCTACCCAAAAAGACTGAATTATGTCAAAATTTCAAAGGGGACTTCACCAAAGTATTAGTTTTAGGATGTTTATGTAAGCACATTAGTTTAGTTTTTTTAGACCCCAAAAGATTTCAGGTTGTTTTTTAATTGAATTGTACAGATTATAAGTGACATTATACATGTAAAAAGGTGTTAAATTATTCTTCTTTATATGATTTTTGTATGTGACATAATCCTGGCATCTGAGCATGTACAGTATGTGTAGACTTTGTAATGCACACATCGACATCCTCGCACTCTTCTGCTCCCCACCCCCAGCAAGGACGTCGGTTCCCTCACCTGTCCAGGCGTCTTGAAGCGGTGGTCCCGTCCCCGTCCCATGCTGCTTCTTTCCGGAGCGTCTGTACTCCTAGCAGGCCCTCAGCCTCTGCCCGTAGGGTGTGCATGCGGCCACACCCCATACTAAAAGGGCCAGCGTCCTCTTAACCTGGAAATGTCTCCTAGGTCAGCTGGGAGGTCGCAGGTACTTACGTCACCTCTGCCCTTTCAGTGATGCCTGGGCAACGAGCCTTACATGTTGTTAGTTGTCAAGTCCCCTAGCACTGTGCTGCTGTTTCTACCACTGCTGTCACTCTGTGCTAGTTCTGCTGCTGACATATATTTGTATTCCAGTGTTCTGCTGCCGTATTACCTCCGTCCATCCATCCTGGACGGAACCTCTACACCCACAGCCGCAAGTATCCTCACCAGCTGCTGCTGCGGTATCCATTCGTCCATTCATCCCGAATGGATTTTCGAAACCTGCTGCTACCGCAACCTATTGCCAGAGACTTTCACTTCTGTACACATGGGGCCAGCCGACAAGACACCAGTCTACCCGAGTGGCACCCGGAGTCATACCTACAGCATAACACCCTCACTTTAGGGGCTCTGGAGAAGAGCAGTCTCAGGTCTAAAGTCAAACCCCTCTGGATTTTCTGTGTGTTGTGGCCCAGTGGGTTCACTAACATCTCTGCTCGACAGGCAAGCATAACAACTTTTTATATTATGAAACAGGAGAAGAGATGAGAAAGTTTGCTACAGTTATTTTTTGCTAATTGGAGCAATTTAGTCTAGGTAAAAAAAATGTCCAAGTAATATACTGACTAGAAGAACAGGAGTATCTATATTATCTATATTTTTTTTGTTTGGTTCAGGTGCTATTTAAAAAAATGGAAGGTAAGTAAAAATTAAGTGCTGTGAATACATTGATAAATATCATTGTGTGAAATGAAATTAGTATCCACCTTTCCAGCTTGCTCTAATGATGATGAAGTATAAATCCATGACAATAATTATAGTCCTGTTTTTATGCTTTCATTGAGTTATAAAATGCAGATCATAAATATAAAATCCAGTCATTTTTTCCATGATAGGTTTCCGATCTTTTGAGTAATTATTTCAAAGTGACGTTCATGTCTTTTTCATGCAGTATGGCAAGAAGGAGAATACGGTCTGGTATAAACAGTTGGTTGTCCTCACTTAACTGCTGATCCATCTAGTGAAGTTTCATTAGGGAGCCATGAGCATTTGCAAAGGATGAATGATTTCATTAGCAGTGAGACTAATAAACTTATAAAAGTTAATAATGTGAATATGTTTGAGTTGGAATTATGCACAAAGGCACTGTCACTAGAAAAAATGAAAATCTAAAACAATTCCAGAGAAGTGGGCACAGAATAAAACTAATTTATAATGTGTTTTTAATGTAACTAGTTTTTTTTTTACCAATGTATTTTAATCTTTTCCAAGTAAATCATTAATTAATAAGCTTATAAAACTTAATAAAAGTCAGAATATTAATAGCAGAGTAAGAAGTTAATTTTTAAATATTTCTATTACACTTTTTAAAGGCAGAAATGTATGTAGAAGAAACAGTAAAATTTGGTAAGTCCTGACCACTGCCATGGATGTAATCATTAGACTATTGCATTGCAGGTTGATCCATATTTTGCACTCTCCAGACATTATTTGGTATTGTCTATTGACTGATGCAACATCATCAAAAACCGAAGAATATTACAATGCTTTAGTATTGGTTTATAAGTGACAGAAAGCAATGCTTTATGACTGGATTTTCTAGATTTCAGCCAAGAGGCAAAACATTTTTGGTCTTGGAAGGTGCGTTTAGTAGCAAAATAATAATAATAATAATAATAATAATAATAATAAAAAGCACCAATCTATTCCACAGCACTTTACAATTCAGATTCAGAGACAATTAATTTATTACACCATTACATTCTTTGACAATTAAAGGTCACGTACAATGTAATGTAGATAAAGATAGCAGCAACTTGACTTAGAGGTGCTTCACACACAGCGAGCTCGCTGCCGAGATCGCTGCTGAGTCACGCTTTTTGTGACGCAGCAGTGACCTCATTAGCGATGTCGCTGTGTGACACTGAGCAGCGATCTGGCCCCTGCTGCGAGATCGCTGCTCGTTACACACAGCCCTGGTTCGTTTTCTTCAAAGGCGCTCTCCCACTGTGACACACAGATCGCTGTGTGTGACAGCGAGAGAACGACAAATGAAGCGAGCAGGGAGCAGGAGCCGGCGTCTGGCAGCTGCGGTAAGCTGTAACCAGGGTAAACATCGGGTAACCAAGGTGGTTACCCGATAGTTACCTTAGTTACCAGCCTCCGCAGCTCTCACGCTGCCTGTGCTGCCGGCTCCGGCTCTCTGCACATGTAGCTGCTGTACACATCGGGTTAATTAACCCGATGTGTACTGTAGCTAGGAGAGCAAGGAGCCAGCGCTAAGCAGTGTGCGCGGCTCCCTGCTCTCTGCACATGTAGCTGCTGTACACATCGGGTTAATTAACCCGATGTGTACTGTAGCTAGGAGAGCAAGGAGCCAGCGCTCAGTGTGCGCGGCTCCCTGCTCCCTGCACACACAGCTAAGCGGTGTGCGCTGGTAACTAATGTAAACATCGGGTAACCATACCCGATGTTTACCTTAGTTACCAGTGTCCGCAGCTTCCAGACGCCGGCTCCGTGCAAGCGCAGCGTCGCTTGCACGTCCCTGCTGGCTGGGGGCTGGTCACTGGTCGCTGGTGAGATCTGCCTGTTTGACAGCTCACCAGCGACCATGTAGCGATGCAGCAGCGATCCTGACCAGGTCAGATCGCTGGTCGGATCGCTGCTGCATCGCTAAGTGTGAAGGTACCCTTAGGTTTCCATCCAGAGGATTGATTAATGCCTGTGCTCTCTTTTAATTATTATTACAATTGTTAAAACTGAGACTTTCCTATTATTTTACAATGTTTTCCATGATGCTCTTACTGTTTTAAAGAACCTGTTTCTTTAAAGGGACTCTGTCAGCAGGTTTTTGCTATGTAAGCTGAAGCCACCATGCTGCAAGGGTTAATACAGGTAATTCAGGGATGCCTATCTTGTCATAGTCCAATCTGTTGTTTATTTGCTATGTTTGTTTAAGCAGCAGCACCCTTATCATAGCTGTAACTACAAGTCATGGAAATGCCAGTCCAACACACCTACTGTGATTGACACCTCACTGTCAATGTGCAATCTCCA
This sequence comes from Anomaloglossus baeobatrachus, assembly GCF_048569485.1. Taxonomy (NCBI): domain Eukaryota; kingdom Metazoa; phylum Chordata; class Amphibia; order Anura; family Aromobatidae; genus Anomaloglossus; species Anomaloglossus baeobatrachus. The sequence goes on from NC_134358.1 coordinate 203,083,595, forward strand.
TTGAGAGCCTGGTGTGGGTGGGGAAGCTCACTCAGCTCTGCTAGATGGCTAACAAAAAATCCTGATTGTGTTAGAATGGCTGCACCCAGTAATCTACAAGTGCATCTCAATAAATTAGAATATTATCAAATAGTTAATTTATTTCAGTAATTCAATGCAAAAAGGAACCGCATATATTATATAGAGACATTTCATGCAGAGTGATCTATTTCAATTGTCTATTTCTGTTGATGATTATGGCTAAGGCTACATACGCACGCTGCGTTTTTGCTGCGTTTTTGGCTGCAGTTTTGTTGTCAGAACTTTCTGACATTTGACTTCCCAGAAAAGTCTATGAGAAGTCAGATTTGCTATACACACATTGCAGTTTATTTGTCAGCGTTTTATTTGTCAAAAGTTTGTGATAAAAAAAGAAGCATGTTCATTCTTCCTGCGTTTTTGTCAACATTTGTCACAAAAACGCAGCAAAAACGCATGTTGTGAAAAACGCAGTAAAAATGCAGCAAAAACGCACCTACAATTACAAGCATTTTTTGTGACATTCCCAGGCTCTTTCTGACAACGTGCAGTCTTGGCTGCAGTTTGGCTGCAGTTTTGGCTGCAGTTTATGAATACAAAAAGATGCAGCGGGCGCATATAGTCTTACAGTCAATGAAAACCCACAAGTCATTATCTCTAAAAATAAGAATTTCCACAAAACACCTGCAAAGGCTTCCTAAGCATGTAAAATGGTCCCTTAGTCTGGTTCAGTAGACTACACAATCATGGTGAAGACTGCTGACTTGACAGATGTCCAGAAGGCAGTCATTGACACACTCCTCAATGAGGGTAAGCCACTAAAGGTCATTGCTAAAGAAGCTGGCCATATCAGCTGTACAGCTGAGTGCTGTATCCAAACATATTATTGGAAAGTTGAGTGGAAGGAAAAAGTGTGGTAGAAAAAGGTGCATAAGCAACTGGCATTACCGCAGCCTTGATAGAATTGTTAAGAAAAGGCCATTCAAAAATTTGTGGGAGATTCACAAGGAGTGGACTGCTGCTTGAGTCAGTGCTTCCAGAGCCACCACATACAGATGTATGCAAGACATGGGCTACAACTGTTGCAGTCCTTGTGTCAGGCTACTCATAACCAATAGACAACACCAGAAGCATCTTTCCTGGGCCAAAGAGCAAAAGAACTAGACTGTTGCTCAGTGGTCCAAGGTGTTGTTTTCAGATGAAAGTAAATTATGCATTTCATTTGGTAATCAAGGTCCCAGAGTCTGGAGGAAGAGTGGAGATGCCACAATCCAAGCTGCCTAAGGCCTAGTGTGAGTTTCCACAATCAGTGATGGTTTGGGGAGCCATGTCATCTGCTGGTTTACGTACACTGTGTGTTATCAAGACCAAAGTCAGCGCAGCCGTTTACCAAGAAATTTTAATGTACTTTGTGCTTCCCTCTGCTGAAAAGCTTTTTGGAGATGGAAATTTAATTTTCTAGCAGGACTTCCATAACACCTCAGCACTGCCACAGGTTGATCGCCTCCATGCCACACCGCATTGATGCAGTAATTCATGTCAAAGGAGCCCCGACCAAGTATTGAGTGCATTTACTGTACAGACTTTTCAGTAGGCGCCAACATTTCTGAGTTTAAAATCATTTTTTCCAGTTGGTCTTATATAATATTCTAATTTTCTGAGATAATGACTTTTGGGTTTTCATTGGCTGTAAGCCATAATCCTCAACATTAACAGAAATAAACACTTGCAATAGATCCCTCTGTTTATAATGACTCTATATATTATATGCATTTCCCTTTGTGTCTTGAATTACTGAAATAAATTAACTTTTTGATGATATTCTAATTTATTGAGATGCACTTCTAAGTGATAAATCATTGGATTCAGGATCTCACTGCCTACATTATGCTGCTCTCAGATGAGGTAGCAAAAATCTGCTGACAGATTCCCTTTAAATCACCTTTCTATTAACTCTACCTGCACTGTGTCCCCCACTAACTATCCTTTTCATAATGCTTTGTACAGTGCCTTAAAAAAATATTCATAACTTATGAACTTTTGCACATTTTTACATGTTACACCAACCAACCAAACTTAAATGTATTTTATTGATGTTATGGTCAAGTACCAACTCACAAGGGTACAAGGTAGCACGCTAAAAACTGCAACTGACTTTGCCAGTTCCTGTACAGACTAGAGATCCTAAACTTACAATCCCTAGTGATTCCTCCGGGAGTATGAATAGCACTGACCACAGATTAAATGATGGCAACTCAACCTAATGACCTAATGACTAGCATGGGTAGACTAGCTATGGGGACACGTTAAGCATGCACCTCTAAATGGGCAAGGATGCCTTAAATACCCATTACCTGTAAAGGTTGTAAAAAGGACATCTGGGTCAGGTGGCTCTGGCCTTTTAAGAATAGGAAAGAGATTGCAGCCATGCCATTTGTGGACCTCGGGAGCCAGAAGACAGGCTAGGAAACATGGAGGAGGAAGCAAGAGGAGCAGATTATCGCTGATTCTGTGAAGGAGGCAGCGGGGGTGCCGACGGAGCTGCAGAGGAGACCCGGGAGCCGCATATTAGACAGCAGGGATAGGGACAGGACAAGTGAGCAAAGAATGGCATCAACACTCCTGGGCTGGGAGTGCCGATGGCATGATAGGGGATCTATTGCTAGAGAATATGCCCCATACTTAATAACACAAAACAAAAGATAGATGCAGAGTAAAGAACATAAACACCAGAGAGAGGTATTCTAAGTTGTCTTCTAGTTACTGGCATAAACAAACAGCAATATGGCTGGACAGCAAAATGAGAATATCACCAGCAGGAAATAAAAGCAGGGGAAAAGTATTTAAAACTGAACATGAAAAGTGATTGAGCTGACAAACTAATAAATAAATACACCTGTTTCCCTAATAGAACTAAAGGAAGGATAACTGAAACTAAACACGAAAAGAACAGGTGTATCTGGCAGACAGAGAAGCCGACCATAGTGCACAGAATCAATGGTTTGAATCGAGATGCATGACAGTAGACCCCATTCTATGAGGGGCCACTGGACCCACAGAGATGCCCAACAGTTGATGCCGCTGACAACATTTTCTCACCAGGCATTCAGCATGCAAATTTCTCATAACCCAGTAATTATCCTCCAGAAACCCTTCCATTTGATGAGATACTGATGGCAATGTCTGACACGTCTGGAACCCAAAACTTATTCCACCTCATACTCCTTTTCGTCCTCCAAGTCAATCTCAATGAAATGATTGATATTGCCACAATTTTTTGTAAGATAAGAGCAGTGTAAGGAATTATTAATCCTCCATGCATCCAGGAGTGGAGTTTGGCCATCACAGGAGTAATTATTATAGGTACCAACAAACAGGGACAAATTTCCGAGATGGAACTTTTACACGGAGATTTTTTTGAGGATAGCCAAACAAAATCTCCTATCTGAAAGACAGAAGTCCTGTGACATCTGAAAAATTACCAAAAGCTGGATGAAAACCCCCACATTAAAAAAAAGGTGAGGTACGTGTAGCAGTAGAGGTGCAGTTATTGAGAGAGAACTCAGCCAGAGTAAGAAAATCCACCCAATCCTCTTGATTGAAAGAAACAAAACATCTTAGATATTGTTCTAATTCTTGGTTGACTCTCTCTGTCTGACCATTAGTCTCATACATATATATACATACATAGTTACTCAGGTTGAAAAAAGACCTAGGTCCATCTAGTTCAACCTTCCTCCACCAGTTCTACATTTAGTCACTAAGTCATTTATAACCAACAATGTTTTGTGTACTGAGGAAATCATCCAGCCCTTTTTTAAAAGCTGTTATAGTATCTGCCATTACTACCTCTTGTGGTAGTGTATTCCACAGTCTGACCGCTCTAACTGTGAAGAACCCAGGATGATAAGCTGAAGAGAACAAAAGCTTGATTCCTAACCTGGAGCAAAACCTGTTCCAAAAGCCAGCTATAAATTGAACAACTCTATCGGAAATAATATTTTTAGGAACACCATATACAGTGCCTACAAGTTGTATTCAACCCCCTGCAGATTTAGCAGGTTTGATAAGATGCAAATAAGTTAGAGCCTGCAAACTTCAAACAAGAGCAGGATTTATTAACAGATGCATACATCTTACAAACCAACAAGTTATGTTGCTCAGTTAAATTTTAATAAATTTTCAACATAAAAGTGTGGGTCAATTATTATTCAACCCCTAGGTTTAATATTTTGTGGAATAACCCTTGTTTGCAATTACAGCTAATAATCGTCTTTTATAAGACCTGATCAGGCCAACACAGGTCTCTGGAGTTATCTTTGCCCACTCCTCCATGCAGATCTTCTCCAAGTTATCTAGGTTCTTTGGGTGTCTCATGTGGACATTAATCTTGAGCTCCTTCCACAAGTTTTCAATTGGGTTAAGGTCAGGAGACTGACTAGGTCAATGCAACACCTTGATTTTTTCCCTCTTGAACCAGGCCTTGGTTTTCTTGGCTGTGTGCTTTGGGTCGTTGTCTTGTTGGAAGATGAAATGACGACCCATCTTAAGATCCTTGATGGAGGAGCGGAGGTTCTTGACCAAAATCTCCAGGTAGGCCGTGCTATCCATCTTCCAATGGATGCGGACCAGATGGCCAGGCCCCTTGGCTGAGAAACAGCCCCACAGCATGATGCTGCCACCACCATGCTTGACTGTAGGGATGGTATTCTTGGGGTCATATGCAGTGCCATCCAGTCTCCAAACGTCCCGTGTGTGGTTGGCATCAAAGATCTCGATCTTGGTCTCATCAGACCAGAGAACCTTGAACCAGTCTGTCTCAGAGTCCTCCAAGTGATTATGAGCAAACTGTAGACGAGCCTTGACATGACGCTTTGAAAGTAAAGGTACCTTACGGGCTCGTCTGGAACGGAGACCATTGCGGTGGAGTATGTTACTTATGGTATTGACTGAAACCAATGTCCCCACTACCATGAGATCTTCCCGGAGCTCCTTCCTTGTTGTCCTTGGGTTAGCTTTGACTCTTCGGACAAGCCTGGCCTTGGCACGGGTGGAAACTTTCAAAGGCTGTCCAGGCCGTGGAAGGCTAACAGTAGTTCCATAAGCCTTCCACTTCCGGATGATGCTCCCAACAGTAGAGACAGGTAGGCCCAACTTCTTGGAAAGGGTTTTGTACCCCTTGCCAGCCTTGTGACCCTCCACGATCTTGTCTCTGATGGCCTTGGAATACTCCTTTGTCTTTCCCATGTTGACCAAGTATGAGTGCTGTTCACAAGTTTGTGGAGGGTCTTAATTAGTCAGAAAAGGCTGGAAAAAGAGATAATTAATCCAAACATGTGAAGCTCATTGTTCTTTGTGCCTGAAATACTTCTTAATACTTTAGGGGAACCAAACAGAATTCTGGTGGTTTGAGGGGTTGAATAATAAATGACCCTCTGAATAAACTTTTCGTAATTTAAATAAAAAAAAAAAAAAAGAAATAACATTCTTTTTTGCTGTAGTGCATTTCACACTTCCAGGCTGATCTACAGTCCAAATGTCACAATGCCAAGTTAATTCCGAATGTGTAAACCTGCTAAATCTGCAGGGGGTTGAATACTACTTGTAGGCACTGTATCTTAAAGACATGAGAGATAAACAAAGTAGTTAAACGCTTAGGGGTACTTCACACACAGCGAGATCGCTACTGAGGTCGCTGCTGAGTCACATTTTTTGTGACCTCATTAGCGATCTGGCCCCTGCTGTGAGATCGCTGCTCGTTACACACAGCCCTGGTTCGTTTTTTTATTGTTGCTCTCCCGCTGATAAGCACACATTGCTGTGTGTGACAGCGAGAGAGCAACAATCCTGAATGTGCAGGGAGCAGGAGCCGGCGTCTGACAGCCTGCGGAAAGCTGTAACCAAGGTAAACATCGGGTAACCAAGGTGGTTACCCGATATTTACCTTCGTTACCAGCCTCCGCAGCTCTCATGCTGCCAGTGCCGGCTCCTGCTGCCTGCACACGCTAAGTTAAGCGGTGTGAGCTGGTAACTAAGGTAAACATCGGGTAACCATTACTGATGTTTACCTTAGTTACCAGTGTCCGCAGCTTCCAGACGCCGGCTCCGAGCAAGCGCAGCGTCGCTTGCACGTCGCTGCTGGCTGGGGGCTGGTCACTGGTCGCTGGTGAGATCTGCCTGTTTGACAGCTCACCAGCGACCATGTAGCGATGCAGCAGCGATCCTGACCAGGTCAGATCGCTGGTCAGATCGCTGCTGCATCGCTAAAGTGTGAAGGTACCCTTAGCCAACTCTGCATTTATGACATGCTCGTCAAAAACATCCTTTTCAAGCACTCTGCCAAAAAAAGGACCTGGAAACAGCTCCCTAAGTGGCAGAGGAACCAGGATGCCCAGCCAACAAAGAATCATGTACTTTGTTAAGAAAGTCAGTATGAGAGAGAGCACAAAGGATTTTCCATGCGCCAATCTAAGTCTCCACAATGCAGTGTCTGTGATCAATTTCCAGAGCACCCACCACCACTAAGAATTTTGACTAGATTTTTTACCATCAACTCTGGAAAAAAACTACATGACAAAGCATAAGCCTTTACATTGTTCGTACCAGGGAGATATGTCACAGAGAAATCAAACCGAGAATAGAAAGGAACCACCGGGCTTTTCTATTACTTAGCGACGTCAACAAACAATACATTTTTGTGATCAGTCCAGACCATTACTTTATGCCTAACCTCCTCCAACCAATGTCTCCACTCCACAAGAGCTCTCTTAACAGCCAAGAGTTCCCAATCGCCTATATCATAATTGGATGCCGCTTGTGAGAATTTCAGAGAAAAAAAGTACAAGGGTGAAAGTAACAGTCCTTCTGTGAAACTATGGCACCCATATCCACAGAGGAGGCATCTTCCTCAATCACAAAAGGCAAATCAACATTGGGTGGACTTAAGAGCCACAAAGGCATCAACAGCCTCAGTATACCAAGAGGAAAAATCAGTCCACTTTTTAGTCATATCAGTAAGAGGTTTAAGTTTGATAAATAAATTCTTAATGAACTTACGGTAATAGCAAGGCCTAATAACCTTTGAAAGCTTGAAGATTAGTAGATTGCACCCAAAGTAGGATGCGCTGTACCATAACAAGATCCATCTGAAAACCCTAGGAGAAATCAAATGACCCAAAACTGAATCTGCTGCACCTCAAATTTATATTTCTCTAGTATAGCAAATAAATGGTTGTCATGAAGAACTTGCAGCACCTGCTGAACATGCTCCTGATGCTCCTCACAAGAACTTGAGAAAAGCAATCCAATTATATCACTCCAATTATATCACTTCAAATCTGTCCACTAGAGAAAAAAAGATAGCATTTCTAAAGTTCTGAAGCATTGCTGTAGCATTTGTCAAACCGAATGATATCACCACATTTTCAAACTGACCTTTGGGTGTATTGATGGCAGTCTTCCACTCATCACCTTGGGAAACACATATGAGGTTATATGCTTCTCTCAGATCCATTTTAGAAAACCACTAGTGCCCTGTTAATTGATTACACAGATCTGGAATAAGAGGAGGTAGGTATGGATTATGTACGGTAATCTTATTAATCTCACAAAAATCCAAATGAGGACACAACCTTCCATCTTTTGTCTTAGCAAAGAAAAATCCCATGGCAACTGGTGGAAGGCATTATGTCACCCTTAGACTCTTTTGAATGTACTACTTCAAGGCATCTCTTTCAGGAAGAGAGGTTAAACAGATGAGATTTAGGCAATTTGGCCACTTGTATAAATTCGACAGCACAATCATATGACCTATGCAGGTGAAGAACTTCACATTCAGTTTCAGAAAAAAATGCACTCAAAATCCTGAATAAAATCTGGAAGAATGCATCTCATAGATGCCAGGAATATAAATAAATATCACGGGCAGGGAGGACGCTGTCGCTGCTGCGCTCTCGCTAACGCTCGGATCCGGCGCTGCTGCGGCTGCTGCTGCTCGGTGGCTCGAGCGGTGGGCCGGATCTGGGGACTCGAGCGGCGCTCCTCGCCCGTGAGTGAAAGGGGTGGTTGGTTTGGGGGATTTAGTCCGTGAGGCCACCCACGGGTCGTGGTGAAGATAGGCACCACCGCTGCTGATGACAGGGATCCCGGGAGCGATGGTAAGGAGCAGCTGGGATGTTGTTTTCCCCCCCCGGTGATGTTGTAACGGGGAGGCAGGGTTGGTGAGGTGCAGGGTTGCAGGGACAGCGCGGCGCGGTGCCGGATGGCACGGGTGTACTCACTCAGCAAGAAAGGTACAAATTCCTCGGTAAACCAAACGGCTGGATGGACGGGTCCCGCAGCCGGCTGCAGTGCTTCTCCCCAGACAGGTGATGGCGGCTGTCTTTCCCTGCAAGAGAAAAAATCCAGCATCAGGATGGAGATATAAATATAAAACTTAGAAATTTATTGGGATCCGTTAAAAACGTGAGTACAGTGGGGAACACAGTGACACAGGGGAACAGGTGCAATCCTACGCGTTTCAACCTTACCTTACCATCCTTAATCATGGAATGTATGGTATCTCTAAAACAAGCTATTTAAAGACATGCAAAAAACATCATAGGTGTACATGTTATATTTATATCTCCGTCCTGATGCAGGATTTTTTCTCTTGCTGATGAATGTTCCCCCCGCCCAGGCCAGGGCATCTCCGTGCATCGGTGGTGGTATCCTGGAGTGAAGAGAGGTGAGCTGAATATCTTCTCTTTTTCCTCGCTGTCTTTCCCTGCACCTTAATGTTCTCTTTCTGACTACTATGGATTCCCAACGATAGTCCGCTCCCTGGTGTATGGGTACCGGAGGAGCCCGTTTGCCCGCAGACGCTGGCCCTTGGATCTTTAGCCTTAGGCGGTAGCTGTATACTCTCACGGTGTGGGCTGTTGCTTTCAATCGGGACTTTTGCTGTAGTGAAACCCCTGGGGTTCCAGTCACATTCGGATCTGACTATTGTCAGCGGCTCCAAGCCTGGTCGGGGTCCAATGGCCCTGCCTGTGTGTGCTGGCTTCCGCATTGCTCCACCACTCCTGCAGACGGCCACCACCATCTGCCAACCTTGCAGACACCCACAAACCCAGACACCCAAGTGCTTGCTCCTCTCACTTCAAGCTCCTACACTCAACTACTGTCACTTTTCCCGCCTCCAGGCCTGTGAACTCCTTGGTAGGTGGAGCCAACCGCTTAGCTCCGCCCCACCTGGTGTGGACATCAGACACTGGAGGGAGACAACAAGATTTTTTGTTTGGCTGATGTCCCTGTCTAGTGGGGGTGGGGGTGTTTGTATGTTATCTGTGACGACCTGGCTAGGCCAGGGCGCCACATTCCCCCTTGGTGAAATGCAGACTGTCCGCGGGCTGCCCGTCCATCACCGGTTTTATTTTTCTTTTAAAACTGTAAAAAGATATAAATAACATGAAAAACATTTTAAACATAAGCATTTCTTGTGAGGACACTTAAACGTTGCACATATAAAACAAAAACATTTTTAATAATAACAGACGGACGGGTGTCTTCCGCTCTCCCACCCAAGCAACCTAGCCCTGATGCTGCCCCTAAGAATTGGGCAGAACCCCTTGACCCCAGTCCAGGTTTAGGCTGCCCGAGAGGGAATGGGTACGGTTACTCGCACTCGGCTGTCATTTCAGGGGACCCCACGTCCTTGGGGGACCCCTGACCCCTGGAGGATGGCCACTGGTCCTGGTGGTGGCTGGGCCCCAGCCTGCTCTGCTGCTGGCCCTTCCTCCAATCTGCCTCTCCAGAGGCGGCTCCAATGGAAAATCACCCCTCAACTTATTTACAAGCCCACAAGTTCGTGGGTGGCCTGCCAGTTCTCGGCCTTGCCCATGATTAATCTCTCATGCAGGTTGTAAAACACACAGGGTCCCTCCGGGGACAACTTGCCAGCAACGGCCGGGATAATCATGTAGACAATCAGGTAAATGTCACGGTTCATTAGAGTCATTCCTTTAAACTGCTGAGGGTCCCAACGGGGGACAACTGCTCTTTTCCTCATCTTTAAACAGCAATCCCGCAGCACAGCTGTCGTTGCTGCCACTCCCGGTGTGGAGCACCTTCTGCTTGCTCCGGTTCAGGCGGTGAGGGCTATGGGCCCAGACAGAGTCACTCTGTGCCGGCTACGACCAGTACCTTCGGTAATGAGGGACCCCGCTGTCACATTGCCTGCTCTGCCTCCTGGCAGCTGCATCCCTTCCATGCCTCAGCCGAGGCCTGGAGTCTGGGAGCGTTTGACGGGACTTGCGGTGCTGGCCTCTGGTCGAGGATCACCTCCGCTGTGGCCGGGCTTACTGCCGGGGCCGTCGTCATCTCCGTCGCAGTCGGGATGGAAGTCGGGACGGGTGCCAGGGCGGTGACAAAGGTAAGGCCCGGGGGTCGCAGGTCTGAGCCCTCTCCCTCAGACGCTGCGGGCCTCCGCTACCGGTGACAGGGGTAACAGGTCGGTCAGGGCGTTGGCCGCGGGCATGGGCAGTGAGGGAGGTAGCATGGTGGATGGCAGCAGGCCGGGCCCCTCAGCTGTATCGACCGATCCCTCAGGGACATAGGGGCGTGGGTCGCTTACCCGCTCCTCTGAGACCACCTCCACTTCGGATGCCCAAACGGCTGCGGCCAGACCCTTCATCTCTGACGTCCACTTCGCCAGCATGAAGTGGACTTGGGCCTGGAGCTCCTGGCACATCTTGCGGCTGGATCCAGGAACCTGTTTCAGCAGAGTCCTGGCATCCCTGCACGCTACAGTACTAGTTACATGCCGCCGCGGCTGCGACCGCCACTCCTCCAACAGCCTCGTCGGCTGCAGACATCTTTTTCCTGTCCCCCCTTTGTACTCTTCAGCACTTCCTTTTGTTGGGGGCGGGGCTTCGCTTTCGCGCCTTCCCTGCTCGGAGAAGATGCTCGAGCAGGAGCTTTTCGCGCCAAGATGGCGGCGCTTCAACATTTTCGGCCGGACGCCGCTGGCGGAGATCACAAGGCGCACTTCTACTGGTAAGTAAAGGGGTTCAATCCTGTTCGTGACGCCAAATTGTTGCGGGCGGGGAGGACGCCGTCGCTGCTGCGCTCTCGCTAGCGCTCGGGTTCGGCTCTGCTGCGGCTGCTGCTGCTGCTCGGTGGCTCGAGCGGTGGGCCGGATCCGGGGACTCGAGCAGCGCTCCTCGCCCGTAAGTGAAAGGGGTGGTTGGTTTGGGGGATTTAGTCCGTGACGCCACCCATGGGTCGTGGTGAAGATAGGCACCACCGCTGCTGATGACGGGGATCCCGGGAGCGATGGTAAGGAGCAGCTGGGATGTTGTTTTCCCCCTCCGTGGGTAGGGGTCGATGGTCCCGGGGCCCGGTGATGTTGTGATGGGGAGGCAGGGTTGGTGAGGTGCAGGGTCGCAGGGACAGCGCGGCGCGGTGCCGGATGGCACGGGTGTACTCACTCAGCAAACAAGGTACAAAGTCCTCGGTAACCAAACGGCTGGATGGACGGGTCCCACAGCCGGCTGCAGTGCTTCTCCCTGGACAGGTGATGGCGGCTGTCTTTCCCTACACCTTAATGTTCTCTTTCTGACTACTATGGATTCCCAACGGTAGTCCGCTCCCCGGTGTATGGGTACCGGAGGAGCCTGTTTGCCCGCAGATGCTGGCCCTTGGGTCTCTAGCCTTAGGCGCTAGCTGTATACCCTCACGGTGTGGGCTGTTGCCTTCAATTGGGACTTTTGCTGTTGTGAAACCCCTGGGGTTCCAGTCACATTCGGATCTGACTATTGTCGGCGGCTCCAAGCCTGGTCGGGGTCCGATGGCCCTACCTGTGTGTCCTGGCTTCACTTCACTCCCCGGTCGGTACCGGTGGGCCGTCGCCCGTCCCCGGTCCTACGGTTCCGCGTTGCTCCACCACTCCTGCAGACGGCCACCACCGTCTGCCAACCTTGCTGTCAGTGCCTGAGCCACAATCCCAGACACCCAAGTGCTTGCTCCTCTCACTTCAAAATCCTACACTCAACTGCTGTCACTTTTCCCGCCTCCAGGCCTGTGAACTCCTTGGTAGGTGGAGCCAACCGCTTAGCTCTGCCCCACCTGGTGTGGACATCAGACACTGGAGGGAGGCAACAAGGTTTTTTGTTTGGCTGATGTCCCTGTCTAGTGGGGGTGGGGGTGTTTGTATGTTATCTGTGACGACCTGGCTAGGCCAGGGCGCCACATACACTGTGTTCCAAATGATTACGCAAAAATTTTTTTTTCAGATTTTCCTAAATTAACTTTATGAATTGCAGTCATTGTTATTTTCCAGTCATCTACTATTCGAGTATAATTGAAATGTTTTTGATAAAACTACCTATGAAAACAGTATATTTTTAAAAGTAATAAACACTCAAAATGCACTCAAAATGCATGTTCCAAATTATTATGCACAGCAGAGTTTTCAACCTTTTTATTTTTATTTTGAAAAACAAAATGGTCAATTGTGAAATTATAAGCATTATCAGCTTATTACAAAATGAAATCAAACAGTTTTCAAGTCAAAACTTAATTCTAGGTGATGTTACATTTGCACATAGGACGCCTTGTTTAAAAGAAGCTTCTGAACTCTCTCGTCCATTGAATTTGTCAGTTTTTGGATGGTTTGTGCTTCAATTGTTTTGCATGTGGACAGAAAACCCTCCCAGAGCTGTTGCTTAGAACTGCCTCCTGCCATCATAGACACTCCTTTTGATTATGCTCCAGAGGTTCTCAATGGGGTTGAGGTCAGGGGAAGATGGTGGCCACAACATAAGTTTGTCCTCTTTTATGCCCATAGCAGCCAGAGATGCAGATGTGTTATTTGCAGCATGAGACGGTGCATTATCATGCATGAAAATGATCTTGCTGCCGAATATGGTTTTTCCTCCTGAACTATGGCAGGAAGTGCTGTTTTAGAAACTGTACATAAATTATGGAGTTCATTTTTACCCCTTCTGGGATCCTAAAGGGGCCGACAATCTCTCCCCCCATGATTCCAGCCCAAAACATTACTCCACCTCCTTCTTGTTGGCGCCTTAGCAGTGTTTTCATGGAGTGTCCATCTACCAGGCATCCTCCACTCCATCCATCTGGACCATCGAGCGTTGCACAGCACTCATCGGTGAATAAAACAGTTTGGAAGTTAGTCTTTATGTATAGTTTGGCCTACTGGAGCCGTTTCTGCTTGTGTGCAGTGGATAGAGGTGGTCGACAGGATGGCTAAAAACTCCACAATTTGTTGCTTCTCTGCAGCCGACACATCCTTTTTCTTTCCCATTTTGGCAAAAAATGTAGGCTGCTTAATAATGTGGAACAGCCTTCTTAAGTAGTCTTGCCTTTATTTGGACACACCTTCCAAACTAATTTGCACAGGTATCTGCAATTGCTCTCAGTGATATAAAGAGCCCTAAGGCTATGTGCACACGTTGCTTTTTTTTCAGCGCGGAAAAAAACGCACCCTCTGGCAGAGGGGAGAATTGTAAACAATGCTTTTTGAGAAAAACGCATCGAAAACGCATGCGTTTTTCATGCGTTTTTCATGCGTTTTTTTAGGTGCGTTTTTTAAAGACTTGTCAGTGTTAATAAAGTTGGTTGAACACAGACCTTTGGAAAAAAAACCTGTGATGTCATTTCCTTCTCCACATTCTGTTTGGATAAATGGGAGGGCTTGGAATGGAAGGAGCACCATTTGAATTTTGGAAAAGTTGAAATAAACTTCGCGCACCATGTCATATTAGCAGGGCCCCTTGGGTACCTATACGTCAGAAAACCCTCACAAGTGACCCCATTTTGGAATCTGCACCCCTCAAGGATTTTATTCAGGAGTATATTAAGCATTTTGAATCCACAGCTACTTCACCCAAATGCTGTAGCAACAATATTCTCACTTTTAGGCCCGTTTCACACGTCAGTGAAAAACACTGACGTTTTTCACTGGCGTGTAAAACACGCACATGTCCCTGCATGTGCCATGAATCACGGCACACGTGGGTTGTCTAAGTGCAATCCGGGCTCCGTTCTCCGTGGCCCGTGATTGCACTCAGTAATCATCTCACCTGCGCCCGCTCCCGCTCTCCATGGTGCTGATCACTCCCGCGGTGCAGCATCCGGCTGGTGCTAACCCCCGCAGCAGCTGCTTCCGGGTCGGCTGTGTCGCGCATCATGAATATGCGCGACAATAATGAGCCGGCTCAGAAGCAGCAAGCTGCACGGGCTGCAGAGGACATCGCTGGACGCTGGGTGAGTTAAAATGATTTTTATTTTAAAAGCACGTTTTTTTCTGGCACGTGTTTCACGGACCACACCACTGCGTGGTCCGTGGAACATCAGTGATGCCAGAAAAAAATGGACATGTCTCCGTGCGGCAATCACGCACACGCGGGTATGCTGCACGGAGACACATGCAGTGACAAATCACTGATGTGTGAGCAGACCCATTCATTATAATGGGTCTACGTATGTCAGTGATTCTGGTACGTTTAAAATAAAGCACAAACCAGAATCACTGACGTGTGAAAGAGGCCTAAGGCTATGTGGCCATGATCCAGCGACATGGCGTCTATTACACAGTGTCAGCCTTCCTGCAGCTGCCCATGCCCACGATTTGGGTTCAGGCTGCTGTGGACTTTAGCTCTATTCTACCTGCAGAGAACACTCTCGTCTCCGCAGCATAAATTGACATGCTGAGGCTCGGGAAGCCACGCCACCGGTCAGTTTATGCTGCGGAGAAAAGAAGCACATTGGGCATGGGATCTCTAAAAATCCTTCCACTGTGCTTCTACTGCACAACGCAGCATTATGGACGCAGGGAAAACACTCAGCGCCCATAATGCTGCAAACCCTGATTGTGGGCACACAGCCTAAAAAGCGTCAATGGATGAATGGATGTCAAATATACGTCCCACCCCCGCCTGCATATTCTAAGCTGGTACCTTTCATGTGGCACTAAAGGGTGCCTAGCTTACTATTTATCCAAAAAAAAAAAAAACAATGAAAAAAATGGCGTGGGATCCCCCCTATTTTTGATAGCCAGTCAGGGTAAAGCAGACAGCTGTGGCCTGCAAACCACAGCTGGCAGCTTCATCTTGTCTGGTGATCAATTTGGAGGGCTCCCCAGGCTTTTTTTTTAATTATAAATAAAGAATTAAAAAAAAAAATAACGTGGGGTCCCCCCAAATTAGATCACCAGCCAAGGTGAAGCTGACAGCTGGGGTCTGGTATTCTCAGGGTGGGAAGAGCCATGGTTATTGGACTCTTCCCAGCCTAAAAATAGCAGGCCGCAGCCGCATCAGAAGTGGCGCATCCATTAGATGCGCCAATCCTGGCGCTTCGCCCCAACTCATCCCGCACCCTGGTGCGTTGGCAAACGGGGTAATAAAAGGGGTTGATACCAGATGTGTAATGTCACCTGGCATCAAGCCCAGCAATTAGTGATGTCACGGCGTCTATCAGATACCAGACATAACTAATTGACAGTAAACAAAAGCAAAAAAAAATGACAAAATTTTTTTATTAGAAAAAACACTCCCCAAATCATTCCCTTGTTCTCCAATTTAATCAAAAAATTTGAAAAAAAATGGGTCCGCAAAAATCCATTTGGACGTCCCACGTCGCCTCTGGACCTTCTAGAATATGCGGGCACGTTCAGGGAACGTATCCCCCATTTTCTAGGAGGGCAGACCCTCCATTTGAGGAGAGTGGGTGCCAAAAATCTGCACCCACTCTCCCCGGGTCACAGCTGCACAGTGCCGAGCAGCCAGCACAGCTCACACTGAACACAGTGCTGGCTGTCAGCTGCTCTGCACATGTGACCGGCCAGCGTGCACTGTGAAGGAGGAGGGGGCCGCGGGGGATCAGCGCTGCGACCGGACAGGTAAGGGGGAATACCGGGGAATAGGGGGTGACTGGGCAGGGCCTGGGGGGCATTTTTCTGTCGCATGTCTCAAGGCACATGCGACAGAAATCATAGGAGCAGGGCGGCCGGTGCGCTACTGTGCACGCGGCCATGTTGGATTTTCGGGAGGGGGGTCGGGGGTCGGGGCGGGCACTTTGGCGACACCGGGGGCTTTCCAGGACTTTGCCAGGAAGTGAGGTCAACAGGAAACCTCTTGACCTCACTTCCAGGTAAATGCCTGCATTCTGTGTGCCGACAAAGCCCGCGGACCGCAACAAAAAAGCAGCTCACTGCGGTGTAGCTGCGTTCTGACCCACATCATTGATTCAAAGGGGGGAGAACGCAGCCACACCGCACAAAAGAAGTGACATGCTGCTTTTCTTTCCGCACCGATTTTTGGCATCCAAAACGCTGCGTTTAGAAACGCAGCGTGTGCACTGATTTTTCGGCTTTCTCATACACTTTGCTGGGAAAGCTGAACGCATGCAATTTGCCACTGAAACGCTGCGGTTCTAAACGCAGCGTTTCCGCGGTAAAAAACGCAACGTGTGCACACAGCCTGACACATATCACCATCAATGAGTTTAAATGACAAACAAAACATTTCTAACCTTATCACTCCTAAACTCTTTTTGCAGAATAAGTTGGAACACAGTGTAAACAATTGGAAAAACAAAAAATTCCCCCAAGACTTGATATCATACGTCTCCCAGTTGATGGTGAGATGGTGTTTCACCAACCAGGGCATACCCAGCACAACTTTAGCAGGTAAGGAAGGAAACACTATAAATGAAATGGATTCTGTATGTTACACTCCCACTCTAATACACACATTCTCAACTTTAGAAGTAACATGGATTTTTGTAAGGTGAGAATTCTCAATCGCAATTACTTGAATGATATGACCAAGGGTAGAAACTGCATACCCACGCGCAATAGCAAAATCACTGTCAATAAGATCCAAGGCGGAGCCTGAATCAATAAATCGGAGGTAATTATAACTCCAGATATCGTTACAAAATACACTTGTAAAATGAAAACAGCACCAGGCGTGAGAGATAACTTCATACCTTTAGAATCAGTGTCTTTGCATATTAATGATTTTTCTCTTTACCCTTAAGAAATGCATTATTATATCTGAAACACTGACCCTTTTGACTGTAGAATAGACAGAAATGAGCAGGTGTTCAAGGTTCAACTCCCTCCTTCTACACTCTGTAGGCCCAATTTGCACGGGTTTTCCTGCCTGAATAGGATGAGAGGGAGAAGTCTCTGAAATACCTTCAAATGTACTCAAATCCCTACGAGGTCTGTCCAAATGCACTGCCATTGACATAGCTTCTTCCAAGAACAATGGGGAGGGACTATAAGCCATGATATCTTGTATCTAACTGGAAAGACCAAGTCAGAATTAACTCCAGAGAGCTGTGTCATTCCAGGAGGTTTGCACTGTCCAGCATCTGAACTAAGAGTAATAGTCCTCCACTTTACAATTTCCCTAAATTAACCTGTAAATCCTTAATTCAGCAACAGCAACTATATCAGGATCATCATAGATGAGTCCCAGAGGAGAGAAAAAGGTATCAACTGAGGAAAAAAAAACTGGAGAATCCTCAGGCAGAAAAAATACCCAGGCCTCTGGGTCTCTACAGAGCAATGAAAGAATAATACCCACACATTGACTCTCTTTTCCAGAATAGGCAGGACTGAGATGAAAATACAACTAACAAAGAAGAAGAAATAAAGATAGAAAATTTACTTCGGTCCCCTTCAAAACACTTCAGCATATTTACATTAGGCTCAGAGGATGGTTTTGGGTGAAGTAAAAGCTCTGTAGTTGTAGATGTCACATACTGTTGTTACTACTAATGTCTGCCACCTGCAAGGAAAAAGACCGTAATTGCACCAAGGGCATCAACAGAATCCATAATGGCTTTTCAGCCCACAAAAATGAAGTGACTGGTGAAAATGTTATGGTCATGAGAGAGGGGAGCCAGCACGATCTGAAAATGGCATGCATCATATAAAAAGTGCAAATTCACAGATTTATTCCAACTGTACTGTAATATAAATGAGATTTTTAGCAAATAATTGATCAATTCTTTGAGCCACCCCTGCCAACGTCACGGCAAATCTCAATAGGGGGGTCCTACTCTATATTCTGTATTTCATGTGCCATGCGGCCTCCTAGATAAAGTTAAAAGCAGAACCATAATGGAGCACACATACCTGTAACCTGTATATAACCGCTTCTATGTTGCAAAAGAGGCAATTGTGGATAGAGGCCAGCCCAGGTCCCAGCATGTGGAGCAAGCTCTACACATACCAGGACTATATCAGAACTGACCCTCCCAGTGCCAGACAGCAACCATTGATAAAGGCGGACCAGATCCAAGTATGGTGCTTAATCAGCAATGCCTGTGGAAAGGGTGAGGCAACTGAATGTGTACAGCTACCAACAGGAGGAATATATTGCAAACCAAGATCAGGCGTGCATAGCATGGTGGTGACCAGCCACCAGACATTTGTAGCATAACTACAACCAAACAGAGAGAGAGGGGAGCCAGCACGATCTGAAAATGGCATGCATCATATAAAAAGTGCAAATTCACAGATTTATTCCAACTGTACTGTAATATAAATAATATAAATGAGATTTTTAGCAAAAAATTGATCAATTCTTTGATTCTTGGATCTGGTCCGCCTTTATCAATGGTTGCAGTCTGGCACTGGGAGGGTCAGTTCTGATATAGTCCTGGTATGTGTAGAGCTTGCTCCACATGCTGGGACCTGGGCTGGTCTCTATCCACAATTGCCTTTTTTGCAACATGGAAGCGGCTATATACAGGTTACAGGTATGTGTGCTCCATTATGGTTCTGCTTTTAACTTTATCTAGGAGGCCGCATGGCACATGAAATACAGAATATAGAGTAGGACCCCCCTATTGAGATTTGCCGTGACGTTGGCAGGGGTGGCTCAAAGAATTGATCAATTATTTGCTAAAAATCTCATTTTTTTATTATAGTACAGTTGGAATAAATCTGTGAATTTTCACTTTTTATATGATGCATGCCAATTTCAGATCGTGCTGGCTCCTTTTTCAATGTTATGGTCATGTAGCAACTTACAAGAGATATGGGTAACACACTATAAACTGCAATTGACCCTGCTGGTTCCTGTACTGAGATCCCAACCCTGTAGTGCCTAGTAGTTCCTGTGAGATTTGGAATAGTTCTGACCATGGATGGAAATCGGACATATTCTGCCTGATTAACAGTCGAGTGCTTCACATTCCTACTAAAGAACTGGAGGGCAGGGAAGAGTACAAGTTACCTACAGAAGGGAAGGTGTACTGAAGTAGAAACTGATCCCAGAATGAGTGAGACAAACAACAAAATACAAGAGAAGGCATATTTTGTTAAAGAATATGCCGCCTAGTTACTAACAATAAACAGAAGATAGGTGCAGAAAAAAGAACATAAACACCAGGTCTTCCATCGACTGGCATAAACAAGCAGCATTATTGTTGGATATCAAAATGAGAATATCACCAGGCAAGAAATACCAGCAGGGGGAAAGTATTTAAAGCCGCACCTGAAAGGTGATTGGCAAGCAAGTAAATTCTGATATACCACCATAAAGTAACAAATATTTGGGAAGTGTAAAGGAAATTATACGTTTGTCAAAATATTAATATAAATATTTTAAACTAGAAATAAAAAAAACTATTATGTGCATTTGTATTTAGCCCGCTCTAGTCTGATACCCTAAACTAAAACCTTAAGTGACCAATCACCTCCAGAAGATACATAATTAGTAAATTGAGTCCACCTGTGCATCATTTATTCTTGGTATAACTACAGTTGTTCTGTGAAGGACTCAGAGGTTTGTTTTTATTGTCTTTCGGATCATAAGGGATCAAACAGCATCATGAAAACCAATGAACACACCAGACAGGTCAGAGATTTAGTTATGGAGAAGAGTAAAGCAGGTTTAAGTTGGAAAAAAAGCCCAAGTTCTGAATATTTCAAGGAATATTGTCTAATCCATCATACAAAAATACTTGAATCAACAGTATCCCATGCACTACTCCACCACTCGTGCTGCTCGGTGTAGTTCTCCAACAGCTGCAACTTTGTAGAGAATCCAAAAAATTCCAAGGCACCAATAAGCTCCTCTCCGTTTATAAATCTTTATTGGTCCCAGCATACAAAAGAAAAGAAAAAAGTGCAAAATAATGTTTCAGCTGACAAAACGCCTTTTTTAAGCCATAAAAATTACATTTTTTGGATTCTCATCATACAAAAATGAAAGGAGTATAGCTGAACTACAAACCCACCAAAACATGACTAACATTTCAAGCTAGGAAAGCACTAGTTAGAGAAGCAGTCAAGAGGCCATGGTCACTCTGGAGGATCTGCAGAGATCCACAGCTCAGGTGGGAGAAGCTGACCACAGAACAAGTATTAGTCACATACTCCACAAATTTGACCTTTATGGAAAGAGTGTCAAGATGAAAAACAATTTTTAAATGCAAGCCATAAGACGTCCCACGTGTACTTTGCAAAAATTCACATAGTGAACATAGCTAGCAGGGGGAAAAAAGTGCTCAGGTAAGATGAGATCAAAGTAAAACTTTTGGTCCAAAATGAAAATGTCCATGTAGGGTATAAAACAGTGCACATCTCCCTGAAAACACCATAAGCATTACCTAACATGGTGGTTGCAGCATCATGCTTTAGAGATGCTTTTCTTCAGCAAGGACAGGAAAGCTAGTCAGAGTTTATTGGAAAATGGATAGATCTATATACAGAGCAATCCTGGTGGAAAACCTGTTAGAGGTTGCAAAAACATAGGCTCACCTTCCAGCAGGACAATGACCTGAAACATATTGTCAGAGCTACAGAGCTATTTTAGATCAAAGCATATTCATTTGTCTGAATGGCCCTGTCAAAGTCCAGGCCTAAATTCCATTGATGATCTTTGACAAGTCTTGAAAATTGCTGCTCACAGATGCCTCCATCCAATGTCACTGAGCTAGAGCTATTTTGCAAAGCATAATAGGCAAAAATGTCAGCCTCTAAATCAGGGGTGGGCAATTAATTTTTCCATGGGGCCGCATGAGAAATTGGGATGGTTTTAGAGGGCTGGACTAATATAATGAACTCAGTTCTACCCAATATACTACATTACTATACCCCCTCCATATACTACACCTGTAATATACTACATCACTACACCCCTATATACACCTGTAATATACTACATCACTACACCCCTATATACACCGGTAATATACATCACTACACCCCTATATACACCTGTAGTATACTACATCACTAACCCCTATATACACCTGTAATATACTACATCACTACACCCCTATATACACCTGTAATATACTACATCACTACACCCCTATATACACCTGTAATATACTACATCACTACACCCCTATATACACCGGTAATATACATCACTACACCCCTATATACACCTGTAATATACATCACTACACCACTATATACACCTGTAATATACTACATCACTACACCCTTATATACCTGTAATATACTACATCACTACACCCTTATATACACCTGTAATATACTACATCACTACACCCCTATATACACCTGTAATATACTACATCACTACACCCCTATATACACCTGTAATATACTACATCACTACACCCCTATATACACCGGTAATATACATCACTACACCACTATATACACCTGTAATATACTACATCACTACACCCTTATATACCTGTAATATACTACATCACTACACCCTTATATACACCTGTAATATACTACATCACTACACCCCTATATACACCTGTAATATACTACATCACTACACCCCTATATACACCTGTAATATACTACATTACTACACCCCTATATACACCTGTAATATACATCACTACTCCCCTATATACACCTGTAATATACATCACTACACCCCTATATACACCTGTAATATACATCACTACACCCCTATATATACCTGTAATATACATCACTACACCCCTATATACACCTGTAATATACTATATCACTACACCCCTATATGCACCTGTAGTATACTACATCACTAACCCTTATATACACCTGTAATATACTACATCACTACACCCCTATATACACCTGTAATATACTACATCACTACACCCCTATATACACCTGTAATATACTACATCACTACACCCCTATATACACCGGTAATATACATCACTACACCCCTATATACACCTGTAATATACTACATCACTACACCCCTATATACACCTGTAATATACTACATCACTACACCCCTATATACACCGGTAATATACATCACTACACCCCTATATACACCTGTAATATACATCACTACACCACTATATACACCTGTAATATACTACATCACTACACCCTTATATACCTGTAATATACTACATCACTACACCCTTATATACACCTGTAATATACTACATCACTACACCCCTATATACACCTGTAATATACTACATCACTACACCCCTATATACACCTGTAATATACTACATCACTACACCCCTATATACACCGGTAATATACATCACTACACCACTATATACACCTGTAATATACTACATCACTACACCCTTATATACCTGTAATATACTACATCACTACACCCTTATATACACCTGTAATATACTACATCACTACACCCCTATATACACCTGTAATATACTACATCACTACACCCCTATATACACCTGTAATATACTACATTACTACACCCCTATATACACCTGTAATATACATCACTACTCCCCTATATACACCTGTAATATACATCACTACACCCCTATATACACCTGTAATATACATCACTACACCCCTATATATACCTGTAATATACATCACTACACCCCTATATACACCTGTAATATACTATATCACTACACCCCTATATGCACCTGTAGTATACTACATCACTAACCCTTATATACACCTGTAATATACTACATCACTACACCCCTATATACACCTGTAATATACTACATCACTACACCCCTATATACACCTGTAATATACTACATCACTACACCCCTATATACACCGGTAATATACATCACTACACCCCTATATACACCTGTAGTATACTACATCACTAACCCCTATATACACCTGTAATATACTATATCACTACACCCCTATATGCACCTGTAGTATACTACATCACTAACCCTTATATACACCTGTAATATACTACATCACTACACCCCTATATACACCTGTAATATACTACATCACTACACCCCTATATACACCTGTAATATACTACATCACTACACCCCTATATACACCGGTAATATACATCACTACACCCCTATATACACCTGTAATATACTACATCACTACACCCCTATATACACCTGTAATATACTACATCACTACACCCCTATATACACCGGTAATATACATCACTACACCCCTATATACACCTGTAATATACATCACTACACCACTATATACACCTGTAATATACTACATCACTACACCCTTATATACCTGTAATATACTACATCACTACACCCTTATATACACCTGTAATATACTACATCACTACACCCCTATATACACCTGTAATATACTACATCACTACACCCCTATATACACCTGTAATATACTACATCACTACACCCCTATATACACCGGTAATATACATCACTACACCACTATATACACCTGTAATATACTACATCACTACACCCTTATATACCTGTAATATACTACATCACTACACCCTTATATACACCTGTAATATACTACATCACTACACCCCTATATACACCTGTAATATACTACATCACTACACCCCTATATACACCTGTAATATACTACATTACTACACCCCTATATACACCTGTAATATACATCACTACTCCCCTATATACACCTGTAATATACATCACTACACCCCTATATACACCTGTAATATACATCACTACACCCCTATATATACCTGTAATATACATCACTACACCCCTATATACACCTGTAATATACTATATCACTACACCCCTATATGCACCTGTAGTATACTACATCACTAACCCTTATATACACCTGTAATATACTACATCACTACACCCCTATATACACCTGTAATATACTACATCACTACACCCCTATATACACCTGTAATATACTACATCACTACACCCCTATATACACCGGTAATATACATCACTACACCCCTATATACACCTGTAGTATACTACATCACTAACCCCTATATACACCTGTAATATACTACATCACTACACCCCTATATACACCTGTAATATACTACATCACTACACCCCTATATACACCTGTAATATACTACATCACTACACCCCTATATACACCGGTAATATACATCACTACACCCCTATATACACCTGTAATATACATCACTACACCACTATATACACCTGTAATATACTACATCACTACACCCTTATATACCTGTAATATACTACATCACTACACCCTTATATACACCTGTAATATACTACATCACTACACCCCTATATACACCTGTAATATACTACATCACTACACCCCTATATACACCTGTAATATACTACATCACTACACCCCTATATACACCGGTAATATACATCACTACACCCCTATATACACCTGTAATATACATCACTACACCACTATATACACCTGTAATATACTACATCACTACACCCTTATATACCTGTAATATACTACATCACTACACCCTTATATACACCTGTAATATACTACATCACTACACCCCTATATACACCTGTAATATACTACATCACTACACCCCTATATACACCTGTAATATACTACATTACTACACCCCTATATACACCTGTAATATACATCACTACTCCCCTATATACACCTGTAATATACATCACTACACCCCTATATACACCTGTAATATACATCACTACACCCCTATATATACCTGTAATATACATCACTACACCCCTATATACACCTGTAATATACATCACTACACCCCTATATACACCTGTAATATACATCACTACACCCCTATATACACCTGTAATATACATCACTACACCCCTATATACACCTGTAATATACTATATCACTACACCCCTATATGCACCTGTAGTATACTACATCACTAACCCTTATATACACCTGTAATATACTACATCACTACACCCCTATATACACCTGTAATATACTACATGACTACACCCCTATATACACCTGTAATATACTACATCACTACACCCCTATATACACCGGTAATATACATCACTACACCCCTATATACACCTGTAGTATACTACATCACTAACCCCTATATACACCTGTAATATACTACATCACTACACCCCTATATACACCTGTAATATACTACATCACTACACCCCTATATACACCTGTAATATACTACATCACTACACCCCTATATACACCGGTAATATACATCACTACACCCCTATATACACCTGTAATATACATCACTACACCACTATATACACCTGTAATATACTACATCACTACACCCTTATATACCTGTAATATACTACATCACTACACCCTTATATACACCTGTAATATACTACATCACTACACCCCTATATACACCTGTAATATACTACATCACTACACCCCTATATACACCTGTAATATACTACATCACTACACCCCTATATACACCGGTAATATACATCACTACACCCCTATATACACCTGTAATATACATCACTACACCACTATATACACCTGTAATATACTACATCACTACACCCTTATATACCTGTAATATACTACATCACTACACCCTTATATACACCTGTAATATACTACATCACTACACCCCTATATACACCTGTAATATACTACATCACTACACCCCTATATACACCTGTAATATACTACATCACTACACCCCTATATACACCGGTAATATACATCACTACACCCCTATATACACCTGTAATATACATCACTACACCACTATATACACCTGTAATATACTACATCACTACACCCCTATATACACCTGTAATATACTACATTACTACACCCCTATATACACCTGTAATATACATCACTACTCCCCTATATACACCTGTAATATACATCACTTCACCCCTATATACACCTCTAATATACATCACTACACCCCTATATACACCTGTAATATTCATCACTACACCCCTATATACACCTGTAATATTCATCACTACACCCCTATATACTACACCTGTAATAAACTACTGTACACCACTACACAACTATATACTACATCTATAATATACCACATCACTACACCCCATGTACTACACCACTATATACTACACTACTATATACCCAACACCATATACTACCCCTGTAAAACTACACCCCCAGTATTAGTCACCAGTCCCCCACCCCATTGTCCCCTCCTCAGCTTATTAGTCACTACTTACCTCTCCCTTCTTATTATCCCCGTCCTCAGGCACCTCCGTACAGGCCCCCCGCTGAGCTGCTCCTTCTCTTGTATGGGCCCTGGCTGCGCCGATGCTGTTCTCCGAGGGGCCCCCGCTGCTGCTTCTCTTCAGGCCCTGGCTGCTGCAGCTTCTTCTCCTGCCGAGCGGGAACTTTTTTTAAAATGATACACACGCGCCATACTGACAACATCAGAGCGCGCGCGTGTGTCACAGAGAAAGGTGCCGGGCAGGGAACAGAGGAGAGATTACTGCGTTCCGCTGCCTACACTGTGCGGAGCTGCAGGATCTCTCCCTGCTCGGCACGCAGCAGCCCGACTCCACTGCACCGGTTGAAGACAGGCGGGCCGGTCACAGACAGTAGGCGGGCCGGATGTGGCCTGCAGGCCGCCCCTTGCCCATGTCTGCTCTAGATGAACAAAGCTCCTATAGACATACCCTAAAAGTTGTGCATCAGTAATTACTACAAATGTGGTCCTACAAAGTATTGACTCAGGTGGCTGAATAAAAAGTTATGTCACAATTTTCAGTTTTTGTTTTTAAAATATTTAGGAAACCATGGACATTAAAAATAAATTTAAGATTGTGAGTATACAAAAACAACACCATTTATCTATTGTGTACTCTTCCCAGTCCACATAGATTGTATGTAATCCCTCACTGACATGGAACTATCTTTTATGTCTTATTTTTGATCATTATCAATGTTATTAGTAGGAGTGGAAGTATGAAAAATTGAAATTCTGCAAGGTAGCGGGTTCCTCACTAATTAAACTAGATGATAAAGGGAAGGATCGACAGCTATACTGTGATGCTTGACACTATGTGGCATAGTGTGATGCTAGTTACTAGGTGGCACTAGATACTACTTGCTAGCAGTATCAACGGAGAGGTAGTCAAACAAGCCAGGATCAGGAACCAGGGGGATACGAGAGGACACAGGGAGCAGGCAGAGATGATATAAAGATACAGGCCAAGAGTCAGGATTCCAGGAAAGTATGTATAGGATAAGGGAGCAGGAGGAGACGTGGCCAGGAGAAGGTCCGAGGTCAGAAGCCAGAAGGTAACAACAAAGTCAGGGAGGTGGGCAGAGTAGAGTCAACTACAAATCAGGGTCAAAAAGCCAAGATCAGACAACTGTACATAAACGGGAGTCAAGAGCACTTACTGCAGAACAAGGAAATACGACTGGTGATGTTTGGGGTGAGCATGCTCCCTAATAAAGAAGAGCAATCACCTGAAATGAGGATCATCTGAGAAAACCCCTCCCAGCACAGCGTAGGACCCAGTGCTGAGAAACAACCTGTCCACCGGAGCTCAAGACAAACAGCAGAGAAGCTAAACCTGCAAAATGCTCTGCACAACAGAACAGGGAAGTACCGACTCTGCAAAAGAGCATGGCAGCACATAACAGAGCACAAGATGCTCCACACATTGTTATTATGACATATACTACCCAGTTTAAAATAAAGCATTATTGGTTAGCGCAAATATGCATAAGTAATAGAAACGTTGAAGAGCTATTGGTAGAGTCCTTTGATCACCAGCATCAGTAGTAAAAAAAACATTAATAATATGTTTTAGAAATGAAAGAATGATTTCATCAGATAAAATAGATGTCTGTTAGTGACGAGCCTATATACCTGACTACTTTAGTACTTCAGCATTTTTAAATACTTTTTAGAGAACAGAAATTGTATTAAAATAGATTTTGTACTGAAATGTAATAGGTCCCCAATATAAATCTGGAGGAACATTTTGTACCTTTGTGGCGCCTGATTTTAATGTGGCATGTTATAACAGTGTTTCTAGAGATGAACACATGGAGACATTGCCCGATGCTGTAAAAGAGTCACATATGCTTGATATTGTGTTATTCAATATTATTACATGTACACTACTCTTTTTTTTTTAGATTCTTCTTAAAACCTACCAATTTCACATTGTTTTACAGTATAAAATATGTAATTACCTAATTGAATGGTTCATTGTTCCATTAAGCTGTCTATATGACAATCGATGTGTAATATCCTTTTCAAAAACTGACAATTAATGAAATCTATTTAAGAAATACAGCAGAAAAGTTGTAATCAGAGATGAGAATATCTTGGAAAAACTCTTTTCCCTTGATTCTCCAAAATGCAGATCACTCCGAGTTTCAACACATAACTGTAATCAGTATATAAAATATTTTGATGATTGCCATATGCATTGTTAGTGGATACTATTCTATTCCTTTGCGTTTCTTATTTGCATGCAATAGTCTCACAGAAACAATGGGTATTACTCATTAAGCAAGTTTATTACATAGTCTTTATTTGGAACCAAAGTCTCGTAAACCTAAAAAATTAAATTTACAATTCCCAGCTGCCACTTAAATATACACCTGTTTGAAATATGAGACAATACTTTCTTGAATTTCACAAGGACACTTCTCCGTTGTACAAATACAACATCTAATTGTTCTCATTTTAATATCCGCACACATATATACTAAAGCTTGCCAGCAAGTTAACTAAGGCAGTTAAAAGCGTTGCATGTGTGTACTGTGTAAATCCATTGCATCGATGATCCAACAGCTTGCTTATGCACCTATTTGGCGAGGTTTAGGAAATTAGAACAGCTTTTCTTTTCTGGCAGAATCAAGCAATATAGCACTCCCTGGAGTGTTAAAGAAAAGTATATCACGGCACATACTGCAGTAAGTATGTCGGCTTTTGTGTCATTTCAACTCCATTTCACTTCATATAAAAAAGAGACAATGTTTTAATGTAGAAACAATGAAGTTAGAAAAATAAAATACGTCATTTACTGTAAATTAGTCTCAAATAATTACTTTATATATGAAATATTTGGAAAAGTGGGCTTTATCAAATTGCAGATTTATTAATAAAATGTAATTGTTATATTAGGAACAGGCCCATGGCACTAATGATGATATGCACTTTAACAAAGTATTTGCTCAGAATATTTTTGGCGTCCTGTATACGGACTTTAGAAAAAAAAATCATGACTATATGGAAAGCATAATTCAAAGGTCATGTAATGATAAAATATAGATCTTAATCATGGCTTGTTTTACCTACAGAATCCCTATGAAAATAAATATTTGTGGCCCGAGTTAAGAAATGATCAAAGACAGCATAGGCATGGCATTCAGATGTAAAGATGAGCGATCCTTTGAAAGTTCAGAGTACGCTGGCAGCAAATGAACTGAACCACTACACGTCCAAACTTGGCTCAAGGAGGTTCGGAATTACTAATTGTCAGTTTGAGTCTCCACCCACATTCCTGAATCCAATAAAATAACAAGAGAACCTGTGGAAAAAAGGGGTGCAATAGGGTCTTACCAGGTAGACAAGGGGAGAGATAAAGTGAAGAATGTACTCACCTATAGGGGTTGTGAAAGGGTGACAACACCTAGAATCGCATTTAATGGTGGAGATAGCTGAGGCACCGGAGATTCAGGCAGGTAGGAAAATCAAGGGAATCCGGTTTTCATCGCCGAGCTTTTTCACCACTCAGAAGACGAAAATTATATATCCAAGGCTTTATTGAAAGAGCTAATACAAGTCAACGCATTTCTGGGGTCACAGCCCCCTTCTTCAGGACAAATAGCAAGGACAAGGTTAGTGGTGGCTGTGACCCCAGAAACGCATTGACTTGTATTAGCTCTTTCAATAAAGAATTGGAGGATACAATTTTCGTCTTCTGAGTGGTGAAAAAGCGATGTTCCTACACACATTCTTGAATCAACAATATCCCATGCACCACTCCACTACTCGTGCTGCTTGGTGCAGCTCTCCTCCAGCTGCAACTTTGTAAAGAATCCAAAAAATTCCAAGGCATTGAGAAGCTCCTCTCCATTTATAAATCTTTATTTGTTCCAGCATACAGAAGGAACAAGTGCAAAAAACAATGTTTCAGCCATAAAAGGGCCTTTTTCAAGCCATAAAAATTACATACAAATATTACAAAACTTGGTGTTCTTATATGGAGGTTTGATTGCAGACCACTCTCTTCCTCCCACAGTGTTGGTCTCTACAACCATACCCACACTATATACAAATTAAAATAAAATTAAAAACACACAATATTAGACATTGAACATAACATCACATTAAATATTTTAATAAAAACATATAATTTATGTAACCTGTGTCACTTAATTCATCTTTTTATCATAAATCCAACCTGGATCTAGTGTCAGGTCAATCAGACATTACATCATCCTCACATCCATGGCCTAAAGCAATTTCCAACCCACATGGACAAATGTTTGGGGAGCAGTCCTCTATCATAGTATTGTGCCAAGTGATCTTGTTAGTAGCTGTATAGGACATAAAATCCTCACACTTCTATACCATCCCTTTACTACCAGCCGATTCCATACAAGAACTATCTAAAAACGGCTTCTCGGTGCCTTGAATTTTTTTGAATTCTCTGCCCACATACATCCAGCCATAAACCGATCACTTCTGTGGGATAGTGGGTGGGCTTTTTCATTTTTTTTTTGTTACACACCACATGAGATCCTGCTGTTTTACCCCCAGTGTGCACTATTCAAACAATGCATGTAGCTCAGACAGGGCTGATCACTGAGCGTACCTGAGCACAGCATTTCTTATGTGAGTTAAGTTCACATGTAAAGCATCTGAACTCCAAACCCTGGGAATGCAAAAACTGTCAAAACTTTGAATGCAGCTCATCTTTTACTTGTCCTACACCAATGACCAGATCAAATTCATAAGGCTTAAAACACCTCTGAGGCAAACATATACAGTATATAAACATAAAAGAACCACATAAGAGATGTATTACAGGCAACTCAAAATAGCAGTATAACCAACCGAATAGAGTCTTTAAGTTTGCCCAGTGACAGAGACACCCAAACAAGCCATAGTTATTAGTGATGAGCGAGTACTAAAAAGCTCGGGTGCTCGAGGCTCGGGCCAAGCATCCCAAAATACTCGTGTACTCGGCCCGAGCACCGAGCCCAATGTTATCCTATGGGAGACCCGAGTATTTTTATGAAATCACCCCCGGCAGCATGTAGAAACCCTAAAAATGTCACAAAAGTCACAGAAGAGTGCTCAAATGACATGGCAACAGCATGGGGAAGATCCCTTGAAGCATTTATCACTCAAAAGTCACAGCTGTGAACAATTTTGTCCGCGTTTTACGCCATTTTTACGGACTCACCAGAAAACCTTCCAAAATGACACCAAAATGAATTTTCATGGCGGAAATGTTAAGGGCACATACCCAATAGTGAGATAGAGCTGGTGTATGTTACTTTTGGAGATTACATGAAAGATTTTACTTGAAAACATTGTGTGGCACTCCGATGTCCCTGAGAAGAGACGTACATGAAGGCCTCTTGAGTCTAATGTGCCCATTTTGAGGAAGTGGGTCTATTGTAGTATATATATATAGTGGCAGGGCAGCCAAAAATTGGGAGGCTCCACGTTGTCCCTGGATAGAGACGTGCATGAGGGCCTGTAAACCTGAAGTGCCCATTGTAAGGAAGTGGGTCTATTGTAGTATAGCCCTTTGGCAGGGCAGCCAAAAATTGGGAGGCTCCACATTGTCCCTGGATAGAGACGTGCATGAGGGCCTGTAAACCTGAAGTGCCCATTGTAAGGAAGTGGGTCTATTGTAGTATAGCCCTTTGGCAGGGCAGCCAAAAATTGGGAGGCTCCACGTTGTCCCTGGATAGAGACGTGCATAAAGGGCCTGTAAACCTGAAGTGCCCATTGTAAGGAAGTGGGTCTATTGTGGTATAGCCCTTTGGCAGAGCAGCCAAAAATTGGGAGGCTCCACATTGTTCCTGGATAGAAACCTGTTAGGTTCTTAGTGCGTCAGTGCTTGCATTTAAAAACCGCACGTGTGTGCCTGTTGGTGGAAGCGTTCAGGTGCACTTGTGTGCGTTTTGCACAAACTTGGATATAACGCACAAGTCTAGTGAATACACATCAGCACAGCATTGCAAAATGCGCAAGGGCATTGGCAACGAACAAGGAAGTGGACGTGATGGTGGTGCAGGCAGAGACCGAGGTCGTGTTCAAGCTCTAATTTCGCCACAACAAAGGGCCACATCTACTCGCTCGCACGTCCTGTCCCAAATTCTTGGGGACCGCAGCAGTACACCGCTCTTGAACCAAGACCAGTGTCAACAGGTTGTTAGTTGGATAGCGGATAATGCTTCCAGTCAGATTGGCACCACCACAAACACTCTGTCTTCCACACGGTGAAGTGTCAGTAGGCGTGATACTGCACCGCACATTTCAGAACCTGATCCTCCTTCCTACCACCAGGCTGAGTACACGTCCTCCTCGGACATTAATGATCCCACACTTGGACACTCGGAAGAGCTGTTCACGTTTCCATTCACACATTCTGACATGTCGCCACCTCCTGTTGAAGTGGGCCATGACGAGATTGTATGTACAGGTGCCCAAATATTTGAGCAGCCACGTTCTCACGAAGTTGGCAACGTGTCACAACAAGGGGTGGACGATGATGAGACACAATTGTCAGGAAGTCAGGAGGAGGAGCAGGGTGCGGAAGAGGAAGACGACGTGGTGGATGATCCAGTAACTGACCCAACCTGGCAGGAGGATATGCAGAGCAAGGACAGCAGTGCACAGGGGGAGGGAGGCGTAGCATCACAACAGGCAGTAAGAGGCAGGGTGGTGGCCCCAGGCAGACGTCAGGCAACCATTCCCCGGAACAACAACACGACACAAGGTGCCTGTACAAATGTTAGGTCTTCCCGAGTCTGGCAGTTTTTTAAGTTGGCTCCAAATGATTCTAAAAAGGCCATTTGCAACACCTGCCTTGCCAGCATCAGCAGGGGTACCAAAACTAGCAGCCTGACCACCACCAGCATGATCAGGCACATGTCAGCCAAGCACCCGACTTTGTGGGATGTACAACAGAGTCGAGGAGCAGTGCTTGCTGATGTCACTGCTACATCTCCGCTTGTTGTGCATGCGAGCCAATCCCCTGTCCATGCTGTCCGCGAACAAGCCTCCTCCGGCCCTGCACCTGCAGTTGCCCACACAGAAATAACACCATCATCAAGCACGTCCTTGTCCCAGCGCAGCGTTCAGTTATCCATTCAGCAAACCTTTGAACGCAGGCGCAAATACACTGCCAACGCCCCACATGCCACACTTCAAAATGCTAACATTTCGCGACTGCTTGCGCTGGAAATGTTGCCTTTTAGGCTGGTGGAGACAGAAGCATTCCGCGACCTGATGGCGGCAGCTGTCCCACGTTACTCGGTCCCCAGCCGCCACTATTTCTCCCGGTGTGCCGTCCCCGCATTGCATAACCACGTGTCACAAAACATCACACGTGCCCTGAACAACGCTGTTTCAGCCAAAGTCCACCTAACCACAGACACGTGGACAAGTGCTTGTGGGCAAGGCCACTACATCTCGTTGACGGCACACTGGGTTAATATTGTGGAAGCTGGGACCCAGTCTGAGCGAGGGACGGAACACGTCCTTCCCACACCAAGTTTTGCAGGCCCTACCTCAGTCAGGGTTTCACCCACACTCTACAGCTCCGGAATGTCATGCTCCTCAGCCTCCTCCTCCTCCTGCGCATCCTCATCCACTTTACCCTCCACACCAGTCCCAAGCTGGAAGTGTCGCAGGCGGAGGAGGGGACGCTGCGCTCTCCCACTGCTCTCGGGTCCGGCTGCCGCTGCTCTGCGGCTGCTGCTGCTCGGTGGCTCGAGTGATGGCCAGATCCCGGGGACTCGAGCGGCGCTCCTCGCCCGTGAGTGAAAAGGGGTGGTTTGGGTTTTGGGGATATTGTCCGTGACGCCACCCAAGGTTGTGGTGATTGTGTGGACACCACCGCTGCTCTGGACAGGGATCCCGGGAGCCTGTGACAGGGAGCAGCATTGTTGTTATTTCTCCCCTCCGTGGGTAGGGGGGTTGGTTGTCCCGAGGCCCGGTGATGGGGTAGAGATGGATGACAGGCGGGTTGCGGGGCCTGATGAGGTGCAGGGTCGCAGGGGCAGCGCTGTGACGCACGGCACGGATGGTACTCACTCAGCCCAATAATGATGACACAGTTCAAGGTAAAACAAGCGGCTGGATGGATGGGTCCCTCGGACGGCTGCGGTTGTTCCTCCCTGCAGGTTAGTGATGACTGTCTTTCCCTGCACCTAAGTTCAGTGTTGGTAGCGATGGGTTCCCACCGGTAATCCGCTCCCCGACCTGGATATGGGCCGGTGGAGCCCCTTTTGCCCACAGGTGCTGGCCCTGGGAGACGGTTGCCCTTGGCGGTGGCGGTGTCTCCCCGTCACGGTTGGACGGTTGCCTTCTATCGGGACTTGGCTGTTTGGAAACCCGGAGGTCACCT